>NW_028240926.1:0-724675 GCF_964263255.1 Lissotriton vulgaris | reverse complement strand
ATGTTTAAAGTGATTTTCATGCTTCCAGGGGCTCGGGAAGTGAATTAAATACTATTTGGAGGCATTTAATGTTCAAGCAAAAATGGCTGATTTTCGACAAAAGAGATAACACCCCCCCATTACGTCATGCTTCAGAAATGTGGAAAATGGTCCGTTTTCAATTTTTTTATTTTTGAATGTCAATTCACATTTGTAGGTGGATCATCAGTTTTAGAGCTAAAATTAGCATGTTTAAAGTGATTTTCATGCTTCCAGGGGCCCTAACCACAAGATTTATGGAATGGTTAAAAGTGCATGAAAATGGCCAATTTACTCACTCTGAGTTCTCAAAAAGGGTTTCTTCACCCCGGGAAGTTAATTAAATACCATTTGGAGGCATTTAATGTTCAAGCAAAAACAGCAGATTTTCGACTAAAGAGATAACACCCCCCCATTACGTCATGCTTCAGAAATGTGGAAAATGGTCCGTTTTCAAATGTTTTATTTTTGAACGTCAGTTCACATTTGTAGGTGGATCATCAGTGTTAGAGCTGAAATTAGCATGTTTAAAGTGATTTTCATGCTTCCAGGGGCTCGGGAAGTGAATTAAATACTATTTGGAGACATTTAATGTTCAAGCAAAAACAGCTGATTTCTTACAAAAGAGATAACACCCCCCCATTACGTCATGCTTCAGAAATGTGGAAAACGGTCCGTTTTCAAATGTTTTATTTTTGAACGTCAGTTCACATTTGTAGGTGGATCATCAGTGTTAGAGCTAAAATTAGCATGTTTAAAGTGATTTTCATGCTTCCAGGGGCCCTAAACACAAGATTTATGGAATGGTTAAAAGTGCATGAAAATGGCCAATTTACTCACTCTGAGTTCGCAAAAAGGGTTTCTTCACCCCGGGAAGTTAATTAAATACCATTTGGAGGCATTTAATGTTCGAGCAAAAACGGATGATTTTCGACAAAAGAGATAACACCCCCCCATTACGTCATGCTTCAGAAATGTGGAAAATGGTCCGTTTTCAAATGTTTTATTTTTGGACGTCAGTTCACATTTGTAGGTGGATCATCAGTGTTAGAGCTAAAATTAGCATGTTTAAAGTGATTTTCATGCTTTCAGGGGCTCGGGAAGTGAATTAAATACTATTTGGAGGCATTTAATGTTCAAGCAAAAACAGCTGATTTCTGACAAAAGAGATAACACCCCCCCATTACGTCATGCTTCAGAAATGTGAAAAATGGTCCGTTTTCAAATGTTTTATTTTTGAACGTCAGTTCACATTTGTAGGTGGATCATCAGTGTTAGAGCTAAAATTAGCATGTTTAAAGTGATTTGCATGCTTCCAGGGGCCCTAAACACAAGATTTATGGAATGGTTAAAAGTGCATGAAAATGGCCAATTTACTCACTCTGAGTTCTCAAAAAGGGTTTCTTCACCCCGGGAAGTTAATTAAATACAATTTGGAGGCATTTAATGTTCGAGCAAAAACGGCTGATTTTCGACAAAAGAGATAACACCCCCCCATTACGTCATGCTTCAGAAATGTGGAAAATGGTCCGTTTTCAAATGTTTTATTTTTGACTGTCAGTTCACATTTGTAGGTGGATCATCAGTGTTAGAGCTAAAATTAGCATGTTTAAAGTGATTTTCATGCTTCCAGGGGCCCTAAACACAAGATTTATGGAATGGTTAAAAGTGCATGAAAATGCCCAATTTACTCACTCTGAGTTCTCAAAAAGGGTTTCTTCACCCCGGGAAGTTAATTAAATACCATTTGGAGGCATTTAATGTTCGAGCAAAAACTGCTTATTTTCGACAAAAGAGATAACACCCCCCCATTACGTCATGCTTCAGAAATGTAGAAAATGGTCCGTTTTCAAATGTTTTATTTTTGAACGTCAGTTCACATTTGTAGGTAGATCATCAGTGTTAGAGCTAACATTAGCATGTTTAAAGTGATTTTCATGCTTCCAGGGGCCCTAAACACAAGATTTATGGAATGGTTAAAAGTGCATGAAAATGGCCAATTTACTCACTCTGAGTTCTCAAAAAGGGTTTCTTCACCCCGGGAAGTTAAATAAATACCATTTGGAGGCATTTAATGTTCAAGCAAAAACGGCTGATTTTCGACAAAAGAGATAACACCCCCCCATTACGTCATGCTTCAGAAATGTGAAAAATGGTCCGTTTTCAAATGTTTTATTTTTGAACGTCAGTTCACATTTGTAGGTGGATCATCAGTGTTAGAGCTAAAATTAGCATGTTTAAAGTGATTTTCATGCTTCCAGGGGCTCGGGAAGTGAATTAAATACTATTTGGAGGCATTTAATGTTCAAGCAAAAACAGCTGATTTCTGACAAAAGAGATAACACCCCCCCATTACGTCATGCTTCAGAAATGTGGAAAATGGTCCGTTTTCAAATGTTTTATTTTTGAACGTCAGTTCACATTTGTAGGTGGATCATCAGTGTTAGAGCTAAAATTAGCATGTTTAAAGTTTTTTTCATGCTTCCAGGGGCCCTAAACACAAGATTTATGGAATGGTTAAAAGTGCATGAAAATGGCCAATTTACTCACTCTGAGTTCTCAAAAAGGGTTTCTTCACCCCGGGAAGTTAATTAAATAAAATTTGGAGGCATTTAATGTTCGAGCAAAAACGGCTGATTTTCGACAAAAGAGATAACACCCCCCTTTACGTCATGCTTCAGAAATGTGGAAAATGGTCCGTTTTCAAATGTTTTATTTTTGAACGTCAGTTCACATTTGTAGGTGGATCATGAGTGTTAGAGCTAAAATTAGCATGTTTAAAGTGATTTTCATGCTTCCAGGGGCCCTAAACACAAGATTTATGGAATGGTTAAAAGTGCATGAAAATGCCCAATTTACTCACTCTGAGTTCTCAAAAAGGGTTTCTTCACCCCAGGAAGTTAATTAAATACCATTTGGAGGCATTTAATGTTCAATCAAAAACGGCTGATTTTCGACAAAAGAGATAACACCCCCCCATTACGTCATGCTTCAGAAATGTGGAAAATGGTCCGTTTTCAAATGTTTTATTTTTGAACGTCAGTTCACATTTGTAGGTGGATCATCAGTGTTAGAGCTAAAATTAGCATGTTTAAAGTGATTTTCATGCTTCCAGGGTCCCTAAACACAAGATTTATGGAATGGTTAAAAGTGCATGAAAATGGCCAATTTACTCACTCTGAGTTCTCAAAAAGGGTTTCTTCACCCCGGGAAGTTAATTAAATACCATTTGGAGGCATTTAATGTTCGAGCAAAAACGGCTGATTTTCGACAAAAGAGATAACACCCCCCCATTACGTCATGCTTCAGAAATGTGGAAAATGGTCCGTTTTCAAATGTTTTATTTTTGAACGTCAGTTCACATTTGTAGGTGGATCATCAGTGTTAGAGCTAAAATTAGCATGTTTAAAGTGATTTTCATGCTTCCAGGGGCCCTAAACACAAGATTTATGGAATGGTTAAAAGTGCATGAAAATGGCCAATTTACTCACTCTGAGTTCTCAAAAAGGGTTTCTTCACCCCGGGAAGTTAATTAAATACCATTTAGAGGCATTTAATGTTCAAGCAAAAACAGCAGATTTTCGACTAAAGAGATAACACCCCCCCATTACGTCATGCTTCAGAAATGTGGAAAATGGTCTGTTTTCAAATGTTTTATTTTTGAACGTCAGTTCACATTTGTAGGTGGATCATCAGTGTTAGAGCTGAAATTAGCATGTTTAAAGTGATTTTCATGCTTCCAGGGGCTCGGGAAGTGAATTAAATACTATTTGGAGGCATTTAATGTTCAAGCAAAAACAGTTGATTTCTTACAAAAGAGATAACACCCCCCCATTACGTCATGCTTCAGAAATGTGGAAAACGGTCCGTTTTCAAATGTTTTATTTTTGAACGTCAGTTCACATTTGTTGGTGGATCATCAGTGTTAGAGCTAAAATTAGCATGTTTAAAGTGATTTTCATGCTTCCAGGGGCCCTAAACACAAGATTTATGGAATGGTTAAAAGTGCATGAAAATGGCCAATTTACTCACTCTGAGTTCGCAAAAAGGGTTTCTTCACCCCGGGAAGTTAATTAAATACCATTTGGAGGCATTTAATGTTCGAGCAAAAACGGATGATTTTCGATAAAAGAGATAACACCCCCCCATTACGTCATGCTTCAGAAATGTGGAAAATGGTCCGTTTTCAAATGTTTTATTTTTGGACGTCAGTTCACATTTGTAGGTGGATCATCAGTGTTAGAGCTAAAATTTGCATGTTTAAAGTAATTTTCATGCTTTCAGGGGCTCGGGAAGTGAATTAAATACTATTTGGAGGCATTTAATGTTCAAGCAAAAACAGCTGATTTCTGACAAAAGAGATAACACCCCCCCATTACGTCATGCTTCAGAAATGTGGAAAATGGTCCGTTTTCAAATGTTTTATTTTTGAACGTCAGTTCACATTTGTAGGTGGATCATCAGTGTTAGAGCTAAAATTAGCATGTTTAAAGTTTTTTTCATGCTTCCAGGGGCCCTAAACACAAGATTTATGGAATGGTTAAAAGTGCATGAAAATGGCCAATTTACTCACTCTGAGTTCTCAAAAAGGGTTTCTTCACCCCGGGAAGTTAATTAAATAAAATTTGGAGGCATTTAATGTTCGAGCAAAAACGGCTGATTTTCGACAAAAGAGATAACACCCCCCTTTACGTCATGCTTCAGAAATGTGGAAAATGGTCCGTTTTCAAATGTTTTATTTTTGAACGTCAGTTCACATTTGTAGGTGGATCATGAGTGTTAGAGCTAAAATTAGCATGTTTAAAGTGATTTTCATGCTTCCAGGGGCCCTAAACACAAGATTTATGGAATGGTTAAAAGTGCATGAAAATGCCCAATTTACTCACTCTGAGTTCTCAAAAAGGGTTTCTTCACCCCAGGAAGTTAATTAAATACCATTTGGAGGCATTTAATGTTCAATCAAAAACAGCTGATTTTCGACAAAAGAGATAACACCCCCCCATTACGTCATGCTTCAGAAATGTGGAAAATGGTCCGTTTTCAAATGTTTTATTTTTGAACGTCAGTTCACATTTGTAGGTGGATCATCAGTGTTAGAGCTAAAATTAGCATGTTTAAAGTGATTTTCATGCTTCCAGGGGCCCTAAACACAAGATTTATGGAATGGTTAAAAGTGCATGAAAATGGCCAATTTACTCACTCTGAGTTCTCAAAAAGGGTTTCTTCACCCCGGGAAGTTAATTAAATACCATTTGGAGGCATTTAATGTTCGAGCAAAAACGGCTGATTTTCGACAAAAGAGATAACACCCCCCCATTACGTCATGCTTCAGAAATGTGGAAAATGGTCCGTTTTCAAATGTTTTATTTTTGAACGTCAGTTCACATTTGTAGGTGGATCATCAGTGTTAGAGCTAAAATTAGCATGTTTAAAGTGATTTTCATGCTTCCAGGGGCCCTAAACACAAGATTTATGGAATGGTTAAAAGTGCATGAAAATGGCCAATTTACTCACTCTGAGTTCTCAAAAAGGGTTTCTTCACCCCGGGAAGTTAATTAAATACCATTTAGAGGCATTTAATGTTCAAGCAAAAACAGCAGATTTTCGACTAAAGAGATAACACCCCCCCATTACGTCATGCTTCAGAAATGTGGAAAATGGTCTGTTTTCAAATGTTTTATTTTTGAACGTCAGTTCAAATTTGTAGGTGGATCATCAGTGTTAGAGCTGAAATTAGCATGTTTAAAGTGATTTTCATGCTTCCAGGGGCTCGGGAAGTGAATTAAATACTATTTGGAGGCATTTAATGTTCAAGCAAAAACAGTTGATTTCTTACAAAAGAGATAACACCCCCCCATTACGTCATGCTTCAGAAATGTGGAAAACGGTCCGTTTTCAAATGTTTTATTTTTGAACGTCAGTTCACATTTGTTGGTGGATCATCAGTGTTAGAGCTAAAATTAGCATGTTTAAAGTGATTTTCATGCTTCCAGGGGCCCTAAACACAAGATTTATGGAATGGTTAAAAGTGCATGAAAATGGCCAATTTACTCACTCTGAGTTCGCAAAAAGGGTTTCTTCACCCCGGGAAGTTAATTAAATACCATTTGGAGGCATTTAATGTTCGAGCAAAAACGGATGATTTTCGATAAAAGAGATAACACCCCCCCATTACGTCATGCTTCAGAAATGTGGAAAATGGTCCGTTTTCAAATGTTTTATTTTTGGACGTCAGTTCACATTTGTAGGTGGATCATCAGTGTTAGAGCTAAAATTTGCATGTTTAAAGTAATTTTCATGCTTTCAGGGGCTCGGGAAGTGAATTAAATACTATTTGGAGGCATTTAATGTTCAATCAAAAACAGCTGATTTCTGACAAAAGAGATAACACCCCCCCATTACGTCATGCTTCAGAAATGTGGAAAATGGTCCGTTTTCAAATGTTTTATTTTTGAACGTCAGTTCACATTTGTAGGTGGATCATCAGTGTTAGAGCTAAAATTAGCATGTTTAAAGTGATTTTCATGCTTCCAGGGGCTCGGGAAGTGAGTTAAATACTATTTGGAGGCATTTAATGTTCAAGCAAAAACAGCTGATTTCTGACAAAAGAGATAACACCCCCCCATTACCTCATGCATCAGAAATGTGGAAAATGGTCCGTTTTCAAATGTTTTATTTTTGAACGTCAGTTCACATTTGTAGGTGGATCATCAGTGTTAGAGCTAAAATAAGCATGTTTAAAGTGATTTTCATGCTTCCAGGGGCCCTAAACACAAGATTTATGGAATGGTTAAAAGTGCATGAAAATGGCCAATTTACTCACTCTGAGTTCTCAAAAAGGGTTTCTTCACCCCGGGAAGTTAATTAAATACCATTTGGAGGCATTTAATGTTCGAGCAAAAACGGCTGATTTTCGACAAAAGAGATAACACCCCCCCATTACGTCATGCTTCAGAAATGTGGAAAATGGTCCGTTTTCAAATGTTTTATTTTTGAACGTCAGTTCACATTTGTAGGTGGATCATCAGTGTTAGAGCTAAAATTAGCATGTTTAAAGTGATTTTCATGCTTCCAGGGGCCCTAAACACAAGGTTAATGGAATGGTTAAAAGTGCATGAAAATGCCCAATTTTCTCAATCTGAGTTCTCAAAAAGGGTTTCTTCACCCCGGGAAAATAATTAAATACCATTTGGAGGCATTTAATGTTCAAGCAAAAACGGCTGATTTTCGACAAAAGAGATAACACCCCCCCATTACGTCATGCTTCAGAAATGTGGAAAATGGTCCGTTTTCAAATGTTTTATTTTTGAACGTCAGTTCACATTTGTAGGTAGATCATCAGTGTTAGAGCTAAAATTAGCATGTTTAAAGTGATTTTCATGCTTCCAGGGGCTCGGGAAGTGAATTAAATACTATTTGGAGGCATTTAATGTTCAAGCAAAAACGGCTGATTTTCGACAAAAGAAATAATCCCCCCATTACGTCATGCTTCAGAAATGTGGAAAATGGTCCGTTTTCAAATGTTTTATTTTTGAACGTCAGTTCACATTTGTAGGTGGATCATCAGTGTTAGAGCTAAAATTAGCATGTTTAAAGTGATTTTCATGCTTCCAGGGGCCCTAAACACAAGATTTATGGAATGGTTAAAAGTGCATGAAAATGGCCAATTTACTCACTCTGAGTTCTCAAAAAGGGTTTCTTAACCCCGGGAAGTTAATTAAATACCATTTGGAGGCATTTAATGTTCGAGCAAAAACTGCTGATTTTCGACAAAAGAGATAACACCCCCCCATTACGTCATGCTTCAGAAATGTAGAAAATGGTCCGTTTTCAAATGTTTTATTTTTGAACGTCAGTTCACATTTGTAGGTGGATCATCAGTGTTAGAGCTAACATTAGCATGTTTAAAGTGATTTTCATGCTTCCAGGGGCCCTAAACACAAGATTTATGGAATGGTTAAAAGTGCATGAAAATGGCCAATTTACTCACTCTGAGTTCTCAAAAAGGGTTTCTTTACCCCGGGAAGTTAATTAAATACCATTTGGAGGCATTTAATGTTCAAGCAAAAACGGCTGATTTTCGACAAAAGAGATAACACCCCCCCATTACGTCATGCTTCAGAAATGTGGAAAATGGTCCGTTTTCAAATGTTTTATTTTTGAACGTCAGTTCACATTTGTAGGTGGATCATCAGTGTTAGAGCTAAAATTAGCATGTTTAAAGTGATTTTCATGCTTCCAGGGGCTCGGGAAGTGAATTAAATACTATTTGGAGGCATTTAATGTTCAAGCAAAAATGGCTGATTTTCGACAAAAGAGATAACACCCCCCCATTACGTCATGCTTCAGAAATGTGGAAAATGGTCCGTTTTCAATTTTTTTATTTTTGAATGTCAATTCACATTTGTAGGTGGATCATCAGTTTTAGAGCTAAAATTAGCATGTTTAAAGTGATTTTCATGCTTCCAGGGGCCCTAACCACAAGATTTATGGAATGGTTAAAAGTGCATGAAAATGGCCAATTTACTCACTCTGAGTTCTCAAAAAGGGTTTCTTCACCCCGGGAAGTTAATTAAATACCATTTGGAGGCATTTAATGTTCAAGCAAAAACAGCAGATTTTCGACTAAAGAGATAACACCCCCCCATTACGTCATGCTTCAGAAATGTGGAAAATGGTCCGTTTTCAAATGTTTTATTTTTGGACGTCAGTTCACATTTGTAGGTGGATCATCAGTGTTAGAGCTAAAATTAGCATGTTTAAAGTGATTTTCATGCTTTCAGGGGCTCGGGAAGTGAATTAAATACTATTTGGAGGCATTTAATGTTCAAGCAAAAACAGCTGATTTCTGACAAAAGAGATAACACCCCCCCATTACGTCATGCTTCAGAAATGTGAAAAATGGTCCGTTTTCAAATGTTTTATTTTTGAACGTCAGTTCACATTTGTAGGTGGATCATCAGTGTTAGAGCTAAAATTAGCATGTTTAAAGTGATTTGCATGCTTCCAGGGGCCCTAAACACAAGATTTATGGAATGGTTAAAAGTGCATGAAAATGGCCAATTTACTCACTCTGAGTTCTCAAAAAGAGTTTCTTCACCCCGGGAAGTTAATTAAATACAATTTGGAGGCATTTAATGTTCGAGCAAAAACGGCTGATTTTCGACAAAAGAGATAACACCCCCCCATTACGTCATGCTTCAGAAATGTGGAAAATGGTCCGTTTTCAAATGTTTTATTTTTGACTGTCAGTTCACATTTGTAGGTGGATCATCAGTGTTAGAGCTAAAATTAGCATGTTTAAAGTGATTTTCATGCTTCCAGGGGCCCTAAACACAAGATTTATGGAATGGTTAAAAGTGCATGAAAATGCCCAATTTACTCACTCTGAGTTCTCAAAAAGGGTTTCTTCACCCCGGGAAGTTAATTAAATACCATTTGGAGGCATTTAATGTTCGAGCAAAAACTGCTTATTTTCGACAAAAGAGATAACACCCCCCCATTACGTCATGCTTCAGAAATGTAGAAAATGGTCCGTTTTCAAATGTTTTATTTTTGAACGTCAGTTCACATTTGTAGGTAGATCATCAGTGTTAGAGCTAACATTAGCATGTTTAAAGTGATTTTCATGCTTCCAGGGGCCCTAAACACAAGATTTATGGAATGGTTAAAAGTGCATGAAAATGGCCAATTTACTCACTCTGAGTTCTCAAAAAGGGTTTCTTCACCCCGGGAAGTTAAATAAATACCATTTGGAGGCATTTAATGTTCAAGCAAAAACGGCTGATTTTCGACAAAAGAGATAACACCCCCCCATTACGTCATGCTTCAGAAATGTGAAAAATGGTCCGTTTTCAAATGTTTTATTTTTGAACGTCAGTTCACATTTGTAGGTGGATCATCAGTGTTAGAGCTAAAATTAGCATGTTTAAAGTGATTTTCATGCTTCCAGGGGCTCGGGAAGTGAATTAAATACTATTTGGAGGCATTTAATGTTCAAGCAAAAACAGCTGATTTCTGACAAAAGAGATAACACCCCCCCATTACGTCATGCTTCAGAAATGTGGAAAATGGTCCGTTTTCAAATGTTTTATTTTTGAACGTCAGTTCACATTTGTAGGTGGATCATCAGTGTTAGAGCTAAAATTAGCATGTTTAAAGTTTTTTTCATGCTTCCAGGGGCCCTAAACACAAGATTTATGGAATGGTTAAAAGTGCATGAAAATGGCCAATTTACTCACTCTGAGTTCTCAAAAAGGGTTTCTTCACCCCGGGAAGTTAATTAAATAAAATTTGGAGGCATTTAATGTTCGAGCAAAAACGGCTGATTTTCGACAAAAGAGATAACACCCCCCTTTACGTCATGCTTCAGAAATGTGGAAAATGGTCCGTTTTCAAATGTTTTATTTTTGAACGTCAGTTCACATTTGTAGGTGGATCATGAGTGTTAGAGCTAAAATTAGCATGTTTAAAGTGATTTTCATGCTTCCAGGGGCCCTAAACACAAGATTTATGGAATGGTTAAAAGTGCATGAAAATGCCCAATTTACTCACTCTGAGTTCTCAAAAAGGGTTTCTTCACCCCAGGAAGTTAATTAAATACCATTTGGAGGCATTTAATGTTCAATCAAAAACGGCTGATTTTCGACAAAAGAGATAACACCCCCCCATTACGTCATGCTTCAGAAATGTGGAAAATGGTCCGTTTTCAAATGTTTTATTTTTGAACGTCAGTTCACATTTGTAGGTGGATCATCAGTGTTAGAGCTAAAATTAGCATGTTTAAAGTGATTTGCATGCTTCCAGGGGCCCTAAACACAAGATTTATGGAATGGTTAAAAGTGCATGAAAATGGCCAATTTACTCACTCTGAGTTCTCAAAAAGGGTTTCTTCACCCCGGGAAGTTAATTAAATACAATTTGGAGGCATTTAATGTTCGAGCAAAAACGGCTGATTTTCGACAAAAGAGATAACACCCCCCCATTACGTCATGCTTCAGAAATGTGGAAAATGGTCCGTTTTCAAATGTTTTATTTTTGACTGTCAGTTCACATTTGTAGGTGGATCATCAGTGTTAGAGCTAAAATTAGCATGTTTAAAGTGATTTTCATGCTTCCAGGGGCCCTAAACACAAGATTTATGGAATGGTTAAAAGTGCATGAAAATGCCCAATTTACTCACTCTGAGTTCTCAAAAAGGGTTTCTTCACCCCGGGAAGTTAATTAAATACCATTTGGAGGCATTTAATGTTCGAGCAAAAACTGCTTATTTTCGACAAAAGAGATAACACCCCCCCATTACGTCATGCTTCAGAAATGTAGAAAATGGTCCGTTTTCAAATGTTTTATTTTTGAACGTCAGTTCACATTTGTAGGTAGATCATCAGTGTTAGAGCTAACATTAGCATGTTTAAAGTGATTTTCATGCTTCCAGGGGCCCTAAACACAAGATTTATGGAATGGTTAAAAGTGCATGAAAATGGCCAATTTACTCACTCTGAGTTCTCAAAAAGGGTTTCTTCACCCCGGGAAGTTAAATAAATACCATTTGGA
The DNA here is from genome assembly GCF_964263255.1 of Lissotriton vulgaris. Taxonomy (NCBI): domain Eukaryota; kingdom Metazoa; phylum Chordata; class Amphibia; order Caudata; family Salamandridae; genus Lissotriton; species Lissotriton vulgaris. The sequence continues at coordinate 713,104 of NW_028240926.1, read as the reverse complement.
GGCATTTAATGTTCAAGCAAAAACGGCTGATTTTCGACAAAAGAGATAACACCCCCCCATTACGTCATGCTTCAGAAATGTGAAAAATGGTCCGTTTTCAAATGTTTTATTTTTGAACGTCAGTTCACATTTGTAGGTGGATCATCAGTGTTAGAGCTAAAATTAGCATGTTTAAAGTGATTTTCATGCTTCCAGGGGCTCGGGAAGTGAATTAAATACTATTTGGAGGCATTTAATGTTCAAGCAAAAACAGCTGATTTCTGACAAAAGAGATAACACCCCCCCATTACGTCATGCTTCAGAAATGTGGAAAATGGTCCGTTTTCAAATGTTTTATTTTTGAACGTCAGTTCACATTTGTAGGTGGATCATCAGTGTTAGAGCTAAAATTAGCATGTTTAAAGTTTTTTTCATGCTTCCAGGGGCCCTAAACACAAGATTTATGGAATGGTTAAAAGTGCATGAAAATGGCCAATTTACTCACTCTGAGTTCTCAAAAAGGGTTTCTTCACCCCGGGAAGTTAATTAAATAAAATTTGGAGGCATTTAATGTTCGAGCAAAAACGGCTGATTTTCGACAAAAGAGATAACACCCCCCTTTACGTCATGCTTCAGAAATGTGGAAAATGGTCCGTTTTCAAATGTTTTATTTTTGAACGTCAGTTCACATTTGTAGGTGGATCATGAGTGTTAGAGCTAAAATTAGCATGTTTAAAGTGATTTTCATGCTTCCAGGGGCCCTAAACACAAGATTTATGGAATGGTTAAAAGTGCATGAAAATGCCCAATTTACTCACTCTGAGTTCTCAAAAAGGGTTTCTTCACCCCAGGAAGTTAATTAAATACCATTTGGAGGCATTTAATGTTCAATCAAAAACGGCTGATTTTCGACAAAAGAGATAACACCCCCCCATTACGTCATGCTTCAGAAATGTGGAAAATGGTCCGTTTTCAAATGTTTTATTTTTGAACGTCAGTTCACATTTGTAGGTGGATCATCAGTGTTAGAGCTAAAATTAGCATGTTTAAAGTGATTTTCATGCTTCCAGGGGCCCTAAACACAAGATTTATGGAATGGTTAAAAGTGCATGAAAATGGCCAATTTACTCACTCTGAGTTCTCAAAAAGGGTTTCTTCACCCCGGGAAGTTAATTAAATACCATTTGGAGGCATTTAATGTTCGAGCAAAAACGGCTGATTTTCGACAAAAGAGATAACACCCCCCCATTACGTCATGCTTCAGAAATGTGGAAAATGGTCCGTTTTCAAATGTTTTATTTTTGAACGTCAGTTCACATTTGTAGGTGGATCATCAGTGTTAGAGCTAAAATTAGCATGTTTAAAGTGATTTTCATGCTTCCAGGGGCCCTAAACACAAGATTTATGGAATGGTTAAAAGTGCATGAAAATGGCCAATTTACTCACTCTGAGTTCTCAAAAAGGGTTTCTTCACCCCGGGAAGTTAATTAAATACCATTTAGAGGCATTTAATGTTCAAGCAAAAACAGCAGATTTTCGACTAAAGAGATAACACCCCCCCATTACGTCATGCTTCAGAAATGTGGAAAATGGTCTGTTTTCAAATGTTTTATTTTTGAACGTCAGTTCACATTTGTAGGTGGATCATCAGTGTTAGAGCTGAAATTGGCATGTTTAAAGTGATTTTCATGCTTCCAGGGGCTCGGGAAGTGAATTAAATACTATTTGGAGGCATTTAATGTTCAAGCAAAAACAGTTGATTTCTTACAAAAGAGATAACACCCCCCCATTACGTCATGCTTCAGAAATGTGGAAAACGGTCCGTTTTCAAATGTTTTATTTTTGAACGTCAGTTCACATTTGTTGGTGGATCATCAGTGTTAGAGCTAAAATTAGCATGTTTAAAGTGATTTTCATGCTTCCAGGGGCCCTAAACACAAGATTTATGGAATGGTTAAAAGTGCATGAAAATGGCCAATTTACTCACTCTGAGTTCGCAAAAAGGGTTTCTTCACCCCGGGAAGTTAATTAAATACCATTTGGAGGCATTTAATGTTCGAGCAAAAACGGATGATTTTCGATAAAAGAGATAACACCCCCCCATTACGTCATGCTTCAGAAATGTGGAAAATGGTCCGTTTTCAAATGTTTTATTTTTGGACGTCAGTTCACATTTGTAGGTGGATCATCAGTGTTAGAGCTAAAATTTGCATGTTTAAAGTAATTTTCATGCTTTCAGGGGCTCGGGAAGTGAATTAAATACTATTTGGAGGCATTTAATGTTCAAGCAAAAACAGCTGATTTCTGACAAAAGAGATAACACCCCCCCATTACGTCATGCTTCAGAAATGTGGAAAATGGTCCGTTTTCAAATGTTTTATTTTTGAACGTCAGTTCACATTTGTAGGTGGATCATCAGTGTTAGAGCTAAAATTAGCATGTTTAAAGTTTTTTTCATGCTTCCAGGGGCCCTAAACACAAGATTTATGGAATGGTTAAAAGTGCATGAAAATGGCCAATTTACTCACTCTGAGTTCTCAAAAAGGGTTTCTTCACCCCGGGAAGTTAATTAAATAAAATTTGGAGGCATTTAATGTTCGAGCAAAAACGGCTGATTTTCGACAAAAGAGATAACACCCCCCTTTACGTCATGCTTCAGAAATGTGGAAAATGGTCCGTTTTCAAATGTTTTATTTTTGAACGTCAGTTCACATTTGTAGGTGGATCATGAGTGTTAGAGCTAAAATTAGCATGTTTAAAGTGATTTTCATGCTTCCAGGGGCCCTAAACACAAGATTTATGGAATGGTTAAAAGTGCATGAAAATGCCCAATTTACTCACTCTGAGTTCTCAAAAAGGGTTTCTTCACCCCAGGAAGTTAATTAAATACCATTTGGAGGCATTTAATGTTCAATCAAAAACGGCTGATTTTCGACAAAAGAGATAACACCCCCCCATTACGTCATGCTTCAGAAATGTGGAAAATGGTCCGTTTTCAAATGTTTTATTTTTGAACGTCAGTTCACATTTGTAGGTGGATCATCAGTGTTAGAGCTAAAATTAGCATGTTTAAAGTGATTTTCATGCTTCCAGGGGCCCTAAACACAAGATTTATGGAATGGTTAAAAGTGCATGAAAATGGCCAATTTACTCACTCTGAGTTCTCAAAAAGGGTTTCTTCACCCCGGGAAGTTAATTAAATACCATTTGGAGGCATTTAATGTTCGAGCAAAAACGGCTGATTTTCGACAAAAGAGATAACACCCCCCCATTACGTCATGCTTCAGAAATGTGGAAAATGGTCCGTTTTCAAATGTTTTATTTTTGAACGTCAGTTCACATTTGTAGGTGGATCATCAGTGTTAGAGCTAAAATTAGCATGTTTAAAGTGATTTTCATGCTTCCAGGGGCCCTAAACACAAGATTTATGGAATGGTTAAAAGTGCATGAAAATGGCCAATTTACTCACTCTGAGTTCTCAAAAAGGGTTTCTTCACCCCGGGAAGTTAATTAAATACCATTTAGAGGCATTTAATGTTCAAGCAAAAACAGCAGATTTTCGACTAAAGAGATAACACCCCCCCATTACGTCATGCTTCAGAAATGTGGAAAATGGTCTGTTTTCAAATGTTTTATTTTTGAACGTCAGTTCACATTTGTAGGTGGATCATCAGTGTTAGAGCTGAAATTAGCATGTTTAAAGTGATTTTCATGCTTCCAGGGGCTCGGGAAGTGAATTAAATACTATTTGGAGGCATTTAATGTTCAAGCAAAAACAGTTGATTTCTTACAAAAGAGATAACACCCCCCCATTACGTCATGCTTCAGAAATGTGGAAAACGGTCCGTTTTCAAATGTTTTATTTTTGAACGTCAGTTCACATTTGTTGGTGGATCATCAGTGTTAGAGCTAAAATTAGCATGTTTAAAGTGATTTTCATGCTTCCAGGGGCCCTAAACACAAGATTTATGGAATGGTTAAAAGTGCATGAAAATGGCCAATTTACTCACTCTGAGTTCGCAAAAAGGGTTTCTTCACCCCGGGAAGTTAATTAAATACCATTTGGAGGCATTTAATGTTCGAGCAAAAACGGATGATTTTCGATAAAAGAGATAACACCCCCCCATTACGTCATGCTTCAGAAATGTGGAAAATGGTCCGTTTTCAAATGTTTTATTTTTGGATGTCAGTTCACATTTGTAGGTGGATCATCAGTGTTAGAGCTAAAATTTGCATGTTTAAAGTAATTTTCATGCTTTCAGGGGCTCGGGAAGTGAATTAAATACTATTTGGAGGCATTTAATGTTCAATCAAAAACAGCTGATTTCTGACAAAAGAGATAACACCCCCCCATTACGTCATGCTTCAGAAATGTGGAAAATGGTCCGTTTTCAAATGTTTTATTTTTGAACGTCAGTTCACATTTGTAGGTGGATCATCAGTGTTAGAGCTAAAATTAGCATGTTTAAAGTGATTTTCATGCTTCCAGGGGCTCGGGAAGTGAGTTAAATACTATTTGGAGGCATTTAATGTTCAAGCAAAAACAGCTGATTTCTGACAAAAGAGATAACACCCCCCCATTACCTCATGCATCAGAAATGTGGAAAATGGTCCGTTTTCAAATGTTTTATTTTTGAACGTCAGTTCACATTTGTAGGTGGATCATCAGTGTTAGAGCTAAAATAAGCATGTTTAAAGTGATTTTCATGCTTCCAGGGGCCCTAAACACAAGATTTATGGAATGGTTAAAAGTGCATGAAAATGGCCAATTTACTCACTCTGAGTTCTCAAAAAGGGTTTCTTCACCCCGGGAAGTTAATTAAATACCATTTGGAGGCATTTAATGTTCGAGCAAAAACGGCTGATTTTCGACAAAAGAGATAACACCCCCCCATTACGTCATGCTTCAGAAATGTGGAAAATGGTCCGTTTTCAAATGTTTTATTTTTGAACGTCAGTTCACATTTGTAGGTGGATCATCAGTGTTAGAGCTAAAATTAGCATGTTTAAAGTGATTTTCATGCTTCCAGGGGCCCTAAACACAAGGTTAATGGAATGGTTAAAAGTGCATGAAAATGCCCAATTTTCTCAATCTGAGTTCTCAAAAAGGGTTTCTTCACCCCGGGAAAATAATTAAATACCATTTGGAGGCATTTAATGTTCAAGCAAAAACGGCTGATTTTCGACAAAAGAGATAACACCCCCCATTACGTCATGCTTCAGAAATGTGGAAAATGGTCCGTTTTCAAATGTTTTATTTTTGAACGTCAGTTCACATTTGTAGGTAGATCATCAGTGTTAGAGCTAAAATTAGCATGTTTAAAGTGATTTTCATGCTTCCAGGGGCTCGGGAAGTGAATTAAATACTATTTGGAGGCATTTAATGTTCAAGCAAAAACGGCTGATTTTCGACAAAAGAAATAATCCCCCCATTACGTCATGCTTCAGAAATGTGGAAAATGGTCCGTTTTCAAATGTTTTATTTTTGAACGTCAGTTCACATTTGTAGGTGGATCATCAGTGTTAGAGCTAAAATTAGCATGTTTAAAGTGATTTTCATGCTTCCAGGGGCCCTAAACACAAGATTTATGGAATGGTTAAAAGTGCATGAAAATGGCCAATTTACTCACTCTGAGTTCTCAAAAAGGGTTTCTTAACCCCGGGAAGTTAATTAAATACCATTTGGAGGCATTTAATGTTTGAGCAAAAACTGCTGATTTTCGACAAAAGAGATAACACCCCCCCATTACGTCATGCTTCAGAAATGTAGAAAATGGTCCGTTTTCAAATGTTTTATTTTTGAACGTCAGTTCACATTTGTAGGTGGATCATCAGTGTTAGAGCTAACATTAGCATGTTTAAAGTGATTTTCATGCTTCCAGGGGCCCTAAACACAAGATTTATGGAATGGTTAAAAGTGCATGAAAATGGCCAATTTACTCACTCTGAGTTCTCAAAAAGGGTTTCTTTACCCCGGGAAGTTAATTAAATACCATTTGGAGGCATTTAATGTTCAAGCAAAAACGGCTGATTTTCGACAAAAGAGATAACACCCCCCCATTACGTCATGCTTCAGAAATGTGGAAAATGGTCCGTTTTCAAATGTTTTATTTTTGAACGTCAGTTCACATTTGTAGGTGGATCATCAGTGTTAGAGCTAAAATTAGCATGTTTAAAGTGATTTTCATGCTTCCAGGGGCTCGGGAAGTGAATTAAATACTATTTGGAGGCATTTAATGTTCAAGCAAAAATGGCTGATTTTCGACAAAAGAGATAACACCCCCCCATTACGTCATGCTTCAGAAATGTGGAAAATGGTCCGTTTTCAATTTTTTTATTTTTGAATGTCAATTCACATTTGTAGGTGGATCATCAGTTTTAGAGCTAAAATTAGCATGTTTAAAGTGATTTTCATGCTTCCAGGGGCCCTAACCACAAGATTTATGGAATGGTTAAAAGTGCATGAAAATGGCCAATTTACTCACTCTGAGTTCTCAAAAAGGGTTTCTTCACCCCGGGAAGTTAATTAAATACCATTTGGAGGCATTTAATGTTCAAGCAAAAACAGCAGATTTTCGACTAAAGAGATAACACCCCCCCATTACGTCATGCTTCAGAAATGTGGAAAATGGTCCGTTTTCAAATGTTTTATTTTTGAACGTCAGTTCACATTTGTAGGTGGATCATCAGTGTTAGAGCTGAAATTAGCATGTTTAAAGTGATTTTCATGCTTCCAGGGGCTCGGGAAGTGAATTAAATACTATTTGGAGACATTTAATGTTCAAGCAAAAACAGCTGATTTCTTACAAAAGAGATAACACCCCCCCATTACGTCATGCTTCAGAAATGTGGAAAACGGTCCGTTTTCAAATGTTTTATTTTTGAACGTCAGTTCACATTTGTAGGTGGATCATCAGTGTTAGAGCTAAAATTAGCATGTTTAAAGTGATTTTCATGCTTCCAGGGGCCCTAAACACAAGATTTATGGAATGGTTAAAAGTGCATGAAAATGGCCAATTTACTCACTCTGAGTTCGCAAAAAGGGTTTCTTCACCCCGGGAAGTTAATTAAATACCATTTGGAGGCATTTAATGTTCGAGCAAAAACGGATGATTTTCGACAAAAGAGATAACACCCCCCCATTACGTCATGCTTCAGAAATGTGGAAAATGGTCCGTTTTCAAATGTTTTATTTTTGGACGTCAGTTCACATTTGTAGGTGGATCATCAGTGTTAGAGCTAAAATTAGCATGTTTAAAGTGATTTTCATGCTTTCAGGGGCTCGGGAAGTGAATTAAATACTATTTGGAGGCATTTAATGTTCAAGCAAAAACAGCTGATTTCTGACAAAAGAGATAACACCCCCCCATTACGTCATGCTTCAGAAATGTGAAAAATGGTCCGTTTTCAAATGTTTTATTTTTGAACGTCAGTTCACATTTGTAGGTGGATCATCAGTGTTAGAGCTAAAATTAGCATGTTTAAAGTGATTTGCATGCTTCCAGGGGCCCTAAACACAAGATTTATGGAATGGTTAAAAGTGCATGAAAATGGCCAATTTACTCACTCTGAGTTCTCAAAAAGGGTTTCTTCACCCCGGGAAGTTAATTAAATACAATTTGGAGGCATTTAATGTTCGAGCAAAAACGGCTGATTTTCGACAAAAGAGATAACACCCCCCCATTACGTCATGCTTCAGAAATGTGGAAAATGGTCCGTTTTCAAATGTTTTATTTTTGACTGTCAGTTCACATTTGTAGGTGGATCATCAGTGTTAGAGCTAAAATTAGCATGTTTAAAGTGATTTTCATGCTTCCAGGGGCCCTAAACACAAGATTTATGGAATGGTTAAAAGTGCATGAAAATGCCCAATTTACTCACTCTGAGTTCTCAAAAAGGGTTTCTTCACCCCGGGAAGTTAATTAAATACCATTTGGAGGCATTTAATGTTCGAGCAAAAACTGCTTATTTTCGACAAAAGAGATAACACCCCCCCATTACGTCATGCTTCAGAAATGTAGAAAATGGTCCGTTTTCAAATGTTTTATTTTTGAACGTCAGTTCACATTTGTAGGTAGATCATCAGTGTTAGAGCTAACATTAGCATGTTTAAAGTGATTTTCATGCTTCCAGGGGCCCTAAACACAAGATTTATGGAATGGTTAAAAGTGCATGAAAATGGCCAATTTACTCACTCTGAGTTCTCAAAAAGGGTTTCTTCACCCCGGGAAGTTAAATAAATACCATTTGGAGGCATTTAATGTTCAAGCAAAAACGGCTGATTTTCGACAAAAGAGATAACACCCCCCCATTACGTCATGCTTCAGAAATGTGAAAAATGGTCCGTTTTCAAATGTTTTATTTTTGAACGTCAGTTCACATTTGTAGGTGGATCATCAGTGTTAGAGCTAAAATTAGCATGTTTAAAGTGATTTTCATGCTTCCAGGGGCTCGGGAAGTGAATTAAATACTATTTGGAGGCATTTAATGTTCAAGCAAAAACAGCTGATTTCTGACAAAAGAGATAACACCCCCCCATTACGTCATGCTTCAGAAATGTGGAAAATGGTCCGTTTTCAAATGTTTTATTTTTGAACGTCAGTTCACATTTGTAGGTGGATCATCAGTGTTAGAGCTAAAATTAGCATGTTTAAAGTTTTTTTCATGCTTCCAGGGGCCCTAAACACAAGATTTATGGAATGGTTAAAAGTGCATGAAAATGGCCAATTTACTCACTCTGAGTTCTCAAAAAGGGTTTCTTCACCCCGGGAAGTGAATTAAATACTATTTGGAGGCATTTAATGTTCAAGCAAAAACAGTTGATTTCTTACAAAAGAGATAACACCCCCCCATTACGTCATGCTTCAGAAATGTGGAAAACGGTCCGTTTTCAAATGTTTTATTTTTGAACGTCAGTTCACATTTGTTGGTGGATCATCAGTGTTAGAGCTAAAATTAGCATGTTTAAAGTGATTTTCATGCTTCCAGGGGCCCTAAACACAAGATTTATGGAATGGTTAAAAGTGCATGAAAATGGCCAATTTACTCACTCTGAGTTCGCAAAAAGGGTTTCTTCACCCCGGGAAGTTAATTAAATACCATTTGGAGGCATTTAATGTTCGAGCAAAAACGGATGATTTTCGATAAAAGAGATAACACCCCCCCATTACGTCATGCTTCAGAAATGTGGAAAATGGTCCGTTTTCAAATGTTTTATTTTTGGACGTCAGTTCACATTTGTAGGTGGATCATCAGTGTTAGAGCTAAAATTTGCATGTTTAAAGTAATTTTCATGCTTTCAGGGGCTCGGGAAGTGAATTAAATACTATTTGGAGGCATTTAATGTTCAAGCAAAAACAGCTGATTTCTGACAAAAGAGATAACACCCCCCCATTACGTCATGCTTCAGAAATGTGGAAAATGGTCCGTTTTCAAATGTTTTATTTTTGAACGTCAGTTCACATTTGTAGGTGGATCATCAGTGTTAGAGCTAAAATTAGCATGTTTAAAGTTTTTTTCATGCTTCCAGGGGCCCTAAACACAAGATTTATGGAATGGTTAAAAGTGCATGAAAATGGCCAATTTACTCACTCTGAGTTCTCAAAAAGGGTTTCTTCACCCCGGGAAGTTAATTAAATAAAATTTGGAGGCATTTAATGTTCGAGCAAAAACGGCTGATTTTCGACAAAAGAGATAACACCCCCCTTTACGTCATGCTTCAGAAATGTGGAAAATGGTCCGTTTTCAAATGTTTTATTTTTGAACGTCAGTTCACATTTGTAGGTGGATCATGAGTGTTAGAGCTAAAATTAGCATGTTTAAAGTGATTTTCATGCTTCCAGGGGCCCTAAACACAAGATTTATGGAATGGTTAAAAGTGCATGAAAATGCCCAATTTACTCACTCTGAGTTCTCAAAAAGGGTTTCTTCACCCCAGGAAGTTAATTAAATACCATTTGGAGGCATTTAATGTTCAATCAAAAACGGCTGATTTTCGACAAAAGAGATAACACCCCCCCATTACGTCATGCTTCAGAAATGTGGAAAATGGTCCGTTTTCAAATGTTTTATTTTTGAACGTCAGTTCACATTTGTAGGTGGATCATCAGTGTTAGAGCTAAAATTAGCATGTTTAAAGTGATTTTCATGCTTCCAGGGGCCCTAAACACAAGATTTATGGAATGGTTAAAAGTGCATGAAAATGGCCAATTTACTCACTCTGAGTTCTCAAAAAGGGTTTCTTCACCCCGGGAAGTTAATTAAATACCATTTGGAGGCATTTAATGTTCGAGCAAAAACGGCTGATTTTCGACAAAAGAGATAACACCCCCCCATTACGTCATGCTTCAGAAATGTGGAAAATGGTCCGTTTTCAAATGTTTTATTTTTGAACGTCAGTTCACATTTGTAGGTGGATCATCAGTGTTAGAGCTAAAATTAGCATGTTTAAAGTGATTTTCATGCTTCCAGGGGCCCTAAACACAAGATTTATGGAATGGTTAAAAGTGCATGAAAATGGCCAATTTACTCACTCTGAGTTCTCAAAAAGGGTTTCTTCACCCCGGGAAGTTAATTAAATACCATTTAGAGGCATTTAATGTTCAAGCAAAAACAGCAGATTTTCGACTAAAGAGATAACACCCCCCCATTACGTCATGCTTCAGAAATGTGGAAAATGGTCTGTTTTCAAATGTTTTATTTTTGAACGTCAGTTCACATTTGTAGGTGGATCATCAGTGTTAGAGCTGAAATTAGCATGTTTAAAGTGATTTTCATGCTTCCAGGGGCTCGGGAAGTGAATTAAATACTATTTGGAGGCATTTAATGTTCAAGCAAAAACAGTTGATTTCTTACAAAAGAGATAACACCCCCCCATTACGTCATGCTTCAGAAATGTGGAAAACGGTCCGTTTTCAAATGTTTTATTTTTGAACGTCAGTTCACATTTGTTGGTGGATCATCAGTGTTAGAGCTAAAATTAGCATGTTTAAAGTGATTTTCATGCTTCCAGGGGCCCTAAACACAAGATTTATGGAATGGTTAAAAGTGCATGAAAATGGCCAATTTACTCACTCTGAGTTCGCAAAAAGGGTTTCTTCACCCCGGGAAGTTAATTAAATACCATTTGGAGGCATTTAATGTTCGAGCAAAAACGGATGATTTTCGATAAAAGAGATAACACCCCCCCATTACGTCATGCTTCAGAAATGTGGAAAATGGTCCGTTTTCAAATGTTTTATTTTTGGACGTCAGTTCACATTTGTAGGTGGATCATCAGTGTTAGAGCTAAAATTTGCATGTTTAAAGTAATTTTCATGCTTTCAGGGGCTCGGGAAGTGAATTAAATACTATTTGGAGGCATTTAATGTTCAATCAAAAACAGCTGATTTCTGACAAAAGAGATAACACCCCCCCATTACGTCATGCTTCAGAAATGTGGAAAATGGTCCGTTTTCAAATGTTTTATTTTTGAACGTCAGTTCACATTTGTAGGTGGATCATCAGTGTTAGAGCTAAAATTAGCATGTTTAAAGTGATTTTCATGCTTCCAGGGGCTCGGGAAGTGAGTTAAATACTATTTGGAGGCATTTAATGTTCAAGCAAAAACAGCTGATTTCTGACAAAAGAGATAACACCCCCCCATTACCTCATGCATCAGAAATGTGGAAAATGGTCCGTTTTCAAATGTTTTATTTTTGAACGTCAGTTCACATTTGTAGGTGGATCATCAGTGTTAGAGCTAAAATAAGCATGTTTAAAGTGATTTTCATGCTTCCAGGGGCCCTAAACACAAGATTTATGGAATGGTTAAAAGTGCATGAAAATGGCCAATTTACTCACTCTGAGTTCTCAAAAAGGGTTTCTTCACCCCGGGAAGTTAATTAAATACCATTTGGAGGCATTTAATGTTCGAGCAAAAACGGCTGATTTTCGACAAAAGAGATAACACCCCCCCATTACGTCATGCTTCAGAAATGTGGAAAATGGTCCGTTTTCAAATGTTTTATTTTTGAACGTCAGTTCACATTTGTAGGTGGATCATCAGTGTTAGAGCTAAAATTAGCATGTTTAAAGTGATTTTCATGCTTCCAGGGGCCCTAAACACAAGGTTAATGGAATGGTTAAAAGTGCATGAAAATGCCCAATTTTCTCAATCTGAGTTCTCAAAAAGGGTTTCTTCACCCCGGGAAAATAATTAAATACCATTTGGAGGCATTTAATGTTCAAGCAAAAACGGCTGATTTTCGACAAAAGAGATAACACCCCCCCATTACGTCATGCTTCAGAAATGTGGAAAATGGTCCGTTTTCAAATGTTTTATTTTTGAACGTCAGTTCACATTTGTAGGTAGATCATCAGTGTTAGAGCTAAAATTAGCATGTTTAAAGTGATTTTCATGCTTCCAGGGGCTCGGGAAGTGAATTAAATACTATTTGGAGGCATTTAATGTTCAAGCAAAAACGGCTGATTTTCGACAAAAGAAATAATCCCCCCATTACGTCATGCTTCAGAAATGTGGAAAATGGTCCGTTTTCAAATGTTTTATTTTTGAACGTCAGTTCACATTTGTAGGTGGATCATCAGTGTTAGAGCTAAAATTAGCATGTTTAAAGTGATTTTCATGCTTCCAGGGGCCCTAAACACAAGATTTATGGAATGGTTAAAAGTGCATGAAAATGGCCAATTTACTCACTCTGAGTTCTCAAAAAGGGTTTCTTTACCCCGGGAAGTTAATTAAATACCATTTGGAGGCATTTAATGTTCAAGCAAAAACGGCTGATTTTCGACAAAAGAGATAACACCCCCCCATTACGTCATGCTTCAGAAATGTGGAAAATGGTCCGTTTTCAAATGTTTTATTTTTGAACGTCAGTTCACATTTGTAGGTGGATCATCAGTGTTAGAGCTGAAATTAGCATGTTTAAAGTGATTTTCATGCTTCCAGGGGCTCGGGAAGTGAATTAAATACTATTTGGAGGCATTTAATGTTCAAGCAAAAATGGCTGATTTTCGACAAAAGAGATAACACCCCCCCATTACGTCATGCTTCAGAAATGTGGAAAATGGTCCGTTTTCAATTTTTTTATTTTTGAATGTCAATTCACATTTGTAGGTGGATCATCAGTTTTAGAGCTAAAATTAGCATGTTTAAAGTGATTTTCATGCTTCCAGGGGCCCTAACCACAAGATTTATGGAATGGTTAAAAGTGCATGAAAATGGCCAATTTACTCACTCTGAGTTCTCAAAAAGGGTTTCTTCACCCCGGGAAATTAATTAAATACCATTTGGAGGCATTTAATGTTCAAGCAAAAACAGCAGATTTTCGACTAAAGAGATAACACCCCCCCATTACGTCATGCTTCAGAAATGTGGAAAATGGTCCGTTTTCAAATGTTTTATTTTTGAACGTCAGTTCACATTTGTAGGTGGATCATCAGTGTTAGAGCTGAAATTAGCATGTTTAAAGTGATTTTCATGCTTCCAGGGGCTCGGGAAGTGAATTAAATACTATTTGGAGACATTTAATGTTCAAGCAAAAACAGCTGATTTCTTACAAAAGAGATAACACCCCCCCATTACGTCATGCTTCAGAAATGTGGAAAACGGTCCGTTTTCAAATGTTTTATTTTTGAACGTCAGTTCACATTTGTAGGTGGATCATCAGTGTTAGAGCTAAAATTAGCATGTTTAAAGTGATTTTCATGCTTCCAGGGGCCCTAAACACAAGATTTATGGAATGGTTAAAAGTGCATGAAAATGGCCAATTTACTCACTCTGAGTTCCCAAAAAGGGTTTCTTCACCCCGGGAAGTTAATTAAATACCATTTGGAGGCATTTAATGTTCGAGCAAAAACGGATGATTTTCGACAAAAGAGATAACACCCCCCCATTACGTCATGCTTCAGAAATGTGGAAAATGGTCCGTTTTCAAATGTTTTATTTTTGGACGTCAGTTCACATTTGTAGGTGGATCATCAGTGTTAGAGCTAAAATTAGCATGTTTAAAGTGATTTTCATGCTTTCAGGGGCTCGGGAAGTGAATTAAATACTATTTGGAGGCATTTAATGTTCAAGCAAAAACAGCTGATTTCTGACAAAAGAGATAACACCCCCCCATTACGTCATGCTTCAGAAATGTGAAAAATGGTCCGTTTTCAAATGTTTTATTTTTGAACGTCAGTTCACATTTGTAGGTGGATCATCAGTGTTAGAGCTAAAATTAGCATGTTTAAAGTGATTTGCATGCTTCCAGGGGCCCTAAACACAAGATTTATGGAATGGTTAAAAGTGCATGAAAATGGCCAATTTACTCACTCTGAGTTCTCAAAAAGGGTTTCTTCACCCCGGGAAGTTAATTAAATACAATTTGGAGGCATTTAATGTTCGAGCAAAAACGGCTGATTTTCGACAAAAGAGATAACACCCCCCCATTACGTCATGCTTCAGAAATGTGGAAAATGGTCCGTTTTCAAATGTTTTATTTTTGACTGTCAGTTCACATTTGTAGGTGGATCATCAGTGTTAGAGCTAAAATTAGCATGTTTAAAGTGATTTTCATGCTTCCAGGGGCCCTAAACACAAGATTTATGGAATGGTTAAAAGTGCATGAAAATGCCCAATTTACTCACTCTGAGTTCTCAAAAAGGGTTTCTTCACCCCGGGAAGTTAATTAAATACCATTTGGAGGCATTTAATGTTCGAGCAAAAACTGCTTATTTTCGACAAAAGAGATAACACCCCCCCATTACGTCATGCTTCAGAAATGTAGAAAATGGTCCGTTTTCAAATGTTTTATTTTTGAACGTCAGTTCACATTTGTAGGTAGATCATCAGTGTTAGAGCTAACATTAGCATGTTTAAAGTGATTTTCATGCTTCCAGGGGCCCTAAACACAAGATTTATGGAATGGTTAAAAGTGCATGAAAATGGCCAATTTACTCACTCTGAGTTCTCAAAAAGGGTTTCTTCACCCCGGGAAGTTAAATAAATACCATTTGGAGGCATTTAATGTTCAAGCAAAAACGGCTGATTTTCGACAAAAGAGATAACACCCCCCCATTACGTCATGCTTCAGAAATGTGAAAAATGGTCCGTTTTCAAATGTTTTATTTTTGAACGTCAGTTCACATTTGTAGGTGGATCATCAGTGTTAGAGCTAAAATTAGCATGTTTAAAGTGATTTTCATGCTTCCAGGGGCTCGGGAAGTGAATTAAATACTATTTGGAGGCATTTAATGTTCAAGCAAAAACAGCTGATTTCTGACAAAAGAGATAACACCCCCCCATTACGTCATGCTTCAGAAATGTGGAAAATGGTCCGTTTTCAAATGTTTTATTTTTGAACGTCAGTTCACATTTGTAGGTGGATCATCAGTGTTAGAGCTAAAATTAGCATGTTTAAAGTTTTTTTCATGCTTCCAGGGGCCCTAAACACAAGATTTATGGAATGGTTAAAAGTGCATGAAAATGGCCAATTTACTCACTCTGAGTTCTCAAAAAGGGTTTCTTCACCCCGGGAAGTTAATTAAATAAAATTTGGAGGCATTTAATGTTCGAGCAAAAACGGCTGATTTTCGACAAAAGAGATAACACCCCCCTTTACGTCATGCTTCAGAAATGTGGAAAATGGTCCGTTTTCAAATGTTTTATTTTTGAACGTCAGTTCACATTTGTAGGTGGATCATGAGTGTTAGAGCTAAAATTAGCATGTTTAAAGTGATTTTCATGCTTCCAGGGGCCCTAAACACAAGATTTATGGAATGGTTAAAAGTGCATGAAAATGCCCAATTTACTCACTCTGAGTTCTCAAAAAGGGTTTCTTCACCCCAGGAAGTTAATTAAATACCATTTGGAGGCATTTAATGTTCAATCAAAAACGGCTGATTTTCGACAAAAGAGATAACACCCCCCCATTACGTCATGCTTCAGAAATGTGGAAAATGGTCCGTTTTCAAATGTTTTATTTTTGAACGTCAGTTCACATTTGTAGGTGGATCATCAGTGTTAGAGCTAAAATTAGCATGTTTAAAGTGATTTTCATGCTTCCAGGGGCCCTAAACACAAGATTTATGGAATGGTTAAAAGTGCATGAAAATGGCCAATTTACTCACTCTGAGTTCTCAAAAAGGGTTTCTTCACCCCGGGAAGTTAATTAAATACCATTTGGAGGCATTTAATGTTCGAGCAAAAACGGCTGATTTTCGACAAAAGAGATAACACCCCCCCATTACGTCATGCTTCAGAAATGTGGAAAATGGTCCGTTTTCAAATGTTTTATTTTTGAACGTCAGTTCACATTTGTAGGTGGATCATCAGTGTTAGAGCTAAAATTAGCATGTTTAAAGTGATTTTCATGCTTCCAGGGGCCCTAAACACAAGATTTATGGAATGGTTAAAAGTGCATGAAAATGGCCAATTTACTCACTCTGAGTTCTCAAAAAGGGTTTCTTCACCCCGGGAAGTTAATTAAATACCATTTAGAGGCATTTAATGTTCAAGCAAAAACAGCAGATTTTCGACTAAAGAGATAACACCCCCCCATTACGTCATGCTTCAGAAATGTGGAAAATGGTCTGTTTTCAAATGTTTTATTTTTGAACGTCAGTTCACATTTGTAGGTGGATCATCAGTGTTAGAGCTGAAATTAGCATGTTTAAAGTGATTTTCATGCTTCCAGGGGCTCGGGAAGTGAATTAAATACTATTTGGAGGCATTTAATGTTCAAGCAAAAACAGTTGATTTCTTACAAAAGAGATAACACCCCCCCATTACGTCATGCTTCAGAAATGTGGAAAACGGTCCGTTTTCAAATGTTTTATTTTTGAACGTCAGTTCACATTTGTTGGTGGATCATCAGTGTTAGAGCTAAAATTAGCATGTTTAAAGTGATTTTCATGCTTCCAGGGGCCCTAAACACAAGATTTATGGAATGGTTAAAAGTGCATGAAAATGGCCAATTTACTCACTCTGAGTTCGCAAAAAGGGTTTCTTCACCCCGGGAAGTTAATTAAATACCATTTGGAGGCATTTAATGTTCGAGCAAAAACGGATGATTTTCGATAAAAGAGATAACACCCCCCCATTACGTCATGCTTCAGAAATGTGGAAAATGGTCCGTTTTCAAATGTTTTATTTTTGGACGTCAGTTCACATTTGTAGGTGGATCATCAGTGTTAGAGCTAAAATTTGCATGTTTAAAGTAATTTTCATGCTTTCAGGGGCTCGGGAAGTGAATTAAATACTATTTGGAGGCATTTAATGTTCAAGCAAAAACAGCTGATTTCTGACAAAAGAGATAACACCCCCCCATTACGTCATGCTTCAGAAATGTGGAAAATGGTCCGTTTTCAAATGTTTTATTTTTGAACGTCAGTTCACATTTGTAGGTGGATCATCAGTGTTAGAGCTAAAATTAGCATGTTTAAAGTTTTTTTCATGCTTCCAGGGGCCCTAAACACAAGATTTATGGAATGGTTAAAAGTGCATGAAAATGGCCAATTTACTCACTCTGAGTTCTCAAAAAGGGTTTCTTCACCCCGGGAAGTTAATTAAATAAAATTTGGAGGCATTTAATGTTCGAGCAAAAACGGCTGATTTTCGACAAAAGAGATAACACCCCCCTTTACGTCATGCTTCAGAAAGGTGGAAAATGGTCCGTTTTCAAATGTTTTATTTTTGAACGTCAGTTCACATTTGTAGGTGGATCATGAGTGTTAGAGCTAAAATTAGCATGTTTAAAGTGATTTTCATGCTTCCAGGGGCCCTAAACACAAGATTTATGGAATGGTTAAAAGTGCATGAAAATGCCCAATTTACTCACTCTGAGTTCTCAAAAAGGGTTTCTTCACCCCAGGAAGTTAATTAAATACCATTTGGAGGCATTTAATGTTCAATCAAAAACGGCTGATTTTCGACAAAAGAGATAACACCCCCCCATTACGTCATGCTTCAGAAATGTGGAAAATGGTCCGTTTTCAAATGTTTTATTTTTGAACGTCAGTTCACATTTGTAGGTGGATCATCAGTGTTAGAGCTAAAATTAGCATGTTTAAAGTGATTTTCATGCTTCCAGGGGCCCTAAACACAAGATTTATGGAATGGTTAAAAGTGCATGAAAATGGCCAATTTACTCACTCTGAGTTCTCAAAAAGGGTTTCTTCACCCCGGGAAGTTAATTAAATACCATTTGGAGGCATTTAATGTTCGAGCAAAAACGGCTGATTTTCGACAAAAGAGATAACACCCCCCCATTACGTCATGCTTCAGAAATGTGGAAAATGGTCCGTTTTCAAATGTTTTATTTTTGAACGTCAGTTCACATTTGTAGGTGGATCATCAGTGTTAGAGCTAAAATTAGCATGTTTAAAGTGATTTTCATGCTTCCAGGGGCCCTAAACACAAGATTTATGGAATGGTTAAAAGTGCATGAAAATGGCCAATTTACTCACTCTGAGGGGCATATTATCAAGCCTGTGCGCTAAAATTATCGCCGCTTTATCGGCCGAAAACGGCCGATAAAGCGGCGATAATGGGCTTGATAATATGCTCTATGGAATTCCAATCGAAGCCCAGGTTAGATGTCTTCACATCTAACATGTGCTTCGATTGGAATTCCATAGAGCATATTATCAAGCCCATTATCGCCGCTTTATCGGCCGTTTTCGGCCGATAAAGCGGCGATAATTTTAGCGTACAGGCTTGATAATATGCCCCTGAGTTCTCAAAAAGGGTTTCTTCACCCCGGGAAGTTAATTAAATACCATTTAGAGGCATTTAATGTTCAAGCAAAAACAGCAGATTTTCGACTAAAGAGATAACACCCCCCCATTACGTCATGCTTCAGAAATGTGGAAAATGGTCTGTTTTCAAATGTTTTATTTTTGAACGTCAGTTCACATTTGTAGGTGGATCATCAGTGTTAGAGCTGAAATTAGCATGTTTAAAGTGATTTTCATGCTTCCAGGGGCTCGGGAAGTGAATTAAATACTATTTGGAGGCATTTAATGTTCAAGCAAAAACAGTTGATTTCTTACAAAAGAGATAACACCCCCCCATTACGTCATGCTTCAGAAATGTGGAAAACGGTCCGTTTTCAAATGTTTTATTTTTGAACGTCAGTTCACATTTGTTGGTGGATCATCAGTGTTAGAGCTAAAATTAGCATGTTTAAAGTGATTTTCATGCTTCCAGGGGCCCTAAACACAAGATTTATGGAATGGTTAAAAGTGCATGAAAATGGCCAATTTACTCACTCTGAGTTCGCAAAAAGGGTTTCTTCACCCCGGGAAGTTAATTAAATACCATTTGGAGGCATTTAATGTTCGAGCAAAAACGGATGATTTTCGATAAAAGAGATAACACCCCCCCATTACGTCATGCTTCAGAAATGTGGAAAATGGTCCGTTTTCAAATGTTTTATTTTTGGACGTCAGTTCACATTTGTAGGTGGATCATCAGTGTTAGAGCTAAAATTTGCATGTTTAAAGTAATTTTCATGCTTTCAGGGGCTCGGGAAGTGAATTAAATACTATTTGGAGGCATTTAATGTTCAATCAAAAACAGCTGATTTCTGACAAAAGAGATAACACCCCCCCATTACGTCATGCTTCAGAAATGTGGAAAATGGTCCGTTTTCAAATGTTTTATTTTTGAACGTCAGTTCACATTTGTAGGTGGATCATCAGTGTTAGAGCTAAAATTAGCATGTTTAAAGTGATTTTCATGCTTCCAGGGGCTCGGGAAGTGAGTTAAATACTATTTGGAGGCATTTAATGTTCAAGCAAAAACAGCTGATTTCTGACAAAAGAGATAACACCCCCCCATTACCTCATGCATCAGAAATGTGGAAAATGGTCCGTTTTCAAATGTTTTATTTTTGAACGTCAGTTCACATTTGTAGGTGGATCATCAGTGTTAGAGCTAAAATAAGCATGTTTAAAGTGATTTTCATGCTTCCAGGGGCCCTAAACACAAGATTTATGGAATGGTTAAAAGTGCATGAAAATGGCCAATTTACTCACTCTGAGTTCTCAAAAAGGGTTTCTTCACCCCGGGAAGTTAATTAAATACCATTTGGAGGCATTTAATGTTCGAGCAAAAACGGCTGATTTTCGACAAAAGAGATAACACCCCCCCATTACGTCATGCTTCAGAAATGTGGAAAATGGTCCGTTTTCAAATGTTTTATTTTTGAACGTCAGTTCACATTTGTAGGTGGATCATCAGTGTTAGAGCTAAAATTAGCATGTTTAAAGTGATTTTCATGCTTCCAGGGGCCCTAAACACAAGGTTAATGGAATGGTTAAAAGTGCATGAAAATGCCCAATTTTCTCAATCTGAGTTCTCAAAAAGGGTTTCTTCACCCCGGGAAAATAATTAAATACCATTTGGAGGCATTTAATGTTCAAGCAAAAACGGCTGATTTTCGACAAAAGAGATAACACCCCCCCATTACGTCATGCTTCAGAAATGTGGAAAATGGTCCGTTTTCAAAAGTTTTATTTTTGAACGTCAGTTCACATTTGTAGGTAGATCATCAGTGTTAGAGCTAAAATTAGCATGTTTAAAGTGATTTTCATGCTTCCAGGGGCTCGGGAAGTGAATTAAATACTATTTGGAGGCATTTAATGTTCAAGCAAAAACGGCTGATTTTCGACAAAAGAAATAATCCCCCCATTACGTCATGCTTCAGAAATGTGGAAAATGGTCCGTTTTCAAATGTTTTATTTTTGAACGTCAGTTCACATTTGTAGGTGGATCATCAGTGTTAGAGCTAAAATTAGCATGTTTAAAGTGATTTTCATGCTTCCAGGGGCCCTAAACACAAGATTTATGGAATGGTTAAAAGTGCATGAAAATGGCCAATTTACTCACTCTGAGTTCTCAAAAAGGGTTTCTTAACCCCGGGAAGTTAATTAAATACCATTTGGAGGCATTTAATGTTCGAGCAAAAACTGCTGATTTTCGACAAAAGAGATAACACCCCCCCATTACGTCATGCTTCAGAAATGTAGAAAATGGTCCGTTTTCAAATGTTTTATTTTTGAACGTCAGTTCACATTTGTAGGTGGATCATCAGTGTTAGAGCTAACATTAGCATGTTTAAAGTGATTTTCATGCTTCCAGGGGCCCTAAACACAAGATTTATGGAATGGTTAAAAGTGCATGAAAATGGCCAATTTACTCACTCTGAGTTCTCAAAAAGGGTTTCTTTACCCCGGGAAGTTAATTAAATACCATTTGGAGGCATTTAATGTTCAAGCAAAAACGGCTGATTTTCGACAAAAGAGATAACACCCCCCCATTACGTCATGCTTCAGAAATGTGGAAAATGGTCCGTTTTCAAATGTTTTATTTTTGAACGTCAGTTCACATTTGTAGGTGGATCATCAGTGTTAGAGCTAAAATTAGCATGTTTAAAGTGATTTTCATGCTTCCAGGGGCTCGGGAAGTGAATTAAATACTATTTGGAGGCATTTAATGTTCAAGCAAAAATGGCTGATTTTCGACAAAAGAGATAACACCCCCCCATTACGTCATGCTTCAGAAATGTGGAAAATGGTCCGTTTTCAATTTTTTTATTTTTGAATGTCAATTCACATTTGTAGGTGGATCATCAGTTTTAGAGCTAAAATTAGCATGTTTAAAGTGATTTTCATGCTTCCAGGGGCCCTAACCACAAGATTTATTGAATGGTTAAAAGTGCATGAAAATGGCCAATTTACTCACTCTGAGTTCTCAAAAAGGGTTTCTTCACCCCGGGAAGTTAATTAAATACCATTTGGAGGCATTTAATGTTCAAGCAAAAACAGCAGATTTTCGACTAAAGAGATAACACCCCCCCATTACGTCATGCTTCAGAAATGTGGAAAATGGTCCGTTTTCAAATGTTTTATTTTTGAACGTCAGTTCACATTTGTAGGTGGATCATCAGTGTTAGAGCTGAAATTAGCATGTTTAAAGTGATTTTCATGCTTCCAGGGGCTCGGGAAGTGAATTAAATACTATTTGGAGACATTTAATGTTCAAGCAAAAACAGCTGATTTCTTACAAAAGAGATAACACCCCCCCATTACGTCATGCTTCAGAAATGTGGAAAACGGTCCGTTTTCAAATGTTTTATTTTTGAACGTCAGTTCACATTTGTAGGTGGATCATCAGTGTTAGAGCTAAAATTAGCATGTTTAAAGTGATTTTCATGCTTCCAGGGGCCCTAAACACAAGATTTATGGAATGGTTAAAAGTGCATGAAAATGGCCAATTTACTCACTCTGAGTTCGCAAAAAGGGTTTCTTCACCCCGGGAAGTTAATTAAATACCATTTGGAGGCATTTAATGTTCGAGCAAAAACGGATGATTTTCGACAAAAGAGATAACACCCCCCCATTACGTCATGCTTCAGAAATGTGGAAAATGGTCCGTTTTCAAATGTTTTATTTTTGGACGTCAGTTCACATTTGTAGGTGGATCATCAGTGTTAGAGCTAAAATTAGCATGTTTAAAGTGATTTGCATGCTTCCAGGGGCCCTAAACACAAGATTTATGGAATGGTTAAAAGTGCATGAAAATGGCCAATTTACTCACTCTGAGTTCTCAAAAAGGGTTTCTTCACCCCGGGAAGTTAATTAAATACAATTTGGAGGCATTTAATGTTCGAGCAAAAACGGCTGATTTTCGACAAAAGAGATAACACCCCCCCATTACGTCATGCTTCAGAAATGTGGAAAATGGTCCGTTTTCAAATGTTTTATTTTTGACTGTCAGTTCACATTTGTAGGTGGATCATCAGTGTTAGAGCTAAAATTAGCATGTTTAAAGTGATTTTCATGCTTCCAGGGGCCCTAAACACAAGATTTATGGAATGGTTAAAAGTGCATGAAAATGCCCAATTTACTCACTCTGAGTTCTCAAAAAGGGTTTCTTCACCCCGGGAAGTTAATTAAATACCATTTGGAGGCATTTAATGTTCGAGCAAAAACTGCTTATTTTCGACAAAAGAGATAACACCCCCCCATTACGTCATGCTTCAGAAATGTAGAAAATGGTCCGTTTTCAAATGTTTTATTTTTGAACGTCAGTTCACATTTGTAGGTAGATCATCAGTGTTAGAGCTAACATTAGCATGTTTAAAGTGATTTTCATGCTTCCAGGGGCCCTAAACACAAGATTTATGGAATGGTTAAAAGTGCATGAAAATGGCCAATTTACTCACTCTGAGTTCTCAAAAAGGGTTTCTTCACCCCGGGAAGTTAAATAAATACCATTTGGAGGCATTTAATGTTCAAGCAAAAACGGCTGATTTTCGACAAAAGAGATAACACCCCCCCCATTACGTCATGCTTCAGAAATGTGAAAAATGGTCCGTTTTCAAATGTTTTATTTTTGAACGTCAGTTCACATTTGTAGGTGGATCATCAGTGTTAGAGCTAAAATTAGCATGTTTAAAGTGATTTTCATGCTTCCAGGGGCTCGGGAAGTGAATTAAATACTATTTGGAGGCATTTAATGTTCAAGCAAAAACAGCTGATTTCTGACAAAAGAGATAACACCCCCCCATTACGTCATGCTTCAGAAATGTGGAAAATGGTCCGTTTTCAAATGTTTTATTTTTGAACGTCAGTTCACATTTGTAGGTGGATCATCAGTGTTAGAGCTAAAATTAGCATGTTTAAAGTTTTTTTCATGCTTCCAGGGGCCCTAAACACAAGATTTATGGAATGGTTAAAAGTGCATGAAAATGGCCAATTTACTCACTCTGAGTTCTCAAAAAGGGTTTCTTCACCCCGGGAAGTTAATTAAATAAAATTTGGAGGCATTTAATGTTCGAGCAAAAACGGCTGATTTTCGACAAAAGAGATAACACCCCCCTTTACGTCATGCTTCAGAAATGTGGAAAATGGTCCGTTTTCAAATGTTTTATTTTTGAACGTCAGTTCACATTTGTAGGTGGATCATGAGTGTTAGAGCTAAAATTAGCATGTTTAAAGTGATTTTCATGCTTCCAGGGGCCCTAAACACAAGATTTATGGAATGGTTAAAAGTGCATGAAAATGCCCAATTTACTCACTCTGAGTTCTCAAAAAGGGTTTCTTCACCCCAGGAAGTTAATTAAATACCATTTGGAGGCATTTAATGTTCAATCAAAAACGGCTGATTTTCGACAAAAGAGATAACACCCCCCCATTACGTCATGCTTCAGAAATGTGGAAAATGGTCCGTTTTCAAATGTTTTATTTTTGAACGTCAGTTCACATTTGTAGGTGGATCATCAGTGTTAGAGCTAAAATTAGCATGTTTAAAGTGATTTTCATGCTTCCAGGGGCCCTAAACACAAGATTTATGGAATGGTTAAAAGTGCATGAAAATGGCCAATTTACTCACTCTGAGTTCTCAAAAAGGGTTTCTTCACCCCGGGAAGTTAATTAAATACCATTTGGAGGCATTTAATGTTCGAGCAAAAACGGCTGATTTTCGACAAAAGAGATAACACCCCCCCATTACGTCATGCTTCAGAAATGTGGAAAATGGTCCGTTTTCAAATGTTTTATTTTTGAACGTCAGTTCACATTTGTAGGTGGATCATCAGTGTTAGAGCTAAAATTAGCATGTTTAAAGTGATTTTCATGCTTCCAGGGGCCCTAAACACAAGATTTATGGAATGGTTAAAAGTGCATGAAAATGGCCAATTTACTCACTCTGAGTTCTCAAAAAGGGTTTCTTCACCCCGGGAAGTTAATTAAATACCATTTAGAGGCATTTAATGTTCAAGCAAAAACAGCAGATTTTCGACTAAAGAGATAACACCCCCCCATTACGTCATGCTTCAGAAATGTGGAAAATGGTCTGTTTTCAAATGTTTTATTTTTGAACGTCAGTTCACATTTGTAGGTGGATCATCAGTGTTAGAGCTGAAATTAGCATGTTTAAAGTGATTTTCATGCTTCCAGGGGCTCGGGAAGTGAATTAAATACTATTTGGAGGCATTTAATGTTCAAGCAAAAACAGTTGATTTCTTACAAAAGAGATAACACCCCCCCATTACGTCATGCTTCAGAAATGTGGAAAACGGTCCGTTTTCAAATGTTTTATTTTTGAACGTCAGTTCACATTTGTTGGTGGATCATCAGTGTTAGAGCTAAAATTAGCATGTTTAAAGTGATTTTCATGCTTCCAGGGGCCCTAAACACAAGATTTATGGAATGGTTAAAAGTGCATGAAAATGGCCAATTTACTCACTCTGAGTTCGCAAAAAGGGTTTCTTCACCCCGGGAAGTTAATTAAATACCATTTGGAGGCATTTAATGTTCGAGCAAAAACGGATGATTTTCGATAAAAGAGATAACACCCCCCCATTACGTCATGCTTCAGAAATGTGGAAAATGGTCCGTTTTCAAATGTTTTATTTTTGGACGTCAGTTCACATTTGTAGGTGGATCATCAGTGTTAGAGCTAAAATTTGCATGTTTAAAGTAATTTTCATGCTTTCAGGGGCTCGGGAAGTGAATTAAATACTATTTGGAGGCATTTAATGTTCAAGCAAAAACAGCTGATTTCTGACAAAAGAGATAACACCCCCCCATTACGTCATGCTTCAGAAATGTGGAAAATGGTCCGTTTTCAAATGTTTTATTTTTGAACGTCAGTTCACATTTGTAGGTGGATCATCAGTGTTAGAGCTAAAATTAGCATGTTTAAAGTTTTTTTCATGCTTCCAGGGGCCCTAAACACAAGATTTATGGAATGGTTAAAAGTGCATGAAAATGGCCAATTTACTCACTCTGAGTTCTCAAAAAGGGTTTCTTCACCCCGGGAAGTTAATTAAATAAAATTTGGAGGCATTTAATGTTCGAGCAAAAACGGCTGATTTTCGACAAAAGAGATAACACCCCCCTTTACGTCATGCTTCAGAAATGTGGAAAATGGTCCGTTTTCAAATGTTTTATTTTTGAACGTCAGTTCACATTTGTAGGTGGATCATGAGTGTTAGAGCTAAAATTAGCATGTTTAAAGTGATTTTCATGCTTCCAGGGGCCCTAAACACAAGATTTATGGAATGGTTAAAAGTGCATGAAAATGCCCAATTTACTCACTCTGAGTTCTCAAAAAGGGTTTCTTCACCCCAGGAAGTTAATTAAATACCATTTGGAGGCATTTAATGTTCAATCAAAAACGGCTGATTTTCGACAAAAGAGATAACACCCCCCCATTACGTCATGCTTCAGAAATGTGGAAAATGGTCCGTTTTCAAATGTTTTATTTTTGAACGTCAGTTCACATTTGTAGGTGGATCATCAGTGTTAGAGCTAAAATTAGCATGTTTAAAGTGATTTTCATGCTTCCAGGGGCCCTAAACACAAGATTTATGGAATGGTTAAAAGTGCATGAAAATGGCCAATTTACTCACTCTGAGTTCTCAAAAAGGGTTTCTTCACCCCGGGAAGTTAATTAAATACCATTTGGAGGCATTTAATGTTCGAGCAAAAACGGCTGATTTTCGACAAAAGAGATAACACCCCCCCATTACGTCATGCTTCAGAAATGTGGAAAATGGTCCGTTTTCAAATGTTTTATTTTTGAACGTCAGTTCACATTTGTAGGTGGATCATCAGTGTTAGAGCTAAAATTAGCATGTTTAAAGTGATTTTCATGCTTCCAGGGGCCCTAAACACAAGATTTATGGAATGGTTAAAAGTGCATGAAAATGGCCAATTTACTCACTCTGAGTTCTCAAAAAGGGTTTCTTCACCCCGGGAAGTTAATTAAATACCATTTAGAGGCATTTAATGTTCAAGCAAAAACAGCAGATTTTCGACTAAAGAGATAACACCCCCCCATTACGTCATGCTTCAGAAATGTGGAAAATGGTCTGTTTTCAAATGTTTTATTTTTGAACGTCAGTTCACATTTGTAGGTGGATCATCAGTGTTAGAGCTGAAATTAGCATGTTTAAAGTGATTTTCATGCTTCCAGGGGCTCGGGAAGTGAATTAAATACTATTTGGAGGCATTTAATGTTCAAGCAAAAACAGTTGATTTCTTACAAAAGAGATAACACCCCCCCATTACGTCATGCTTCAGAAATGTGGAAAACGGTCCGTTTTCAAATGTTTTATTTTTGAACGTCAGTTCACATTTGTTGGTGGATCATCAGTGTTAGAGCTAAAATTAGCATGTTTAAAGTGATTTTCATGCTTCCAGGGGCCCTAAACACAAGATTTATGGAATGGTTAAAAGTGCATGAAAATGGCCAATTTACTCACTCTGAGTTCGCAAAAAGGGTTTCTTCACCCCGGGAAGTTAATTAAATACCATTTGGAGGCATTTAATGTTCGAGCAAAAACGGATGATTTTCGATAAAAGAGATAACACCCCCCCATTACGTCATGCTTCAGAAATGTGGAAAATGGTCCGTTTTCAAATGTTTTATTTTTGGACGTCAGTTCACATTTGTAGGTGGATCATCAGTGTTAGAGCTAAAATTTGCATGTTTAAAGTAATTTTCATGCTTTCAGGGGCTCGGGAAGTGAATTAAATACTATTTGGAGGCATTTAATGTTCAATCAAAAACAGCTGATTTCTGACAAAAGAGATAACACCCCCCCATTACGTCATGCTTCAGAAATGTGGAAAATGGTCCGTTTTCAAATGTTTTATTTTTGAACGTCAGTTCACATTTGTAGGTGGATCATCAGTGTTAGAGCTAAAATTAGCATGTTTAAAGTGATTTTCATGCTTCCAGGGGCTCGGGAAGTGAGTTAAATACTATTTGGAGGCATTTAATGTTCAAGCAAAAACAGCTGATTTCTGACAAAAGAGATAACACCCCCCCATTACCTCATGCATCAGAAATGTGGAAAATGGTCCGTTTTCAAATGTTTTATTTTTGAACGTCAGTTCACATTTGTAGGTGGATCATCAGTGTTAGAGCTAAAATAAGCATGTTTAAAGTGATTTTCATGCTTCCAGGGGCCCTAAACACAAGATTTATGGAATGGTTAAAAGTGCATGAAAATGGCCAATTTACTCACTCTGAGTTCTCAAAAAGGGTTTCTTCACCCCGGGAAGTTAATTAAATACCATTTGGAGGCATTTAATGTTAGAGCAAAAACGGCTGATTTTCGACAAAAGAGATAACACCCCCCCATTACGTCATGCTTCAGAAATGTGGAAAATGGTCCGTTTTCAAATGTTTTATTTTTGAACGTCAGTTCACATTTGTAGGTGGATCATCAGTGTTAGAGCTAAAATTAGCATGTTTAAAGTGATTTTCATGCTTCCAGGGGCCCTAAACACAAGGTTAATGGAATGGTTAAAAGTGCATGAAAATGCCCAATTTTCTCAATCTGAGTTCTCAAAAAGGGTTTCTTCACCCCGGGAAAATAATTAAATACCATTTGGAGGCATTTAATGTTCAAGCAAAAACGGCTGATTTTCGACAAAAGAGATAACACCCCCCCATTACGTCATGCTTCAGAAATGTGGAAAATGGTCCGTTTTCAAATGTTTTATTTTTGAACGTCAGTTCACATTTGTAGGTAGATCATCAGTGTTAGAGCTAAAATTAGCATGTTTAAAGTGATTTTCATGCTTCCAGGGGCTCGGGAAGTGAATTAAATACTATTTGGAGGCATTTAATGTTCAAGCAAAAACGGCTGATTTTCGACAAAAGAAATAATCCCCCCATTACGTCATGCTTCAGAAATGTGGAAAATGGTCCGTTTTCAAATGTTTTATTTTTGAACGTCAGTTCACATTTGTAGGTGGATCATCAGTGTTAGAGCTAAAATTAGCATGTTTAAAGTGATTTTCATGCTTCCAGGGGCCCTAAACACAAGATTTATGGAATGGTTAAAAGTGCATGAAAATGGCCAATTTACTCACTCTGAGTTCTCAAAAAGGGTTTCTTAACCCCGGGAAGTTAATTAAATACCATTTGGAGGCATTTAATGTTCGAGCAAAAACTGCTGATTTTCGACAAAAGAGATAACACCCCCCCATTACGTCATGCTTCAGAAATGTAGAAAATGGTCCGTTTTCAAATGTTTTATTTTTGAACGTCAGTTCACATTTGTAGGTGGATCATCAGTGTTAGAGCTAACATTAGCATGTTTAAAGTGATTTTCATGCTTCCAGGGGCCCTAAACACAAGATTTATGGAATGGTTAAAAGTGCATGAAAATGGCCAATTTACTCACTCTGAGTTCTCAAAAAGGGTTTCTTTACCCCGGGAAGTTAATTAAATACCATTTGGAGGCATTTAATGTTCAAGCAAAAACGGCTGATTTTCGACAAAAGAGATAACACCCCCCCATTACGTCATGCTTCAGAAATGTGGAAAATGGTCCGTTTTCAAATGTTTTATTTTTGAACGTCAGTTCACATTTGTAGGTGGATCATCAGTGTTAGAGCTAAAATTAGCATGTTTAAAGTGATTTTCATGCTTCCAGGGGCTCGGGAAGTGAATTAAATACTATTTGGAGGCATTTAATGTTCAAGCAAAAATGGCTGATTTTCGACAAAAGAGATAACACCCCCCCATTACGTCATGCTTCAGAAATGTGGAAAATGGTCCGTTTTCAATTTTTTTATTTTTGAATGTCAATTCACATTTGTAGGTGGATCATCAGTTTTAGAGCTAAAATTAGCATGTTTAAAGTGATTTTCATGCTTCCAGGGGCCCTAACCACAAGATTTATGGAATGGTTAAAAGTGCATGAAAATGGCCAATTTACTCACTCTGAGTTCTCAAAAAGGGTTTCTTCACCCCGGGAAGTTAATTAAATACCATTTGGAGGCATTTAATGTTCAAGCAAAAACAGCAGATTTTCGACTAAAGAGATAACACCCCCCCATTACGTCATGCTTCAGAAATGTGGAAAATGGTCCGTTTTCAAATGTTTTATTTTTGAACGTCAGTTCACATTTGTAGGTGGATCATCAGTGTTAGAGCTGAAATTAGCATGTTTAAAGTGATTTTCATGCTTCCAGGGGCTCGGGAAGTGAATTAAATACTATTTGGAGACATTTAATGTTCAAGCAAAAACAGCTGATTTCTTACAAAAGAGATAACACCCCCCCATTACGTCATGCTTCAGAAATGTGGAAAACGGTCCGTTTTCAAATGTTTTATTTTTGAACGTCAGTTCACATTTGTAGGTGGATCATCAGTGTTAGAGCTAAAATTAGCATGTTTAAAGTGATTTTCATGCTTCCAGGGGCCCTAAACACAAGATTTATGGAATGGTTAAAAGTGCATGAAAATGGCCAATTTACTCACTCTGAGTTCGCAAAAAGGGTTTCTTCACCCCGGGAAGTTAATTAAATACCATTTGGAGGCATTTAATGTTCGAGCAAAAACGGATGATTTTCGACAAAAGAGATAACACCCCCCCATTACGTCATGCTTCAGAAATGTGGAAAATGGTCCGTTTTCAAATGTTTTATTTTTGGACGTCAGTTCACATTTGTAGGTGGATCATCAGTGTTAGAGCTAAAATTAGCATGTTTAAAGTGATTTTCATGCTTTCAGGGGCTCGGGAAGTGAATTAAATACTATTTGGAGGCATTTAATGTTCAAGCAAAAACAGCTGATTTCTGACAAAAGAGATAACACCCCCCCATTACGTCATGCTTCAGAAATGTGAAAAATGGTCCGTTTTCAAATGTTTTATTTTTGAACGTCAGTTCACATTTGTAGGTGGATCATCAGTGTTAGAGCTAAAATTAGCATGTTTAAAGTGATTTGCATGCTTCCAGGGGCCCTAAACACAAGATTTATGGAATGGTTAAAAGTGCATGAAAATGGCCAATTTACTCACTCTGAGTTCTCAAAAAGGGTTTCTTCACCCCGGGAAGTTAATTAAATACAATTTGGAGGCATTTAATGTTCGAGCAAAAACGGCTGATTTTCGACAAAAGAGATAACACCCCCCCATTACGTCATGCTTCAGAAATGTGGAAAATGGTCCGTTTTCAAATGTTTTATTTTTGACTGTCAGTTCACATTTGTAGGTGGATCATCAGTGTTAGAGCTAAAATTAGCATGTTTAAAGTGATTTTCATGCTTCCAGGGGCCCTAAACACAAGATTTATGGAATGGTTAAAAGTGCATGAAAATGCCCAATTTACTCACTCTGAGTTCTCAAAAAGGGTTTCTTCACCCCGGGAAGTTAATTAAATACCATTTGGAGGCATTTAATGTTCGAGCAAAAACTGCTTATTTTCGACAAAAGAGATAACACCCCCCCATTACGTCATGCTTCAGAAATGTAGAAAATGGTCCGTTTTCAAATGTTTTATTTTTGAACGTCAGTTCACATTTGTAGGTAGATCATCAGTGTTAGAGCTAACATTAGCATGTTTAAAGTGATTTTCATGCTTCCAGGGGCCCTAAACACAAGATTTATGGAATGGTTAAAAGTGCATGAAAATGGCCAATTTACTCACTCTGAGTTCTCAAAAAGGGTTTCTTCACCCCGGGAAGTTAAATAAATACCATTTGGAGGCATTTAATGTTCAAGCAAAAACGGCTGATTTTCGACAAAAGAGATAACACCCCCCCATTACGTCATGCTTCAGAAATGTGAAAAATGGTCCGTTTTCAAATGTTTTATTTTTGAACGTCAGTTCACATTTGTAGGTGGATCATCAGTGTTAGAGCTAAAATTAGCATGTTTAAAGTGATTTTCATGCTTCCAGGGGCTCGGGAAGTGAATTAAATACTATTTGGAGGCATTTAATGTTCAAGCAAAAACAGCTGATTTCTGACAAAAGAGATAACACCCCCCCATTACGTCATGCTTCAGAAATGTGGAAAATGGTCCGTTTTCAAATGTTTTATTTTTGAACGTCAGTTCACATTTGTAGGTGGATCATCAGTGTTAGAGCTAAAATTAGCATGTTTAAAGTTTTTTTCATGCTTCCAGGGGCCCTAAACACAAGATTTATGGAATGGTTAAAAGTGCATGAAAATGGCCAATTTACTCACTCTGAGTTCTCAAAAAGGGTTTCTTCACCCCGGGAAGTTAATTAAATAAAATTTGGAGGCATTTAATGTTCGAGCAAAAACGGCTGATTTTCGACAAAAGAGATAACACCCCCCTTTACGTCATGCTTCAGAAATGTGGAAAATGGTCCGTTTTCAAATGTTTTATTTTTGAACGTCAGTTCACATTTGTAGGTGGATCATGAGTGTTAGAGCTAAAATTAGCATGTTTAAAGTGATTTTCATGCTTCCAGGGGCCCTAAACACAAGATTTATGGAATGGTTAAAAGTGCATGAAAATGCCCAATTTACTCACTCTGAGTTCTCAAAAAGGGTTTCTTCACCCCAGGAAGTTAATTAAATACCATTTGGAGGCATTTAATGTTCAATCAAAAACGGCTGATTTTCGACAAAAGAGATAACACCCCCCCATTACGTCATGCTTCAGAAATGTGGAAAATGGTCCGTTTTCAAATGTTTTATTTTTGAACGTCAGTTCACATTTGTAGGTGGATCATCAGTGTTAGAGCTAAAATTAGCATGTTTAAAGTGATTTTCATGCTTCCAGGGGCCCTAAACACAAGATTTATGGAATGGTTAAAAGTGCATGAAAATGGCCAATTTACTCACTCTGAGTTCTCAAAAAGGGTTTCTTCACCCCGGGAAGTTAATTAAATACCATTTGGAGGCATTTAATGTTCGAGCAAAAACGGCTGATTTTCGACAAAAGAGATAACACCCCCCCATTACGTCATGCTTCAGAAATGTGGAAAATGGTCCGTTTTCAAATGTTTTATTTTTGAACGTCAGTTCACATTTGTAGGTGGATCATCAGTGTTAGAGCTAAAATTAGCATGTTTAAAGTGATTTTCATGCTTCCAGGGGCCCTAAACACAAGATTTATGGAATGGTTAAAAGTGCATGAAAATGGCCAATTTACTCACTCTGAGTTCTCAAAAAGGGTTTCTTCACCCCGGGAAGTTAATTAAATACCATTTAGAGGCATTTAATGTTCAAGCAAAAACAGCAGATTTTCGACTAAAGAGATAACACCCCCCCATTACGTCATGCTTCAGAAATGTGGAAAATGGTCTGTTTTCAAATGTTTTATTTTTGAACGTCAGTTCACATTTGTAGGTGGATCATCAGTGTTAGAGCTGAAATTAGCATGTTTAAAGTGATTTTCATGCTTCCAGGGGCTCGGGAAGTGAATTAAATACTATTTGGAGGCATTTAATGTTCAAGCAAAAACAGTTGATTTCTTACAAAAGAGATAACACCCCCCCATTACGTCATGCTTCAGAAATGTGGAAAACGGTCCGTTTTCAAATGTTTTATTTTTGAACGTCAGTTCACATTTGTTGGTGGATCATCAGTGTTAGAGCTAAAATTAGCATGTTTAAAGTGATTTTCATGCTTCCAGGGGCCCTAAACACAAGATTTATGGAATGGTTAAAAGTGCATGAAAATGGCCAATTTACTCACTCTGAGTTCGCAAAAAGGGTTTCTTCACCCCGGGAAGTTAATTAAATACCATTTGGAGGCATTTAATGTTCGAGCAAAAACGGATGATTTTCGATAAAAGAGATAACACCCCCCCATTACGTCATGCTTCAGAAATGTGGAAAATGGTCCGTTTTCAAATGTTTTATTTTTGGACGTCAGTTCACATTTGTAGGTGGATCATCAGTGTTAGAGCTAAAATTTGCATGTTTAAAGTAATTTTCATGCTTTCAGGGGCTCGGGAAGTGAATTAAATACTATTTGGAGGCATTTAATGTTCAATCAAAAACAGCTGATTTCTGACAAAAGAGATAACACCCCCCCATTACGTCATGCTTCAGAAATGTGGAAAATGGTCCGTTTTCAAATGTTTTATTTTTGAACGTCAGTTCACATTTGTAGGTGGATCATCAGTGTTAGAGCTAAAATTAGCATGTTTAAAGTGATTTTCATGCTTCCAGGGGCTCGGGAAGTGAGTTAAATACTATTTGGAGGCATTTAATGTTCAAGCAAAAACAGCTGATTTCTGACAAAAGAGATAACACCCCCCCATTACCTCATGCATCAGAAATGTGGAAAATGGTCCGTTTTCAAATGTTTTATTTTTGAACGTCAGTTCACATTTGTAGGTGGATCATCAGTGTTAGAGCTAAAATAAGCATGTTTAAAGTGATTTTCATGCTTCCAGGGGCCCTAAACACAAGATTTATGGAATGGTTAAAAGTGCATGAAAATGGCCAATTTACTCACTCTGAGTTCTCAAAAAGGGTTTCTTCACCCCGGGAAGTTAATTAAATACCATTTGGAGGCATTTAATGTTCGAGCAAAAACGGCTGATTTTCGACAAAAGAGATAACACCCCCCCATTACGTCATGCTTCAGAAATGTGGAAAATGGTCCGTTTTCAAATGTTTTATTTTTGAACGTCAGTTCACATTTGTAGGTGGATCATCAGTGTTAGAGCTAAAATTAGCATGTTTAAAGTGATTTTCATGCTTCCAGGGGCCCTAAACACAAGGTTAATGGAATGGTTAAAAGTGCATGAAAATGCCCAATTTTCTCAATCTGAGTTCTCAAAAAGGGTTTCTTCACCCCGGGAAAATAATTAAATACCATTTGGAGGCATTTAATGTTCAAGCAAAAACGGCTGATTTTCGACAAAAGAGATAACACCCCCCCATTACGTCATGCTTCAGAAATGTGGAAAATGGTCCGTTTTCAAATGTTTTATTTTTGAACGTCAGTTCACATTTGTAGGTAGATCATCAGTGTTAGAGCTAAAATTAGCATGTTTAAAGTGATTTTCATGCTTCCAGGGGCTCGGGAAGTGAATTAAATACTATTTGGAGGCATTTAATGTTCAAGCAAAAACGGCTGATTTTCGACAAAAGAAATAATCCCCCCATTACGTCATGCTTCAGAAATGTGGAAAATGGTCCGTTTTCAAATGTTTTATTTTTGAACGTCAGTTCACATTTGTAGGTGGATCATCAGTGTTAGAGCTAAAATTAGCATGTTTAAAGTGATTTTCATGCTTCCAGGGGCCCTAAACACAAGATTTATGGAATGGTTAAAAGTGCATGAAAATGGCCAATTTACTCACTCTGAGTTCTCAAAAAGGGTTTCTTAACCCCGGGAAGTTAATTAAATACCATTTGGAGGCATTTAATGTTCGAGCAAAAACTGCTGATTTTCGACAAAAGAGATAACACCCCCCCATTACGTCATGCTTCAGAAATGTAGAAAATGGTCCGTTTTCAAATGTTTTATTTTTGAACGTCAGTTCACATTTGTAGGTGGATCATCAGTGTTAGAGCTAACATTAGCATGTTTAAAGTGATTTTCATGCTTCCAGGGGCCCTAAACACAAGATTTATGGAATGGTTAAAAGTGCATGAAAATGGCCAATTTACTCACTCTGAGTTCTCAAAAAGGGTTTCTTTACCCCGGGAAGTTAATTAAATACCATTTGGAGGCATTTAATGTTCAAGCAAAAACGGCTGATTTTCGACAAAAGAGATAACACCCCCCCATTACGTCATGCTTCAGAAATGTGGAAAATGGTCCGTTTTCAAATGTTTTATTTTTGAACGTCAGTTCACATTTGTAGGTGGATCATCAGTGTTAGAGCTAAAATTAGCATGTTTAAAGTGATTTTCATGCTTCCAGGGGCTCGGGAAGTGAATTAAATACTATTTGGAGGCATTTAATGTTCAAGCAAAAACGGCTGATTTTCGACAAAAGAAATAATCCCCCCATTACGTCATGCTTCAGAAATGTGGAAAATGGTCCGTTTTCAAATGTTTTATTTTTGAACGTCAGTTCACATTTGTAGGTGGATCATCAGTGTTAGAGCTAAAATTAGCATGTTTAAAGTGATTTTCATGCTTCCAGGGGCCCTAAACACAAGATTTATGGAATGGTTAAAAGTGCATGAAAATGGCCAATTTACTCACTCTGAGTTCTCAAAAAGGGTTTCTTAACCCCGGGAAGTTAATTAAATACCATTTGGAGGCATTTAATGTTCGAGCAAAAACTGCTGATTTTCGACAAAAGAGATAACACCCCCCCATTACGTCATGCTTCAGAAATGTAGAAAATGGTCCGTTTTCAAATGTTTTATTTTTGAACGTCAGTTCACATTTGTAGGTGGATCATCAGTGTTAGAGCTAACATTAGCATGTTTAAAGTGATTTTCATGCTTCCAGGGGCCCTAAACACAAGATTTATGGAATGGTTAAAAGTGCATGAAAATGGCCAATTTACTCACTCTGAGTTCTCAAAAAGGGTTTCTTTACCCCGGGAAGTTAATTAAATACCATTTGGAGGCATTTAATGTTCAAGCAAAAACGGCTGATTTTCGACAAAAGAGATAACACCCCCCCATTACGTCATGCTTCAGAAATGTGGAAAATGGTCCGTTTTCAAATGTTTTATTTTTGAACGTCAGTTCACATTTGTAGGTGGATCATCAGTGTTAGAGCTAAAATTAGCATGTTTAAAGTGATTTTCATGCTTCCAGGGGCTCGGGAAGTGAATTAAATACTATTTGGAGGCATTTAATGTTCAAGCAAAAATGGCTGATTTTCGACAAAAGAGATAACACCCCCCCATTACGTCATGCTTCAGAAATGTGGAAAATGGTCCGTTTTCAATTTTTTTATTTTTGAATGTCAATTCACATTTGTAGGTGGATCATCAGTTTTAGAGCTAAAATTAGCATGTTTAAAGTGATTTTCATGCTTCCAGGGGCCCTAACCACAAGATTTATGGAATGGTTAAAAGTGCATGAAAATGGCCAATTTACTCACTCTGAGTTCTCAAAAAGGGTTTCTTCACCCCGGGAAGTTAATTAAATACCATTTGGAGGCATTTAATGTTCAAGCAAAAACAGCAGATTTTCGACTAAAGAGATAACACCCCCCCATTACGTCATGCTTCAGAAATGTGGAAAATGGTCCGTTTTCAAATGTTTTATTTTTGAACGTCAGTTCACATTTGTAGGTGGATCATCAGTGTTAGAGCTGAAATTAGCATGTTTAAAGTGATTTTCATGCTTCCAGGGGCTCGGGAAGTGAATTAAATACTATTTGGAGACATTTAATGTTCAAGCAAAAACAGCTGATTTCTTACAAAAGAGATAACACCCCCCCATTACGTCATGCTTCAGAAATGTGGAAAACGGTCCGTTTTCAAATGTTTTATTTTTGAACGTCAGTTCACATTTGTAGGTGGATCATCAGTGTTAGAGCTAAAATTAGCATGTTTAAAGTGATTTTCATGCTTCCAGGGGCCCTAAACACAAGATTTATGGAATGGTTAAAAGTGCATGAAAATGGCCAATTTACTCACTCTGAGTTCGCAAAAAGGGTTTCTTCACCCCGGGAAGTTAATTAAATACCATTTGGAGGCATTTAATGTTCGAGCAAAAACGGATGATTTTCGACAAAAGAGATAACACCCCCCCATTACGTCATGCTTCAGAAATGTGGAAAATGGTCCGTTTTCAAATGTTTTATTTTTGGACGTCAGTTCACATTTGTAGGTGGATCATCAGTGTTAGAGCTAAAATTAGCATGTTTAAAGTGATTTTCATGCTTTCAGGGGCTCGGGAAGTGAATTAAATACTATTTGGAGGCATTTAATGTTCAAGCAAAAACAGCTGATTTCTGACAAAAGAGATAACACCCCCCCATTACGTCATGCTTCAGAAATGTGAAAAATGGTCCGTTTTCAAATGTTTTATTTTTGAACGTCAGTTCACATTTGTAGGTGGATCATCAGTGTTAGAGCTAAAATTAGCATGTTTAAAGTGATTTGCATGCTTCCAGGGGCCCTAAACACAAGATTTATGGAATGGTTAAAAGTGCATGAAAATGGCCAATTTACTCACTCTGAGTTCTCAAAAAGGGTTTCTTCACCCCGGGAAGTTAATTAAATACAATTTGGAGGCATTTAATGTTCGAGCAAAAACGGCTGATTTTCGACAAAAGAGATAACACCCCCCCATTACGTCATGCTTCAGAAATGTGGAAAATGGTCCGTTTTCAAATGTTTTATTTTTGACTGTCAGTTCACATTTGTAGGTGGATCATCAGTGTTAGAGCTAAAATTAGCATGTTTAAAGTGATTTTCATGCTTCCAGGGGCCCTAAACACAAGATTTATGGAATGGTTAAAAGTGCATGAAAATGCCCAATTTACTCACTCTGAGTTCTCAAAAAGGGTTTCTTCACCCCGGGAAGTTAATTAAATACCATTTGGAGGCATTTAATGTTCGAGCAAAAACTGCTTATTTTCGACAAAAGAGATAACACCCCCCCATTACGTCATGCTTCAGAAATGTAGAAAATGGTCCGTTTTCAAATGTTTTATTTTTGAACGTCAGTTCACATTTGTAGGTAGATCATCAGTGTTAGAGCTAACATTAGCATGTTTAAAGTGATTTTCATGCTTCCAGGGGCCCTAAACACAAGATTTATGGAATGGTTAAAAGTGCATGAAAATGGCCAATTTACTCACTCTGAGTTCTCAAAAAGGGTTTCTTCACCCCGGGAAGTTAAATAAATACCATTTGGAGGCATTTAATGTTCAAGCAAAAACGGCTGATTTTCGACAAAAGAGATAACACCCCCCCATTACGTCATGCTTCAGAAATGTGAAAAATGGTCCGTTTTCAAATGTTTTATTTTTGAACGTCAGTTCACATTTGTAGGTGGATCATCAGTGTTAGAGCTAAAATTAGCATGTTTAAAGTGATTTTCATGCTTCCAGGGGCTCGGGAAGTGAATTAAATACTATTTGGAGGCATTTAATGTTCAAGCAAAAACAGCTGATTTCTGACAAAAGAGATAACACCCCCCCATTACGTCATGCTTCAGAAATGTGGAAAATGGTCCGTTTTCAAATGTTTTATTTTTGAACGTCAGTTCACATTTGTAGGTGGATCATCAGTGTTAGAGCTAAAATTAGCATGTTTAAAGTTTTTTTCATGCTTCCAGGGGCCCTAAACACAAGATTTATGGAATGGTTAAAAGTGCATGAAAATGGCCAATTTACTCACTCTGAGTTCTCAAAAAGGGTTTCTTCACCCCGGGAAGTTAATTAAATAAAATTTGGAGGCATTTAATGTTCGAGCAAAAACGGCTGATTTTCGACAAAAGAGATAACACCCCCCTTTACGTCATGCTTCAGAAATGTGGAAAATGGTCCGTTTTCAAATGTTTTATTTTTGAACGTCAGTTCACATTTGTAGGTGGATCATGAGTGTTAGAGCTAAAATTAGCATGTTTAAAGTGATTTTCATGTTTCCAGGGGCCCTAAACACAAGATTTATGGAATGGTTAAAAGTGCATGAAAATGCCCAATTTACTCACTCTGAGTTCTCAAAAAGGGTTTCTTCACCCCAGGAAGTTAATTAAATACCATTTGGAGGCATTTAATGTTCAATCAAAAACGGCTGATTTTCGACAAAAGAGATAACACCCCCCCATTACGTCATGCTTCAGAAATGTGGAAAATGGTCCGTTTTCAAATGTTTTATTTTTGAACGTCAGTTCACATTTGTAGGTGGATCATCAGTGTTAGAGCTAAAATTAGCATGTTTAAAGTGATTTTCATGCTTCCAGGGGCCCTAAACACAAGATTTATGGAATGGTTAAAAGTGCATGAAAATGGCCAATTTACTCACTCTGAGTTCTCAAAAAGGGTTTCTTCACCCCGGGAAGTTAATTAAATACCATTTGGAGGCATTTAATGTTCGAGCAAAAACGGCTGATTTTCGACAAAAGAGATAACACCCCCCCATTACGTCATGCTTCAGAAATGTGGAAAATGGTCCGTTTTCAAATGTTTTATTTTTGAACGTCAGTTCACATTTGTAGGTGGATCATCAGTGTTAGAGCTAAAATTAGCATGTTTAAAGTGATTTTCATGCTTCCAGGGGCCCTAAACACAAGATTTATGGAATGGTTAAAAGTGCATGAAAATGGCCAATTTACTCACTCTGAGTTCTCAAAAAGGGTTTCTTCACCCCGGGAAGTTAATTAAATACCATTTAGAGGCATTTAATGTTCAAGCAAAAACAGCAGATTTTCGACTAAAGAGATAACACCCCCCCATTACGTCATGCTTCAGAAATGTGGAAAATGGTCTGTTTTCAAATGTTTTATTTTTGAACGTCAGTTCACATTTGTAGGTGGATCATCAGTGTTAGAGCTGAAATTAGCATGTTTAAAGTGATTTTCATGCTTCCAGGGGCTCGGGAAGTGAATTAAATACTATTTGGAGGCATTTAATGTTCAAGCAAAAACAGTTGATTTCTTACAAAAGAGATAACACCCCCCCATTACGTCATGCTTCAGAAATGTGGAAAACGGTCCGTTTTCAAATGTTTTATTTTTGAACGTCAGTTCACATTTGTTGGTGGATCATCAGTGTTAGAGCTAAAATTAGCATGTTTAAAGTGATTTTCATGCTTCCAGGGGCCCTAAACACAAGATTTATGGAATGGTTAAAAGTGCATGAAAATGGCCAATTTACTCACTCTGAGTTCGCAAAAAGGGTTTCTTCACCCCGGGAAGTTAATTAAATACCATTTGGAGGCATTTAATGTTCGAGCAAAAACGGATGATTTTCGATAAAAGAGATAACACCCCCCCATTACGTCATGCTTCAGAAATGTGGAAAATGGTCCGTTTTCAAATGTTTTATTTTTGGACGTCAGTTCACATTTGTAGGTGGATCATCAGTGTTAGAGCTAAAATTTGCATGTTTAAAGTAATTTTCATGCTTTCAGGGGCTCGGGAAGTGAATTAAATACTATTTGGAGGCATTTAATGTTCAAGCAAAAACAGCTGATTTCTGACAAAAGAGATAACACCCCCCCATTACGTCATGCTTCAGAAATGTGGAAAATGGTCCGTTTTCAAATGTTTTATTTTTGAACGTCAGTTCACATTTGTAGGTGGATCATCAGTGTTAGAGCTAAAATTAGCATGTTTAAAGTTTTTTTCATGCTTCCAGGGGCCCTAAACACAAGATTTATGGAATGGTTAAAAGTGCATGAAAATGGCCAATTTACTCACTCTGAGTTCTCAAAAAGGGTTTCTTCACCCCGGGAAGTTAATTAAATAAAATTTGGAGGCATTTAATGTTCGAGCAAAAACGGCTGATTTTCGACAAAAGAGATAACACCCCCCTTTACGTCATGCTTCAGAAATGTGGAAAATGGTCCGTTTTCAAATGTTTTATTTTTGAACGTCAGTTCACATTTGTAGGTGGATCATGAGTGTTAGAGCTAAAATTAGCATGTTTAAAGTGATTTTCATGCTTCCAGGGGCCCTAAACACAAGATTTATGGAATGGTTAAAAGTGCATGAAAATGCCCAATTTACTCACTCTGAGTTCTCAAAAAGGGTTTCTTCACCCCAGGAAGTTAATTAAATACCATTTGGAGGCATTTAATGTTCAATCAAAAACGGCTGATTTTCGACAAAAGAGATAACACCCCCCCATTACGTCATGCTTCAGAAATGTGGAAAATGGTCCGTTTTCAAATGTTTTATTTTTGAACGTCAGTTCACATTTGTAGGTGGATCATCAGTGTTAGAGCTAAAATTAGCATGTTTAAAGTGATTTTCATGCTTCCAGGGGCCCTAAACACAAGATTTATGGAATGGTTAAAAGTGCATGAAAATGGCCAATTTACTCACTCTGAGTTCTCAAAAAGGGTTTCTTCACCCCGGGAAGTTAATTAAATACCATTTGGAGGCATTTAATGTTCGAGCAAAAACGGCTGATTTTCGACAAAAGAGATAACACCCCCCCATTACGTCATGCTTCAGAAATGTGGAAAATGGTCCGTTTTCAAATGTTTTATTTTTGAACGTCAGTTCACATTTGTAGGTGGATCATCAGTGTTAGAGCTAAAATTAGCATGTTTAAAGTGATTTTCATGCTTCCAGGGGCCCTAAACACAAGATTTATGGAATGGTTAAAAGTGCATGAAAATGGCCAATTTACTCACTCTGAGTTCTCAAAAAGGGTTTCTTCACCCCGGGAAGTTAATTAAATACCATTTAGAGGCATTTAATGTTCAAGCAAAAACAGCAGATTTTCGACTAAAGAGATAACACCCCCCCATTACGTCATGCTTCAGAAATGTGGAAAATGGTCTGTTTTCAAATGTTTTATTTTTGAACGTCAGTTCACATTTGTAGGTGGATCATCAGTGTTAGAGCTGAAATTAGCATGTTTAAAGTGATTTTCATGCTTCCAGGGGCTCGGGAAGTGAATTAAATACTATTTGGAGGCATTTAATGTTCAAGCAAAAACAGTTGATTTCTTACAAAAGAGATAACACCCCCCCATTACGTCATGCTTCAGAAATGTGGAAAACGGTCCGTTTTCAAATGTTTTATTTTTGAACGTCAGTTCACATTTGTTGGTGGATCATCAGTGTTAGAGCTAAAATTAGCATGTTTAAAGTGATTTTCATGCTTCCAGGGGCCCTAAACACAAGATTTATGGAATGGTTAAAAGTGCATGAAAATGGCCAATTTACTCACTCTGAGTTCGCAAAAAGGGTTTCTTCACCCCGGGAAGTTAATTAAATACCATTTGGAGGCATTTAATGTTCGAGCAAAAACGGATGATTTTCGATAAAAGAGATAACACCCCCCCATTACGTCATGCTTCAGAAATGTGGAAAATGGTCCGTTTTCAAATGTTTTATTTTTGGACGTCAGTTCACATTTGTAGGTGGATCATCAGTGTTAGAGCTAAAATTTGCATGTTTAAAGTAATTTTCATGCTTTCAGGGGCTCGGGAAGTGAATTAAATACTATTTGGAGGCATTTAATGTTCAATCAAAAACAGCTGATTTCTGACAAAAGAGATAACACCCCCCCATTACGTCATGCTTCAGAAATGTGGAAAATGGTCCGTTTTCAAATGTTTTATTTTTGAACGTCAGTTCACATTTGTAGGTGGATCATCAGTGTTAGAGCTAAAATTAGCATGTTTAAAGTGATTTTCATGCTTCCAGGGGCTCGGGAAGTGAGTTAAATACTATTTGGAGGCATTTAATGTTCAAGCAAAAACAGCTGATTTCTGACAAAAGAGATAACACCCCCCCATTACCTCATGCATCAGAAATGTGGAAAATGGTCCGTTTTCAAATGTTTTATTTTTGAACGTCAGTTCACATTTGTAGGTGGATCATCAGTGTTAGAGCTAAAATAAGCATGTTTAAAGTGATTTTCATGCTTCCAGGGGCCCTAAACACAAGATTTATGGAATGGTTAAAAGTGCATGAAAATGGCCAATTTACTCACTCTGAGTTCTCAAAAAGGGTTTCTTCACCCCGGGAAGTTAATTAAATACCATTTGGAGGCATTTAATGTTCGAGCAAAAACGGCTGATTTTCGACAAAAGAGATAACACCCCCCCATTACGTCATGCTTCAGAAATGTGGAAAATGGTCCGTTTTCAAATGTTTTATTTTTGAACGTCAGTTCACATTTGTAGGTGGATCATCAGTGTTAGAGCTAAAATTAGCATGTTTAAAGTGATTTTCATGCTTCCAGGGGCCCTAAACACAAGGTTAATGGAATGGTTAAAAGTGCATGAAAATGCCCAATTTTCTCAATCTGAGTTCTCAAAAAGGGTTTCTTCACCCCGGGAAAATAATTAAATACCATTTGGAGGCATTTAATGTTCAAGCAAAAACGGCTGATTTTCGACAAAAGAGATAACACCCCCCCATTACGTCATGCTTCAGAAATGTGGAAAATGGTCCGTTTTCAAATGTTTTATTTTTGAACGTCAGTTCACATTTGTAGGTAGATCATCAGTGTTAGAGCTAAAATTAGCATGTTTAAAGTGATTTTCATGCTTCCAGGGGCTCGGGAAGTGAATTAAATACTATTTGGAGGCATTTAATGTTCAAGCAAAAACGGCTGATTTTCGACAAAAGAAATAATCCCCCCATTACGTCATGCTTCAGAAATGTGGAAAATGGTCCGTTTTCAAATGTTTTATTTTTGAACGTCAGTTCACATTTGTAGGTGGATCATCAGTGTTAGAGCTAAAATTAGCATGTTTAAAGTGATTTTCATGCTTCCAGGGGCCCTAAACACAAGATTTATGGAATGGTTAAAAGTGCATGAAAATGGCCAATTTACTCACTCTGAGTTCTCAAAAAGGGTTTCTTAACCCCGGGAAGTTAATTAAATACCATTTGGAGGCATTTAATGTTCGAGCAAAAACTGCTGATTTTCGACAAAAGAGATAACACCCCCCCATTACGTCATGCTTCAGAAATGTAGAAAATGGTCCGTTTTCAAATGTTTTATTTTTGAACGTCAGTTCACATTTGTAGGTGGATCATCAGTGTTAGAGCTAACATTAGCATGTTTAAAGTGATTTTCATGCTTCCAGGGGCCCTAAACACAAGATTTATGGAATGGTTAAAAGTGCATGAAAATGGCCAATTTACTCACTCTGAGTTCTCAAAAAGGGTTTCTTTACCCCGGGAAGTTAATTAAATACCATTTGGAGGCATTTAATGTTCAAGCAAAAACGGCTGATTTTCGACAAAAGAGATAACACCCCCCCATTACGTCATGCTTCAGAAATGTGGAAAATGGTCCGTTTTCAAATGTTTTATTTTTGAACGTCAGTTCACATTTGTAGGTGGATCATCAGTGTTAGAGCTAAAATTAGCATGTTTAAAGTGATTTTCATGCTTCCAGGGGCTCGGGAAGTGAATTAAATACTATTTGGAGGCATTTAATGTTCAAGCAAAAATGGCTGATTTTCGACAAAAGAGATAACACCCCCCCATTACGTCATGCTTCAGAAATGTGGAAAATGGTCCGTTTTCAATTTTTTTATTTTTGAATGTCAATTCACATTTGTAGGTGGATCATCAGTTTTAGAGCT
Source organism: Lissotriton vulgaris (assembly GCF_964263255.1). Classification (NCBI taxonomy): domain Eukaryota; kingdom Metazoa; phylum Chordata; class Amphibia; order Caudata; family Salamandridae; genus Lissotriton; species Lissotriton vulgaris. The sequence goes on along the minus strand of NW_028240926.1, from coordinate 668,194 downwards.
AAAATTAGCATGTTTAAAGTGATTTTCATGCTTCCAGGGGCCCTAACCACAAGATTTATGGAATGGTTAAAAGTGCATGAAAATGGCCAATTTACTCACTCTGAGTTCTCAAAAAGGGTTTCTTCACCCCGGGAAGTTAATTAAATACCATTTGGAGGCATTTAATGTTCAAGCAAAAACAGCAGATTTTCGACTAAAGAGATAACACCCCCCCATTACGTCATGCTTCAGAAATGTGGAAAATGGTCCGTTTTCAAATGTTTTATTTTTGAACGTCAGTTCACATTTGTAGGTGGATCATCAGTGTTAGAGCTGAAATTAGCATGTTTAAAGTGATTTTCATGCTTCCAGGGGCTCGGGAAGTGAATTAAATACTATTTGGAGACATTTAATGTTCAAGCAAAAACAGCTGATTTCTTACAAAAGAGATAACACCCCCCCATTACGTCATGCTTCAGAAATGTGGAAAACGGTCCGTTTTCAAATGTTTTATTTTTGAACGTCAGTTCACATTTGTAGGTGGATCATCAGTGTTAGAGCTAAAATTAGCATGTTTAAAGTGATTTTCATGCTTCCAGGGGCCCTAAACACAAGATTTATGGAATGGTTAAAAGTGCATGAAAATGGCCAATTTACTCACTCTGAGTTCGCAAAAAGGGTTTCTTCACCCCGGGAAGTTAATTAAATACCATTTGGAGGCATTTAATGTTCGAGCAAAAACGGATGATTTTCGACAAAAGAGATAACACCCCCCCATTACGTCATGCTTCAGAAATGTGGAAAATGGTCCGTTTTCAAATGTTTTATTTTTGGACGTCAGTTCACATTTGTAGGTGGATCATCAGTGTTAGAGCTAAAATTAGCATGTTTAAAGTGATTTTCATGCTTTCAGGGGCTCGGGAAGTGAATTAAATACTATTTGGAGGCATTTAATGTTCAAGCAAAAACAGCTGATTTCTGACAAAAGAGATAACACCCCCCCATTACGTCATGCTTCAGAAATGTGAAAAATGGTCCGTTTTCAAATGTTTTATTTTTGAACGTCAGTTCACATTTGTAGGTGGATCATCAGTGTTAGAGCTAAAATTAGCATGTTTAAAGTGATTTGCATGCTTCCAGGGGCCCTAAACACAAGATTTATGGAATGGTTAAAAGTGCATGAAAATGGCCAATTTACTCACTCTGAGTTCTCAAAAAGGGTTTCTTCACCCCGGGAAGTTAATTAAATACAATTTGGAGGCATTTAATGTTCGAGCAAAAACGGCTGATTTTCGACAAAAGAGATAACACCCCCCCATTACGTCATGCTTCAGAAATGTGGAAAATGGTCCGTTTTCAAATGTTTTATTTTTGACTGTCAGTTCACATTTGTAGGTGGATCATCAGTGTTAGAGCTAAAATTAGCATGTTTAAAGTGATTTTCATGCTTCCAGGGGCCCTAAACACAAGATTTATGGAATGGTTAAAAGTGCATGAAAATGCCCAATTTACTCACTCTGAGTTCTCAAAAAGGGTTTCTTCACCCCGGGAAGTTAATTAAATACCATTTGGAGGCATTTAATGTTCGAGCAAAAACTGCTTATTTTCGACAAAAGAGATAACACCCCCCCATTACGTCATGCTTCAGAAATGTAGAAAATGGTCCGTTTTCAAATGTTTTATTTTTGAACGTCAGTTCACATTTGTAGGTAGATCATCAGTGTTAGAGCTAACATTAGCATGTTTAAAGTGATTTTCATGCTTCCAGGGGCCCTAAACACAAGATTTATGGAATGGTTAAAAGTGCATGAAAATGGCCAATTTACTCACTCTGAGTTCTCAAAAAGGGTTTCTTCACCCCGGGAAGTTAAATAAATACCATTTGGAGGCATTTAATGTTCAAGCAAAAACGGCTGATTTTCGACAAAAGAGATAACACCCCCCCATTACGTCATGCTTCAGAAATGTGAAAAATGGTCCGTTTTCAAATGTTTTATTTTTGAACGTCAGTTCACATTTGTAGGTGGATCATCAGTGTTAGAGCTAAAATTAGCATGTTTAAAGTGATTTTCATGCTTCCAGGGGCTCGGGAAGTGAATTAAATACTATTTGGAGGCATTTAATGTTCAAGCAAAAACAGCTGATTTCTGACAAAAGAGATAACACCCCCCCATTACGTCATGCTTCAGAAATGTGGAAAATGGTCCGTTTTCAAATGTTTTATTTTTGAACGTCAGTTCACATTTGTAGGTGGATCATCAGTGTTAGAGCTAAAATTAGCATGTTTAAAGTTTTTTTCATGCTTCCAGGGGCCCTAAACACAAGATTTATGGAATGGTTAAAAGTGCATGAAAATGGCCAATTTACTCACTCTGAGTTCTCAAAAAGGGTTTCTTCACCCCGGGAAGTTAATTAAATAAAATTTGGAGGCATTTAATGTTCGAGCAAAAACGGCTGATTTTCGACAAAAGAGATAACACCCCCCTTTACGTCATGCTTCAGAAATGTGGAAAATGGTCCGTTTTCAAATGTTTTATTTTTGAACGTCAGTTCACATTTGTAGGTGGATCATGAGTGTTAGAGCTAAAATTAGCATGTTTAAAGTGATTTTCATGCTTCCAGGGGCCCTAAACACAAGATTTATGGAATGGTTAAAAGTGCATGAAAATGCCCAATTTACTCACTCTGAGTTCTCAAAAAGGGTTTCTTCACCCCAGGAAGTTAATTAAATACCATTTGGAGGCATTTAATGTTCAATCAAAAACGGCTGATTTTCGACAAAAGAGATAACACCCCCCCATTACGTCATGCTTCAGAAATGTGGAAAATGGTCCGTTTTCAAATGTTTTATTTTTGAACGTCAGTTCACATTTGTAGGTGGATCATCAGTGTTAGAGCTAAAATTAGCATGTTTAAAGTGATTTTCATGCTTCCAGGGGCCCTAAACACAAGATTTATGGAATGGTTAAAAGTGCATGAAAATGGCCAATTTACTCACTCTGAGTTCTCAAAAAGGGTTTCTTCACCCCGGGAAGTTAATTAAATACCATTTGGAGGCATTTAATGTTCGAGCAAAAACGGCTGATTTTCGACAAAAGAGATAACACCCCCCCATTACGTCATGCTTCAGAAATGTGGAAAATGGTCCGTTTTCAAATGTTTTATTTTTGAACGTCAGTTCACATTTGTAGGTGGATCATCAGTGTTAGAGCTAAAATTAGCATGTTTAAAGTGATTTTCATGCTTCCAGGGGCCCTAAACACAAGATTTATGGAATGGTTAAAAGTGCATGAAAATGGCCAATTTACTCACTCTGAGTTCTCAAAAAGGGTTTCTTCACCCCGGGAAGTTAATTAAATACCATTTAGAGGCATTTAATGTTCAAGCAAAAACAGCAGATTTTCGACTAAAGAGATAACACCCCCCCATTACGTCATGCTTCAGAAATGTGGAAAATGGTCTGTTTTCAAATGTTTTATTTTTGAACGTCAGTTCACATTTGTAGGTGGATCATCAGTGTTAGAGCTGAAATTAGCATGTTTAAAGTGATTTTCATGCTTCCAGGGGCTCGGGAAGTGAATTAAATACTATTTGGAGGCATTTAATGTTCAAGCAAAAACAGTTGATTTCTTACAAAAGAGATAACACCCCCCCATTACGTCATGCTTCAGAAATGTGGAAAACGGTCCGTTTTCAAATGTTTTATTTTTGAACGTCAGTTCACATTTGTTGGTGGATCATCAGTGTTAGAGCTAAAATTAGCATGTTTAAAGTGATTTTCATGCTTCCAGGGGCCCTAAACACAAGATTTATGGAATGGTTAAAAGTGCATGAAAATGGCCAATTTACTCACTCTGAGTTCGCAAAAAGGGTTTCTTCACCCCGGGAAGTTAATTAAATACCATTTGGAGGCATTTAATGTTCGAGCAAAAACGGATGATTTTCGATAAAAGAGATAACACCCCCCCATTACGTCATGCTTCAGAAATGTGGAAAATGGTCCGTTTTCAAATGTTTTATTTTTGGACGTCAGTTCACATTTGTAGGTGGATCATCAGTGTTAGAGCTAAAATTTGCATGTTTAAAGTAATTTTCATGCTTTCAGGGGCTCGGGAAGTGAATTAAATACTATTTGGAGGCATTTAATGTTCAAGCAAAAACAGCTGATTTCTGACAAAAGAGATAACACCCCCCCATTACGTCATGCTTCAGAAATGTGGAAAATGGTCCGTTTTCAAATGTTTTATTTTTGAACGTCAGTTCACATTTGTAGGTGGATCATCAGTGTTAGAGCTAAAATTAGCATGTTTAAAGTTTTTTTCATGCTTCCAGGGGCCCTAAACACAAGATTTATGGAATGGTTAAAAGTGCATGAAAATGGCCAATTTACTCACTCTGAGTTCTCAAAAAGGGTTTCTTCACCCCGGGAAGTTAATTAAATAAAATTTGGAGGCATTTAATGTTCGAGCAAAAACGGCTGATTTTCGACAAAAGAGATAACACCCCCCTTTACGTCATGCTTCAGAAATGTGGAAAATGGTCCGTTTTCAAATGTTTTATTTTTGAACGTCAGTTCACATTTGTAGGTGGATCATGAGTGTTAGAGCTAAAATTAGCATGTTTAAAGTGATTTTCATGCTTCCAGGGGCCCTAAACACAAGATTTATGGAATGGTTAAAAGTGCATGAAAATGCCCAATTTACTCACTCTGAGTTCTCAAAAAGGGTTTCTTCACCCCAGGAAGTTAATTAAATACCATTTGGAGGCATTTAATGTTCAATCAAAAACGGCTGATTTTCGACAAAAGAGATAACACCCCCCCATTACGTCATGCTTCAGAAATGTGGAAAATGGTCCGTTTTCAAATGTTTTATTTTTGAACGTCAGTTCACATTTGTAGGTGGATCATCAGTGTTAGAGCTAAAATTAGCATGTTTAAAGTGATTTTCATGCTTCCAGGGGCCCTAAACACAAGATTTATGGAATGGTTAAAAGTGCATGAAAATGGCCAATTTACTCACTCTGAGTTCTCAAAAAGGGTTTCTTCACCCCGGGAAGTTAATTAAATACCATTTGGAGGCATTTAATGTTCGAGCAAAAACGGCTGATTTTCGACAAAAGAGATAACACCCCCCCATTACGTCATGCTTCAGAAATGTGGAAAATGGTCCGTTTTCAAATGTTTTATTTTTGAACGTCAGTTCACATTTGTAGGTGGATCATCAGTGTTAGAGCTAAAATTAGCATGTTTAAAGTGATTTTCATGCTTCCAGGGGCCCTAAACACAAGATTTATGGAATGGTTAAAAGTGCATGAAAATGGCCAATTTACTCACTCTGAGTTCTCAAAAAGGGTTTCTTCACCCCGGGAAGTTAATTAAATACCATTTAGAGGCATTTAATGTTCAAGCAAAAACAGCAGATTTTCGACTAAAGAGATAACACCCCCCCATTACGTCATGCTTCAGAAATGTGGAAAATGGTCTGTTTTCAAATGTTTTATTTTTGAACGTCAGTTCACATTTGTAGGTGGATCATCAGTGTTAGAGCTGAAATTAGCATGTTTAAAGTGATTTTCATGCTTCCAGGGGCTCGGGAAGTGAATTAAATACTATTTGGAGGCATTTAATGTTCAAGCAAAAACAGTTGATTTCTTACAAAAGAGATAACACCCCCCCATTACGTCATGCTTCAGAAATGTGGAAAACGGTCCGTTTTCAAATGTTTTATTTTTGAACGTCAGTTCACATTTGTTGGTGGATCATCAGTGTTAGAGCTAAAATTAGCATGTTTAAAGTGATTTTCATGCTTCCAGGGGCCCTAAACACAAGATTTATGGAATGGTTAAAAGTGCATGAAAATGGCCAATTTACTCACTCTGAGTTCGCAAAAAGGGTTTCTTCACCCCGGGAAGTTAATTAAATACCATTTGGAGGCATTTAATGTTCGAGCAAAAACGGATGATTTTCGATAAAAGAGATAACACCCCCCCATTACGTCATGCTTCAGAAATGTGGAAAATGGTCCGTTTTCAAATGTTTTATTTTTGGACGTCAGTTCACATTTGTAGGTGGATCATCAGTGTTAGAGCTAAAATTTGCATGTTTAAAGTAATTTTCATGCTTTCAGGGGCTCGGGAAGTGAATTAAATACTATTTGGAGGCATTTAATGTTCAATCAAAAACAGCTGATTTCTGACAAAAGAGATAACACCCCCCCATTACGTCATGCTTCAGAAATGTGGAAAATGGTCCGTTTTCAAATGTTTTATTTTTGAACGTCAGTTCACATTTGTAGGTGGATCATCAGTGTTAGAGCTAAAATTAGCATGTTTAAAGTGATTTTCATGCTTCCAGGGGCTCGGGAAGTGAGTTAAATACTATTTGGAGGCATTTAATGTTCAAGCAAAAACAGCTGATTTCTGACAAAAGAGATAACACCCCCCCATTACCTCATGCATCAGAAATGTGGAAAATGGTCCGTTTTCAAATGTTTTATTTTTGAACGTCAGTTCACATTTGTAGGTGGATCATCAGTGTTAGAGCTAAAATAAGCATGTTTAAAGTGATTTTCATGCTTCCAGGGGCCCTAAACACAAGATTTATGGAATGGTTAAAAGTGCATGAAAATGGCCAATTTACTCACTCTGAGTTCTCAAAAAGGGTTTCTTCACCCCGGGAAGTTAATTAAATACCATTTGGAGGCATTTAATGTTCGAGCAAAAACGGCTGATTTTCGACAAAAGAGATAACACCCCCCCATTACGTCATGCTTCAGAAATGTGGAAAATGGTCCGTTTTCAAATGTTTTATTTTTGAACGTCAGTTCACATTTGTAGGTGGATCATCAGTGTTAGAGCTAAAATTAGCATGTTTAAAGTGATTTTCATGCTTCCAGGGGCCCTAAACACAAGGTTAATGGAATGGTTAAAAGTGCATGAAAATGCCCAATTTTCTCAATCTGAGTTCTCAAAAAGGGTTTCTTCACCCCGGGAAAATAATTAAATACCATTTGGAGGCATTTAATGTTCAAGCAAAAACGGCTGATTTTCGACAAAAGAGATAACACCCCCCCATTACGTCATGCTTCAGAAATGTGGAAAATGGTCCGTTTTCAAATGTTTTATTTTTGAACGTCAGTTCACATTTGTAGGTAGATCATCAGTGTTAGAGCTAAAATTAGCATGTTTAAAGTGATTTTCATGCTTCCAGGGGCTCGGGAAGTGAATTAAATACTATTTGGAGGCATTTAATGTTCAAGCAAAAACGGCTGATTTTCGACAAAAGAAATAATCCCCCCATTACGTCATGCTTCAGAAATGTGGAAAATGGTCCGTTTTCAAATGTTTTATTTTTGAACGTCAGTTCACATTTGTAGGTGGATCATCAGTGTTAGAGCTAAAATTAGCATGTTTAAAGTGATTTTCATGCTTCCAGGGGCCCTAAACACAAGATTTATGGAATGGTTAAAAGTGCATGAAAATGGCCAATTTACTCACTCTGAGTTCTCAAAAAGGGTTTCTTAACCCCGGGAAGTTAATTAAATACCATTTGGAGGCATTTAATGTTCGAGCAAAAACTGCTGATTTTCGACAAAAGAGATAACACCCCCCCATTACGTCATGCTTCAGAAATGTAGAAAATGGTCCGTTTTCAAATGTTTTATTTTTGAACGTCAGTTCACATTTGTAGGTGGATCATCAGTGTTAGAGCTAACATTAGCATGTTTAAAGTGATTTTCATGCTTCCAGGGGCCCTAAACACAAGATTTATGGAATGGTTAAAAGTGCATGAAAATGGCCAATTTACTCACTCTGAGTTCTCAAAAAGGGTTTCTTTACCCCGGGAAGTTAATTAAATACCATTTGGAGGCATTTAATGTTCAAGCAAAAACGGCTGATTTTCGACAAAAGAGATAACACCCCCCCATTACGTCATGCTTCAGAAATGTGGAAAATGGTCCGTTTTCAAATGTTTTATTTTTGAACGTCAGTTCACATTTGTAGGTGGATCATCAGTGTTAGAGCTAAAATTAGCATGTTTAAAGTGATTTTCATGCTTCCAGGGGCTCGGGAAGTGAATTAAATACTATTTGGAGGCATTTAATGTTCAAGCAAAAATGGCTGATTTTCGACAAAAGAGATAACACCCCCCCATTACGTCATGCTTCAGAAATGTGGAAAATGGTCCGTTTTCAATTTTTTTATTTTTGAATGTCAATTCACATTTGTAGGTGGATCATCAGTTTTAGAGCTAAAATTAGCATGTTTAAAGTGATTTTCATGCTTCCAGGGGCTCGGGAAGTGAATTAAATACTATTTGGAGGCATTTAATGTTCGAGCAAAAACGGATGATTTTCGACAAAAGAGATAACACCCCCCCATTACGTCATGCTTCAGAAATGTGGAAAATGGTCCGTTTTCAAATGTTTTATTTTTGGACGTCAGTTCACATTTGTAGGTGGATCATCAGTGTTAGAGCTAAAATTAGCATGTTTAAAGTGATTTTCATGCTTTCAGGGGCTCGGGAAGTGAATTAAATACTATTTGGAGGCATTTAATGTTCAAGCAAAAACAGCTGATTTCTGACAAAAGAGATAACACCCCCCCATTACGTCATGCTTCAGAAATGTGAAAAATGGTCCGTTTTCAAATGTTTTATTTTTGAACGTCAGTTCACATTTGTAGGTGGATCATCAGTGTTAGAGCTAAAATTAGCATGTTTAAAGTGATTTGCATGCTTCCAGGGGCCCTAAACACAAGATTTATGGAATGGTTAAAAGTGCATGAAAATGGCCAATTTACTCACTCTGAGTTCTCAAAAAGGGTTTCTTCACCCCGGGAAGTTAATTAAATACAATTTGGAGGCATTTAATGTTCGAGCAAAAACGGCTGATTTTCGACAAAAGAGATAACACCCCCCCATTACGTCATGCTTCAGAAATGTGGAAAATGGTCCGTTTTCAAATGTTTTATTTTTGACTGTCAGTTCACATTTGTAGGTGGATCATCAGTGTTAGAGCTAAAATTAGCATGTTTAAAGTGATTTTCATGCTTCCAGGGGCCCTAAACACAAGATTTATGGAATGGTTAAAAGTGCATGAAAATGCCCAATTTACTCACTCTGAGTTCTCAAAAAGGGTTTCTTCACCCCGGGAAGTTAATTAAATACCATTTGGAGGCATTTAATGTTCGAGCAAAAACTGCTTATTTTCGACAAAAGAGATAACACCCCCCCATTACGTCATGCTTCAGAAATGTAGAAAATGGTCCGTTTTCAAATGTTTTATTTTTGAACGTCAGTTCACATTTGTAGGTAGATCATCAGTGTTAGAGCTAACATTAGCATGTTTAAAGTGATTTTCATGCTTCCAGGGGCCCTAAACACAAGATTTATGGAATGGTTAAAAGTGCATGAAAATGGCCAATTTACTCACTCTGAGTTCTCAAAAAGGGTTTCTTCACCCCGGGAAGTTAAATAAATACCATTTGGAGGCATTTAATGTTCAAGCAAAAACGGCTGATTTTCGACAAAAGAGATAACACCCCCCCATTACGTCATGCTTCAGAAATGTGAAAAATGGTCCGTTTTCAAATGTTTTATTTTTGAACGTCAGTTCACATTTGTAGGTGGATCATCAGTGTTAGAGCTAAAATTAGCATGTTTAAAGTGATTTTCATGCTTCCAGGGGCTCGGGAAGTGAATTAAATACTATTTGGAGGCATTTAATGTTCAAGCAAAAACAGCTGATTTCTGACAAAAGAGATAACACCCCCCCATTACGTCATGCTTCAGAAATGTGGAAAATGGTCCGTTTTCAAATGTTTTATTTTTGAACGTCAGTTCACATTTGTAGGTGGATCATCAGTGTTAGAGCTAAAATTAGCATGTTTAAAGTTTTTTTCATGCTTCCAGGGGCCCTAAACACAAGATTTATGGAATGGTTAAAAGTGCATGAAAATGGCCAATTTACTCACTCTGAGTTCTCAAAAAGGGTTTCTTCACCCCGGGAAGTTAATTAAATAAAATTTGGAGGCATTTAATGTTCGAGCAAAAACGGCTGATTTTCGACAAAAGAGATAACACCCCCCTTTACGTCATGCTTCAGAAATGTGGAAAATGGTCCGTTTTCAAATGTTTTATTTTTGAACGTCAGTTCACATTTGTAGGTGGATCATGAGTGTTAGAGCTAAAATTAGCATGTTTAAAGTGATTTTCATGCTTCCAGGGGCCCTAAACACAAGATTTATGGAATGGTTAAAAGTGCATGAAAATGCCCAATTTACTCACTCTGAGTTCTCAAAAAGGGTTTCTTCACCCCAGGAAGTTAATTAAATACCATTTGGAGGCATTTAATGTTCAATCAAAAACGGCTGATTTTCGACAAAAGAGATAACACCCCCCCATTACGTCATGCTTCAGAAATGTGGAAAATGGTCCGTTTTCAAATGTTTTATTTTTGAACGTCAGTTCACATTTGTAGGTGGATCATCAGTGTTAGAGCTAAAATTAGCATGTTTAAAGTGATTTTCATGCTTCCAGGGGCCCTAAACACAAGATTTATGGAATGGTTAAAAGTGCATGAAAATGGCCAATTTACTCACTCTGAGTTCTCAAAAAGGGTTTCTTCACCCCGGGAAGTTAATTAAATACCATTTGGAGGCATTTAATGTTCGAGCAAAAACGGCTGATTTTCGACAAAAGAGATAACACCCCCCCATTACGTCATGCTTCAGAAATGTGGAAAATGGTCCGTTTTCAAATGTTTTATTTTTGAACGTCAGTTCACATTTGTAGGTGGATCATCAGTGTTAGAGCTAAAATTAGCATGTTTAAAGTGATTTTCATGCTTCCAGGGGCCCTAAACACAAGATTTATGGAATGGTTAAAAGTGCATGAAAATGGCCAATTTACTCACTCTGAGTTCTCAAAAAGGGTTTCTTCACCCCGGGAAGTTAATTAAATACCATTTAGAGGCATTTAATGTTCAAGCAAAAACAGCAGATTTTCGACTAAAGAGATAACACCCCCCCATTACGTCATGCTTCAGAAATGTGGAAAATGGTCTGTTTTCAAATGTTTTATTTTTGAACGTCAGTTCACATTTGTAGGTGGATCATCAGTGTTAGAGCTGAAATTAGCATGTTTAAAGTGATTTTCATGCTTCCAGGGGCTCGGGAAGTGAATTAAATACTATTTGGAGGCATTTAATGTTCAAGCAAAAACAGTTGATTTCTTACAAAAGAGATAACACCCCCCCATTACGTCATGCTTCAGAAATGTGGAAAACGGTCCGTTTTCAAATGTTTTATTTTTGAACGTCAGTTCACATTTGTTGGTGGATCATCAGTGTTAGAGCTAAAATTAGCATGTTTAAAGTGATTTTCATGCTTCCAGGGGCCCTAAACACAAGATTTATGGAATGGTTAAAAGTGCATGAAAATGGCCAATTTACTCACTCTGAGTTCGCAAAAAGGGTTTCTTCACCCCGGGAAGTTAATTAAATACCATTTGGAGGCATTTAATGTTCGAGCAAAAACGGATGATTTTCGATAAAAGAGATAACACCCCCCCATTACGTCATGCTTCAGAAATGTGGAAAATGGTCCGTTTTCAAATGTTTTATTTTTGAACGTCAGTTCACATTTGTAGGTGGATCATCAGTGTTAGAGCTAAAATTTGCATGTTTAAAGTAATTTTCATGCTTTCAGGGGCTCGGGAAGTGAATTAAATACTATTTGGAGGCATTTAATGTTCAAGCAAAAACAGCTGATTTCTGACAAAAGAGATAACACCCCCCCATTACGTCATGCTTCAGAAATGTGGAAAATGGTCCGTTTTCAAATGTTTTATTTTTGAACGTCAGTTCACATTTGTAGGTGGATCATCAGTGTTAGAGCTAAAATTAGCATGTTTAAAGTGATTTTCATGCTTCCAGGGGCCCTAAACACAAGATTTATGGAATGGTTAAAAGTGCATGAAAATGGCCAATTTACTCACTCTGAGTTCTCAAAAAGGGTTTCTTCACCCCGGGAAGTTAATTAAATACAATTCCGAGGCATTTAATGTTCGAGCAAAAACGGCTGATTTTCGACAAAAGAGATAACACCCCCCCATTACGTCATGCTTCAGAAATGTGGAAAATGGTCCGTTTTCAAATGTTTTATTTTTGACTGTCAGTTCACATTTGTAGGTGGATCATCAGTGTTAGAGCTAAAATTAGCATGTTTAAAGTGATTTTCATGCTTCCAGGGGCCCTAAACACAAGATTTATGGAATGGTTAAAAGTGCATGAAAATGGCCAATTTACTCACTCTGAGTTCGCAAAAAGGGTTTCTTCACCCCGGGAAGTTAATTAAATACCATTTGGAGACATTTAATGTTCGAGCAAAAACGGATGATTTTCGACAAAAGAGTTAACACCCCCCCCATTACGTCATGCTTCAGAAAAGTGGAAAATGGTCCATTTTCAAATGTTTTATTTTTGAACGTCAGTTCACATTTGTAGGTGGATCATCAGTGTTAGAGCTAAAATTAGCATGTTTAAAGTGATTTTCATGCTTCCAGGGGCTCGGGAAGTGAATTAAATACTATTTGGAGGCATTTAATGTTCAAGCAAAAACAGCTGATTTCTGACAAAAGAGATAACACCCCCCCATTACGTCATGCTTCAGAAATGTGGAAAATGGTCCGTTTTCAAATGTTTTATTTTTGAACGTCAGTTCACATTTGTAAGTGGATCATCAGTGTTAGAGCTAAAATTAGCATGTTTAAAGTGATTTTCATGCTTCCAGGGGCCCTAAACACAAGATTTATGGAATGGTTAAAAGTGCATGAAAATGGCCAATTTACTCACTCTGAGTTCTCAAAAAGGGTTTCTTCACCCCGGGAAGTTAATTAAATACAATTTGGAGGCATTTAATGTTCGAGCAAAAACGGCTGATTTTCGACAAAAGAGATAACACCCCCCTTTACGTCATGCTTCAGAAATGTGGAAAATGGTCCGTTTTCAAATGTTTTATTTTTGAACGTCAGTTCACATTTGTAGGTGGATCATGAGTGTTAGAGCTAAAATTAGCATGTTTAAAGTGATTTTCATGCTTCCAGGGGCCCTAAACACAAGATTTATGGAATGGTTAAAAGTGCATGAAAATGCCCAATTTACTCACTCTGAGTTCTCAAAAAGGGTTTCTTCACCCCGGGAAGTTAATTAAATACCATTTGGAGGCATTTAATGTTCAATCAAAAACGGCTGATTTTCGACAAAAGAGATAACACCCCCCCATTACGTCATGCTTCAGAAATGTGGAAAAGGGTCCGTTTTCAAATGTTTTATTTTTGAACGTCAGTTCACATTTGTAGGTGGATCATCAGTGTTAGAGCTAAAATTAGCATGTTTAAAGTGATTTTCATGCTTCCAGGGGCCCTAAACACAAGATTTATGGAATGGTTAAAAGTGCATGAAAATGGCCAATTTACTCACTCTGAGTTCTCAAAAAGGGTTTCTTAACCCCGGGAAGTTAATTAAATACCATTTGGAGGCATTTAATGTTCGAGCAAAAACTGCTGATTTTCGACAAAAGAGATAACACCCCCCCATTACGTCATGCTTCAGAAATGTAGAAAATGGTCCGTTTTCAAAATGTTTTATTTTTGAACGTCAGTTCACATTTGTAGGTAGATCATCAGTGTTAGAGCTAACATTAGCATGTTTAAATTGATTTTCATGCTTCCAGGGGCCCTAAACACAAGATTTATGGAATGGTTAAAATTGCATGAAAATGGCCAATATACTCACTCTGAGTTCTCAAAAAGGGTTTCTTCACCCCGGGAAGTTAATTAAATACCATTTGGAGGCATTTAATGTTCAAGCAAAAACGGCTGATTTTCGACAAAAGAGATAACACCCCCCCATTACGTCATGCTTCAGAAATGTGGAAAATGGTCCGTTTTCAAATGTTTTATTTTTGAACGTCAGTTCACATTTGTAGGTGGATCATCAGTGTTAGAGCTAAAATTAGCATGTTTAAAGTGATTTTCATGCTTCCAGGGGCCCTAAACACAAGATTTATGGAATGGTTAAAAGTGCATGAAAATGGCCAATTTACTCACTCTGAGTTCTCAAAAAGGGTTTCTTCACCCCGGGAAGTTAATTAAATACCATTTGGAGGCATTTAATGTTCAAGCAAAAACGGCTGATTTTCGACAAAAGAGATAACACCCCCCATTACGTCATGCTTCAGATATGTGAAAAATGGTCCATTTTCAAATGTTTTATTTTTGAACGTCAGTTCACATTTGTAGGTGGATCATCAGTGTTAGAGCTAAAATTAGCATGTTTAAAGTGATTTTCATGCTTCCAGGGGCCCTAAACACAAGATTTATGGAATGGTTAAAAGTGCATGAAAATGCCCAATTTACTCACTCTGAGTTCTCAAAAAGGGTTTCTTCACCCCGGGAAGTTAATTAAATAGCATTTGGAGGCATTTAATGTTCAAGCAAAAACGGCTGATTTTCGACAAAAGAGATAACACCCCCCCATTACGTCATGCTTCAGAAATGTGGAAAATGGTCCGTTTTCAAATGTTTTATTTTTGAACGTCAGTTCACATTTGTAGGTGGATCATCAGTGTTACAGCTAAAATTAGCATGTTTAAAGTGATTTTCATGCTTCCAGGGGCCCTAAACACAAGATTTATGGAATGGTTAAAAGTGCATGAAAATGGCCAATTTACTCACTCTGAGTTCTCAAAAAGGGTTTCTTAACCCCGGGAAGTTAATTAAATACCATTTGGAGGCATTTAATGTTCGAGAAACTGCTGATTTTCGACAAAAGAGATAACACCCCCCCATTACGTCATGCTTCAGAAATGTAGAAAATGGTCCGTTTTCAAATGTTTTATTTTTGAACGTCAGTTCACATTTGTAGGTGGATCATCAATGTTAGAGCTAACATTAGCATGTTTAAAGTGATTTTCATGCTTCCAGGGGCCCTAAACACAAGATTTATGGAATGGTTAAAAGTGCATGAAAATGGCCAATTTACTCACTCTGAGTTCTCAAAAAGGGTTTCTTCACCCCGGGAAGTTAATTAAATACCATTTGGAGGCATTTAATGTTCAAGCAAAAACGGCTGATTTTCGACAAAAGAAATAACACCCCCCCATTACGTCATGCTTCAGAAATGTGGAAAATGGTCCGTTTTCAAATGTTTTATTTTTGAACGTCAGTTCACATTTGTAGGTGGATCATCAGTGTTAGAGCTAAAATTAGCACGTTTAAAGTGATTTTCATGCTTCCAGGGGCTCGGGAAGTGAATTAAATACAATTTGGAGGCATTTAATGTTCAATCAAAAACAGCTGATTTCTGACAAAAGAGATAACACCCCCCCCCATTACGTCATGCTTCAGAAATGTGGAAAATGGTCCGTTTTCAAATGTTTTATTTTTGAACGTCAGTTCACATTTGTAGGTGGATCATCAGTGTTAGAGCTAAAATTAGCATGTTTAAAGTGATTTTCATGCTTCCAGGGGCTCGGGAAGTGAGTTAAATACTATTTGGAGGCATTTAATGTTCAAGCAAAAACAGCTGATTTCTGACAAAAGAGATAACACCCCCCCATTACCTCATGCTTCAGAAATGTGGAAAATGGTCCGTTTTCAAATGTTTTATTTTTGAACGTCAGTTCACATTTGTAGGTGGATCATCAGTGTTAGAGCTAAAATTAGCATGTTTAAAGTGATTTTCATGCTTCCAGGGGCTCGGGAAGTGAATTAAATACTATTTGGGGGCATTTAATGTTCAAGCAAAAACAGCTGATTTCTGACAAAAGAGATAACACCCCCCCATTACGTCATGCTTCAGAAATGTGGGAAATGGTCTGTTTTCAAATGTTTTATTTTTGAACTTCAGTTCACATTTGTAGGTGGATCATCAGTGTTAGAGCTAAAATAAGCATGTTTAAAGTGATTTTCATGCTTCCAGGGGCCCTAAACACAAGATTTATGGAATGGTTAAAAGTGCATGAAAATGGCCAATTTACTCACTCTGAGTTCTCAAAAAGGGTTTCTTCACCCCGGGAAGTTAATTAAATACCATTTGGAGGCATTTAATGTTCGAGCAAAAACGGCTGATTTTCGACAAAAGAGATAACACCCCCCCATTACGTCATGCTTCAGAAATGTGGAAAATGGTCCGTTTTCAAATGTTTTATTTTTGAACGTCAGTTCACATTTGTAGGTGGATCATCAGTGTTAGAGCTAAAATTAGCATGTTTAAAGTGATTTTCATGCTTCCAGGGGCCCTAAACACAAGGTTAATGGAATGGTTAAAAGTGCATGAAAATGCCCAATTTACTCAATCTGAGTTCTCAAAAAGGGTTTCTTCACCCCAGGAAAATAATTAAATACCATTTGGAGGCATTTAATGTTCAAGCAAAAACGGCTGATTTTCGACAAAAGAGATAACACCCCCCCATTACGTCATGCTTCAGAAATGTGGAAAATGGTCCGTTTTCAAATGTTTTATTTTTGAACGTCAGTTCACATTTGTAGGTAGATCATCAGTGTTAGAGCTAAAATTAGCATGTTTAAAGTGATTTTCATGCTTCCAGGGGCTCGGGAAGTGAATTAAATACTATTTGGAGGCATTTAATGTTCAAGCAAAAACGGCTGATTTTCGACAAAAGAAATAATCCCCCCATTACGTCATGCTTCAGAAATGTGGAAAATGGTCCGTTTTCAAATGTTTTATTTTTGAACGTCAGTTCACATTTGTAGGTGGATCATCAGTGTTAGAGCTAAAATTAGCATGTTTAAAGTGATTTTCATGCTTCCAGGGGCCCTAAACACAAGATTTATGGAATGGTTAAAAGTGCATGAAAATGGCCAATTTACTCACTCTGAGTTCTCAAAAAGGGTTTCTTAACCCCGGGAAGTTAATTAAATACCATTTGGAGGCATTTAATGTTCGAGCAAAAACTGCTGATTTTCGACAAAAGAGATAACACCCCCCCATTACGTCATGCTTCAGAAATGTAGAAAATGGTCCGTTTTCAAATGTTTTATTTTTGAACGTCAGTTCACATTTGTAGGTGGATCATCAGTGTTAGAGCTAACATTAGCATGTTTAAAGTGATTTTCATGCTTCCAGGGGCCCTAAACACAAGATTTATGGAATGGTTAAAAGTGCATGAAAATGGCCAATTTACTCACTCTGAGTTCTCAAAAAGGGTTTCTTTACCCCGGGAAGTTAATTAAATACCATTTGGAGGCATTTAATGTTCAAGCAAAAACGGCTGATTTTCGACAAAAGAGATAACACCCCCCCATTACGTCATGCTTCAGAAATGTGGAAAATGGTAAGTTTTCAAATGTTTTATTTTTGAACGTCAGTTCACATTTGTAGGTGGATCATCAGTGTTAGAGCTAAAATTAGCATGTTTAAAGAGATTTTCATGCTTCCAGGGGCCCTAAACACAAGATTTATGGAATGGTTAAAAGTGCATGAAAATGGCCAATTTACTCACTCTGAGTTCTCAAAAAGGGTTTCTTCACCCCGGAAAGTTAATTAAATACCATTTGGAGGCATTTAATGTTCAAGCAAAAATGGCTGATTTTCGACAAAAGAGATAACACCCCCCCATTACGTCATGCTTCAGAAATGTGGAAAATGGTCCGTTTTCAAATGTTTTATTTTTGAACGTCAGTTCACATTTGTAGGTGGATCATCAGTGTTAGAGCTAAAATTAGCATGTTTAAAGTGATTTTCATGCTTCCAGGGGCTCGGGAAGTGAATTAAATACTATTTGGAGGCATTTAATGTTCAAGCAAAAATGGCTGATTTTCGACAAAAGAGATAACACCCCCCCATTACGTCATGCTTCAGAAATGTGGAAAATGGTCCGTTTTCAATTTTTTTATTTTTGAATGTCAGTTCACATTTGTAGGTGGATCATCAGTTTTAGAGCTAAAATTAGCATGTTTAAAGTGATTTTCATGCTTCCAGGGGCCCTAACCACAAGATTTATGGAATGGTTAAAAGTGCATGAAAATGGCCAATTTACTCACTCTGAGTTCTCAAAAAGGGTTTCTTCACCCCGGGAAGTTAACTAAATACCATTTGGAGGCATTTAATGTTCGAGCAAAAACGGCTGATTTTCGACAAAAGAGATAACACCCCCCCCATTACGTCATGCTTCAGAAATGTGGAAAATGGTCCGTTTTCAAATGTTTTATTTTTGAACGTCAGTTCACATTTGTAGGTGGATCATCAGTGTTAGAGCTAAAATTAGCATGTTTAAAGTGATTTTCATGCTTCCAGGGGCCCTAAACACAAGATTTATGGAATGGTTAAAAGTGCATGAAAATGGCCAATTTACTCACTCTGAGTTCTCAAAAAGGGTTTCTTCACCCCGGGAAGTTAATTAAATACCATTTGGAGGCATTTAATGTTCGAGCAAAAACGGCTGATTTTCGACAAAAGAGATAACACCCCCCCATTACGTCATGCTTCAGAAATGTGGAAAATGGTCCGTTTTCAAATGTTTTATTTTTGAACGTCAGTTCACATTTGTAGGTGGATCATCAGTGTTAGAGCTAAAATTAGCATGTTTAAAGTGATTTTCATGATTCCAGGGGCCCTAAACACAAGATTCATGGAATGGTTAAAAGTGCATGAAAATGGCCAATTTACTCACTCTGAGTTCTCAAAAAGGGTTTCTTCACCCCGGGAAGTTAATTAAATACCATTTAGAGGCATTTAATGTTCAAGCAAAAACAGCTGATTTTCGACAAAAGAGATAACACCCCCCCATTACGTCATGCTTCAGAAATGTGTAAAATGGTCCGTTTTCAAATGTTTCATTTTTGAACGTCAGTTCACATTTGTAGGTGGATCATCAGTGTTAGAGCTGAAATTAGCATGTTTAAAGTGATTTTCATGCTTCCAGGGGCTCGGGAAGTGCATTAAATACTATTTGGAGGCATTTAATGTTCAAGCAAAAACAGCTGATTTCTTACAAAAGAGATAACCCCCCCCCATTACGTCATGCTTCAGAAATGTGGAAAATAGTCCGTTTTCAAATGTTTTATTTTTGAACGTCAGTTCACATTTGTAGGTGGATCATCAGTGTTAGAACTAAAATTAGCATGTTTAAAGTGATTTTCATGCTTCCAGGGGCCCTAAACACAAGATTTATGGAATGGTTAAAAGTGCATGAAAATGGCCAATTTACTCACTCTGAGTTCGCAAAAAGGGTTTCTTCACCCCGGGAAGTTAATTAAATACCATTTGGAGGCATTTAATGTTCGAGCAAAAACGGATGATTTTCGACAAAAGAGATAACACCCCCCCATTACATCATGCTTCAGAAATGTGGAAAATGGTCCGTTTTCAAATGTTTTATTTTTGAACGTCAGTTCACATTTGTAGGTGGATCATCAGTGTTAGAGCTAAAATTAGCATGTTTAAAGTGATTTTCATGCTTCCAGGGGCTCGGGAAGTGAATTAAATACTATTTGGAGGCATTTAATGTTCAAGAAAAAACAGCTGATTTCTGACAAAAGAGATAACACCCCCCCATTACGTCATGCTTCAGAAATGTGGAAAATGGTCCGTTTTCAAATGTTTTATTTTTGAACGTCAGTTCACATTTGTAGCTGGATCATCAGTGTTAGAGCTAAAATTAGCATGTTTAAAGTGATTTTCATGCTTTCAGGGGCCCTAAACACAAGATTTATGGAATGGTTAAAAGTG
Source organism: Lissotriton vulgaris (assembly GCF_964263255.1). NCBI lineage: Eukaryota > Metazoa > Chordata > Amphibia > Caudata > Salamandridae > Lissotriton > Lissotriton vulgaris. Next base: position 648,461 of record NW_028240926.1, on the reverse strand, counting down.
CATGAAAATGGCCAATTTACTCACTCTGAGTTCTCAAAAAGGGTTTCTTCACCCCGGGAAGTTAATTAAATACCATTTGGAGGCATTTAATGTTCAAGCAAAAACGGCTGATTTTCGACAAAAGAGATGACACCCCCCCATTACGTCATGCTTCAGAAATGTGGAAAATGGTCCGTTTTCAAATGTTTTATTTTTGAACGTCAGTTCACATTTGTAGGTGGATCATCAGTGTTAGAGCTAAAATTAGCATGTTTAAAGTGATTTTCATGCTTCCAGGGGCCCTAAACACAAGATTTATGGAATGGTTAAAAGTGCATGAAAATGCCCAATTTACTCACTCTGAGTTCTCAAAAAGGATTTCTTCACCCCGGGAAGTTAATTAAATACAATTTGGAGGCATTTAATGTTCAAGCAAAAACGGCTGATTTTCGACAAAAGAGATAACACCCCCCATTACGTCATGCTTCAGAAATGTGGTAAATGGTCCGTTTTCAAATGTTTTATTTTTGAACGTCAGTTCACATTTGTAGGTGGATCATCAGTGTTAGAGCTAAAATTAGCTTGTTTAAAGTGATTTTCATGCTTCCAGGGGCCCTAAACACAAGATTTATGGAATGGTTAAAAGTGCATGAAAATGCCCAATTTACTCACTCTGAGTTCTCAAAAAGGGTTTCTTCACCCCGGGAAGTTAATTAAATACCATTTGGAGGCATTTAATGTTCAATAAAAAAGGGCTGATTTTCGACAAAAGAGATAACACCCCCCCATTACGTCATGCTTCAGAAATGTGGAAAATGGTCCGTTTTCAAATGTTTTATTTTTGAAAGTCAGTTCACATTTGTAGGTGGATCATCAGTGTTAGAGCTAAAATTAGCATGTTTAAAGTGATTTTCATGCTTCCAGGGGCCCTAAACACAAGATTTATGGAATGGTTAAAAGTGCATGAAAATGGCCAATTTACTCACTCTGAGTTCTCAAAAAGGGTTTCTTAACCCCGGGAAGTTAATTAAATACCATTTGGAGGCATTTAATGTTCGAGCAAAAACTGCTGATTTTCGACAAAAGATATAACACCCCCCCATTACGTCATGCTTCAGAAATGTAGAAAATGGTCCGTTTTCAAATGTTTTATTTTTGAACGTCAGTTCACATTTGTAGGTAGATCATCAGTGTTAGAGCTAACATTAGCATGTTTAAAGTGATTTTCATGCTTCCAGGGGCCCTAAACACAAGATTTATGGAATGGTTAAAAGTGCATGAAAATGGCCAATTTACTCGCTCTGAGTTCTCAAAAAAGGTTTCTTCACCCCGGGAAGTTAATTAAATACCATTTGGAGGCATTTAATGTTCAAGCAAAAACAGCTGATTTTCGACAAAAGAGATAACACCCCCCATTACGTCATGCTTCAGAAATGTGGAAAATGGTCCGTTTTCAAATGTTTTATTTTTGAACGTCAGTTCACATTTGTAGGTGGATCATCAGTGTTAGAGCTGAAATTAGCATGTTTAAAGTGATTTTCATGCTTCCAGGGGCTCGGGAAGTGAATTAAATACTATTTGGAGGCATTTACTGTTCAAGCAAAAACAGCTGATTTCTGACAAAAGAGATTACACCCCCCATTACGTCATGCTTCAGAAATGTGGAAAATGGTCCGTTTTCAAATGTTTTATTTTTGAACGTCAGTTCACATTTGTAGGTGGATCATCAGTGTTAGAGCTAAAATTAGCATGTTTAAAGTGATTTTCATGCTTCCAGGGGCCCTAAACACAAGATTTATGGAATGGTTAAAAGTGCATGAAAATGGCCAATTTACTCACTCTGAGTTCGCAAAAAGGGTTTCTTCACCCTGGGAAGTTAATTAAATACCATTTGGAGGCATTTAATGTTCGAGCAAAAACGGATGATTTTCGACAAAAGAGATAACACCCCCCCATTACGTCATGCTTCAGAAATGTGGAAAATTGTCCGTTTTCAAATGTTTTATTTTTGAACGTCAGTTCACATTTGTAGGTGGATCATCAGTGTTAGAGCTAAAATTAGCATGTTTAAAGTGATTTTCATGCTTCCAGGGGCCCTAAACACAAGATTTATGGAATGGTTAAAAGTGCATGAAAATGCCCAATTTACTCTCTCTGAGTTCTCAAAAAGGGTTTCTTCACCCCGGGAAGTTAATTAAATACCATTTGGAGGCATTTAATGTTCAAGCAAAAACGGCTGATTTTCGACAAAAGAGATAACACCCCCCCATTATGTCATGCTTCAGAAATGTGGAAAATGGTCCGTTTTCAAATGTTTTATTTTTGAACGTCAGTTCACATTTGTAGGTGGATCATCAGTGTTAGAGCTAAAATGAGCATGTTTAAAGTGATTTTCATGCTTCCAGGGGCTCGGGAAGTGAATTAAATACTATTTGGAGGCATTTAATGTTCAAGCAAAAATGGCTGATTTTCGACAAAAGAGATAACACCCCCCCCATTACGTCATGCTTCAGAAATGTGGAAAATGGTCCGTTTTCAAATGTTTTATTTTTGAACGTCAGTTCACATTTGTAGGTGGATCATCAGTGTTAGAGCTAAAATTAGCTTGTTTAAAGTGATTTTCATGCTTCCAGGGGCCCTAAACACAAGATTTATGGAATGGTTAAAAGTGCATGAAAATGCCCAATTTACTCACTCTGAGTTCTCAAAAAGGGTTTCTTCACCCCGGGAAGTTAATTAAATACCATTTGGAGGCATTTAATGTTCAAGAAAAAACGGCTGATTTTCGACAAAAGAGATAACACCCCCCCATTACGTCATGCTTCAGAAATGTGGAAAATGGTCCGTTTTCAAATGTTTTATTTTTGAAAGAGTTCACATTTGTAGGTGGATCATCAGTGTTAGAGCTAAAATTAGCATGTTTAAAGTGATTTTCATGCTTCCAGGGGCCCTAAACACAAGATTTATGGAATGGTTAAAAGTGCATGAAAATGGCCAATTTACTCACTCTGAGTTCTCAAAAAGGGTTTCTTAACCCCGGGAAGTTAATTAAATACCATTTGGAGGCATTTAATGTTCGAGCAAAAACTGCTGATTTTCGACAAAAGATATAACACCCCCCCATTACGTCATGCTTCAGAAATGTAGAAAATGGTCCGTTTTCAAATGTTTTATTTTTGAACGTCAGTTCACATTTGTAGGTAGATCATCAGTGTTAGAGCTAACATTAGCATGTTTAAAGTGATTTTCATGCTTCCAGGGGCCCTAAACACAAGATTTATGGAATGGTTAAAAGTGCATGAAAATGGCCAATTTACTCGCTCTGAGTTCTCAAAAAAGGTTTCTTCACCCCGGGAAGTTAATTAAATACCATTTGGAGGCATTTAATGTTCAAGCAAAAACAGCTGATTTTCGACAAAAGAGATAACACCCCCCATTACGTCATGCTTCAGAAAAGTGGAGAATGGTCCGTTTTCAAATGTTTTATTTTTGAACGTCAGTTCACATTTGTAGGTGGATCATCAGTGTTAGAGCTAAAATTAGCACGTTTAAAGTGATTTTCATGCTTCCAGGGGCTCGGGAAGTGAATTAAATACAATTTGGAGGCATTTAATGTTCAATCAAAAACAGCTGATTTTCGACAAAAGAGATAACACCCCCCATTACGTCATGCTTCAGAAATGTCGAAAATGGTCCGTTTTCAAATTTTTTATTTTTGAATGTCAGTTCACATTTGTAGGTGGATCATCAGTGTTAGAGCTAAAATTAGCATGTTTAAAGTGATTTTCATGCTTCCAGGGGCCCTAAACACAAGATTTATGGAATGGTTAAAAGTGCATGAAAATGGCCAATTTACTCACTCTGAGTTCTCAAAAAGGGTTTCTTCACCCCGGGAAGTTAATTAAATACCATTTGGAGGCATTTAATGTTCGAGCAAAAACAGCTGATTTTCGACAAAAGAGATAACACCCCCCATTACGTCATGCTTCAGAAATGTGGAAAAAGGACCGTTTTCAAATGTTTTATTTTTGAACGTCAGTTCACATTTGTTGGTGGATCATCAGTGTTAGAGCTAAAATTAGCATGTTTAAAGTGATTTTCATGCTTCCAGGGGCTCGGGAAGTGAATTAAATACTATTTGGAGGCATTTAATGTTCAAGCAAAAACAGCTGATTTCTGACAAAAGAGATAACCCCCCATTACGTCATGCTTCAGAAATGTGGAAAATGGTCCGTTTTCAAATGTTTTATTTTTGAACGTCAGTTCACATTTGTAGGTGGATCATCAGTGTTAGAGCTAAAATTAGCATGTTTAAAGTGATTTTCATGCTTCCAGGGGCCCTAAACACAAGATTTATGGAATGGTTAAAAGTGCATGAAAATGGCAAATTTACTCACTCTGAGTTCTCAAAAAGGGTTTCTTCACCCCGGGAAGTTAATTAAATACCATTTGGAGGCATTTAATGTTCAAGCAAAAACAGCTGATTTTCGACAAAAGAGATAACACCCCCCATTACGTCATACTTCAGAAATGTGGAAAATGGTCCGTTTTCAAATGTTTTATTTTTGAACGTCAGTTCACATTTGTAGCTGGTTCATCAGTGTTAGAGCTAAAATTAGCATGTTTAAAGTGATTTTCATGCTTCCAGGGGCCCTAAACACAAGATTTATGGAATGGTTAAAAGTGCATGAAAATGGCCAATTTACTCACTCTGAGTTCTCAAAAAGGGTTTCTTCACCCCGGGAAGTTAAATAAATACCATTTAGAGGCATTTAATGTTCAAGCAAAAACAGCTGATTTTCGACAAAAGAGATAACACCCCCCCCCATTACGTCATGCTTCAGAAATGTGGAAAATGGTCCGTTTTTAAATGTTTTATTTTTGAACGTCAGTTCACATTTGTAGGTGGATCATCAGTGTTAGAGCTGAAATTAGCATGTTTAAAGTGATTTTCATGCTTCCAGGGGCTTGGGAAGTGAATTAAATACTATTTGGAGGCATTTAATGTTCAAGCAAAAACAGCTGATTTCTGACAAAAGAGATTACACCCCCCCATTACGTCATGCTTCAGAAATGTGGAAAATGGTCCGTTTTCAAATGTTTTATTTTTGAACGTCAGTTCACATTTGTAGGTGGATCATCAGTGTTAGAGCTAAAATTAGCATGTTTAAAGTGATTTTCATGCTTCCAGGGGCCCTAAACACAAGATTTATGGAATGGTTAAAAGTGCATGAAAATGGCCAATTTACTCACTCTGAGTTCGCAAAAAGGGTTTCTTCACCCCGGGAAGTTAATTAAATACCATTTGGAGGCATTTAATGTTTGAGCAAAAACGGATGATTTTCGACAAAAGAGATAACACCCCCCCATTACGTCATGCTTCAGAAATGTGGAAAATTGTCCGTTTTCAAATGTTTTATTTTTGAACGTCAGTTCACATTTGTAGGTGGATCATCAGTGTTAGAGCTAAAATTAGCATGTTTAAAGTGATTTTCATGCTTCCAGGGGCTCGGGAAGTGAATTAAATACTATTTGGAGGCATTTAATGTTCAAGCAAAAACAGCTGATTTCTGACAAAAGAGATAACACCCCCCCATTACGTCATGCTTCAGAAATGTGGAAAATGGTCCGTTTTCAAATGTTTTATTTTTGAACGTCAGTTCACATTTGTAGGTGGATCATCAGTGTTAGAGCTAAAATTAGCATGTTTAAAGTGATTTTCATGCTTCCAGGGGCCCTAAACACAAGATTTATGGAATGGTTAAAAGTGCATGAAAATGGCCAATTTACTCACTCTGAGTTCTCAAAAAGGGTTTCTTCACCCCGGGAAGTTAATTAAATACCATTTGGAGGCATTTAATGTTCAAGCAAAAACAGCTGATTTTCGACAAAAGAGATAACACCCCCCCATTACGTCATGCTTCAGAAATGTGGAAAATGGTCCGTTTTCAAATGTTTTATTTTTGAACGTCAGTTCACATTTGTAGGTGGATCATCAGTGTTAGAGATAAAATTAGCATGTTTAAAGTGATTTTCATGCTTCCAGGGGCCCTAAACAAAAGATTTATGGAATGGTTAAAAGTGTATGAAAATGCCCAATTTACTCAGTCTGAGTTCTCAAAAAGGGTTTCTTCACCCCGGGAAGTTAATTAAATACCATTTGGAGGCATTTAATGTTCAAGCAAAAACGGCTGATTTTCGACAAAAGAGATAACACCCCCCATTACGTCATGCTTCAGAAATGTGGAAAATGGTCCGTTTTCAAATGTTTTATTTTTGAACGTCAGTTCACATTTGTAGGTGGATCATCAGTGTTAGAGCTAAAATTAGCATGTTTAAAGTGATTTTCATGCTTCCAGGGGCTCGGGAAGTGAATTAAATACTATTTGGAGGCATTTAATGTTCAAGCAAAAATGGCTGATTTTCGACAAAAGAGATAACACCCCCCCATTACGTCATGCTTCAGAAATGTGGAAAATGGTCCGTTTTCAAATTTTTTATTTTTGAATGTCAGTTCACATTTGTAGGTGGATCATCAGTTTTAGAGCTAAAATTAGCATGTTTAAAGTGATTTTCATGCTTCCAGGGGCCCTAAACACACGATTTATGGAATGGTTAAAAGTGCATGAAAATGGCTAATTTACTCACTCTGAGTTCTCAAAAAGGGTTTCTTCACCCCGGGAAGTTAATTAAATACCATTTGGAGGCATTTAATGTTCGAGCAAAAACGGCTGATTTTCGACAAGAGAGATAACACCCCCCCCATTACGTCATGCTTCAGAAATGTGGAAAATGGTCCATTTTCAAATGTTTTATTTTTGAACGTCGGTTCACATTTGTAGGTGGATCATCAGTGTTAGAGCTAAAATTAGCATGTTTAAAGTGATTTTCATGCTTCCAGGGGCTCAGGAAGTGAATTAAATACTATTTGGAGGCATTTAATGTTCAAGCAAAAACAGCTGATTTCTGACAAAAGAGATAACCCCCCATTACGTCATGCTTCAGAAATGTGGAAAATGGTCAGTTTTCAAATGTTTTATTTTTGAACGTCAGTTCACATTTGTAGGTGGATCATCAGCGTTAGAGCTAAAATTAGCATGTTTAAAGTGATTTTCATGCTTCCAGGGGCCCTAAACACAAGATTTATGGAATAGTTAAAAGTGCATGAAAATGCCCAATTTATTCACTCTGAGTTCTCAAAAAGGGTTTCTTCACCCCGGGAAGTTAATTAAATAGCATTTGGAGGCATTTAATGTTCAAGCAAAAACGGCTGATTTTCGACAAAAGAGATAACACCCCCCCCCCATTACGTCATGCTTCAGAAATGTGGAAAATGGTCCGTTTTCAAATGTTTTATTTTTGAACGTCAGTTCACATTTGTAGGTGGATCATCAGTGTTAGAGCTAAAATTAGCATGTTTAAAGTGATTTTCAAGCTTCCAGGGGCTCGGGAAGTGAATTAAATACTATTTGGAGGCATTTAATGTTCAAGCAAAAACGGCTGATTTTCGACAAAAGAGATAACCCCCCATTACGTCATGCTTCAGAAATGTGGAAAATGGTCCGTTTTCAAATGTTTTATTTTTGAACGTCAGTTCACATTTGTAGGTGGATCATCAGTGTTAGAGCTAAAATTAGCATGTTTAAAGTGATTTTCATGCTTCCAGGGGCCCTAAACACAAGATTTATGGAATGGTTAAAAGTGCATGAAAATGGCCAATTTACTCACTCTGAGTTCTCAAAAAGGGTTTCTTCACCCCGGGAAGTTAATTAAATACCATTAGGAGGCATTTAATGTTCGAGCAAAAACGGCTGATTTTCGACAAAAGAGATAACACCCCCCCATTACGCCATGCTTCAGAAATGTGGAAAATGGTCCGTTTTCAAATGTTTTATTTTTGAACGTCAGTTCACATTTGTAGGTGGATCATCAGTGTTAGAGCTAAAATTAGCATGTTTAAAGTGATTTTCATGCTTCCAGGGGCCCTAAACACAAGATTTATGGAATGGTTAAAAGTGCATGAAAATGGCCAATTTACTCACTCTGAGTTCTCAAAAAGGGTTTCTTCACCCCGGGAAGTTAATTAAATACCATTTAGAGGCATTTAATTTTCAAGCAAAAACAGCTGATTTTCGACAAAAGAGATAACACCCCCCCATTATGTCATGCTTCAGAAATGTGGAAAATGGTCCGTTTTCAAATGTTTTATTTTTGAACGTCAGTTCACATTTGTAGGTGGATCATCAGTGTTAGAGCTGAAATTAGCATGTTTAAAGTGATTTTCATGCTTCCAGGGGCTCGGGAAGTGAATTAAATACTATTTGGAGGCATTTAATGTTCAAGCAAAAACAGCTGATTTCTGACAAAAGAGATAACACCCCCCCATTACGTCATGCTTCAGAAATGTGGAAAATGGTCCGTTTTCAAATGTTTTATTTTTGAACGTCAGTTCACATTTGTAGGTGGATCATCAGTGTTAGAGCTAAAATTAGCATGTTTAAAGTGATTTTCATGCTTCCAGGGGCCCTAAACACAAGATTTATGGAATGGTTAAAAGTGCATGAAAATGGCCAATTTACTCACTCTGAGTTCGCAAAAAGGGTTTCTTCACCCTGGGAAGTTAATTAAATACCATTTGGAGGCATTTAATGTTCGAGCAAAAACGGATGATTTTCGACAAAAGAGATAACACCCCCCCATTACGTCATGCTTCAGAAATGTGGAAAATTGTCCGTTTTCAAATGTCTTATTTTTGAACGTCAGTTCACATTTGTAGGTGGATCATCAGTGTTAGAGCTAAAATTAGCATGTTTAAAGTGATTTTCATGCTTCCAGGGGCCCTAAACACAAGATTTATGGAATGGTTAAAAGTGCATGAAAATGCCCAATTTACTCACTCTGAGTTCTCAAAAAGGGTTTCTTCACCCCGGGAAGTTAATTAAATACCATTTGGAGGCATTTAATGTTCAAGCAAAAACGGCTGATTTTCGACAAAAGAGATAACACCCCCCCATTATGTCATGCTTCAGAAATGTGGAAAATGGTCCGTTTTCAAATGTTTTATTTTTGAACGTCAGTTCACATTTGTAGGTGGATCATCAGTGTTAGAGCTAAAATTAGCATGTTTAAAGTGATTTTCATGCTTCCAGGGGCCCTAAACACAAGATTTATGGAATAGTTAAAAGTGCATGAAAATGCCCAATTTATTCACTCTGAGTTCTCAAAAAGGGTTTCTTCACCCCGGGAAGTTAATTAAATAGCATTTGGAGGCATTTAATGTTCAAGCAAAAACGGCTGATTTTCGACAAAAGAGATAACACCCCCCCCATTACGTCATGCTTCAGAAATGTGGAAAATGGTCCGTTTTCAAATGTTTTATTTTTGAACGTCAGTTCACATTTGTAGGTGGATCATCAGTGTTAGAGCTAAAATTAGCATGTTTAAAGTGATTTTCAAGCTTCCAGGAGCTCGGGAAGTGAATTAAATAATATTTGGAGGCATTTAATGTTCAAGCAAAAACGGCTGATTTTCGACAAAAGAGATAACACCCCCCATTACGTCATGCTTCAGAAATGTGGAAAATGGTCCGTTTTCAAATGTTTTATTTTTGAACGTCAGTTCACATTTGTAGGTGGATCATCAGTGTTAGAGCTAAAATTAGCATGTTTAAAGTGATTTTCATGCTTCAAGGGGCCCTAAACACAAGATTTATGGAATGGTTAAAAGTGCATGAAAATGGCCAATTTACTCGCTCTGAGTTCTCAAAAAAGATTTCTTCACCCCGGGAAGTTAATTAAATACCATTTGGAGGCATTTAATTTTCAAACAAAAACAGCTGATTTTCGACAAAAGAGATAACACCCCCCATTACGTCATGCTTCAGAAATGTGGAAAATGGTCCGTTTTCAAATGTTTTATTTTTGAACGTCAGTTCACATTTGTAGGTGGATCATCAGTGTTAGAGCTAAAATTAGCATGTTTAAAGTGATTTTCATGCTTCCAGGGGCTCAGGAAGTGAATTAAATACTATTTGGAGGCATTTAATGTTCAAGCAAAAACGGCTGATTTTCGACAAGAGATAACACCCCCATTACGTCATGCTTCAGAAATGTCGAAAATGGTCCGTTTTCAAATTTTTTATTTTTGAATGTCAGTTCACATTTGTAGGTGGATCATCAGTGTTAGAGCTAAAATTAGCATGTTTAAAGTGATTTTCATGCTTCCAGGGGCCCTAAAAACAAGATTTATGGAATGGTTAAAAGTGCATGAAAATGGCCAATTTACTCACTCTGAGTTCTAAAAAAGGGTTTCTTCACCCCGGGAAGTTAATTAAATACCATTTGGAGGCATTTAATGTTCGAGCAAAAACTGCTGATTTTCGACAAAAGAGATAACACCCCCCTTTACGTCATGCTTCAGAAATGTGGAAAATGGACCGTTTTCAAATGTTTTATTTTTGAACGTCAGTTCACATTTGTAGGTGGATCATCAGTGTTAGAGCTAAAATTAGCATGTTTAAAGTGATTTTCATGCTTCCAGGGGCTCGGGAAGTGAATTAAATACTATTTGGAGGCATTTAATGTTCAAGCAAAAACAGCTGATTTCTGACAAAAGAGATAACACCCCCCCATTACGTCATGCTTCAGAAATATGGAAAATGGTCTGTTTTCAAATGTTTTATTTTTGAACGTCAGTTCACATTTGTAGGTGGATCATCAGTGTTAGAGCTAAAATAAGCATGTTTAAAGTGATTTTCATGCTTCCAGGGGCCCTAAACACAAGATTTATGGAATGGTTAAAAGTGCATGAAAATGCCCAATTTACTCACTCTGAGTTCTCAAAAAGGGTTTCTTCACCCCGGGAAGTTAATTAAATACCATTTGGAGGCATTTAATGTTCAAGCAAAAACGGCTGATTTTCGACAAAAGAGATAACACCCCCCCCCCCTTTACGTCATGCTTCAGAAATGTGGAAAATGGTCCGTTTTCGAATGTTTTATTTTTGAACGTCAGTTCACATTTGTAGGTGGATCATCAGTGTTAGAGCTAAAATTAGCATGTTTAAAGTGATTTTCATGCTTCCAGGGGCTCAGGAAGTGAATTAAATACTATTTGGAGGCATTTAATGTTCAAGCAAAAACGGCTGATTTTCGACAAAAGAGATAACACCCCCCCATTACGTCATGCTTCAGAAATGTGGAAAATGGTCCGTTTTCAAATGTTTTATTTTTGAACGTCAGTTCACATTTGTAGGTGGATCATCAGTGTTAGAGCTAAAATTAGCATGTTTAAAGTGATTTTCATGCTTCCAGGGGCCCTAAACACAAGATTTATGGAATGGTTAAAAGTGCATGAAAATGGCCAATTTACTCACTCTGAGTTCTCAAAAAGGGTTTCTTCACCCCGGGAAGTTAATTAAATACCATTTGTAGGCAGTTAATGTTCAAGCAAAAACGGCTGATTTTCGACAAAAGAGATAACACCCCCCCATTACGTCATGCTTCAGAAATGTGGAAAATGGTCCGTTTTCAAATGTTTTATTTTTGAACGTCAGTTCACATTTGTAGGTGGATCATCAGTGTTAGAGCTAAAATTAGCATGTTTAAAGTGATTTTCAAGCTTCCAGGGGCTCGGGAAGTGAATTAAATACTATTTGGAGGCATTTAATGTTCAAGCAAAAACGGCTGATTTTCGACAAAAGAGATAACACCCCCCATTACGTCATGCTTCAGAAATGTGGAAAATGGTCCGTTTTCAAATGTTTTATTTTTGAACGTCAGTTCACATTTGTAGGTGGATCATCAGTGTTAGAGCTAAAATTAGCATGTTTAAAGTGATTTTCATGCTTCAAGGGGCCCTAAACACAAGATTTATGGAATGGTTAAAAGTGCATGAAAATGGCCAATTTACTCGCTCTGAGTTCTCAAAAAAGATTTCTTCACCCCGGGAAGTTAATTAAATACCATTTGGAGGCATTTAATGTTCAAGCAAAAACGGCTGATTTTCGACAAGAGAGATAACACCCCCCCCCATTACGTCATACTTCAGAAATGTGGAAAATGGTCTGTTTTTGAATGTTTTATTTTTGAAAGTCAGTTCACATTTGTAGGTGGATCATCAGTGTTAGAGCTAAAATTAGCATGTTTAAAGTGATTTTCATGCTTCCAGGGGCTCGGGAAGTGAATTAAATACTATTTGGAGGCATTTAATGTTCAAGCAAAAACGGCTGATTTTCGACAAAAGAGATAACACCCCCCCATTACGTCATGCTTCAGAAATGTGGAAAATGGTCCGTTTTCAAATTTTTTATTTTTGAATGTCAGTTCACATTTGTAGGTGGATCATCAGTGTTAGAGCTAAAATTAGCATGTTTAAAGTGATTTTCATGCTTCCAGGGGCCCTAAACACAAGATTTATGGAATGGTTAAAAGTGCATGAAAATGGCCAATTTACTCACTCTGAGTTCTCAAAAAGGATTTCTTCACCCCGGGAAGTTAATTAAATACCATTTGTAGGCATTTAATGTTCAAGCAAAAACGGCTGATTTTCGACAAAAGAGATAACACCCCCCCATTACGTCATGCTTCAGAAATGTGGAAAATGGTCCGTTTTCAAATGTTTTATTTTTGAACGTCAGTTCACATTTGTAGGTGGATCATCAGTGTTACAGCTAAAATTAGCATGTTTAAAGTGATTTTCATGCTTCCAGGGGCCCTAAACACAAGATTTATGGAATGGTTAAAAGTGCATGAAAATGGCCAATTTACTCACTCTGAGTTCTCAAAAAGGGTTTCTTAACCCCGGGAAGTTAATTAAATACCATTTGGAGGCATTTAATGTTCGAGCAAAAACTGCTGATTTTCGACAAAAGAGATAACACCCCCCCATTACGTCATGCTTCAGAAATGTAGAAAATGGTCCGTTTTCAAATGTTTTATTTTTGAACGTCAGTTCACATTTGTAGGTGGATCATCAGTGTTAGAGCTAAAATTAGCATGTTTAAAGTGATTTTCATGCTTCCAGGGGCTCGGGAAGTGAATTAAATACTATTTGGAGGCATTTAATGTTCAAGCAAAAACGGCTGATTTTCGACAAAAGAGATAACACCCCCCCATTATGTCATGCTTCAGAAATGTGGAAAATGGTCCGTTTTCAAATGTTTTATTTTTGAACGTCAGTTCACATTTGTAGGTGGATCATCAGTGTTAGAGCTGAAATTAGCATGTTTAAAGTGATTTTCATGCTTCCAGGGGCTCGGGAAGTGAATTAAATACTATTTGGAGGCATTTAATGTTCAAGCAAAAACAGCTGATTTCTGACAAAAGAGATAACACCCCCCCATTACGTCATGCTTCAGAAATGTGGAAAATGGTCCGTTTTCAAATGTTTTATTTTTGAACGTCAGTTCACATTTGTAGGTGGATCATCAGTGTTAGAGCTAAAATTAGCATGTTTAAAGTGATTTTCATGCTTCCAGGGGCCCTAAACACAAGATTTATGGAATGGTTAAAAGTGCATGAAAATGGCCAATTTACTCACTCTGAGTTCGCAAAAAGGGTTTCTTCACCCTGGGAAGTTAATTAAATACCATTTGGAGGCATTTAATGTTCGAGCAAAAACGGATGATTTTCGACAAAAGAGATAACACCCCCCATTACGTCATGCTTCAGAAATGTGGAAAATTGTCCGTTTTCAAATGTTTTATTTTTGAACGTCAGTTCACATTTGTAGGTGGATCATCAGTGTTAGAGCTAAAATTAGCATGTTTAAAGTGATTTTCATGCTTCCAGGGGCCCTAAACACAAGATTTATGGAATGGTTAAAAGTGCATGAAAATGCCCAATTTACTCACTCTGAGTTCTCAAAAAGGGTTTCTTCACCCCGGGAAGTTAATTAAATACCATTTGGAGGTATTTAATGTTCAAGCAAAAACGGCTGATTTTCGACAAAAGAGATAACACCCCCCCATTATGTCATGCTTCAGAAATGTGGAAAATGGTCCGTTTTCAAATGTTTTATTTTTGAACGTCAGTTCACATTTGTAGGTGGATCATCAGTGTTAGAGCTAAAATTAGCATGTTTAAAGTGATTTTCATGCTTCCAGGGGCTCGGGAAGTGAATTAAATACTATTTGGAGGCATTTAATGTTCAAGCAAAAACGGCTGATTTTCGACAAAAGAGATAACACCCCCCCCATTACGTCATGCTACAGAAATGTGGAAAATGGTCCGTTTTCAAATGTTTTATTTTTGAACGTCAGTTCACATTTGTAGGTAGATCATCAGTGTTAGAGCTAACATTAGCATGTTTAAAGTGATTTTCATGCTTCCAGGGGCCCTAAACACAAGATTTATGGAATGGTTAAAAGTGCATGAAAATGGCCAATTTACTCACTCTGAGTTCTCAAAAAGGGTTTCTTCACCCCGGGAAGTTAATTAAATACCATTTGGAGGCATTTAATGTTCATGCAAAAACGGCTGATTTTCGACAAAAGAGATAACACCCCCCCATTACGTCATGCTTCAGAAATGTGGAAAATGGTCCGTTTTCAAATGTTTTATTTTTGAACGTCAGTTCACATTTGTAGGTGGATCATCAGTGTTAGAGCTAAAATTAGCATGTTTAAAGTGATTTTCATGCTTCCAGGGGCCCTAAACACAAGATTTATGGAATAGTTAAAAGTGCATGAAAATGCCCAATTTATTCACTCTGAGTTCTCAAAAAGGGTTTCTTCACCCCGGGAAGTTAATTAAATAGCATTTGGAGGCATTTAATGTTCAAGCAAAAACGGCTGATTTTCGACAAAAGAGATAACACCCCCCCCCATTACGTCATGCTTCAGAAATGTGGAAAATGGTCCGTTTTCAAATGTTTTATTTTTGAACGTCAGTTCACATTTGTAGGTGGATCATCAGTGTTAGAGCTAAAATTAGCATGTTTAAAGTGATTTTCAAGCTTCCAGGGGCTCGGGAAGTGAATTAAATAATATTTGGAGGCATTTAATGTTCAAGCAAAAACGGCTGATTTTCGACAAAAGAGATAACACCCCCCATTACGTCATGCTTCAGAAATGTGGAAAATGGTCCGTTTTCAAATGTTTTATTTTTGAACGTCAGTTCACATTTGTAGGTGGATCATCAGTGTTAGAGCTAAAATTAGCATGTTTAAAGTGATTTTCATGCTTCAAGGGGCCCTAAACACAAGATTTATGGAATGGTTAAAAGTGCATGAAAATGGCCAATTTACTCGCTCTGAGTTCTCAAAAAAGATTTCTTCACCCCGGGAAGTTAATTAAATACCATTTGGAGGCATTTAATTTTCAAGCAAAAACAGCTGATTTTCGACAAAAGAGATAACACCCCCCATTACGTCATGCTTCAGAAATGTGGAAAATGGTCCGTTTTCAAATGTTTTATTTTTGAACGTCAGTTCACATTTGTAGGTGGATCATCAGTGTTAGAGCTAAAATTAGCATGTTTAAAGTGATTTTCATGCTTCCAGGGGCTCAGGAAGTGAATTAAATACTATTTGGAGGCATTTAATGTTCAAGCAAAAACGGCTGATTTTCGACAAGAGATAACACCCCCATTACGTCATGCTTCAGAAATGTCGAAAATGGTCCGTTTTCAAATTTTTTATTTTTGAATGTCAGTTCACATTTGTAGGTGGATCATCAGTGTTAGAGCTAAAATTAGCATGTTTAAAGTGATTTTCATGCTTCCAGGGGCCCTAAAAACAAGATTTATGGAATGGTTAAAAGTGCATGAAAATGGCCAATTTACTCACTCTGAGTTCTAAAAAAGGGTTTCTTCACCCCGGGAAGTTAATTAAATACCATTTGGAGGCATTTAATGTTCGAGCAAAAACTGCTGATTTTCGACAAAAGAGATAACACCCCCCCCCCTTTACGTCATGCTTCAGAAATGTGGAAAATGGACCGTTTTCAAATGTTTTATTTTTGAACGTCAGTTCACATTTGTAGGTGGATCATCAGTGTTAGAGCTAAAATTAGCATGTTTAAAGTGATTTTCATGCTTCCAGGGGCTCGGGAAGTGAATTAAATACTATTTGGAGGCATTTAATGTTCAAGCAAAAACGGCTGATTTTCGACAAAAGAGATAACACCCCCCCATTACGTCATGCTTCAGAAATGTGGAAAATGGTCAGTTTTCAAATGTTTTATTTTTGAACGTCAGTTCACATTTGTAGGTGGATCATCAGTGTTAGAGCTAAAATTAGCATGTTTAAAGTGATTTTCATGCTTCCAGGGGCCCTAAACACAAGATTTATGGAATGGTTAAAAGTGCATGAAAATGGCCAATTTACTCACTCTGAGTTCTCAAAAAGGGTTTCTTCACCCCGGGAAGTTAATTAAATACCATTTGTAGGCAGTTAATGTTCAAGCAAAAACGGCTGATTTTCGACAAAAGAGATAACACCCCCCCATTACGTCATGCTTCAGAAATGTGGAAAATGGTCCGTTTTCAAATGTTTTATTTTTGAACGTCAGTTCACATTTGTAGGTGGATCATCAGTGTTAGAGCTAAAATTAGCATGTTTAAAGTGATTTTCAAGCTTCCAGGGGCTCGGGAAGTGAATTAAATACTATTTGAAGGCATTTAATGTTCAAGCAAAAACGGCTGATTTTCGACAAAAGAGATAACACCCCCCATTACGTCATGCTTCAGAAATGTGGAAAATGGTCCGTTTTCAAATGTTTTATTTTTGAACGTCAGTTCACATTTGTAGGTGGATCATCAGTGTTAGAGCTAAAATTAGCATGTTTAAAGTGATTTTCATGCTTCAAGGGGCCCTAAACACAAGATTTATGGAATGGTTAAAAGTGCATGAAAATGGCCAATTTACTCGCTCTGAGTTCTCAAAAAAGATTTCTTCACCCCGGGAAGTTAATTAAATACCATTTGGAGGCATTTAATTTTCAAGCAAAAACAGCTGATTTTCGACAAAAGAGATAACACCCCCCATTACGTCATGCTTCAGAAATGTGGAAAATGGTCCGTTTTCCAATGTTTTATTTTTGAACGTCATTTCACATTTGTAGGTGGATCATCAGTGTTAGAGCTAAAATTAGCATGTTTAAAGTGATTTTCATGCTTCCAGGGGCTCAGGAAGTGAATTAAATACCATTTGGAGGCATTTAATGTTCAAGCAAAAACGGCTGATTTTCGACAAGAGATAACACCCCCATTACGTCATGCTTCAGAAATGTCGAAAATGGTCCGTTTTCAAATTTTTTATTTTTGAATGTCAGTTCACATTTGTAGGTGGATCATCAGTGTTAGAGCTAAAATTAGCATGTTTAAAGTGATTTTCATGCTTCCAGGGGCCCTAAAAACAAGATTTATGGAATGGTTAAAAGTGCATGAAAATGGCCAATTTACTCACTCTGAGTTCTAAAAAAGGGTTTCTTCACCCCGGGAAGTTAATTAAATACCATTTGGAGGCATTTAATGTTCGAGCAAAAACAGCTGATTTTCGACAAAAGAGATAACACCCCCCATTACGTCATGCTTCAGAAATGTGGAAAATGGACCGTTTTCAAATGTTTTATTTTTGAACGTCAGTTCACATTTGTAGGTGGATCATCAGTGTTAGAGATAAAATTAGCATGTTTAAAGTGATTTTCATGCTTCCAGGGGCTCGGGAAGTGAATTAAATACTATTTGGAGGCATTTAATGTTCAAGCAAAAACAGCTGATTTCTGACAAAAGAGATAACACCCCCCCATTACGTCATGCTTCAGAAATGTGGAAAATGGTCTGTTTTCAAATGTTTTATTTTTGAACGTCAGTTCACATTTGTAGGTGGATCATCAGTGTTAGAGCTAAAATAAGCATGTTTAAAGTGATTTTCATGCTTCCAGGGGCCCTAAACACAAGATTTATGGAATGGTTAAAAGTGCATGAAAATGCCCAATTTACTCACTCTGAGTTCTCAAAAAGGGTTTCTTCACCCCGGGAAGTTAATTAAATACCATTTGGAGGCATTTAATGTTCAAGCAAAAACGGCTGATTTTTGACAAAAGAGATAACACCCCCCCCCTTTACGTCATGCTTCAGAAATGTGGAAAATGGTCCGTTTTCGAATGTTTTATTTTTGAACGTCAGTTCACATTTGTAGGTGGATCATCAGTGTTAGAGCTAAAATTAGCATGTTTAAAGTGATTTTCATGCTTCCAGGGGCTCGGAAAGTGAATTAAATACTATTTGGAGGCATTTAATGTTCAAGCAAAAACGGCTGATTTTCGACAAAAGAGATAACACCCCCCATTACGTCATGCTTCAGAAAACTAGAAAATGGTCCGTTTTCAAATGTTTTATTTTTGAACGTCAGTTCACATTTGTAGGTGGATCATCAGTGTTAGAGCTAACATTAGCATGTTTAAAGTGATTTTCATGCTTCCAGGGGCCCTAAACACAAGATTTATGGACTGGTTAAAAGTGCATGAAAATGGCCAATTTACTCTGAGTTCTCAAAAAGGGTTTCTTCACCCCGGGGAAGTTAATTAAATGCCATTTGGAGGCATTTAATGTTTAAGCAAAAACGGCTGATTTTCGACAAAAGAGATAACACCCCCCCATTACGTCATGCTTCAGAAATGTGGAAAATGATCTATTTTCAAATGTTTTATTTTTGAACGTCAGTTCACATTTGTAGGTGGATCCTCAGTGTTAGAGCTAAAATTAGCATGTTTAAAGTGATTTTCATGCTTCCAGGGGCCCTAAACACAAGATTTATGGAATGGTTAAAAGTGCATGAAAATGGCCAATTTACTCACTCTGAGTTCTCAAAAAGGGTTTCTTCACCACGGAAAGTTTATTAAATACCATTTGGAGGCATTTAATGTTCAAGCAAAAACGGCTGATTTTCGACAAAAGAGATAACACCCCCCCATTACGTCATGCTTCAGAAATGTGGAAAATGGTCCGTTTTCAAATGTTTTATTTTTGAACGTCAGTTCACATTTGTAGGTGGATCATCAGTGTTAGAGCTAAAATTAGCACGTTTAAAGTGATTTTCATGCTTCCAGGGGCTCGGGAAGTGAATCAAATACAATTTGGAGGCATTTAATGTTCAGTCAAAAACAGCTGATTTCTGACAAAAGAGATAACACCCCCCCATTACGTCATGCTTCAGAAATGTGGAAAATGGTCCGTTTTCAAATGTTTTATTTTTGAACGTCAGTTCACATTTGTAGGTGGATCATCAGTGTTAGAGCTAAAATTAGCATGTTTAAAGTGATTTTCATGCTTCCAGGGGCTCGGGAAGTGAATTAAATACTATTTGGAGGCATTTAATGTTCAAGCAAAAACGGCTGATTTTCAACAAAAGAGATAACACCCCCCCATTACGTCGTGCTTCAGAAATGTGGAAAATGGTCCGTTTTCAAATGTTTTATTTTTGAACGTCAGTTCACATTTGTAGGTGGATCATCAGTGTTAGAGCTAAAATTAGCATGTTTAAAGTGATTTTCATGCTTCCAGGGGCCCTAAACACAAGATTTATGGAATGGTTAAAAGTGCATGAAAATGGCCAATTTACTCACTCTGAGTTCTCAAAAAGGGTTTCTTCACCCCGGGAAGTTAATTAAATACCATTTGGAGGCATTTAATGTTCAAGCAAAAACAGCTGATTTTCAACAAAAGAGATAACACCCCCCCATTACGTCATACTTCAGAAATGTGGAAAATGGTCCGTTTTCAAATGTTTTATTTTTGAACGTCAGTTCGCATTTGTAGGTGGATCATCAGTGTTAGAGCTAAAATTAGCATGTTTAAAGTGATTTTCATGCTTCCAGGGGCCCTAAACACAAGATTTATGGATTGGTTAAAAGTGCATGAAAATGGCCAATTTACTCACTCTGAGTTCTCAGAAAGGGTTTCTTCACCCCGGGAAGTTAATTAAATACCATTTAGAGGCATTTAATGTTCAAGCAAAAACAGCTGATTTTCGACAAAAGAGATAACACCCCCCCATTACGTCATGCTTCAGAAATGTGGAAAATGGTCCGTTTTCAAATGTTTTATTTTTGAACGTCAGTTCACATTTGTAGGTGGATCATCAGTGTTAGAGCTGAAATTAGCATGTTTAAAGTGATTTTCATGCTTCCAGGGGCTCGGGAAGGGAATTAAATACTATTTTGAGGCATTTAATGTTCAAGCAAAAACAGCTGATTTCTGACAAAAGAGATAACACCCCCCCATTACGTCATGATTCAGAAATGTGGAAAATGGTCCGTTTTCAAATGTTTTATTTTTGAACGTCAGTTCACATTTGTAGGTGGATCATCAGTGTTAGAGCTAAAATTAGCATGTTTAAACTGATTTTCATGCTTCCAGGGGCCCTAAACACAAGATTTATGGAATGGTTAAAAGTGCATTAAAATGGCCAATTTACTCACTCTCAGTTCGCAAAAAGGGTTTCTTCACCCCGGGAAGTTAATTAAATACCATTTGGAGGCATTTAATGTTCGAGCAAAAACGGCTGATTTTCGACAAAAGAGATAACACCCCCCCATTACGTCATGCTTCAGAAATGTGGAAAATGGTCCGTTTTCAAATGTTTTATTTTTGAACGTCAGTTCACATTTGTAGGTGGATCATCAGTGTTAGAGCTAAAATTAGCATGTTTAAAGTGATTTTCATGCTTCCAGGGGCCCTAAACACAAGATTTATGGAATGGTTAAAAGTGCATGAAAATGGCCAATTTACTCACTCTCAGTTCGCAAAAAGGGTTTCTTCACCCCGGGAAGTTAATTAAATTCCATTTGGAGGCATTTAATGTTCGAGCAAAAACGGCTGATTTTCGACAAAAGAGATAACACCCCCCCATTACGTCATGCTTCAGAAATGTGGAAAATGGTCCGTTTTCAAATGTTTTATTTTTGAACGTCAGTTCACATTTGTAGGTGGATCATCAGTGTTAGAGCTAAAATTAGCATGTTTAAAGTGATTTTCATGCTTCCAGGGGCTCGAGAAGTGAATTAAATACTATTTGGAGGCATTTAATGTTCAAGCAAAAACGGCTGATTTTCAACAAAAGAGATAACACCCCCCCATTACGTCATGCTTCAGAAATGTGGAAAATGGTCCGTTTTCAAATGTTTTATTTTTGAACGTCAGTTCACATTTGTAGGTGGATCATCAGTGTTACAGCTAAAATTAGCATGTTTAAAGTGATTTTCATGCTTCCAGGGGCCCTAAACACAAGATTTATGGAATGGTTAAAAGTGCATGAAAATGGCCAATTTACTCACTCTGAGTTCTCAAAAAGGGTTTCTTAACCCCGGGAAGTTAATTAAATACCATTTGGAGGCATTTAATGTTCGAGCAAAAACTGCTGATTTTCGACAAAAGAGATAACACCCCCCCATTACGTCATGCTTCAGAAATGTAGAAAATGGTCCGTTTTCAAATGTTTTATTTTTGAACGTCAGTTCACATTTGTAGGTGGATCATCAGTGTTAGAGCTAACATTAGCATGTTTAAAGTGATTTTCATGCTTCCAGGGGCCCTAAACACAAGATTTATGGACTGGTTAAAAGTGCATGAAAATGGCCAATTTACTCTGAGTTCTCAAAAAGGGTTTCTTCACCCCGGGGAAGTTAATTAAATGCCATTTGGAGGCATTTAATGTTTAAGCAAAAACGGCTGATTTTCGACAAAAGAGATAACACCCCCCCATTACGTCATGCTTCAGAAATGTGGAAAATGATCTGTTTTCAAATGTTTTATTTTTGAACATCAGTTCACATTTGTAGGTGGATCCTCAGTGTTAGAGCTAAAATTAGCATGTTTAAAGTGATTTTCATGCTTCCAGGGGCCCTAAACACAAGATTTATGGAATGGTTAAAAGTGCATGAAAATGGCCAATTTACTCACTCTGAGTTCTCAAAAAGGGTTTCTTCACCACGGAAAGTTTAATAAATACCATTTGGAGGCATTTAATGTTCAAGCAAAAACGGCTGATTTTCGACAAAAGAGATAACACCCCCCCATTACGTCATGCTTCAGAAATGTGGAAAATGGTCCGTTTTCAAATGTTTTATTTTTGAACGTCAGTTCACATTTGTAGGTGGATCATCAGTGTTAGAGCTAAAATTAGCATGTTTAAAGTGATTTTCATGCTTCCAGGGGCTCGAGAAGTGAATTAAATACTATTTGGAGGCATTTAATGTTCAAGCAAAAACGGCTGATTTTCAACAAAAGAGATAACACCCCCCCATTACGTCATGCTTCAGAAATGTGGAAAATGGTCCGTTTTCAAATGTTTTATTTTTGAACGTCAGTTCACATTTGTAGGTGGATCATCAGTGTTACAGCTAAAATTAGCATGTTTAAAGTGATTTTCATGCTTCCAGGGGCCCTAAACACAAGATTTATGGAATGGTTAAAAGTGCATGAAAATGGCCAATTTACTCACTCTGAGTTCTCAAAAAGGGTTTCTTAACCCCGGGAAGTTAATTAAATACCATTTGGAGGCATTTAATGTTCGAGCAAAAACTGCTGATTTTCGACAAAAGAGATAACACCCCCCCATTACGTCATGCTTCAGAAATGTAGAAAATGGTCCGTTTTCAAATGTTTTATTTTTGAACGTCAGTTCACATTTGTAGGTGGATCATCAGTGTTAGAGCTAACATTAGCATGTTTAAAGTGATTTTCATGCTTCCAGGGGCCCTAAACACAAGATTTATGGACTGGTTAAAAGTGCATGAAAATGGCCAATTTACTCTGAGTTCTCAAAAAGGGTTTCTTCACCCCGGGGAAGTTAATTAAATGCCATTTGGAGGCATTTAATGTTTAAGCAAAAACGGCTGATTTTCGACAAAAGAGATAACACCCCCCCATTACGTCATGCTTCAGAAATGTGGAAAATGATCTGTTTTCAAATGTTTTATTTTTGAACATCAGTTCACATTTGTAGGTGGATCCTCAGTGTTAGAGCTAAAATTAGCATGTTTAAAGTGATTTTCATGCTTCCAGGGGCCCTAAACACAAGATTTATGGAATGGTTAAAAGTGCATGAAAATGGCCAATTTACTCACTCTGAGTTCTCAAAAAGGGTTTCTTCACCACGGAAAGTTTAATAAATACCATTTGGAGGCATTTAATGTTCAAGCAAAAACGGCTGATTTTCGACAAAAGAGATAACACCCCCCCATTACGTCATGCTTCAGAAATGTGGAAAATGGTCCGTTTTCAAATGTTTTATTTTTGAACGTCAGTTCACATTTGTAGGTGGATCATCAGTGTTAGAGCTAAAATTAGCACGTTTAAAGTGATTTTCATGCTTCCAGGGGCTCGGGAAGTGAATTAAATACAATTTGGAGGCATTTAATGTTCATTCAAAAACAGCTGATTTCTGACAAAAGAGATAACACCCCCCCATTACGTCATGCTTCAGAAATGTGGAAAATGGTCCGTTTTCAAATGTTTTATTTTTGAACGTCAGTTCACATTTGTAGGTGGATCATCAGTGTTAGAGCTAAAATTAGCATGTTTAAAGTGATTTTCATGCTTCCAGGGGCTCGGGAAGTGAATAAAATACTATTTGGAGGCATTTAATGTTCAAGCAAAAACGGCTGATTTTCAACAAAAGAGATAACACCCCCCCATTACGTCATGCTTCAGAAATGTGGAAAATGGTCCGTTTTCAAATGTTTTATTTTTGAACGTCAGTTCACATTTGTAGGTGGATCATCAGTGTTAGAGCTAAAATTAGCATGTTTAAAGTGATTTTCATGCTTCCAGGGGCCCTAAACACAAGATTTATGGAATGGTTAAAAGTGCATGAAAATGGCCAATTTACTCACTCTGAGTTCTCAAAAAGGGTTTCTTAACCCCGGGAAGTTAATTAAATACCATTTGGAGGCATTTAATGTTCGAGCAAAAACGGCTGATTTTCGACAAAAGAGATTACGTCATGCTTCAGAAATGTGGAAAATGGTCCGTTTTCAAATGTTTTATTTTTGAACATCAGTTCGCATTTGTAGGTGGATCATCAGTGTTAGAGCTAAAATTAGCATGTTTAAAGTGATTTTCATGCTTCCAGGGGCCCTAAACACAAGATTTATGGAATGGTTAAAAGTGCATGAAAATGGCCAATTTACTCACTCTGAGTTCTCAGAAAGGGTTTCTTCACCCCAGGAAGTTAATTAAATACCATTTAGAGGCATTTAATGTTCAAGCAAAAACAGCTGATTTTCGACAAAAGAGATAACACCCCCCCATTACGTCATGCTTCAGAAATGTGGAAAATGTTCCGTTTTCAAATGTTTTATTTTTGAACGTCAGTTCACATTTGTAGGTGGATCATCAGTGTTAGAGCTAAAATTAGCATGTTTAAAGTGATTTTCATGCTTCCAGGGGCCCTAAACACAAGATTTATGGAATGGTTAAAAGTGCATGAAAATGGCCAATTTACTCACTCTGAGTTCTCAGAAAGGGTTTCTTCACCCCGGGAAGTTAATTAAATACCATTTAGAGGCATTTAATGTTCAAGCAAAAACAGCTGATTTTCGACAAAAGAGATAACACCCCCCCATTACGTCATGCTTCAGAAATGTGGAAAATGTTCCGTTTTCAAATGTTTTATTTTTGAACGTCAGTTCACATTTGTAGGTGGATCATCAGTGTTAGAGCTAAAATTAGCATGTTTAAAGTGATTTTCATGCTTCCAGGGGCTCGAGAAGTGAATTAAATACCATTTAGAGGCATTTAATGTTCAAGCAAAAACAGCTGATTTCTGACAAAAGAGATAACACCCCCCCATTACGTCATGCTTCAGAAATGTGGAAAATGGTCCGTTTTCAAATGTTTTATTTTTGAACGTCAGTTCACATTTGTAGGTGGATCATCAGTGTTAGAGCTAAAATTAGCATGTTTAAAGTGATTTTCATGCTTCCAGGGGCCCTAAACACAAGATTTATGGAATGGTTAAAAGTGCATGAAAATGGCCAATTTACTCACTCTCAGTTCGCAAAAAGGGTTTCTTCACCCCGGGAAGTTAATTAAATTCCATTTGGAGGCATTTAATGTTCGAGCAAAAACGGCTGATTTTCGACAAAAGAGATAACACCCCCCCATTACGTCATGCTTCAGAAATGTGGAAAATGGTCCGTTTTCAAATGTTTTATTTTTGAACGTCAGTTCACATTTGTAGGTGGATCATCAGTGTTACAGCTAAAATTAGCATGTTTAAAGTGATTTTCATGCATCCAGGGGCCCTAAACACAAGATTTATGGAATGGTTAAAAGTGCATGAAAATGGCCAATTTACTCACTCTGAGTTCTCAAAAAGGGTTTCTTAACCCCGGGAAGTTAATTAAATACCATTTGGAGGCATTTAATGTTCGAGCAAAAACTGCTGATTTTCGACAAAAGAGATAACACCCCCCCATTACGTCCTGCTTCAGAAATCTAGAAAATGGTCCGTTTTCAAATGTTTTATTTTTGAACGTCAGTTCACATTTGTAGGTGGATCATCAGTGTTAGAGCTAACATTAGCATGTTTAAAGTGATTTTCATGCTTCCAGGGGCCCTAAACACAAGATTTATGGACTGGTTAAAAGTGCATGAAAATGGCCAATTTACTCTGAGTTCTCAAAAAGGGTTTCTTCACCCCGGGGAAGTTAATTAAATGCCATTTGGAGGCATTTAATGTTTAAGCAAAAACGGCTGATTTTCGACAAAAGAGATAACACCCCCCCATTACGTCATGCTTCAGAAATGTGGAAAATGATCTGTTTTCAAATGTTTTATTTTTGAACGTCAGTTCACATTTGTAGGTGGATCCTCAGTGTTAGAGCTAAAATTAGCATGTTTAAAGTGATTTTCATGCTTCCAGGGGCCCTAAACACAAGATTTATGGAATGGTTAAAAGTGCATGAAAATGGCCAATTTACTCACTCTGAGTTCTCAAAAAGGGTTTCTTCACCACGGAAAGTTTATTAAATACCATTTGGAGGCATTTAATGTTCAAGCAAAAACGGATGATTTTCGACAAAAGAGATAACACCCCCCCATTACGTCATGCTTCAGAAATGTGGAAAATGGTCCGTTTTCAAATGTTTTATTTTTGAACGTCAGTTCACATTTGTAGGTGGATCATCAGTGTTAGAGCTAAAATTAGCACGTTTAAAGTGATTTTCATGCTTCCAGGGGCTCGGGAAGTGAATTAAATACAATTTGGAGGCATTTAATGTTCAGTCAAAAACAGCTGATTTCTGACAAAAGTGATAACACCCCCCCATTACGTCATGCTTCAGAAATGTGGAAAATGGTCCGTTTTCAAATGTTTTATTTTTGAACGTCAGTTCACATTTGTAGGTGGATCATCAGTGTTAGAGCTAAAATTAGCATGTTTAAAGTGATTTTCATGCTTCCAGGGGCTCGGGAAGTGAATTAAATACTATTTGGAGGCATTTAATGTTCAAGCAAAAACAGCTGATTTTCAACAAAAGTGATAACACCCCCCCATTACGTCATGCTTCAGAAATGTGGAAAATGGTCCGTTTTCAAATGTTTTATTTTTGAACGTCAGTTCCCATTTGTAGGTGGATCATCAGTGTTAGAGCTAAAATTAGCATGTTTAAAGTGATTTTCATGCTTCCAGGGGCCCTAAACACAAGATTTATGGAATGGTTAAAAGTGCATGAAAATGGCCAATTTACTCACTCTGAGTTCTCAAAAAGGGTTTCTTCACCCCGGGAAGTTAATTAAATACCATTTGGAGGCATTTAATGTTGGAGCAAAAATGGCTGATTTTCGACAAAAGAGATAACACCCCCCCATTACGTCATGCTTCAGAAATGTGGAAAATGGTCCGTTTTCAAATGTTTTATTTTTGAACGTCAGTTCGCATTTGTAGGTGGATCATCAGTGTTAGAGCTAAAATTAGCATGTTTAAAGTGATTTTCATGCTTCCAGGGGCCCTAAACACAAGATTTATGGAATGGTTAAAAGTGCATGAAAATGGCCAATTTACTCACTCTGAGTTCTCAGAAAGGGTTTCTTCACCCCGGGAAGTTAATTAAATACCATTTAGAGGCATTTAATGTTCAAGCAAAAACAGCTGATTTTCGACAAAAGAGATAACACCCCCCCATTACGTCATGCTTCAGAAATGTGGAAAATGGTCCGTTTTCAAATGTTTTATTTTTGAACGTCAGTTCACATTTGTAGGTGGATCATCAGTGTTAGAGCTGAAATTAGCATGTTTAAAGTGATTTTCATGCTTCCAGGGGCTCGGGAAGTGAATTAAATACTATTTGGAGGCATTTAATGTTCAAGCAAAAACAGCTGATTTCTGACAAAAGAGATAACACCCCCCCATTACGTCATGCTTCAGAAATGTGGAAAATGGTCCGTTTTCAAATGTTTTATTTTTGAACGTCAGTTCACATTTGTAGGTGGATCATCAGTGTTAGAGCTAAAATTAGCATGTTTAAAGTGATTTTCATGCTTCCAGGGGCCCTAAACACAAGATTTATGGAATGGTTAAAAGTGCATGAAAATGGCCAATTTACTCACTCTCAGTTCGCAAAAAGGGTTTCTTCACCCCGGGAAGTTAATTAAATTCCATTTGGAGGCATTTAATGTTCGAGCAAAAACGGCTGATTTTCGACAAAAGAGATAACACCCCCCCATTACGTCATGCTTCAGAAATGTGGAAAATGGTCCGTTTTCAAATGTTTTATTTTTGAACGTCAGTTCACATTTGTAGGTGGATCATCAGTGTTAGAGCTAAAATTAGCATGTTTAAAGTGATTTTCATGCTTCCAGGGGCTCGAGAAGTGAATTAAATACTATTTGGAGGCATTTAATGTTCAAGCAAAAACGGCTGATTTTCAACAAAAGAGATAACACCCCCCCATTACGTCATGCTTCAGAAATGTAGAAAATGGTCCGTTTTCAAATGTTTTATTTTTGAACGTCAGTTCACATTTGTAGGTGGATCATCAGTGTTAGAGCTAACATTAGCATGTTTAAAGTGATTTTCATGCTTCCAGGGGCCCTAAACACAAGATTTATGGACTGGTTAAAAGTGCATGAAAATGGCCAATTTACTCTGAGTTCTCAAAAAGGGTTTCTTCACCCCGGGGAAGTTAATTAAATGCCATTTGGAGGCATTTAATGTTTAAGCAAAAACGGCTCATTTTCGACAAAAGAGATAACACCCCCCATTACGTCATGCTTCAGAAATGTGGAAAATGATCTGTTTTCAAATGTTTTATTTTTGAACGTCAGTTCACATTTGTAGGTGGATCCTCAGTGTTAGAGCTAAAATTAGCATGTTTAAAGTGATTTTCATGCTTCCAGGGGCCCTAAACACAAGATTTATGGAATGGTTAAAAGTGCATGAAAATTGCCAATTTACTCACTCTGAGTTCTCAAAAAGGGTTTCTTCACCACGGAAAGTTTATTAAATACCATTTGGAGGCATTTAATGTTCAAGCAAAAACGGCTGATTTTCGACAAAAGAGATAACACCCCCCCATTACGTCATGCTTCAGAAATGTGGAAAATGGTCCGTTTTCAAATGTTTTATTTTTGAACGTCAGTTCACATTTGTAGGTGGATCATCAGTGTTAGAGCTAAAATTAGCACGTTTAAAGTGATTTTCATGCTTCCAGGGGCTCGGGAAGTGAATTAAATACAATTTGGAGGCATTTAATGTTCAGTCAAAAACAGCTGATTTCTGACAAAAGAGATAACACCCCCCCATTACGTCATGCTTCAGAAATGTGGAAAATGGTCCGTTTTCAAATGTTTTATTTTTGAACGTCAGTTCACATTTGTAGGTGGATCATCAGTGTTAGAGCTAAAATTAGCATGTTTAAAGTGATTTTCATGCTTCCAGGGGCTCGGGAAGTGAATTAAATACTATTTGGAGGCATTTAATGTTCAAGCAAAAACGGCTGATTTTCAACAAAAGAGATAACACCCCCCCATTACGTCATGCTTCAGAAATGTGGAAAATGGTCCGTTTTCAAATGTTTTATTTTTGAACGTCAGTTCACATTTGTAGGTGGATCATCAGTGTTAGAGCTAAAATTAGCATGTTTAAAGTGATTTTCATGCTTCCAGGGGCCCTAAACACAAGATTTATGGAATGGTTAAAAGTGCATGAAAATGGCCAATTTACTCACTCTGAGTTCTCAAAAAGGGTTTCTTCACCCCGGGAAGTTAATTAAATACCATTTGGAGGCATTTAATGTTCGAGCAAAAACGGCTGATTTTCGACAAAAGAGATAACACCCCCCCATTACGTCATGCTTCAGAAATGTGGAAAATGGTCCGTTTTCAAATGTTTTATTTTTGAACGTCAGTTCGCATTTGTAGGTGGATCATCAGTGTTAGAGCTAAAATTAGCATGTTTAAAGTGATTTTCATGCTTCCAGGGGCCCTAAACACAAGATTTATGGAATGGTTAAAAGTGCATGAAAATGGCCAATTTACTCACTCTGAGTTCTCAGAAAGGGTTTCTTCACCCCGGGAAGTTAATTAAATACCATTTAGAGGCATTTAATGTTCAAGCAAAAACAGCTGATTTTCGACAAAAGAGATAACACCCCCCCATTACGTCATGCTTCAGAAATGTGGAAAATGGTCCGTTTTCAAATGTTTTATTTTTGAACGTCAGTTCACATTTGTAGGTGGATCATCAGTGTTAGAGCTGAAATTAGCATGTTTAAAGTGATTTTCATGCTTCCAGGGGCTCGGGAAGTGAATTAAATACTATTTGGAGGCATTTAATGTTCAAGCAAAAACAGCTGATTTCTGACAAAAGAGATAACACCCCCCCATTACGTCATGCTTCAGAAATGTGGAAAATGGTCCGTTTTCAAATGTTTTATTTTTGAACGTCAGATTACATTTGTAGGTGGATCATCAGTGTTAGAGCTAAAATTAGCATGTTTAAAGTGATTTTCATGCTTCCAGGGGCTCGGGAAGTGAATTAAATACTATTTGGAGGCATTTAATGTTCAAGCAAAAACGGCTGATTTTCAACAAAAGAGATAACACCCCCCCATTACGTCATGCTTCAGAAATGTGGAAAATGGTCCGTTTTCAAATGTTTTATTTTTGAACGTCAGTTCACATTTGTAGGTGGATCATCAGTGTTAGAGCTAAAATTAGCATGTTTAAAGTGATTTTCATGCTTCCAGGGGCCCTAAACACAAGATTTATGGAATGGTTAAAAGTGCATGAAAATGGCCAATTTACTCACTCTGAGTTCTCAAAAAGGGTTTCTTCACCCCGGGAAGTTAATTAAATACCATTTGGAGGCATTTAATGTTCGAGCAAAAACGGCTGATTTTCGACAAAAGAGATAACACCCCCCCATTACGTCATGCTTCAGAAATGTGGAAAATGGTCCGTTTTCAAATGTTTTATTTTTGAACGTCAGTTCGCATTTGTAGGTGGATCATCAGTGTTAGAGCTAAAATTAGCATGTTTAAAGTGCTTTTCATGCTTCCAGGGGCTCGGGAAGTGAATTAAATACTATTTGGAGGCATTTAATGTTCAAGCAAAAACAGCTGATTTCTGACAAAAGAGATAACACCCCCCCATTACGTCATGCTTCAGAAATGTGGAAAATGGTCCGTTTTCAAATGTTTTATTTTTGAACGTCAGTTCACATTTGTAGGTGGATCATCAGTGTTAGAGCTAAAATTAGCATGTTTAAAGTGATTTTCATGCTTCCAGGGGCCCTAAACACAAGATTTATGGAATGGTTAAAAGTGCATTAAAATGGCCAATTTACTCACTCTCAGTTCGCAAAAAGGGTTTCTTCACCCCAGGAAGTTAATTAAATACCATTTGGAGGCATTTAATGTTCGAGCAAAAACGGCTGATTTTCGACAAAAGAGATAACACCCCCCCATTACGTCATGCTTCAGAAATGTGGAAAATGGTCCGTTTTCAAATGTTTTATTTTTGAACGTCAGTTCACATTTGTAGGTGGATCATCAGTGTTAGAGCTAAAATTAGCATGTTTAAAGTGATTTTCATGCTTCCAGGGGCTCGAGAAGTGAATTAAATACTATTTGGAGGCATTTAATGTTCAAGCAAAAACAGCTGATTTCTGACAAAAGAGATAACACCGGCCCATTACGTCATGCTTCAGAAATGTGGAAAATGGTCCGTTTTCAAATGTTTTATTTTTGAACGTCAGTTCACATTTGTAGGTGGATCATCAGTGTTAGAGCTAAAATAAGCATGTTTAAAGTGATTTTCATGCTTCCAGGGGCCCTAAACACAAGATTTATGGAATGGTTAAAAGTGCATGAAAATGGCCAATTTACTCACTCTCAGTTCGCAAAAAGGGTTTCTTCACCCCGGGAAGTTAATTAAATTCCATTTGGAGGCATTTAATGTTCGAGCAAAAACGGCTGATTTTCGACAAAAGAGATAACACCCCCCCATTATGTCATGCTTCAGAAATGTGGAAAATGGTCCGTTTTCAAATGTTTTATTTTTGAACGTCAGTTCACATTTGTAGGTGGATCATCAGTGTTAGAGCTAAAATTAGCATGTTTAAAGTGATTTTCATGCTTCCAGGGGCTTGAGAAGTGAATTAAATACTATTTGGAGGCATTTAATGTTCAAGCAAAAACGGCTGATTTTCAACAAAAGAGATAACACCCCCCCATTACGTCATGCTTCAGAAATGTGGAAAATGGTCCGTTTTCAAATGTTTTATTTTTGAACGTCAGTTCATATTTGTAGGTGGATCATCAGTGTTACAGCTAAAATTAGCATGTTTAAAGTGATTTTCATGCTTCCAGGGGCCCTAAACACAAGATTTATGGAATGGTTAAAAGTGCATGAAAATGGCCAATTTACTCACTCTCAGTTCGCAAAAAGGGTTTCTTCACCCCGGGAAGTTAATTAAATTCCATTTGGAGGCATTTAATGTTCGAGCAAAAACGGCTGATTTTCGACAAAAGAGATAACACCCCCCCATTACGTCATGCTTCAGAAATGTGGAAAATGGTCCGTTTTCAAATGTTTTATTTTTGAACGTCAGTTCACATTTGTAGGTGGATCATCAGTGTTAGAGCTAAAATTAGCATGTTTAAAGTGATTTTCATGCTTCCAGGGGCTCGAGAAGTGAATTAAATACTATTTGGAGGCATTTAATGTTCAAGCAAAAACGGCTGATTTTCAACAAAAGAGATAACACCCCCCCATTACGTCATGCTTCAGAAATGTAGAAAATGGTCCGTTTTCAAATGTTTTATTTTTGAACGTCAGTTCACATTTGTAGGTGGATCATCAGTGTTAGAGCTAACATTAGCATGTTTAAAGTGATTTTCATGCTTCCAGGGGCCCTAAACACAAGATTTATGGACTGGTTAAAAGTGCATGAAAATGGCCAATTTACTCTGAGTTCTCAAAAAGGGTTTCTTCACCCCGGGGAAGTTAATTAAATGCCATTTGGAGGCATTTAATGTTTAAGCAAAAACGGCTCATTTTCGACAAAAGAGATAACACCTCCCATTACGTCATGCTTCAGAAATGTGGAAAATGATCTGTTTTCAAATGTTTTATTTTTGAACGTCAGTTCACATTTGTAGGTGGATCCTCAGTGTTAGAGCTAAAATTAGCATGTTTAAAGTGATTTTCATGCTTCCAGGGGCCCTAAACACAAGATTTATGGAATGGTTAAAAGTGCATGAAAATTGCCAATTTACTCACTCTGAGTTCTCAAAAAGGGTTTCTTCACCACGGAAAGTTTATTAAATACCATTTGGAGGCATTTAATGTTCAAGCAAAAACGGCTGATTTTCGACAAAAGAGATAACACCCCCCCATTACGTCATGCTTCAGAAATGTGGAAAATGGTCCGTTTTCAAATGTTTTATTTTTGAACGTCAGTTCACATTTGTAGGTGGATCATCAGTGTTAGAGCTAAAATTAGCACGTTTAAAGTGATTTTCATGCTTCCAGGGGCTCGGGAAGTGAATTAAATACAATTTGGAGGCATTTAATGTTCAGTCAAAAACAGCTGATTTCTGACAAAAGAGATAACACCCCCCCATTACGTCATGCTTCAGAAATGTGGAAAATGGTCCGTTTTCAAATGTTTTATTTTTGAACGTCAGTTCACATTTGTAGGTGGATCATCAGTGTTAGAGCTAAAATTAGCATGTTTAAAGTGATTTTCATGCTTCCAGGGGCTCGGGAAGTGAATTAAATACTATTTGGAGGCATTTAATGTTCAAGCAAAAACGGCTGATTTTCAACAAAAGAGATAACACCCCCCCATTACGTCATGCTTCAGAAATGTGGAAAATGGTCCGTTTTCAAATGTTTTATTTTTGAACGTCAGTTCACATTTGTAGGTGGATCATCAGTGTTAGAGCTAAAATTAGCATGTTTAAAGTGATTTTCATGCTTCCAGGGGCCCTAAACACAAGATTTATGGAATGGTTAAAAGTGCATGAAAATGGCCAATTTACTCACTCTGAGTTCTCAAAAAGGGTTTCTTCACCCCGGGAAGTTAATTAAATACCATTTGGAGGCATTTAATGTTCGAGCAAAAACGGATGATTTTCGACAAAAGAGATAACACCCCCCCATTACGTCATGCTTCAGAAATGTGGAAAATGGTCCGTTTTCAAATGTTTTATTTTTGAACGTCAGTTCGCATTTGTAGGTGGATCATCAGTGTTAGAGCTAAAATTAGCATGTTTAAAGTGATTTTCATGCTTCCAGGGGCCCTAAACACAAGATTTATGGAATGGTTAAAAGTGCATGAAAATGGCCAATTTACTCACTCTGAGTTCTCAGAAAGGGTTTCTTCACCCCGGGAAGTTAATTAAATACCATTTAGAGGCATTTAATGTTCAAGCAAAAACAGCTGATTTTCGACAAAAGAGATAACACCCCCCCATTACGTCATGCTTCAGAAATGTGGAAAATGGTCCGTTTTCAAATGTTTTATTTTTGAACGTCAGTTCACATTTGTAGGTGGATCATCAGTGTTAGAGCTGAAATTAGCATGTTTAAAGTGATTTTCATGCTTCCAGGGGCTCGGGAAGTGAATTAAATACTATTTGGAGGCATTTAATGTTCAAGCAAAAACAGCTGATTTCTGACAAAAGAGATAACACCCCCCCATTACGTCATGCTTCAGAAATGTGGAAAATGGTCCGTTTTCAAATGTTTTATTTTTGAACGTCAGATTACATTTGTAGGTGGATCATCAGTGTTAGAGCTAAAATTAGCATGTTTAAAGTGATTTTCATGCTTCCAGGGGCTCGGGAAGTGAATTAAATACTATTTGGAGGCATTTAATGTTCAAGCAAAAACGGCTGATTTTCAACAAAAGAGATAACACCCCCCCATTACGTCATGCTTCAGAAATGTGGAAAATGGTCCGTTTTCAAATGTTTTATTTTTGAACGTCAGTTCACATTTGTAGGTGGATCATCAGTGTTAGAGCTAAAATTAGCATGTTTAAAGTGATTTTCATGCTTCCAGGGGCCCTAAACACAAGATTTATGGAATGGTTAAAAGTGCATGAAAATGGCCAATTTACTCACTCTGAGTTCTCAAAAAGGGTTTCTTCACCCCGGGAAGTTAATTAAATACCATTTGGAGGCATTTAATGTTCGAGCAAAAACGGCTGATTTTCGACAAAAGAGATAACACCCCCCCATTACGTCATGCTTCAGAAATGTGGAAAATGGTCCGTTTTCAAATGTTTTATTTTTGAACGTCAGTTCGCATTTGTAGGTGGATCATCAGTGTTAGAGCTAAAATTAGCATGTTTAAAGTGCTTTTCATGCTTCCAGGGGCTCGGGAAGTGAATTAAATACTATTTGGAGGCATTTAATGTTCAAGCAAAAACAGCTGATTTCTGACAAAAGAGATAACACCCCCCCATTACGTCATGCTTCAGAAATGTGGAAAATGGTCCGTTTTCAAATGTTTTATTTTTGAACGTCAGTTCACATTTGTAGGTGGATCATCAGTGTTAGAGCTAAAATTAGCATGTTTAAAGTGATTTTCATGCTTCCAGGGGCCCTAAACACAAGATTTATGGAATGGTTAAAAGTGCATTAAAATGGCCAATTTACTCACTCTCAGTTCGCAAAAAGGGTTTCTTCACCCCAGGAAGTTAATTAAATACCATTTGGAGGCATTTAATGTTCGAGCAAAAACGGCTGATTTTCGACAAAAGAGATAACACCCCCCCATTACGTCATGCTTCAGAAATGTGGAAAATGGTCCGTTTTCAAATGTTTTATTTTTGAACGTCAGTTCACATTTGTAGGTGGATCATCAGTGTTAGAGCTAAAATTAGCATGTTTAAAGTGATTTTCATGCTTCCAGGGGCTCGAGAAGTGAATTAAATACTATTTGGAGGCATTTAATGTTCAAGCAAAAACAGCTGATTTCTGACAAAAGAGATAACACCGGCCCATTACGTCATGCTTCAGAAATGTGGAAAATGGTCCGTTTTCAAATGTTTTATTTTTGAACGTCAGTTCACATTTGTAGGTGGATCATCAGTGTTAGAGCTAAAATAAGCATGTTTAAAGTGATTTTCATGCTTCCAGGGGCCCTAAACACAAGATTTATGGAATGGTTAAAAGTGCATGAAAATGGCCAATTTACTCACTCTCAGTTCGCAAAAAGGGTTTCTTCACCCCGGGAAGTTAATTAAATTCCATTTGGAGGCATTTAATGTTCGAGCAAAAACGGCTGATTTTCGACAAAAGAGATAACACCCCCCCATTACGTCATGCTTCAGAAATGTGGAAAATGGTCCGTTTTCAAATGTTTTATTTTTGAACGTCAGTTCACATTTGTAGGTGGATCATCAGTGTTAGAGCTAAAATTAGCATGTTTAAAGTGATTTTCATGCTTCCAGGGGCTCGAGAAGTGAATTAAATACTATTTGGAGGCATTTAATGTTCAAGCAAAAACGGCTGATTTTCAACAAAAGAGATAACACCCCCCCATTACGTCATGCTTCAGAAATGTGGAAAATGGTCCGTTTTCAAATGTTTTATTTTTGAACGTCAGTTCATATTTGTAGGTGGATCATCAGTGTTACAGCTAAAATTAGCATGTTTAAAGTGATTTTCATGCTTCCAGGGGCCCTAAACACAAGATTTATGGAATGGTTAAAAGTGCATGAAAATGGCCAATTTACTCACTCTGAGTTCTCAAAAAGGGTTTCTTAACCCCGGGAAGTTAATTAAATACCATTTGGAGGCATTTAATGTTCGAGCAAAAACTGCTGATTTTCGACAAAAGAGATAACACCCCCCCATTACGTCATGCTTCAGAAATGTAGAAAATGGTCCGTTTTCAAATGTTTTATTTTTGAACGTCAGTTCACATTTGTAGGTGGATCATCAGTGTTAGAGCTAACATTAACATGTTTAAAGTGATTTTCATGCTTCCAGGGGCCCTAAACACAAGATTTATGGACTGGTTAAAAGTGCATGAAAATGGCCAATTTACTCTGAATTCTCAAAAAGGTTTTCTTCACCCCGGGGAAGTTAATTAAATGCCATTTGGAGGCATTTAATGTTTAAGCAAAAACGGCTGATTTTCGACAAAAGAGATAACACCCCCCCATTACGTCATGCTTCAGAAATGTGGAAAATGATCTGTTTTCAAATGTTTTATTTTTGAACGTCAGTTCACATTTGTAGGTGGATCCTCAGTGTTAGAGCTAAAATTAGCATGTTTAAAGTGATTTTCATGCTTCCAGGGGCCCTAAACACAAGATTTATGGAATGGTTAAAAGTGCATGAAAATGGCCAATTTACTCACTCTGAGTTCTCAAAAAGGGTTTCTTCACCACGGAAAGTTTATTAAATACCATTTGGAGGCATTTAATGTTCAAGCAAAAACGGCTGATTTTCGATAAAAGAGATAACACCCCCCCATTACGTCATGCTTCAGAAATGTGGAAAATGGTCCATTTTCAAATGTTTTATTTTTGAACGTCAGTTCACATTTGTAGGTGGATCATCAGTGTTAGAGCTAAAATTAGCATGTTTAAAGTGATTTTCATGCTTCCAGGGGCTCGGGAAGTGAATTAAATACAATTTGGAGGCATTTAATGTTCAGTCAAAAACAGCTGATTTCTGACAAAAGAGATAACACCCCCCCATTACGTCATGCTTCAGAAATGTGGAAAATGGTCCGTTTTCAAATGTTTTATTTTTGAACGTCAGTTCACATTTGTAGGTGGATCATCAGTGTTAGAGCTAAAATTAGCATGTTTAAAGTGATTTTCATGCTTCCAGGGGCTCGGGAAGTGAATTAAATACTATTTGGAGGCATTTAATGTTCAAGCAAAAACGGCTGATTTTCAACAAAAGAGATAACACCCCCCCATTACGTCATGCTTCAGAAATGTGGAAAATGGTCCGTTTTCAAATGTTTTATTTTTGAACGTCAGTTCACATTTGTAGGTGGATCATCAGTGTTAGAGCTAAAATTAGCATGTTTAAAGTGATTTTCATGCTTCCAGGGGCCCTAAACACAAGATTTATGGAATGGTTAAAAGTCTATGAAAATGGCCAATTTACTCACTCTGAGTTCTCAAAAAGGGTTTCTTCACCCCGGGAAGTTAATTAAATACCATTTGGAGGCATTTAATGTTCGAGCAAAAACGGCTGATTTTCGACAAAAGAGATAACACCCCCCCATTACGTCATGCTTCAGAAATGTGGAAAATGGTCCGTTTTCAAATGTTTTATTTTTGAACGTCAGTTCGCATTTGTAGGTGGATCATCAGTGTTAGAGCTAAAATTAGCATGTTTAAAGTGATTTTCATGCTTCCAGGGGCCCTAAACACAAGATTTATGGAATGGTTAAAAGTGCATGAAAATGGCCAATTTACTCACTATGAGTTCTCAGAAAGGGTTTCTTCACCCCGGGAAGTTAATTAAATACCATTTAGAGGCATTTAATGTTCAAGCAAAAACAGCTGATTTTCGACAAAAGAGATAACACCCCCCCATTACGTCATGCTTCAGAAATGTGGAAAATGGTCCGTTTTCAAATGTTTTATTTTTGAACGTCAGTTCACATTTGTAGGTGGATCATCAGTGTTAGAGCTGAAATTAGCATGTTTAAAGTGATTTTCATGCTTCCAGGGGCTCGGGAAGTGAATTAAATACTATTTGGAGGCATTTAATGTTCAAGCAAAAACAGCTGATTTCTGACAAAAGAGATAACACCCCCCCATTACGTCATGCTTCAGAAATGTGGAAAATGGTCCGTTTTCAAATGTTTTATTTTTGAACGTCAGTTCACATTTGTAGGTGGATCATCAGTGTTAGAGCTAAAATTAGCATGTTTAAAGTGATTTTCATGCTTCCAGGGGCCCTAAACACAAGATTTATGGAATGGTTAAAAGTGCATTAAAATGGCCAATTTACTCACTCTCAGTTCGCAAAAAGGGTTTCTTCACCCCGGGAAGTTAATTAAATACCATTTGGAGGCATTTAATGTTCGAGCAAAAACGGCTGATTTTCGACAAAAGAGATAACACCCCCCCATTACGTCATGCTTCAGAAATGTGGAAAATGGTCCGTTTTCAAATGTTTTATTTTTGAACGTCAGTTCACATTTGTAGGTGGATCATCAGTGTTAGAGCTAAAATTAGCATGTTTAAAGTGATTTTCATGCTTCCAGGGGCTCGAGAAGTGAATTAAATACTATTTGGAGGCATTTAATGTTCAAGCAAAAACAGCTGATTTCTGACAAAAGAGATAACACCCCCCCATTACGTCATGCTTCAGAAATGTGGAAAATGGTCCGTTTTCAAATGTTTTATTTTTGAACATCAGTTCACATTTGTAGGTGGATCATCAGTGTTAGAGCTAAAATTAGCATGTTTAAAGTGATTTTCATGCTTCCAGGGGCCCTAAACACAAGATTTATGGAATGGTTAAAAGTGCATGAAAATGGCCAATTTACTCACTCTCAGTTCGCAAAAAGGGTTTCTTCACCCCGGGAAGTTAATTAAATTCCATTTGGAGGCATTTAATGTTCGAGCAAAAACGGCTGATTTTCGACAAAAGAGATAACACCCCCCCATTACGTCATGCTTCAGAAATGTGGAAAATGGTCCGTTTTCAAATGTTTTATTTTTGAACGTCAGTTCACATTTGTAGGTGGATCATCAGTGTTAGAGCTAAAATTAGCATGTTTAAAGTGATTTTCATGCTTCCAGGGGCTCGAGAAGTGAATTAAATACTATTTGGAGGCATTTAATGTTCAAGCAAAAACGGCTGATTTTCAACAAAAGAGATAACACCCCCCCATTACGTCATGCTTCAGAAATGTGGAAAATGGTCCGTTTTCAAATGTTTTATTTTTGAACGTCAGTTCACATTTGTAGGTGGATCATCAGTGTTAGAGCTAAAATTAGCATGTTTAAAGTGATTTTCATGCTTCCAGGGGCTCGGGAAGTGAATTAAATACTATTTGGAGGCATTTAATGTTCAAGCAAAAACAGCTGATTTCTGACAAAAGAGATAACACCCCCCCCCCCCCATTACGTCATGCTTCAGAAATGTGGAAAATGGTCCGTTTTCAAATGTTTTATTTTTGAACGTCAGTTCACATTTGTAGGTGGATCATCAGTGTTAGAGCTAAAATTAGCATGTTTAAAGTGATTTTCATGCTTCCAGGGGCCCTTAACACAAGATTTATGGAATGGTTAAAAGTGCATGAAAATGGCCAATTTACTCACTCTGAGTTCTCAAAAAGGGTTTCTTCACCCCGGGAAGTTAATTAAATACCATTTGGAGGCATTTAATGTTCGAGCAAAAACGGCTGATTTTCGACAAAAGAGATAACACCCCCCCCCCCCATTACGTCATGCTTCAGAAATGTGGAAAATGGTCCGTTTTCAAATGTTTTATTTTTGAACGTCAGTTCACATTTGTAGGTGGATCATCAGTGTTAGAGCTAAAATTAGCATGTTTAAAGTGATTTTCATGCTTCCAGGGGCCCTAAACACAAGATTTATGGAATGGTTAAAAGTGCATGAAAATGGCCAATTTACTCACTCTGAGTTCTCAAAAAGGGTTTCTTCACCACGGAAAGTTTATTAAATACCATTTGGAGGCATTTAATGTTCAAGCAAAAACGGCTGATTTTCGACAAAAGAGATAACACCCCCCCATTACGTCATGCTTCAGAAATGTGGAAAATGGTCCGTTTCAAATGTTTTATTTTTGAACGTCAGTTCACATTTGTAGGTGGATCCTCAGTGTTAGAGCTAAAATTAGCATGTTTAAAGTGATTTTCATGCTTCCAGGGGCCCTAAACACAAGATTTATGGAATGGTTAAAAGTGCATGAAAATGGCCAATTTACTCACTCTGAGTTCTCAAAAAGAGTTTCTTCACCACGGAAAGTTTATTAAATACCATTTGGAGGCATTTAATGTTCAAGCAAAAACGGCTGATTTTCGACAAAAGAGATAACACCCCCCATTACGTCATGCTTCAGAAATGTGGAAAATGGTCCGTTTTCAAATGTTTTATTTTTGAACGTCAGTTCACATTTGTAGGTGGATCATCAGTGTTAGAGCTAAAATTAGCATGTTTAAAGTGATTTTCATGCTTCCAGGGGCCCTAAACACAAGATTTATGGAATGGTTAAAAGTGCATGAAAATGGCCAATTTACTCACTCTGAGTTCTCAAAAAGGGTTTCTTCACCACGGAAAGTTTATTAAATACCATTTGGAGGCATTTAATGTTCAAGCAAAAACGGCTGATTTTCGACAAAAGAGATAACACCCCCCCATTACGTCATGCTTCAGAAATGTGGAAAATGGTCCGTTTTCAAATGTTTTATTTTTGAACGTCAGTTCACATTTGTAGGTGGATCATCAGTGTTAGAGCTAAAATTAGCACGTTAAAAGTGATTTTCATGCTTCCAGGGGCTCGGGAAGTGAATTAAATACAATTTGGAGGCATTTAATGTTCAGTCAAAAACAGCTGATTTCTGACAAAAGAGATAACACCCCCCATTACGTCATGCTTCAGAAATGTGGAAAATGGTCCGTTTTCAAATGTTTTATTTTTGAACGTCAGTTCACATTTGTAGGTGGATCATCAGTGTTAGAGCT
Organism: Lissotriton vulgaris; assembly: GCF_964263255.1. Lineage (NCBI taxonomy): Eukaryota > Metazoa > Chordata > Amphibia > Caudata > Salamandridae > Lissotriton > Lissotriton vulgaris. The sequence goes on along the minus strand of NW_028240926.1, from coordinate 607,332 downwards.
AAAATTAGCATGTTTAAAGTGATTTTCATGCTTCCAGGGGCTCAGGAAGTGAATTAAATACTATTTGGAGGCATTTAATGTTCAAGCAAAAACAGCTGATTTTCGACAAAAGAGATAACACCCCCCCCATTACGTCATGCTTCAGAAATGTGGAAAATGGTCCGTTTTCAAATGTTTTATTTTTGAACGTCAGTTCGCATTTGTAGGTGGATCATCAGTGTTAGAGCTAAAATTAGCATGTTTAAAGTGATTTTCATGCTTCCAGGGGCCCTAAACACAAGATTTATGGAATGGTTAAAAGTGCATGAAAATGGCCAATTTACTCACTCTGAGTTCTCAGAAAGGGTTTCTTCACCCCGGGAAGTTAATTAAATACCATTTAGAGGCATTTAATGTTCAAGCAAAAACAGCTGATTTTCGACAAAAGAGATAACACCCCCCCATTACGTCATGCTTCAGAAATGTGGAAAATTGTCCGTTTTCAAATGTTTTATTTTTGAACGTCAGTTCACATTTGTAGGTGGATCATCAGTGTTAGAGCTGAAATTAGCATGTTTAAAGTGATTTTCATGCTTCCAGGGGCTCGGGAAGTGAATTAAATACTATTTGGAGGCATTTAATGTTCAAGCAAAAACAGCTGATTTCTGACAAAAGAGATAACACCCCCCCATTACGTCATGCTTCAGAAATGTGGAAAATGGTCCGTTTTCAAATGTTTTATTTTTGAACGTCAGTTCACATTTGTAGGTGGATCATCAGTGTTAGAGCTAAAATTAGCATGTTTAAAGTGATTTTCATGCTTCCAGGGGCCCTAAACACAAGATTTATGGAATGGTTAAAAGTGCATTAAAATGGCCAATTTACTCACTCTCAGTTCGCAAAAAGGGTTTCTTCACCCCGGGAAGTTAATTAAATACCATTTGGAGGCATTTAATGTTCGAGCAAAAACGGCTGATTTTCGACAAAAGAGATAACACCCCCCCATTACGTCATGCTTCAGAAATGTGGAAAATGTTCCGTTTTCAAATGTTTTATTTTTGAACGTCAGTTCACATTTGTAGGTGGATCATCAGTGTTAGAGCTAAAATTAGCATGTTTAAAGTGATTTTCATGCTTCCAGGGGCTCGAGAAGTGAATTAAATACTATTTGGAGGCATTTAATGTTCAAGCAAAAACAGCTGATTTCTGACAAAAGAGATAACACCCCCCATTACGTCATGCTTCAGAAATGTGGAAAATGGTCCGTTTTCAAATGTTTTATTTTTGAACGTCAGTTCACATTTGTAGGTGGATCATCAGTGTTAGAGCTAAAATTAGCATGTTTAAAGTGATTTTCATGCTTCCAGGGGCCCTAAACACAAGATTTATGGAATGGTTAAAAGTGCATGAAAATGGCCAATTTACTCACTCTCAGTTCGCAAAAAGGGTTTCTTCACCCCGGGAAGTTAATTAAATTCCATTTGGAGGCATTTAATGTTCGAGCAAAAACGGCTGATTTTCGACAAAAGAGATAACACCCCCCCATTACGTCATGCTTCAGAAATGTGGAAAATGGTCCGTTTTCAAATGTTTTATTTTTGAACGTCAGTTCACATTTGTAGGTGGATCATCAGTGTTAGAGCTAAAATTAGCATGTTTAAAGTGATTTTCATGCTTCCAGGGGCCCTAAACACAAGATTTATGGAATGGTTAAAAGTGCATGAAAATGGCCAATTTACTCACTCTGAGTTCTCAAAAAGGGTTTCTTCACCCCGGGAAGTTAATTAAATACCATTTGTAGGCAGTTAATGTTCAAGCAAAAACGGCTGATTTTCGACAAAAGAGATAACACCCCCCCATTACGTCATGCTTCAGAAATGTGGAAAATGGTCCGTTTTCAAATGTTTTATTTTTGAACGTCAGTTCACATTTGTAGGTGGATCATCAGTGTTACAGCTAAAATTAGCATGTTTAAAGTGATTTTCATGCTTCCAGGGGCCCTAAACACAAGATTTATGGAATGGTTAAAAGTGCATGAAAATGGCCAATTTACTCACTCTGAGTTCTCAAAAAGGGTTTCTTAACCCCGGGAAGTTAATTAAATACCATTTGGAGGCATTTAATGTTCAAGCAAAAACTGCTGATTTTCGACAAAAGAGATAACACCCCCCCATTACGTCATGCTTCAGAAATCTAGAAAATGGTCCGTTTTCAAATGTTTTATTTTTGAACGTCAGTTCACATTTGTAGGTGGATCATCAGTGTTAGAGCTAACATTAGCATGTTTAAAGTGATTTTCATGCTTCCAGGGGCCCTAAACACAAGATTTATGGACTGGTTAAAAGTGCATGAAAATGGCCAATTTACTCTGAGTTCTCAAAAAGGGTTTCTTCACCCCGGGGAAGTTAATTAAATGCCATTTGGAGGCATTTAATGTTTAAGCAAAAACGGCTGATTTTCGACAAAAGAGATAACACCCCCCCATTACGTCATGCTTCAGAAATGTGGAAAATGATCTGTTTTCAAATGTTTTATTTTTGAACGTCAGTTCACATTTGTAGGTGGATCCTCAGTGTTAGAGCTAAAATTAGCATGTTTAAAGTGATTTTCATGCTTCCAGGGGCCCTAAACACAAGATTTATGGAATGGTTAAAAGTGCATGAAAATGGCCAATTTACTCACTCTGAGTCCTCAAAAAGGGTTTCTTCACCACGGAAAGTTTATTAAATACCATTTGGAGGCATTTAATGTTCAAGCAAAAACGGCTGATTTTCGACAAAAGAGATAACACCCCCCATTACGTCATGCTTCAGAAATGTGGAAAATGGTCCGTTTTCAAATGTTTTATTTTTGAACAACAGTTCACATTTGTAGGTGGATCATCAGTGTTAGAGCTAAAATTAGCACGTTTAAAGTGATTTTCATGCTTCCAGGGGCTCGGGAAGTGAATTAAATACAATTTGGAGGCATTTAATGTTCAGTCAAAAACAGCTGATTTCTGACAAAAGAGATAACACCCCCCCATTACGTCATGCTTCAGAAATGTGGAAAATGGTCCGTTTTCAAATGTTTTATTTTTGAACGTCAGTTCACATTTGTAGGTGGATCATCAGTGTTAGAGCTAAAATTAGCATGTTTAAAGTGATTTTCATGCTTCCAGGGGCTCGGGAAGTGAATTAAATACTATTTGGAGGCATTTAATGTTCAAGCAAAAACGGCTGATTTTCAACAAAAGAGATAACACCCCCCCATTACGTCATGCTTCAGAAATGTGGAAAATGGTCCGTTTTCAAATGTTTTATTTTTGAACGTCAGTTCACATTTGTAGGTGGATCATCAGTGTTAGAGCTGAAATTAGCATGTTTAAAGTGATTTTCATGCTTCCAGGGGCTCGGGAAGTGAATTAAATACTATTTGGAGGCATTTAATGTTCAAGCAAAAACAGCTGATTTCTGACAAAAGAGATAACACCCCCCCATTACGTCATGCTTCAGAAATGTGGAAAATGGTCCGTTTTCAAATGTTTTATTTTTGAACGTCAGATTACATTTGTAGGTGGATCATCAGTGTTAGAGCTAAAATTAGCATGTTTAAAGTGATTTTCATGCTTCCAGGGGCTCGGGAAGTGAATTAAATACTATTTGGAGGCATTTAATGTTCAAGCAAAAACGGCTGATTTTCAACAAAAGAGATAACACCCCCCCATTACGTCATGCTTCAGAAATGTGGAAAATGGTCCGTTTTCAAATGTTTTATTTTTGAACGTCAGTTCACATTTGTAGGTGGATCATCAGTGTTAGAGCTAAAATTAGCATGTTTAAAGTGATTTTCATGCTTCCAGGGGCCCTAAACACAAGATTTATGGAATGGTTAAAAGTGCATGAAAATGGCCAATTTACTCACTCTGAGTTCTCAAAAAGGGTTTCTTCACCCCGGGAAGTTAATTAAATACCATTTGGAGGCATTTAATGTTCGAGCAAAAACGGCTGATTTTCGACAAAAGAGATAACACCCCCCCATTACGTCATGCTTCAGAAATGTGGAAAATGGTCCGTTTTCAAATGTTTTATTTTTGAACGTCAGTTCGCATTTGTAGGTGGATCATCAGTGTTAGAGCTAAAATTAGCATGTTTAAAGTGCTTTTCATGCTTCCAGGGGCTCGGGAAGTGAATTAAATACTATTTGGAGGCATTTAATGTTCAAGCAAAAACAGCTGATTTCTGACAAAAGAGATAACACCCCCCCATTACGTCATGCTTCAGAAATGTGGAAAATGGTCCGTTTTCAAATGTTTTATTTTTGAACGTCAGTTCACATTTGTAGGTGGATCATCAGTGTTAGAGCTAAAATTAGCATGTTTAAAGTGATTTTCATGCTTCCAGGGGCCCTAAACACAAGATTTATGGAATGGTTAAAAGTGCATTAAAATGGCCAATTTACTCACTCTCAGTTCGCAAAAAGGGTTTCTTCACCCCAGGAAGTTAATTAAATACCATTTGGAGGCATTTAATGTTCGAGCAAAAACGGCTGATTTTCGACAAAAGAGATAACACCCCCCCATTACGTCATGCTTCAGAAATGTGGAAAATGGTCCGTTTTCAAATGTTTTATTTTTGAACGTCAGTTCACATTTGTAGGTGGATCATCAGTGTTAGAGCTAAAATTAGCATGTTTAAAGTGATTTTCATGCTTCCAGGGGCTCGAGAAGTGAATTAAATACTATTTGGAGGCATTTAATGTTCAAGCAAAAACAGCTGATTTCTGACAAAAGAGATAACACCGGCCCATTACGTCATGCTTCAGAAATGTGGAAAATGGTCCGTTTTCAAATGTTTTATTTTTGAACGTCAGTTCACATTTGTAGGTGGATCATCAGTGTTAGAGCTAAAATAAGCATGTTTAAAGTGATTTTCATGCTTCCAGGGGCCCTAAACACAAGATTTATGGAATGGTTAAAAGTGCATGAAAATGGCCAATTTACTCACTCTCAGTTCGCAAAAAGGGTTTCTTCACCCCGGGAAGTTAATTAAATTCCATTTGGAGGCATTTAATGTTCGAGCAAAAACGGCTGATTTTCGACAAAAGAGATAACACCCCCCCATTACGTCATGCTTCAGAAATGTGGAAAATGGTCCGTTTTCAAATGTTTTATTTTTGAACGTCAGTTCATATTTGTAGGTGGATCATCAGTGTTACAGCTAAAATTAGCATGTTTAAAGTGATTTTCATGCTTCCAGGGGCCCTAAACACAAGATTTATGGAATGGTTAAAAGTGCATGAAAATGGCCAATTTACTCACTCTGAGTTCTCAAAAAGGGTTTCTTAACCCCGGGAAGTTAATTAAATACCATTTGGAGGCATTTAATGTTCGAGCAAAAACTGCTGATTTTCGACAAAAGAGATAACACCCCCCCATTACGTCATGCTTCAGAAATGTAGAAAATGGTCCGTTTTCAAATGTTTTATTTTTGAACGTCAGTTCACATTTGTAGGTGGATCATCAGTGTTAGAGCTAACATTAACATGTTTAAAGTGATTTTCATGCTTCCAGGGGCCCTAAACACAAGATTTATGGACTGGTTAAAAGTGCATGAAAATGGCCAATTTACTCTGAATTCTCAAAAAGGGTTTCTTCACCCCGGGGAAGTTAATTAAATGCCATTTGGAGGCATTTAATGTTTAAGCAAAAACGGCTGATTTTCGACAAAAGAGATAACACCCCCCCATTACGTCATGCTTCAGAAATGTGGAAAATGATCTGTTTTCAAATGTTTTATTTTTGAACGTCAGTTCACATTTGTAGGTGGATCCTCAGTGTTAGAGCTAAAATTAGCATGTTTAAAGTGATTTTCATGCTTCCAGGGGCCCTAAACACAAGATTTATGGAATGGTTAAAAGTGCATGAAAATGGCCAATTTACTCACTCTGAGTTCTCAAAAAGGGTTTCTTCACCACGGAAAGTTTATTAAATACCATTTGGAGGCATTTAATGTTCAAGCAAAAACGGCTGATTTTCGATAAAAGAGATAACACCCCCCCATTACGTCATGCTTCAGAAATGTGGAAAATGGTCCATTTTCAAATGTTTTATTTTTGAACGTCAGTTCACATTTGTAGGTGGATCATCAGTGTTAGAGCTAAAATTAGCATGTTTAAAGTGATTTTCATGCTTCCAGGGGCTCGGGAAGTGAATTAAATACAATTTGGAGGCATTTAATGTTCAGTCAAAAACAGCTGATTTCTGACAAAAGAGATAACACCCCCCCATTACGTCATGCTTCAGAAATGTGGAAAATGGTCCGTTTTCAAATGTTTTATTTTTGAACGTCAGTTCACATTTGTAGGTGGATCATCAGTGTTAGAGCTAAAATTAGCATGTTTAAAGTGATTTTCATGCTTCCAGGGGCTCGGGAAGTGAATTAAATACTATTTGGAGGCATTTAATGTTCAAGCAAAAACGGCTGATTTTCAACAAAAGAGATAACACCCCCCCATTACGTCATGCTTCAGAAATGTGGAAAATGGTCCGTTTTCAAATGTTTTATTTTTGAACGTCAGTTCACATTTGTAGGTGGATCATCAGTGTTAGAGCTAAAATTAGCATGTTTAAAGTGATTTTCATGCTTCCAGGGGCCCTAAACACAAGATTTATGGAATGGTTAAAAGTCTATGAAAATGGCCAATTTACTCACTCTGAGTTCTCAAAAAGGGTTTCTTCACCCCGGGAAGTTAATTAAATACCATTTGGAGGCATTTAATGTTCGAGCAAAAACGGCTGATTTTCGACAAAAGAGATAACACCCCCCCATTACGTCATGCTTCAGAAATGTGGAAAATGGTCCGTTTTCAAATGTTTTATTTTTGAACGTCAGTTCGCATTTGTAGGTGGATCATCAGTGTTAGAGCTAAAATTAGCATGTTTAAAGTGATTTTCATGCTTCCAGGGGCCCTAAACACAAGATTTATGGAATGGTTAAAAGTGCATGAAAATGGCCAATTTACTCACTATGAGTTCTCAGAAAGGGTTTCTTCACCCCGGGAAGTTAATTAAATACCATTTAGAGGCATTTAATGTTCAAGCAAAAACAGCTGATTTTCGACAAAAGAGATAACACCCCCCCATTACGTCATGCTTCAGAAATGTGGAAAATGGTCCGTTTTCAAATGTTTTATTTTTGAACGTCAGTTCACATTTGTAGGTGGATCATCAGTGTTAGAGCTAAAATTAGCATGTTTAAAGTGATTTTCATGCTTCCAGGGGCTCGGGAAGTGAATTAAATACTATTTGGAGGCATTTAATGTTCAAGCAAAAACAGCTGATTTCTGACAAAAGAGATAACACCCCCCCATTACGTCATGCTTCAGAAATGTGGAAAATGGTCCGTTTTCAAATGTTTTATTTTTGAACGTCAGTTCACATTTGTAGGTGGATCATCAGTGTTAGAGCTAAAATTAGCATGTTTAAAGTGATTTTCATGCTTCCAGGGGCCCTAAACACAAGATTTATGGAATGGTTAAAAGTGCATTAAAATGGCCAATTTACTCACTCTCAGTTCGCAAAAAGGGTTTCTTCACCCCGGGAAGTTAATTAAATACCATTTGGAGGCATTTAATGTTCGAGCAAAAACGGCTGATTTTCGACAAAAGAGATAACACCCCCCCATTACGTCATGCTTCAGAAATGTGGAAAATGGTCCGTTTTCAAATGTTTTATTTTTGAACGTCAGTTCACATTTGTAGGTGGATCATCAGTGTTAGAGCTAAAATTAGCATGTTTAAAGTGATTTTCATGCTTCCAGGGGCTCGAGAAGTGAATTAAATACTATTTGGAGGCATTTAATGTTCAAGCAAAAACAGCTGATTTCTGACAAAAGAGATAACACCCCCCCATTACGTCATGCTTCAGAAATGTGGAAAATGGTCCGTTTTCAAATGTTTTATTTTTGAACATCAGTTCACATTTGTAGGTGGATCATCAGTGTTAGAGCTAAAATTAGCATGTTTAAAGTGATTTTCATGCTTCCAGGGGCCCTAAACACAAGATTTATGGAATGGTTAAAAGTGCATGAAAATGGCCAATTTACTCACTCTCAGTTCGCAAAAAGGGTTTCTTCACCCCGGGAAGTTAATTAAATTCCATTTGGAGGCATTTAATGTTCGAGCAAAAACGGCTGATTTTCGACAAAAGAGATAACACCCCCCCATTACGTCATGCTTCAGAAATGTGGAAAATGGTCCGTTTTCAAATGTTTTATTTTTGAACGTCAGTTCACATTTGTAGGTGGATCATCAGTGTTAGAGCTAAAATTAGCATGTTTAAAGTGATTTTCATGCTTCCAGGGGCTCGAGAAGTGAATTAAATACTATTTGGAGGCATTTAATGTTCAAGCAAAAACGGCTGATTTTCAACAAAAGAGATAACACCCCCCCATTACGTCATGCTTCAGAAATGTGGAAAATGGTCCGTTTTCAAATGTTTTATTTTTGAACGTCAGTTCACATTTGTAGGTGGATCATCAGTGTTAGAGCTAAAATTAGCATGTTTAAAGTGATTTTCATGCTTCCAGGGGCTCGGGAAGTGAATTAAATACTATTTGGAGGCATTTAATGTTCAAGCAAAAACAGCTGATTTCTGACAAAAGAGATAACACCCCCCCCCCCCCCATTACGTCATGCTTCAGAAATGTGGAAAATGGTCCGTTTTCAAATGTTTTATTTTTGAACGTCAGTTCACATTTGTAGGTGGATCATCAGTGTTAGAGCTAAAATTAGCATGTTTAAAGTGATTTTCATGCTTCCAGGGGCCCTTAACACAAGATTTATGGAATGGTTAAAAGTGCATGAAAATGGCCAATTTACTCACTCTGAGTTCTCAAAAAGGGTTTCTTCACCCCGGGAAGTTAATTAAATACCATTTGGAGGCATTTAATGTTCGAGCAAAAACGGCTGATTTTCGACAAAAGAGATAACACCCCCCCCCCCATTACGTCATGCTTCAGAAATGTGGAAAATGGTCCGTTTTCAAATGTTTTATTTTTGAACGTCAGTTCACATTTGTAGGTGGATCATCAGTGTTAGAGCTAAAATTAGCATGTTTAAAGTGATTTTCATGCTTCCAGGGGCCCTAAACACAAGATTTATGGAATGGTTAAAAGTGCATGAAAATGGCCAATTTACTCACTCTGAGTTCTCAAAAAGGGTTTCTTCACCACGGAAAGTTTATTAAATACCATTTGGAGGCATTTAATGTTCAAGCAAAAACGGCTGATTTTCGACAAAAGAGATAACACCCCCCCATTACGTCATGCTTCAGAAATGTGGAAAATGGTCCGTTTCAAATGTTTTATTTTTGAACGTCAGTTCACATTTGTAGGTGGATCCTCAGTGTTAGAGCTAAAATTAGCATGTTTAAAGTGATTTTCATGCTTCCAGGGGCCCTAAACACAAGATTTATGGAATGGTTAAAAGTGCATGAAAATGGCCAATTTACTCACTCTGAGTTCTCAAAAAGAGTTTCTTCACCACGGAAAGTTTATTAAATACCATTTGGAGGCATTTAATGTTCAAGCAAAAACGGCTGATTTTCGACAAAAGAGATAACACCCCCCATTACGTCATGCTTCAGAAATGTGGAAAATGGTCCGTTTTCAAATGTTTTATTTTTGAACGTCAGTTCACATTTGTAGGTGGATCATCAGTGTTAGAGCTAAAATTAGCATGTTTAAAGTGATTTTCATGCTTCCAGGGGCCCTAAACACAAGATTTATGGAATGGTTAAAAGTGCATGAAAATGGCCAATTTACTCACTCTGAGTTCTCAAAAAGGGTTTCTTCACCACGGAAAGTTTATTAAATACCATTTGGAGGCATTTAATGTTCAAGCAAAAACGGCTGATTTTCGACAAAAGAGATAACACCCCCCCATTACGTCATGCTTCAGAAATGTGGAAAATGGTCCGTTTTCAAATGTTTTATTTTTGAACGTCAGTTCACATTTGTAGGTGGATCATCAGTGTTAGAGCTAAAATTAGCACGTTAAAAGTGATTTTCATGCTTCCAGGGGCTCGGGAAGTGAATTAAATACAATTTGGAGGCATTTAATGTTCAGTCAAAAACAGCTGATTTCTGACAAAAGAGATAACACCCCCCATTACGTCATGCTTCAGAAATGTGGAAAATGGTCCGTTTTCAAATGTTTTATTTTTGAACGTCAGTTCACATTTGTAGGTGGATCATCAGTGTTAGAGCTAAAATTAGCATGTTTAAAGTGATTTTCATGCTTCCAGGGGCTCAGGAAGTGAATTAAATACTATTTGGAGGCATTTAATGTTCAAGCAAAAACAGCTGATTTTCGACAAAAGAGATAACACCCCCCCCATTACGTCATGCTTCAGAAATGTGGAAAATGGTCCGTTTTCAAATGTTTTATTTTTGAACGTCAGTTCGCATTTGTAGGTGGATCATCAGTGTTAGAGCTAAAATTAGCATGTTTAAAGTGATTTTCATGCTTCCAGGGGCCCTAAACACAAGATTTATGGAATGGTTAAAAGTGCATGAAAATGGCCAATTTACTCACTCTGAGTTCTCAGAAAGGGTTTCTTCACCCCGGGAAGTTAATTAAATACCATTTAGAGGCATTTAATGTTCAAGCAAAAACAGCTGATTTTCGACAAAAGAGATAACACCCCCCCATTACGTCATGCTTCAGAAATGTGGAAAATGGTCCGTTTTCAAATGTTTTATTTTTGAACGTCAGTTCACATTTGTAGGTGGATCATCAGTGTTAGAGCTGAAATTAGCATGTTTAAAGTGATTTTCATGCTTCCAGGGGCTCGGGAAGTGAATTAAATACTATTTGGAGGCATTTAATGTTCAAGCAAAAACAGCTGATTTCTGACAAAAGAGATAACACCCCCCCATTACGTCATGCTTCAGAAATGTGGAAAATGGTCCGTTTTCAAATGTTTTATTTTTGAACGTCAGTTCACATTTGTAGGTGGATCATCAGTGTTAGAGCTAAAATTAGCATGTTTAAAGTGATTTTCATGCTTCCAGGGGCCCTAAACACAAGATTTATGGAATGGTTAAAAGTGCATTAAAATGGCCAATTTACTCACTCTCAGTTCGCAAAAAGGGTTTCTTCACCCCGGGAAGTTAATTAAATACCATTTGGAGGCATTTAATGTTCGAGCAAAAACGGCTGATTTTCGACAAAAGAGATAACACCCCCCCATTACGTCATGCTTCAGAAATGTGGAAAATGTTCCGTTTTCAAATGTTTTATTTTTGAACGTCAGTTCACATTTGTAGGTGGATCATCAGTGTTAGAGCTAAAATTAGCATGTTTAAAGTGATTTTCATGCTTCCAGGGGCTCGAGAAGTGAATTAAATACTATTTGGAGGCATTTAATGTTCAAGCAAAAACAGCTGATTTCTGACAAAAGAGATAACACCCCCCATTACGTCATGCTTCAGAAATGTGGAAAATGGTCCGTTTTCAAATGTTTTATTTTTGAACGTCAGTTCACATTTGTAGGTGGATCATCAGTGTTAGAGCTAAAATTAGCATGTTTAAAGTGATTTTCATGCTTCCAGGGGCCCTAAACACAAGATTTATGGAATGGTTAAAAGTGCATGAAAATGGCCAATTTACTCACTCTCAGTTCGCAAAAAGGGTTTCTTCACCCCGGGAAGTTAATTAAATTCCATTTGGAGGCATTTAATGTTCGAGCAAAAACGGCTGATTTTCGACAAAAGAGATAACACCCCCCCATTACGTCATGCTTCAGAAATGTGGAAAATGGTCCGTTTTCAAATGTTTTATTTTTGAACGTCAGTTCACATTTGTAGGTGGATCATCAGTGTTAGAGCTAAAATTAGCATGTTTAAAGTGATTTTCATGCTTCCAGGGGCCCTAAACACAAGATTTATGGAATGGTTAAAAGTGCATGAAAATGGCCAATTTACTCACTCTGAGTTCTCAAAAAGGGTTTCTTCACCCCGGGAAGTTAATTAAATACCATTTGTAGGCAGTTAATGTTCAAGCAAAAACGGCTGATTTTCGACAAAAGAGATAACACCCCCCCATTACGTCATGCTTCAGAAATGTGGAAAATGGTCCGTTTTCAAATGTTTTATTTTTGAACGTCAGTTCACATTTGTAGGTGGATCATCAGTGTTACAGCTAAAATTAGCATGTTTAAAGTGATTTTCATGCTTCCAGGGGCCCTAAACACAAGATTTATGGAATGGTTAAAAGTGCATGAAAATGGCCAATTTACTCACTCTGAGTTCTCAAAAAGGGTTTCTTAACCCCGGGAAGTTAATTAAATACCATTTGGAGGCATTTAATGTTCAAGCAAAAACTGCTGATTTTCGACAAAAGAGATAACACCCCCCCATTACGTCATGCTTCAGAAATCTAGAAAATGGTCCGTTTTCAAATGTTTTATTTTTGAACGTCAGTTCACATTTGTAGGTGGATCATCAGTGTTAGAGCTAACATTAGCATGTTTAAAGTGATTTTCATGCTTCCAGGGGCCCTAAACACAAGATTTATGGACTGGTTAAAAGTGCATGAAAATGGCCAATTTACTCTGAGTTCTCAAAAAGGGTTTCTTCACCCCGGGGAAGTTAATTAAATGCCATTTGGAGGCATTTAATGTTTAAGCAAAAACGGCTGATTTTCGACAAAAGAGATAACACCCCCCCATTACGTCATGCTTCAGAAATGTGGAAAATGATCTGTTTTCAAATGTTTTATTTTTGAACGTCAGTTCACATTTGTAGGTGGATCCTCAGTGTTAGAGCTAAAATTAGCATGTTTAAAGTGATTTTCATGCTTCCAGGGGCCCTAAACACAAGATTTATGGAATGGTTAAAAGTGCATGAAAATGGCCAATTTACTCACTCTGAGTCCTCAAAAAGGGTTTCTTCACCACGGAAAGTTTATTAAATACCATTTGGAGGCATTTAATGTTCAAGCAAAAACGGCTGATTTTCGACAAAAGAGATAACACCCCCCATTACGTCATGCTTCAGAAATGTGGAAAATGGTCCGTTTTCAAATGTTTTATTTTTGAACAACAGTTCACATTTGTAGGTGGATCATCAGTGTTAGAGCTAAAATTAGCACGTTTAAAGTGATTTTCATGCTTCCAGGGGCTCGGGAAGTGAATTAAATACAATTTGGAGGCATTTAATGTTCAGTCAAAAACAGCTGATTTCTGACAAAAGAGATAACACCCCCCCATTACGTCATGCTTCAGAAATGTGGAAAATGGTCCGTTTTCAAATGTTTTATTTTTGAACGTCAGTTCACATTTGTAGGTGGATCATCAGTGTTAGAGCTAAAATTAGCATGTTTAAAGTGATTTTCATGCTTCCAGGGGCTCGGGAAGTGAATTAAATACTATTTGGAGGCATTTAATGTTCAAGCAAAAACGGCTGATTTTCAACAAAAGAGATAACACCCCCCCATTACGTCATGCTTCAGAAATGTGGAAAATGGTCCGTTTTCAAATGTTTTATTTTTGAACGTCAGTTCACATTTGTAGGTGGATCATCAGTGTTAGAGCTAAAATTAGCATGTTTAAAGTGATTTTCATGCTTCCAGGGGCCCTAAACACAAGATTTATGGAATGGTTAAAAGTGCATGAAAATGGCCAATTTACTCACTCTGAGTTCTCAAAAAGGGTTTCTTCACCCCGGGAAGTTAATTAAATACCATTTGGAGGCATTTAATGTTCGAGCAAAAACGGCTGATTTTCGACAAAAGAGATAACACCCCCCCATTACGTCATGCTTCAGAAATGTGGAAAATGGTCCGTTTTCAAATGTTTTATTTTTGAACGTCAGTTCGCATTTGTAGGTGGATCATCAGTGTTAGAGCTAAAATTAGCATGTTTAAAGTGATTTTCATGCTTCCAGGGGCCCTAAACACAAGATTTATGGAATGGTTAAAAGTGCATGAAAATGGCCAATTTACTCACTCTGAGTTCTCAGAAAGGGTTTCTTCACCCCGGGAAGTTAATTAAATACCATTTAGAGGCATTTAATGTTCAAGCAAAAACAGCTGATTTTCGACAAAAGAGATAACACCCCCCCATTACGTCATGCGTCAGAAATGTGGAAAATGGTCCGTTTTCAAATGTTTTATTTTTGAACGTCAGTTCACATTTGTAGGTGGATCATCAGTGTTAGAGCTGAAATTAGCATGTTTAAAGTGATTTTCATGCTTCCAGGGGCTCGGGAAGTGAATTAAATACTATTTGGAGGCATTTAATGTTCAAGCAAAAACAGCTGATTTCTGACAAAAGAGATAACACCCCCCCATTACGTCATGCTTCAGAAATGTGGAAAATGGTCCGTTTTCAAATGTTTTATTTTTGAACGTCAGTTCACATTTGTAGGTGGATCATCAGTGTTAGAGCTAAAATTAGCATGTTTAAAGTGATTTTCATGCTTCCAGGGGCCCTAAACACAAGATTTATGGAATGGTTAAAAGTGCATTAAAATGGCCAATTTACTCACTCTCAGTTCGCAAAAAGGGTTTCTTCACCCCGGGAAGTTAATTAAATACCATTTAGAGGCATTTAATGTTCAAGCAAAAACAGCTGATTTTCGACAAAAGAGATAACACCCCCCCATTACGTCATGCTTCAGAAATGTGGAAAATGGTCCGTTTTCAAATGTTTTATTTTTGAACGTCAGTTCACATTTGTAGGTGGATCATCAGTGTTAGAGCTAAAATTAGCATGTTTAAAGTGATTTTCATGCTTCCAGGGGCTCGAGAAGTGAATTAAATACTATTTGGAGGCATTTAATGTTCAAGCAAAAACAGCTGATTTCTGACAAAAGAGATAACACCCCCCCATTACGTCATGCTTCAGAAATGTGGAAAATGGTCCGTTTTCAAATGTTTTATTTTTGAACGTCAGTTCACATTTGTAGGTGGATCATCAGTGTTAGAGCTAAAATTAGCATGTTTAAAGTGATTTTCATGCTTCCAGGGGCCCAAAACACAAGATTAATGGAATGGTTAAAAGTGCATGAAAATGGCCAATTTACTCACTCTGAGTTCTCAAAAAGGGTTTCTTCACCCCGGGAAGTGAAATAAATACCATTTGGAGGCATTTAATGTTCGAGCAAAAACGGCTGATTTTCGACAAAAGAGATAACACCCCCCCATTACGTCATGCTTAAGAAATGTATAAAATGGTCCGTTTTCAAATGTTTTATTTTTGAACGTCAGTTCACATTTGTAGGTGGATCATCAGTGTTAGAGCTAAAATTAGCATGTTTAAAGTGATTTTCATGCTTCCAGGGGCTCGAGAAGTGAATTAAATACTATTTGGAGGCATTTCATGTTCAAGCAAAAACGGCTGATTTTCAACAAAAGAGATAACACCCCCCCATTACGTCATGCTTCAGAAATGTGGAAAATGGTCCGTTTTCAAATGTTTTATTTTTGAACGTCAGTTCACATTTGTAGGTGGATCATCAGTGTTACAGCTAAAATTAGCATGTTTAAAGTGATTTTCATGCTTCCAGGGGCCCTAAACACAAGATTTATGGAATGGTTAAAAGTGCATGAAAATGGCCAATTTACTCACTCTGAGTTCTCAAAAAGGGTTTCTTAACCCCGGGAAGTTAATTAAATACCATTTGGAGGCATTTAATGTTCGAGCAAAAACGGCTGATTTTCAACAAAAGAGATAACACCCCCCCATTACGTCATGCTTCAGAAATGTGGAAAATGGTCCGTTTTCAAATGTTTTATTTTTGAACGTCAGTTCGCATTTGTAGGTGGATCATCAGTGTTAGAGCTAAAATTAGCATGTTTAAAGTGATTTTCATGCTTCCAGGGGCCCTAAACACAAGATTTATGGAATGGTTAAAAGTGCATGAAAATGGCCAATTTACTCACTCTGAGTTCTCAGAAAGGGTTTCTTCACCCCGGGAAGTTAATTAAATACCATTTAGAGGCATTTAATGTTCAAGCAAAAACAGCTGATTTCTGACAAAAGAGATAACACCCCCCCATTACGTCATGCTTCAGAAATGTGGAAAATGGTCCGTTTTCAAATGTTTTATTTTTGAACGTCAGTTCACATTTGTAGGTGGATCATCAGTGTTAGAGCTAAAATTAGCATGTTTAAAGTGATTTTCATGCTTCCAGGGGCCCTTAACACAAGATTTATGGAATGGTTAAAAGTGCATGAAAATGGCCAATTTACTCACTCTGAGTTCTCAAAAAGGGTTTCTTCACCCCGGGAAGTTAATTAAATACCATTTGGAGGCATTTAATGTTCGAGCAAAAACGGCTGATTTTCGACAAAAGAGATAACACCCCCCCCCCATTACGTCATGCTTCAGAAATGTGGAAAATGGTCCGTTTTCAAATGTTTTATTTTTGAACGTCAGTTCACATTTGTAGGTGGATCATCAGTGTTAGAGCTAAAATTAGCATGTTTAAAGTGATTTTCATGCTTCCAGGGGCCCTAAACACAAGATTTATGGAATGGTTAAAAGTGCATGAAAATGGCCAATTTACTCACTCTGAGTTCTCAAAAAGGGTTTCTTCACCCCGGGAAGTTAATTAAATACCATTTGGAGGCATTTAATGTTCAAGCAAAAACAGCTGATTTTCGACAAAAGAGATAACACCCCCCCATTACGTCATGCTTCGGAAATGTGGAAAATGGTCCGTTTTCAAATGTTTTATTTTTGAACGTCAGTTCACATTTGTAGGTGGATCCTCAGTGTTAGAGCTAAAATTAGCATGTTTAAAGTGATTTTCATGCTTCCAGGGGCCCTAAACACAAGATTTATGGAATGGTTAAAAGTGCATGAAAATGGCCAATTTACTCACTCTGAGTTCTCAAAAAGGGTTTCTTCACCACGGAAAGTTTATTAAATACCATTTGGAGGCATTTAATGTTCAAGCAAAAACGGATGATTTTCGACAAAAGAGATAACACCCCCCCATTACGTCATGCTTCAGAAATGTGGAAAATGGTCCGTTTTCAAATGTTTTATTTTTGAACGTCAGTTCACATTTGTAGGTGGATCATCAGTGTTAGAGCTAAAATTAGCACGTTAAAAGTGATTTTCATGCTTCCAGGGGCTCGGGAAGTGAATTAAATACAATTTGGAGGCATTTAATGTTCAGTCAAAAACAGCTGATTTCTGACAAAAGAGATAACACCCCCCATTACGTCATGCTTCAGAAATGTGGAAAATGGTCCGTTTTCAAATGTTTTATTTTTGAACGTCAGTTCACATTTGTAGGTGGATCATCAGTGTTAGAGCTAAAATTAGCATGTTTAAAGTGATTTTCATGCTTCCAGGGGCTCAGGAAGTGAATTAAATACTATTTGGAGGCATTTAATGTTCAAGCAAAAACAGCTGATTTTCGACAAAAGAGATAACACCCCCCCCATTACGTCATGCTTCAGAAATGTGGAAAATGGTCCGTTTTCAAATGTTTTATTTTTGAACGTCAGTTCGCATTTGTAGGTGGATCATCAGTGTTAGAGCTAAAATTAGCATGTTTAAAGTGATTTTCATGCTTCCAGGGGCCCTAAACACAAGATTTATGGAATGGTTAAAAGTGCATGAAAATGGCCAATTTACTCACTCTGAGTTCTCAGAAAGGGTTTCTTCACCCCGGGAAGTTAATTAAATACCATTTAGAGGCATTTAATGTTCAAGCAAAAACAGCTGATTTTCGACAAAAGAGATAACACCCCCCCATTACGTCATGCTTCAGAAATGTGGAAAATGGTCCGTTTTCAAATGTTTTATTTTTGAACGTCAGTTCACATTTGTAGGTGGATCATCAGTGTTAGAGCTGAAATTAGCATGTTTAAAGTGATTTTCATGCTTCCAGGGGCTCGGGAAGTGAATTAAATACTATTTGGAGGCATTTAATGTTCAAGCAAAAACAGCTGATTTCTGACAAAAGAGATAACACCCCCCCATTACGTCATGCTTCAGAAATGTGGAAAATGGTCCGTTTTCAAATGTTTTATTTTTGAACGTCAGTTCACATTTGTAGGTGGATCATCAGTGTTAGAGCTAAAATTAGCATGTTTAAAGTGATTTTCATGCTTCCAGGGGCCCTAAACACAAGATTTATGGAATGGTTAAAAGTGCATTAAAATGGCCAATTTACTCACTCTCAGTTCGCAAAAAGGGTTTCTTCACCCCGGGAAGTTAATTAAATACCATTTGGAGGCATTTAATGTTCGAGCAAAAACGGCTGATTTTCGACAAAAGAGATAACACCCCCCCATTACGTCATGCTTCAGAAATGTGGAAAATGTTCCGTTTTCAAATGTTTTATTTTTGAACGTCAGTTCACATTTGTAGGTGGATCATCAGTGTTAGAGCTAAAATTAGCATGTTTAAAGTGATTTTCATGCTTCCAGGGGCTCGAGAAGTGAATTAAATACTATTTGGAGGCATTTAATGTTCAAGCAAAAACAGCTGATTTCTGACAAAAGAGATAACACCCCCCATTACGTCATGCTTCAGAAATGTGGAAAATGGTCCGTTTTCAAATGTTTTATTTTTGAACGTCAGTTCACATTTGTAGGTGGATCATCAGTGTTAGAGCTAAAATTAGCATGTTTAAAGTGATTTTCATGCTTCCAGGGGCCCTAAACACAAGATTTATGGAATGGTTAAAAGTGCATGAAAATGGCCAATTTACTCACTCTCAGTTCGCAAAAAGGGTTTCTTCACCCCGGGAAGTTAATTAAATTCCATTTGGAGGCATTTAATGTTCGAGCAAAAACGGCTGATTTTCGACAAAAGAGATAACACCCCCCCATTACGTCATGCTTCAGAAATGTGGAAAATGGTCCGTTTTCAAATGTTTTATTTTTGAACGTCAGTTCACATTTGTAGGTGGATCATCAGTGTTAGAGCTAAAATTAGCATGTTTAAAGTGATTTTCATGCTTCCAGGGGCCCTAAACACAAGATTTATGGAATGGTTAAAAGTGCATGAAAATGGCCAATTTACTCACTCTGAGTTCTCAAAAAGGGTTTCTTCACCCCGGGAAGTTAATTAAATACCATTTGTAGGCAGTTAATGTTCAAGCAAAAACGGCTGATTTTCGACAAAAGAGATAACACCCCCCCATTACGTCATGCTTCAGAAATGTGGAAAATGGTCCGTTTTCAAATGTTTTATTTTTGAACGTCAGTTCACATTTGTAGGTGGATCATCAGTGTTACAGCTAAAATTAGCATGTTTAAAGTGATTTTCATGCTTCCAGGGGCCCTAAACACAAGATTTATGGAATGGTTAAAAGTGCATGAAAATGGCCAATTTACTCACTCTGAGTTCTCAAAAAGGGTTTCTTAACCCCGGGAAGTTAATTAAATACCATTTGGAGGCATTTAATGTTCAAGCAAAAACTGCTGATTTTCGACAAAAGAGATAACACCCCCCCATTACGTCATGCTTCAGAAATCTAGAAAATGGTCCGTTTTCAAATGTTTTATTTTTGAACGTCAGTTCACATTTGTAGGTGGATCATCAGTGTTAGAGCTAACATTAGCATGTTTAAAGTGATTTTCATGCTTCCAGGGGCCCTAAACACAAGATTTATGGACTGGTTAAAAGTGCATGAAAATGGCCAATTTACTCTGAGTTCTCAAAAAGGGTTTCTTCACCCCGGGGAAGTTAATTAAATGCCATTTGGAGGCATTTAATGTTTAAGCAAAAACGGCTGATTTTCGACAAAAGAGATAACACCCCCCCATTACGTCATGCTTCAGAAATGTGGAAAATGATCTGTTTTCAAATGTTTTATTTTTGAACGTCAGTTCACATTTGTAGGTGGATCCTCAGTGTTAGAGCTAAAATTAGCATGTTTAAAGTGATTTTCATGCTTCCAGGGGCCCTAAACACAAGATTTATGGAATGGTTAAAAGTGCATGAAAATGGCCAATTTACTCACTCTGAGTCCTCAAAAAGGGTTTCTTCACCACGGAAAGTTTATTAAATACCATTTGGAGGCATTTAATGTTCAAGCAAAAACGGCTGATTTTCGACAAAAGAGATAACACCCCCCCATTACGTCATGCTTCAGAAATGTGGAAAATGGTCCGTTTTCAAATGTTTTATTTTTGAACAACAGTTCACATTTGTAGGTGGATCATCAGTGTTAGAGCTAAAATTAGCACGTTTAAAGTGATTTTCATGCTTCCAGGGGCTCGGGAAGTGAATTAAATACAATTTGGAGGCATTTAATGTTCAGTCAAAAACAGCTGATTTCTGACAAAAGAGATAACACCCCCCCATTACGTCATGCTTCAGAAATGTGGAAAATGGTCCGTTTTCAAATGTTTTATTTTTGAACGTCAGTTCACATTTGTAGGTGGATCATCAGTGTTAGAGCTAAAATTAGCATGTTTAAAGTGATTTTCATGCTTCCAGGGGCTCGGGAAGTGAATTAAATACTATTTGGAGGCATTTAATGTTCAAGCAAAAACGGCTGATTTTCAACAAAAGAGATAACACCCCCCCATTACGTCATGCTTCAGAAATGTGGAAAATGGTCCGTTTTCAAATGTTTTATTTTTGAACGTCAGTTCACATTTGTAGGTGGATCATCAGTGTTAGAGCTAAAATTAGCATGTTTAAAGTGATTTTCATGCTTCCAGGGGCCCTAAACACAAGATTTATGGAATGGTTAAAAGTGCATGAAAATGGCCAATTTACTCACTCTGAGTTCTCAAAAAGGGTTTCTTCACCCCGGGAAGTTAATTAAATACCATTTGGAGGCATTTAATGTTCGAGCAAAAACGGCTGATTTTCGACAAAAGAGATAACACCCCCCCATTACGTCATGCTTCAGAAATGTGGAAAATGGTCCGTTTTCAAATGTTTTATTTTTGAACGTCAGTTCGCATTTGTAGGTGGATCATCAGTGTTAGAGCTAAAATTAGCATGTTTAAAGTGATTTTCATGCTTCCAGGGGCCCTAAACACAAGATTTATGGAATGGTTAAAAGTGCATGAAAATGGCCAATTTACTCACTCTGAGTTCTCAGAAAGGGTTTCTTCACCCCGGGAAGTTAATTAAATACCATTTAGAGGCATTTAATGTTCAAGCAAAAACAGCTGATTTTCGACAAAAGAGATAACACCCCCCCATTACGTCATGCGTCAGAAATGTGGAAAATGGTCCGTTTTCAAATGTTTTATTTTTGAACGTCAGTTCACATTTGTAGGTGGATCATCAGTGTTAGAGCTGAAATTAGCATGTTTAAAGTGATTTTCATGCTTCCAGGGGCTCGGGAAGTGAATTAAATACTATTTGGAGGCATTTAATGTTCAAGCAAAAACAGCTGATTTCTGACAAAAGAGATAACACCCCCCCATTACGTCATGCTTCAGAAATGTGGAAAATGGTCCGTTTTCAAATGTTTTATTTTTGAACGTCAGTTCACATTTGTAGGTGGATCATCAGTGTTAGAGCTAAAATTAGCATGTTTAAAGTGATTTTCATGCTTCCAGGGGCCCTAAACACAAGATTTATGGAATGGTTAAAAGTGCATTAAAATGGCCAATTTACTCACTCTCAGTTCGCAAAAAGGGTTTCTTCACCCCGGGAAGTTAATTAAATACCATTTGGAGGCATTTAATGTTCGAGCAAAAACGGCTGATTTTCGACAAAAGAGATAACACCCCCCCATTACGTCATGCTTCAGAAATGTGGAAAATGGTCCGTTTTCAAATGTTTTATTTTTGAACGTCAGTTCACATTTGTAGGTGGATCATCAGTGTTAGAGCTAAAATTAGCATGTTTAAAGTGATTTTCATGCTTCCAGGGGCTCGAGAAGTGAATTAAATACTATTTGGAGGCATTTAATGTTCAAGCAAAAACAGCTGATTTCTGACAAAAGAGATAACACCCCCCCATTACGTCATGCTTCAGAAATGTGGAAAATGGTCCGTTTTCAAATGTTTTATTTTTGAACGTCAGTTCACATTTGTAGGTGGATCATCAGTGTTAGAGCTAAAATTAGCATGTTTAAAGTGATTTTCATGCTTCCAGGGGCCCAAAACACAAGATTAATGGAATGGTTAAAAGTGCATGAAAATGGCCAATTTACTCACTCTGAGTTCTCAAAAAGGGTTTCTTCACCCCGGGAAGTGAAATAAATACCATTTGGAGGCATTTAATGTTCGAGCAAAAACGGCTGATTTTCGACAAAAGAGATAACACCCCCCCATTACGTCATGCTTCAGAAATGTATAAAATGGTCCGTTTTCAAATGTTTTATTTTTGAACGTCAGTTCACATTTGTAGGTGGATCATCAGTGTTAGAGCTAAAATTAGCATGTTTAAAGTGATTTTCATGCTTCCAGGGGCTCGAGAAGTGAATTAAATACTATTTGGAGGCATTTCATGTTCAAGCAAAAACGGCTGATTTTCAACAAAAGAGATAACACCCCCCCATTACGTCATGCTTCAGAAATGTGGAAAATGGTCCGTTTTCAAATGTTTTATTTTTGAACGTCAGTTCACATTTGTAGGTGGATCATCAGTGTTACAGCTAAAATTAGCATGTTTAAAGTGATTTTCATGCTTCCAGGGGCCCTAAACACAAGATTTATGGAATGGTTAAAAGTGCATGAAAATGGCCAATTTACTCACTCTGAGTTCTCAAAAAGGGTTTCTTAACCCCGGGAAGTTAATTAAATACCATTTGGAGGCATTTAATGTTCGAGCAAAAACGGCTGATTTTCAACAAAAGAGATAACACCCCCCCATTACGTCATGCTTCAGAAATGTGGAAAATGGTCCGTTTTCAAATGTTTTATTTTTGAACGTCAGTTCGCATTTGTAGGTGGATCATCAGTGTTAGAGCTAAAATTAGCATGTTTAAAGTGATTTTCATGCTTCCAGGGGCCCTAAACACAAGATTTATGGAATGGTTAAAAGTGCATGAAAATGGCCAATTTACTCACTCTGAGTTCTCAGAAAGGGTTTCTTCACCCCGGGAAGTTAATTAAATACCATTTAGAGGCATTTAATGTTCAAGCAAAAACAGCTGATTTTCGACAAAAGAGATAACACCCCCCCATTACGTCATGCGTCAGAAATGTGGAAAATGGTCCGTTTTCAAATGTTTTATTTTTGAACGTCAGTTCACATTTGTAGGTGGATCATCAGTGTTAGAGCTGAAATTAGCATGTTTAAAGTGATTTTCATGCTTCCAGGGGCTCGGGAAGTGAATTAAATACTATTTGGAGGCATTTAATGTTCAAGCAAAAACAGCTGATTTCTGACAAAAGAGATAACACCCCCCCATTACGTCATGCTTCAGAAATGTGGAAAATGGTCCGTTTTCAAATGTTTTATTTTTGAACGTCAGTTCACATTTGTAGGTGGATCATCAGTGTTAGAGCTAAAATTAGCATGTTTAAAGTGATTTTCATGCTTCCAGGGGCCCTAAACACAAGATTTATGGAATGGTTAAAAGTGCATTAAAATGGCCAATTTACTCACTCTCAGTTCGCAAAAAGGGTTTCTTCACCCCGGGAAGTTAATTAAATACCATTTGGAGGCATTTAATGTTCGAGCAAAAACGGCTGATTTTCGACAAAAGAGATAACACCCCCCCATTACGTCATGCTTCAGAAATGTGGAAAATGGTCCGTTTTCAAATGTTTTATTTTTGAACGTCAGTTCACATTTGTAGGTGGATCATCAGTGTTAGAGCTAAAATTAGCATGTTTAAAGTGATTTTCATGCTTCCAGGGGCTCGAGAAGTGAATTAAATACTATTTGGAGGCATTTAATGTTCAAGCAAAAACAGCTGATTTCTGACAAAAGAGATAACACCCCCCCATTACGTCATGCTTCAGAAATGTGGAAAATGGTCCGTTTTCAAATGTTTTATTTTTGAACGTCAGTTCACATTTGTAGGTGGATCATCAGTGTTAGAGCTAAAATTAGCATGTTTAAAGTGATTTTCATGCTTCCAGGGGCCCAAAACACAAGATTAATGGAATGGTTAAAAGTGCATGAAAATGGCCAATTTACTCACTCTGAGTTCTCAAAAAGGGTTTCTTCACCCCGGGAAGTGAAATAAATACCATTTGGAGGCATTTAATGTTCGAGCAAAAACGGCTGATTTTCGACAAAAGAGATAACACCCCCCCATTACGTCATGCTTCAGAAATGTATAAAATGGTCCGTTTTCAAATGTTTTATTTTTGAACGTCAGTTCACATTTGTAGGTGGATCATCAGTGTTAGAGCTAAAATTAGCATGTTTAAAGTGATTTTCATGCTTCCAGGGGCTCGAGAAGTGAATTAAATACTATTTGGAGGCATTTCATGTTCAAGCAAAAACGGCTGATTTTCAACAAAAGAGATAACACCCCCCCATTACGTCATGCTTCAGAAATGTGGAAAATGGTCCGTTTTCAAATGTTTTATTTTTGAACGTCAGTTCACATTTGTAGGTGGATCATCAGTGTTACAGCTAAAATTAGCATGTTTAAAGTGATTTTCATGCTTCCAGGGGCCCTAAACACAAGATTTATGGAATGGTTAAAAGTGCATGAAAATGGCCAATTTACTCACTCAGAGTTCTCAAAAAGGGTTTCTTAACCCCGGGAAGTTAATTAAATACCATTTGGAGGCATTTAATGTTCGAGCAAAAACTGCTGATTTTCAACAAAAGAGATAACACCCCCCCATTACATCATGCTTCAGAAATGTAGAAAATGGTCCGTTTTCAAATGTTTTATTTTTGAACGTCAGTTCACATTTGTAGGTGGATCATCAGTGTTAGAGCTAACATTAGCATGTTTAAAGTGATTTTCATGCTTCCAGGGGCCCTAAACACAAGATTTATGGACTGGTTAAAAGTGCATGAAAATGGCCAATTCACTCTGAGTTCTCAAAAAGGGTTTCTTCACCCGGGGGAAGTTAATTAAATGCCATTTGGAGGCATTTAATGTTTAAGCAAAAACGGCTCATTTTCGAAAAAAGAGATAACACCCGCCCATTACGTCATGCTTCAGAAATGTGGAAAATGATCTGTTTTCAAATGTTTTATTTTTGAACGTCAGTTCACATTTGTAGGTGGATCCTCAGTGTTAGAGCTAAAATTAGCATGTTTAAAGTGATTTTCATGCTTCCAAGGGCCCTAAACACAAGATTTATGGAATGGTTAAAAGTGCATGAAAATGGCCAATTTACTCACTCTGAGTTCTCAAAAAGGGTTTCTTCACCACGGAAAGTTTATTAAATACCATTTGGAGGCATTTAATGTTCAAGCAAAAACGGCAGATTTTCGACAAAAGAGATAACACCCCCCCATTACGTCATGCTTCAGAAATGTGGAAAATGGTCCGTTTTCAAATGTTTTATTTTTGAACGTCAGTTCACATTTGTAGGTGGATCATCAGTGTTAGAGCTAAAATTAGCACGTTTAAAGTGATTTTCATGCTTCCAGGGGCTCGGGAAGTGAATTAAATACAATTTGGAGGCATTTAATGTTCAGTCAAAAACAGCTGATTTCTGACAAAAGAGATAACACCCCCCCATTACGTCATGCTTCAGAAATGTGGAAAATGGTCCGTTTTCAAATGTTTTATTTTTGAACGTCAGTTCACATTTGTAGGTGGATCATCAGTGTTAGAGCTAAAATTAGCATGTTTAAAGTGATTTTCATGCTTCCAGGGGCTCGGGAAGTGAATTAAATACTATTTGGAGGCATTTAATGTTCAAGCAAAAACGGCTGATTTTCAACAAAATAGATAACACCCCCCCATTACGTCATGCTTCAGAAATGTGGAAAATGGTCCGTTTTCAAATGTTTTATTTTTGAACGTCAGTTCACATTTGTAGGTGGATCATCAGTGTTAGAGCTAAAATTAGCATGTTTAAAGTGATTTTCATGCTTCCAGGGGCCCTAAACACAAGATTTATGGAATGGTTAAAAGTGCATGAAAATGGCCAATTTACTCACTCTGAGTTCTCAAAAAGGGTTTCTTCACCCCGGGAAGTTAATTAAATACCATTTGGAGGCATTTAATGTTCGAGCAAAAACGGCTGATTTTCGACAAAAGAGATAACACCCCCCCATTACGTCATGCTTCAGAAATGTGGAAAATGGTCCGTTTTCAAATGTTTTATTTTTGAACGTCAGTTCGCATTTGTAGGTGGATCATCAGTGTTAGAGCTAAAATTAGCATGTTTAAAGTGATTTTCATGCTTCCAGGGGCCCTAAACACAAGATTTATGGAATGGTTAAAAGTGCATGAAAATGGCCAATTTACTCACTCTGAGTTCTCAGAAAGGGTTTCTTCACCCCGGGAAGTTAATTAAATACCATTTAGAGGCATTTAATGTTCAAGCAAAAACAGCTGATTTTCGACAAAAGAGATAACACCCCCCCATTACGTCATGCTTCAGAAATGTGGAAAATGGTCCGTTTTCAAATGTTTTATTTTTGAACGTCAGTTCACATTTGTAGGTGGATCATCATTGTTAGAGCTGAAATTAGCATGTTTAAAGTGATTTTCATGCTTCCAGGGGCTCGGGAAGTGAATTAAATACTATTTGGAGGCATTTAATGTTCAAGCAAAAACAGCTGATTTCTGACAAAAGAGATAACACCCCCCCATTACGTCATGCTTCAGAAATGTGGAAAATGGTCCGTTTTCAAATGTTTTATTTTTGAACGTCAGTTCACATTTGTAGGTGGATCATCAGTGTTAGAGCTAAAATTAGCATGTTTAAAGTGATTTTCATGCTTCCAGGGGCTCGGGAAGTGAATTAAATACTATTTGGAGGCATTTAATGTTCAAGCAAAAATGGCTGATTTTCAACAAAAGAGATAACACCCCCCCATTACGTCATGCTTCAGAAATGTGGAAAATGGTCCGTTTTCAAATGTTTTATTTTTGAACGTCAGTTCACATTTGTAGGTGGATCATCAGTGTTAGAGCTAAAATTAGCATGTTTAAAGTGATTTTCATGCTTCCAGGGGCCCTAAACACAAGATTTATGGAATGGTTAAAAGTGCATGAAAATGGCCAATTTACTCACTCTGAGTTCTCAAAAAGGGTTTCTTCACCCCGGGAAGTTAATTAAATACCATTTGGAGGCATTTAATGTTCGAGCAAAAACGGCTGATTTTCGACAAAAGAGATAACACCCCCCCATTACGTCATGCTTCAGAAATGTGGAAAATGGTCCGTTTTCAAATGTTTTATTTTTGAACGTCAGTTCGCATTTGTAGGTGGATCATCAGTGTTAGAGGTAAAATTAGCATGTTTAAAGTGATTTTCATGCTTCCAGGGGCCCTAAACACAAGATTTATGGAATGGTTAAAAGTGCATTAAAATGGCCAATTTACTCACTCTCAGTTCGCAAAAAGGGTTTCTTCACCCCGGGAAGTTAATTAAATACCATTTGGAGGCATTTAATGTTCGAGCAAAAACGGCTGATTTTCGACAAAAGAGATAACACCCCCCCATTACGTCATGCTTCAGAAATGTGGAAAATGGTCCGTTTTCAAATGTTTTATTTTTGAACGTCAGTTCACATTTGTAGGTGGATCATCAGTGTTAGAGCTAAAATTAGCATGTTTAAAGTGATTTTCATGCTTCCAGGGGCTCGAGAAGTGAATTAAATACTATTTGGAGGCATTTAATGTTCAAGCAAAAACAGCTGATTTCTGACAAAAGAGATAACACCCCCCCATTACGTCATGCTTCAGAAATGTGGAAAATGGTCCGTTTTCAAATGTTTTATTTTTGAACGTCAGTTCACATTTGTAGGTGGATCATCAGTGTTAGAGCTAAAATTAGCATGTTTAAAGTGATTTTCATGCTTCCAGGGGCCCTAAACACAAGATTTATGGAATGGTTAAAAGTGCATGAAAATGGCCAATTTACTCACTCTCAGTTCGCAAAAAGGGTTTCTTCACCCCGGGAAGTTAATTAAATTCCATTTGGAGGCATTTAATGTTCGAGCAAAAACGGCTGATTTTCGACAAAAGAGATAACACCCCCCCATTACGTCATGCTTCAGAAATGTGGAAAATGGTCCGTTTTCAAATGTTTTATTTTTGAACGTCAGTTCACATTTGTAGGTGGATCATCAGTGTTAGAGCTAAAATTAGCATGTTTAAAGTGATTTTCATGCTTCCAGGGGCTCGAGAAGTGAATTAAATACTATTTGGAGGCATTTAATGTTCAAGCAAAAACGGCTGATTTTCAACAAAAGAGATAACACCCCCCCATTACGTCATGCTTCAGAAATGTGGAAAATGGTCCGTTTTCAAATGTTTTATTTTTGAACGTCAGTTCACATTTGTAGGTGGATCATCAGTGTTACAGCTAAAATTAGCATGTTTAAAGTGATTTTCATGCTTCCAGGGGCCCTAAACACAAGATTTATGGAATGGTTAAAAGTGCATGAAAATGGCCAATTTACTCACTCTGAGTTCTCAAAAAGGGTTTCTTAACCCCGGGAAGTTAATTAAATACCATTTGGAGGCATTTAATGTTCGAGCAAAAACTGCTGATTTTCGACAAAAGAGATAACACCCCCCCATTACGTCATGCTTCAGAAATGTAGAAAATGGTCCGTTTTCAAATGTTTTATTTTTGAACGTCAGTTCACATTTGTAGGTGGATCATCAGTGTTAGAGCTAACATTAGCATGTTTAAAGTGATTTTCATGCTTCCAGGGGCCCTAAACACAAGATTTATGGAATGGTTAAAAGTGCATGAAAATGGCCAATTTACTCACTCTGAGTTCTCAAAAAGGGTTTCTTCACCCCGGGAAGTTAATTAAATACCATTTGGAGGCATTTAATGTTCGAGCAAAAACGGCTGATTTTCGACAAAAGAGATAACACCCCCCCATTACGTCATGCTTCAGAAATGTGGAAAATGGTCCGTTTTCAAATGTTTTATTTTTGAACGTCAGTTCGCATTTGTAGGTGGATCATCAGTGTTAGAGGTAAAATTAGCATGTTTAAAGTGATTTTCATGCTTCCAGGGGCCCTAAACACAAGATTTATGGAATGGTTAAAAGTGCATTAAAATGGCCAATTTACTCACTCTCAGTTCGCAAAAAGGGTTTCTTCACCCCGGGAAGTTAATTAAATACCATTTGGAGGCATTTAATGTTCGAGCAAAAACGGCTGATTTTCGACAAAAGAGATAACACCCCCCCATTACGTCATGCTTCAGAAATGTGGAAAATGGTCCGTTTTCAAATGTTTTATTTTTGAACGTCAGTTCACATTTGTAGGTGGATCATCAGTGTTAGAGCTAAAATTAGCATGTTTAAAGTGATTTTCATGCTTCCAGGGGCTCGAGAAGTGAATTAAATACTATTTGGAGGCATTTAATGTTCAAGCAAAAACAGCTGATTTCTGACAAAAGAGATAACACCCCCCCATTACGTCATGCTTCAGAAATGTGGAAAATGGTCCGTTTTCAAATGTTTTATTTTTGAACGTCAGTTCACATTTGTAGGTGGATCATCAGTGTTAGAGCTAAAATTAGCATGTTTAAAGTGATTTTCATGCTTCCAGGGGCCCTAAACACAAGATTTATGGAATGGTTAAAAGTGCATGAAAATGGCCAATTTACTCACTCTCAGTTCGCAAAAAGGGTTTCTTCACCCCGGGAAGTTAATTAAATTCCATTTGGAGGCATTTAATGTTCGAGCAAAAACGGCTGATTTTCGACAAAAGAGATAACACCCCCCCATTACGTCATGCTTCAGAAATGTGGAAAATGGTCCGTTTTCAAATGTTTTATTTTTGAACGTCAGTTCACATTTGTAGGTGGATCATCAGTGTTAGAGCTAAAATTAGCATGTTTAAAGTGATTTTCATGCTTCCAGGGGCTCGAGAAGTGAATTAAATACTATTTGGAGGCATTTAATGTTCAAGCAAAAACGGCTGATTTTCAACAAAAGAGATAACACCCCCCCATTACGTCATGCTTCAGAAATGTGGAAAATGGTCCATTTTCAAATGTTTTATTTTTGAACGTCAGTTCACATTTGTAGGTGGATCATCAGTGTTACAGCTAAAATTAGCATGTTTAAAGTGATTTTCATGCTTCCAGGGGCCCTAAACACAAGATTTATGGAATGGTTAAAAGTGCATGAAAATGGCCAATTTACTCACTCTGAGTTCTCAAAAAGGGTTTCTTAACCCCGGGAAGTTAATTAAATACCATTTGGAGGCATTTAATGTTCGAGCAAAAACTGCTGATTTTCGACAAAAGAGATAACACCCCCCCATTACGTCATGCTTCAGAAATGTAGAAAATGGTCCGTTTTCAAATGTTTTATTTTTGAACGTCAGTTCACATTTGTAGGTGGATCATCAGTGTTAGAGCTAACATTAGCATGTTTAAAGTGATTTTCATGCTTCCAGGGGCCCTAAACACAAGATTTATGGACTGGTTAAAAGTGCATGAAAATGGCCAATTTACTCTGAGTTCTCAAAAAGGGTTTCTTCACCCCGGGGAAGTTAATTAAATGCCATTTGGAGGCATTTAATGTTTAAGCAAAAACGGCTGATTTTCGACAAAAGAGATAACACCCCCCCATTACGTCATGCTTCAGAAATGTGGAAAATGATCTGTTTTCAAATGTTTTATTTTTGAACGTCAGTTCACATTTGTAGGTGGATCCTCAGTGTTAGAGCTAAAATTAGCATGTTTAAAGTGATTTTCATGCTTCCAGGGGCCCTAAACACAAGATTTATGGAATGGTTAAAAGTGCATGAAAATGGCCAATTTACTCACTCTGAGTTCTCAAAAAGGGTTTCTTCACCACGGAAAGTTTATTAAATACCATTTGGAGGCATTTAATGTTCAAGCAAAAACGGCTGATTTTCGACAAAAGAGATAACACCCCCCCATTACGTCATGCTTCAGAAATGTGGAAAATGGTCCGTTTTCAAATGTTTTATTTTTGAACGTCAGTTCACATTTGTAGGTGGATCATCAGTGTTAGAGCTAAAATTAGCATGTTTAAAGTGATTTTCATGCTTCCAGGGGCTCGGGAAGTGAATTAAATACTATTTGGAGGCATTTAATGTTCAAGCAAAAACGGCTGATTTTCAACAAAAGAGATAACACCCCCCCATTACGTCATGCTTCAGAAATGTAGAAAATGGTCCGTTTTCAAATGTTTTATTTTTGAACGTCAGTTCACATTTGTAGGTGGATCATCAGTGTTAGAGCTAAAATTAGCATGTTTAAAGTGATTTTCATGCTTCCAGGGGCCCTAAACACAAGATTTATGGAATGGTTAAAAGTGCATGAAAATGGCCAATTTACTCACTCTGAGTTCTCAAAAAGGGTTTCTTCACCCCGGGAAGTTAATTAAATACCATTTGGAGGCATTTAATGTTCGAGCAAAAACGGCTGATTTTCGACAAAAGAGATAACACCCCCCCATTACGTCATGCTTCAGAAATGTGGAAAATGGTCCGTTTTCAAATGTTTTATTTTTGAACGTCAGTTCGCATTTGTAGGTGGATCATCAGTGTTAGAGCTAAAATTAGCATGTTTAAAGTGATTTTCATGCTTCCAGGGGCCCTAAACACAAGATTTATGGAATGGTTAAAAGTGCATGAAAATGGCCAATTTACTCACTATGAGTTCTCAGAAAGGGTTTCTTCACCCCGGGAAGTTAATTAAATACCATTTAGAGGCATTTAATGTTCAAGCAAAAACAGCTGATTTTCGACAAAAGAGATAACACCCCCCCATTACGTCATGCTTCAGAAATGTGGAAAATGGTCCGTTTTCAAATGTTTTATTTTTGAACGTCAGTTCACATTTGTAGGTGGATCATCAGTGTTAGAGCTGAAATTAGCATGTTTAAAGTGATTTTCATGCTTCCAGGGGCTCGGGAAGTGAATTAAATACTATTTGGAGGCATTTAATGTTCAAGCAAAAACAGCTGATTTCTGACAAAAGAGATAACACCCCCCCATTACGTCATGCTTAATAATGTGGAAAATGGTCCGTTTTCAAATGTTTTATTTTTGAACGTCAGTTCACATTTGTAGGTGGATCATCAGTGTTAGAGCTAAAATTAGCATGTTTAAAGTGATTTTCATGCTTCCAGGGGCCCTAAACACAAGATTTATGGAATGGTTAAAAGTGCATTAAAATGGCCAATTTACTCACTCTCAGTTCGCAAAAAGGGTTTCTTCACCCCGGGAAGTTAATTAAATACCATTTGGAGGCATTTAATGTTCGAGCAAAAACGGCTGATTTTCGACAAAAGAGATAACACCCCCCCCCCATTACGTCATGCTTCAGAAATGTGGAAAATGGTCCGTTTTCAAATGTTTTATTTTTGAACGTCAGTTCACATTTGTAGGTGGATCATCAGTGTTAGAGCTAAAATTAGCACGTTTAAAGTGATTTTCATGCTTCCAGGGGCTCGGGAAGTGAATTAAATACAATTTGGAGGCATTTAATGTTCAGTCAAAAACAGCTGATTTCTGACAAAAGAGATAACACCCCCCCATTACGTCATGCTTCAGAAATGTGGAAAATGGTCCGTTTTCAAATGTTTTATTTTTGAACGTCAGTTCACATTTGTAGGTGGATCATCAATGTTAGAGCTAAAATTAGCATGTTTAAAGTGATTTTCATGCTTCCAGGGGCTCGGGAAGTGAATTAAATACTATTTGGAGGCATTTAATGTTCAAGCAAAAACGGCTGATTTTCAACAAAAGAGATAACACCCCCCCATTACGTCATGCTTCAGAAATGTGGAAAATGGTCCGTTTTCAAATGTTTTATTTTTGAACGTCAGTTCACATTTGTAGGTGGATCATCAGTGTTAGAGCTAAAATTAGCATGTTTAAAGTGATTTTCATGCTTCCAGGGGCCCTAAACACAAGATTTATGGAATGGTTAAAAGTGCATGAAAATGGCCAATTTACTCACTCTGAGTTCTCAAAAAGGGTTTCTTCACCCCGGGAAGTTAATTAAATACCATTTGGAGGCATTTAATGTTCGAGCAAAAACGGCTGATTTTCGGCAAAAGAGATAACACCCCCCCATTACGTCATGCTTCAGAAATGTGGAAAATGGTCCGTTTTCAAATGTTTTATTTTTGAACGTCAGTTCGCATTTGTAGGTGGATCATCAGTGTTAGAGCTAAAATTAGCATGTTTAAAGTGATTTTCATGCTTCCAGGGGCCCTAAACACAAGATTTATGGAATGGTTAAAAGTGCATGAAAATGGCCAATTTACTCACTATGAGTTCTCAGAAAGGGTTTCTTCACCCCGGGAAGTTAATTAAATACCATTTAGAGGCATTTAATGTTCAAGCAAAAACAGCTGATTTTCGACAAAAGAGATAACACCCCCCCATTACGTCATGCTTCAGAAATGTGGAAAATGGTCCGTTTTCAAATGTTTTATTTTTGAACGTCAGTTCACATTTGTAGGTGGATCATCAGTGTTAGAGCTAAAATTAGCATGTTTAAAGTGATTTTCATGCTTCCAGGGGCTCGAGAAGTGAATTAAATACTATTTGGAGGCATTTAATGTTCAAGCAAAAACAGCTGATTTCTGACAAAAGAGATAACACCCCCCCATTACGTCATGCTTCAGAAATGTGGAAAATGGTCCGTTTTCAAATGTTTTATTTTTGAACGTCAGTTCACATTTGTAGGTGGATCATCAGTGTTACAGCTAAAATTAGCATGTTTAAAGTGATTTTCATGCTTCCAGGGGCCCTAAACACAAGATTTATGGAATGGTTAAAAGTGCATGAAAATGGCCAATTTACTCACTCTGAGTTCTGAAAAAGGGTTTCTTAACCCCAGGAAGTTAATTAAATACCATTTGGAGGCATTTAATGTTCGAGCAAAAACTGCTGATTTTCGACAAAAGAGATAACACCCCCCCATTACGTCATGCTTCAGAAATGTAGAAAATGGTCCGTTTTCAAATGTTTTATTTTTGAACGTCAGTTCACATTTGTAGGTGGATCATCAGTGTTAGAGCTAACATTAGCATGTTTAAAGTGATTTTCATGCTTCCAGGGGCCCTAAACACAAGATTTATGGACTGGTTAAAAGTGCATGAAAATGGCCAATTTACTCTGAGTTCTCAAAAAGGGTTTCTTCACCCCGGGGAAGTTAATTAAATGCCATTTGGAGGCATTTAATGTTTAAGCAAAAACTGCTGATTTTCGACAAAAGAGATAACACCCCCCCATTACGTCATGCTTCAGAAATGTGGAAAATGATCTGTTTTCAAATGTTTTATTTTTGAACGTCAGTTCACATTTGTAGGTGGATCCTCAGTGTTAGAGCTAAAATTAGCATGTTTAAAGTGATTTTCATGCTTCCAGGGGCCCTAAACACAAGATTTATGGAATGGTTAAAAGTGCATGAAAATGGCCAATTTACTCACTCTGAGTTCTCAAAAAGGGTTTCTTCACCACGGAAAGTTTATTAAATACCATTTGGAGGCATTTAATGTTCAAGCAAAAACGGCTGATTTTCGACAAAAGAGATAACACCCCCCCATTACGTCATGCTTCAGAAATGTGGAAAATGGTC
Organism: Lissotriton vulgaris; assembly: GCF_964263255.1. Taxonomy (NCBI): domain Eukaryota; kingdom Metazoa; phylum Chordata; class Amphibia; order Caudata; family Salamandridae; genus Lissotriton; species Lissotriton vulgaris. The sequence continues at coordinate 572,736 of NW_028240926.1, read as the reverse complement.
CGTTTTCAAATGTTTTATTTTTGAACGTCAGTTCACATTTGTAGGTGGATCATCAGTGTTAGAGCTAAAATTAGCACGTTTAAAGTGATTTTCATGCTTCCAGGGGCTCGGGAAGTGAATTAAATACAATTTGGAGGCATTTAATGTTCAGTCAAAAACAGCTGATTTCTGACAAAAGAGATAACACCCCCCCCATTACGTCATGCTTCAGAAATGTGGAAAATGGTCCGTTTTCAAATGTTTTATTTTTGAACGTCAGTTCACATTTGTAGGTGGATCATCAGTGTTAGAGCTAAAATTAGCATGTTTAAAGTGATTTTCATGCTTCCAGGGGCTCGGGAAGTGAATTAAATACTATTTGGAGGCATTTAATGTTCAAGCAAAAACGGCTGATTTTCAACAAAAGAGATAACACCCCCCCATTACGTCATGCTTCAGAAATGTAGAAAATGGTCCGTTTTCAAATGTTTTATTTTTGAACGTCAGTTCACATTTGTAGGTGGATCATCAGTGTTAGAGCTAAAATTAGCATGTTTAAAGTGATTTTCATGCTTCCAGGGGCCCTAAACACAAGATTTATGGAATGGTTAAAAGTGCATGAAAATGGCCAATTTACTCACTCTGAGTTCTCAAAAAGGGTTTCTTCACCCCGGGAAGTTAATTAAATACCATTTGGAGGCATTTAATGTTCGAGCAAAAACGGCTGATTTTCGACAAAAGAGATAACACCCCCCCATTACGTCATGCTTCAGAAATGTGGAAAATGGTCCGTTTTCAAATGTTTTATTTTTGAACGTCAGTTCGCATTTGTAGGTGGATCATCAGTGTTAGAGCTAAAATTAGCATGTTTAAAGTGATTTTCATGCTTCCAGGGGCCCTAAACACAAGATTTATGGAATGGTTAAAAGTGCATGAAAATGGCCAATTTACTCACTATGAGTTCTCAGAAAGGGTTTCTTCACCCCGGGAAGTTAATTAAATACCATTTAGAGGCATTTAATGTTCAAGCAAAAACAGCTGATTTTCGACAAAAGAGATAACACCCCCCCATTACGTCATGCTTCAGAAATGTGGAAAATGGTCCGTTTTCAAATGTTTTATTTTTGAACGTCAGTTCACATTTGTAGGTGGATCATCAGTGTTAGAGCTGAAATTAGCATGTTTAAAGTGATTTTCATGCTTCCAGGGGCTCGGGAAGTGAATTAAATACTATTTGGAGGCATTTAATGTTCAAGCAAAAACAGCTGATTTCTGACAAAAGAGATAACACCCCCCCATTACGTCATGCTTCAGAAATGTGGAAAATGGTCCGTTTTCAAATGTTTTATTTTTGAACGTCAGTTCACATTTGTAGGTGGATCATCAGTGTTAGAGCTAAAATTAGCATGTTTAAAGTGATTTTCATGCTTCCAGGGGCCCTAAACACAAGATTTATGGAATGGTTAAAAGTGCATTAAAATGGCCAATTTACTCACTCTCAGTTCGCAAAAAGGGTTTCTTCACCCCGGGAAGTTAATTAAATACCATTTGGAGGCATTTAATGTTCGAGCAAAAACGGCTGATTTTCGACAAAAGAGATAACACCCCCCCCCATTACGTCATGCTTCAGAAATGTGGAAAATGGTCCGTTTTCAAATGTTTTATTTTTGAACGTCAGTTCACATTTGTAGGTGGATCATCAGTGTTAGAGCTAAAATTAGCACGTTTAAAGTGATTTTCATGCTTCCAGGGGCTCGGGAAGTGAATTAAATACAATTTGGAGGCATTTAATGTTCAGTCAAAAACAGCTGATTTCTGACAAAAGAGATAACACCCCCCCATTACGTCATGCTTCAGAAATGTGGAAAATGGTCCGTTTTCAAATGTTTTATTTTTGAACGTCAGTTCACATTTGTAGGTGGATCATCAATGTTAGAGCTAAAATTAGCATGTTTAAAGTGATTTTCATGCTTCCAGGGGCTCGGGAAGTGAATTAAATACTATTTGGAGGCATTTAATGTTCAAGCAAAAACGGCTGATTTTCAACAAAAGAGATAACACCCCCCCATTACGTCATGCTTCAGAAATGTGGAAAATGGTCAGTTTTCAAATGTTTTATTTTTGAACGTCAGTTCACATTTGTAGGTGGATCATCAGTGTTAGAGCTAAAATTAGCATGTTTAAAGTGATTTTCATGCTTCCAGGGGCCCTAAACACAAGATTTATGGAATGGTTAAAAGTGCATGAAAATGGCCAATTTACTCACTCTGAGTTCTCAAAAAGGGTTTCTTCACCCCGGGAAGTTAATTAAATACCATTTGGAGGCATTTAATGTTCGAGCAAAAACGGCTGATTTTCGACAAAAGAGATAACACCCCCCCATTACGTCATGCTTCAGAAATGTGGAAAATGGTCCGTTTTCAAATGTTTTATTTTTGAACGTCAGTTCGCATTTGTAGGTGGATCATCAGTGTTAGAGCTAAAATTAGCATGTTTAAAGTGATTTTCATGCTTCCAGGGGCCCTAAACACAAGATTTATGGAATGGTTAAAAGTGCATGAAAATGGCCAATTTACTCACTCTGAGTTCTGAAAAAGGGTTTCTTAACCCCAGGAAGTTAATTAAATACCATTTGGAGGCATTTAATGTTCGAGCAAAAACTGCTGATTTTCGACAAAAGAGATAACACCCCCCCATTACGTCATGCTTCAGAAATGTAGAAAATGGTCCGTTTTCAAATGTTTTATTTTTGAACGTCAGTTCACATTTGTAGGTGGATCATCAGTGTTAGAGCTAACATTAGCATGTTTAAAGTGATTTTCATGCTTCCAGGGGCCCTAAACACAAGATTTATGGACTGGTTAAAAGTGCATGAAAATGGCCAATTTACTCTGAGTTCTCAAAAAGGGTTTCTTCACCCCGGGGAAGTTAATTAAATGCCATTTGGAGGCATTTAATGTTTAAGCAAAAACTGCTGATTTTCGACAAAAGAGATAACACCCCCCCATTACGTCATGCTTCAGAAATGTGGAAAATGATCTGTTTTCAAATGTTTTATTTTTGAACGTCAGTTCACATTTGTAGGTGGATCCTCAGTGTTAGAGCTAAAATTAGCATGTTTAAAGTGATTTTCATGCTTCCAGGGGCCCTAAACACAAGATTTATGGAATGGTTAAAAGTGCATGAAAATGGCCAATTTACTCACTCTGAGTTCTCAAAAAGGGTTTCTTCACCACGGAAAGTTTATTAAATACCATTTGGAGGCATTTAATGTTCAAGCAAAAACGGCTGATTTTCGACAAAAGAGATAACACCCCCCCATTACGTCATGCTTCAGAAATGTGGAAAATGGTCCGTTTTCAAATGTTTTATTTTTGAACGTCAGTTCACATTTGTAGGTGGATCATCAGTGTTAGAGCTAAAATTAGCACGTTTAAAGTGATTTTCATGCTTCCAGGGGCTCGGGAAGTGAATTAAATACAATTTGGAGGCATTTAATGTTCAGTCAAAAACAGCTGATTTCTGACAAAAGAGATAACACCCCCCCCATTACGTCATGCTTCAGAAATGTGGAAAATGGTCCGTTTTCAAATGTTTTATTTTTGAACGTCAGTTCACATTTGTAGGTGGATCATCAGTGTTAGAGCTAAAATTAGCATGTTTAAAGTGATTTTCATGCTTCCAGGGGCTCGGGAAGTGAATTAAATACTATTTGGAGGCATTTAATGTTCAAGCAAAAACGGCTGATTTTCAACAAAAGAGATAACACCCCCCCATTACGTCATGCTTCAGAAATGTAGAAAATGGTCCGTTTTCAAATGTTTTATTTTTGAACGTCAGTTCACATTTGTAGGTGGATCATCAGTGTTAGAGCTAAAATTAGCATGTTTAAAGTGATTTTCATGCTTCCAGGGGCCCTAAACACAAGATTTATGGAATGGTTAAAAGTGCATGAAAATGGCCAATTTACTCACTCTGAGTTCTCAAAAAGGGTTTCTTCACCCCGGGAAGTTAATTAAATACCATTTGGAGGCATTTAATGTTCGAGCAAAAACGGCTGATTTTCGACAAAAGAGATAACACCCCCCCATTACGTCATGCTTCAGAAATGTGGAAAATGGTCCGTTTTCAAATGTTTTATTTTTGAACGTCAGTTCGCATTTGTAGGTGGATCATCAGTGTTAGAGCTAAAATTAGCATGTTTAAAGTGATTTTCATGCTTCCAGGGGCCCTAAACACAAGATTTATGGAATGGTTAAAAGTGCATGAAAATGGCCAATTTACTCACTATGAGTTCTCAGAAAGGGTTTCTTCACCCCGGGAAGTTAATTAAATACCATTTAGAGGCATTTAATGTTCAAGCAAAAACAGCTGATTTTCGACAAAAGAGATAACACCCCCCCATTACGTCATGCTTCAGAAATGTGGAAAATGGTCCGTTTTCAAATGTTTTATTTTTGAACGTCAGTTCACATTTGTAGGTGGATCATCAGTGTTAGAGCTGAAATTAGCATGTTTAAAGTGATTTTCATGCTTCCAGGGGCTCGGGAAGTGAATTAAATACTATTTGGAGGCATTTAATGTTCAAGCAAAAACAGCTGATTTCTGACAAAAGAGATAACACCCCCCCATTACGTCATGCTTCAGAAATGTGGAAAATGGTCCGTTTTCAAATGTTTTATTTTTGAACGTCAGTTCACATTTGTAGGTGGATCATCAGTGTTAGAGCTAAAATTAGCATGTTTAAAGTGATTTTCATGCTTCCAGGGGCCCTAAACACAAGATTTATGGAATGGTTAAAAGTGCATTAAAATGGCCAATTTACTCACTCTCAGTTCGCAAAAAGGGTTTCTTCACCCCGGGAAGTTAATTAAATACCATTTGGAGGCATTTAATGTTCGAGCAAAAACGGCTGATTTTCGACAAAAGAGATAACACCCCCCCCCATTACGTCATGCTTCAGAAATGTGGAAAATGGTCCGTTTTCAAATGTTTTATTTTTGAACGTCAGTTCACATTTGTAGGTGGATCATCAGTGTTAGAGCTAAAATTAGCACGTTTAAAGTGATTTTCATGCTTCCAGGGGCTCGGGAAGTGAATTAAATACAATTTGGAGGCATTTAATGTTCAGTCAAAAACAGCTGATTTCTGACAAAAGAGATAACACCCCCCCATTACGTCATGCTTCAGAAATGTGGAAAATGGTCCGTTTTCAAATGTTTTATTTTTGAACGTCAGTTCACATTTGTAGGTGGATCATCAATGTTAGAGCTAAAATTAGCATGTTTAAAGTGATTTTCATGCTTCCAGGGGCTCGGGAAGTGAATTAAATACTATTTGGAGGCATTTAATGTTCAAGCAAAAACGGCTGATTTTCAACAAAAGAGATAACACCCCCCCATTACGTCATGCTTCAGAAATGTGGAAAATGGTCAGTTTTCAAATGTTTTATTTTTGAACGTCAGTTCACATTTGTAGGTGGATCATCAGTGTTAGAGCTAAAATTAGCATGTTTAAAGTGATTTTCATGCTTCCAGGGGCCCTAAACACAAGATTTATGGAATGGTTAAAAGTGCATGAAAATGGCCAATTTACTCACTCTGAGTTCTCAAAAAGGGTTTCTTCACCCCGGGAAGTTAATTAAATACCATTTGGAGGCATTTAATGTTCGAGCAAAAACGGCTGATTTTCGACAAAAGAGATAACACCCCCCCATTACGTCATGCTTCAGAAATGTGGAAAATGGTCCGTTTTCAAATGTTTTATTTTTGAACGTCAGTTCGCATTTGTAGGTGGATCATCAGTGTTAGAGCTAAAATTAGCATGTTTAAAGTGATTTTCATGCTTCCAGGGGCCCTAAACACAAGATTTATGGAATGGTTAAAAGTGCATGAAAATGGCCAATTTACTCACTATGAGTTCTCAGAAAGGGTTTCTTCACCCCGGGAAGTTAATTAAATACCATTTAGAGGCATTTAATGTTCAAGCAAAAACAGCTGATTTTCGACAAAAGAGATAACACCCCCCCATTACGTCATGCTTCAGAAATGTGGAAAATGGTCCGTTTTCAAATGTTTTATTTTTGAACGTCAGTTCACATTTGTAGGTGGATCATCAGTGTTAGAGCTGAAATTAGCATGTTTAAAGTGATTTTCATGCTTCCAGGGGCTCGGGAAGTGAATTAAATACTATTTGGAGGCATTTAATGTTCAAGCAAAAACAGCTGATTTCTGACAAAAGAGATAACACCCCCCCATTACGTCATGCTTCAGAAATGTGGAAAATGGTCCGTTTTCAAATGTTTTATTTTTGAACGTCAGTTCACATTTGTAGGTGGATCATCAGTGTTAGAGCTAAAATTAGCATGTTTAAAGTGATTTTCATGCTTCCAGGGGCCCTAAACACAAGATTTATGGAATGGTTAAAAGTGCATTAAAATGGCCAATTTACTCACTCTCAGTTCGCAAAAAGGGTTTCTTCACCCCGGGAAGTTAATTAAATACCATTTGGAGGCATTTAATGTTCGAGCAAAAACGGCTGATTTTCGACAAAAGAGATAACACCCCCCCATTACGTCATGCTTCAGAAATGTGGAAAATGGTCCGTTTTCAAATGTTTTATTTTTGAACGTCAGTTCACATTTGTAGGTGGATCATCAGTGTTAGAGCTAAAATTAGCATGTTTAAAGTGATTTTCATGCTTCCAGGGGCTCGAGAAGTGAATTAAATACTATTTGGAGGCATTTAATGTTCAAGCAAAAACAGCTGATTTCTGACAAAAGAGATAACACCCCCCCATTACGTCATGCTTCAGAAATGTGGAAAATGGTCCGTTTTCAAATGTTTTATTTTTGAACGTCAGTTCACATTTGTAGGTGGATCATCAGTGTTAGAGCTAAAATTAGCATGTTTAAAGTGATTTTCATGCTTCCAGGGGCCCTAAACACAAGATTTATGGAATGGTTAAAAGTGCATTAAAATGGCCAATTTACTCACTCTCAGTTCGCAAAAAGGGTTTCTTCACCCCGGGAAGTTAATTAAATACCATTTGGAGGCATTTAATGTTCGAGCAAAAACGGCTGATTTTCGACAAAAGAGATAACACCCCCCCATTACGTCATGCTTCAGAAATGTGGAAAATGGTCCGTTTTCAAATGTTTTATTTTTGAACGTCAGTTCACATTTGTAGGTGGATCATCAGTGTTAGAGCTAAAATTAGCATGTTTAAAGTGATTTTCATGCTTCCAGGGGCTCGAGAAGTGAATTAAATACTATTTGGAGGCATTTAATGTTCAAGCAAAAACAGCTGATTTCTGACAAAAGAGATAACACCCCCCCATTACGTCATGCTTCAGAAATGTGGAAAATGGTCCGTTTTCAAATGTTTTATTTTTGAACGTCAGTTCACATTTGTAGGTGGATCATCAGTGTTAGAGCTAAAATTAGCATGTTTAAAGTGATTTTCATGCTTCCAGGGGCCCTAAACACAAGATTTATGGAATGGTTAAAAGTGCATGAAAATGGCCAATTTACTCACTCTGAGTTCTCAAAAAGGGTTTCTTCACCCCGGGAAGTTAATTAAATACCATTTGTAGGCAGTTAATGTTCAAGCAAAAACGGCTGATTTTCGACAAAAGAGATAACACCCCCCCATTACGTCATGCTTCAGAAATGTGGAAAATGGTCAGTTTTCAAATGTTTTATTTTTGAACGTCAGTTCACATTTGTAGGTGGATCATCAGTGTTACAGCTAAAATTAGCATGTTTAAAGTGATTTTCATGCTTCCAGGGGCCCTAAACACAAGATTTATGGAATGGTTAAAAGTGCATGAAAATGGCCAATTTACTCACTCTGAGTTCTCAAAAAGGGTTTCTTAACCCCGGGAAGTTAATTAAATACCATTTGGAGGCATTTAATGTTCGAGCAAAAACGGCTGATTTTCGACAAAAGAGATAACACCCCCCCATTACGTCATGCTTCAGAAATGTGGAAAATGGTCCGTTTTCAAATGTTTTATTTTTGAACGTCAGTTCGCATTTGTAGGTGGATCATCAGTGTTAGAGCTAAAATTAGCATGTTTAAAGTGATTTTCATGCTTCCAGGGGCCCTAAACACAAGATTTATGGAATGGTTAAAAGTGCATGAAAATGGCCAATTTACTCACTATGAGTTCTCAGAAAGGGTTTCTTCACCCCGGGAAGTTAATTAAATACCATTTAGAGGCATTTAATGTTCGAGCAAAAACGGCTGATTTTCGACAAAAGAGATAACACCCCCCCATTACGTCATGCTTCAGAAATGTGGAAAATGGTCCGTTTTCAAATGTTTTATTTTTGAACGTCAGTTCACATTTGTAGGTGGATCATCAGTGTTAGAGCTAAAATTAGCATGTTTAAAGTGATTTTCATGCTTCCAGGGGCTCGAGAAGTGAATTAAATACTATTTGGAGGCATTTAATGTTCAAGCAAAAACAGCTGATTTCTGACAAAAGAGATAACACCCCCCCATTACGTCATGCTTCAGAAATGTGGAAAATGGTCCGTTTTCAAATGTTTTATTTTTGAACGTCAGTTCACATTTGTAGGTGGATCATCAGTGTTAGAGCTAAAATTAGCATGTTTAAAGTGATTTTCATGCTTCCAGGGGCCCTAAACACAAGATTTATGGAATGGTTAAAAGTGCATTAAAATGGCCAATTTACTCACTCTCAGTTCGCAAAAAGGGTTTCTTCACCCCGGGAAGTTAATTAAATACCATTTGGAGGCATTTAATGTTCGAGCAAAAACGGCTGATTTTCGACAAAAGAGATAACACCCCCCCATTACGTCATGCTTCAGAAATGTGGAAAATGGTCCGTTTTCAAATGTTTTATTTTTGAACGTCAGTTCACATTTGTAGGTGGATCATCAGTGTTAGAGCTAAAATTAGCATGTTTAAAGTGATTTTCATGCTTCCAGGGGCTCGAGAAGTGAATTAAATACTATTTGGAGGCATTTAATGTTCAAGCAAAAACAGCTGATTTCTGACAAAAGAGATAACACCCCCCCATTACGTCATGCTTCAGAAATGTGGAAAATGGTCCGTTTTCAAATGTTTTATTTTTTAACGTCAGTTCACATTTGTAGGTGGATCATCAGTGTTAGAGCTAAAATTAGCATGTTTAAAGTGATTTTCATGCTTCCAGGGGCCCTAAACACAAGATTTATGGAATGGTTAAAAGTGCATGAAAATGGCCAATTTACTCACTCTGAGTTCTCAAAAAGGGTTTCTTCACCCCGGGAAGTTAATTAAATACCATTTGTAGGCAGTTAATGTTCAAGCAAAAACGGCTGATTTTCGACAAAAGAGATAACACCCCCCCCATTACGTCATGCTTCAGAAATGTGGAAAATGATCTGTTTTCAAATGTTTTATTTTTGAACGTCAGTTCACATTTGTAGGTGGATCCTCAGTGTTAGAGCTAAAATTAGCATGTTTAAAGTGATTTTCATGCTTCCAGGGGCCCTAAACACAAGATTTATGGAATGGTTAAAAGTGCATGAAAATGGCCAATTTACTCACTATGAGTTCTCAGAAAGGGTTTCTTCACCCCGGGAAGTTAATTAAATACCATTTAGAGGCATTTAATGTTCAAGCAAAAACAGCTGATTTTCGACAAAAGAGATAACACCCCCCCATTACGTCATGCTTCAGAAATGTGGAAAATGGTCCGTTTTCAAATGTTTTATTTTTGAACGTCAGTTCACATTTGTAGGTGGATCATCAGTGTTAGAGCTGAAATTAGCATGTTTAAAGTGATTTTCATGCTTCCAGGGGCTCGGGAAGTGAATTAAATACTATTTGGAGGCATTTAATGTTCAAGCAAAAACAGCTGATTTCTGACAAAAGAGATAACACCCCCCCATTACGTCATGCTTCAGAAATGTGGAAAATGGTCCGTTTTCAAATGTTTTATTTTTGAACGTCAGTTCACATTTGTAGGTGGATCATCAGTGTTACAGCTAAAATTAGCATGTTTAAAGTGATTTTCATGCTTCCAGGGGCCCTAAACACAAGATTTATGGAATGGTTAAAAGTGCATGAAAATGGCCAATTTACTCACTCTGAGTTCTCAAAAAGGGTTTCTTAACCCCGGGAAGTTAATTAAATACCATTTGGAGGCATTTAATGTTCGAGCAAAAACTGCTGATTTTCGACAAAAGAGATAACACCCCCCCATTACGTCATGCTTCAGAAATCTAGAAAATGGTCCGTTTTCAAATGTTTTATTTTTGAACGTCAGTTCACATTTGTAGGTGGATCATCAGTGTTAGAGCTAACATTAGCATGTTTAAAGTGATTTTCATGCTTCCAGGGGCCCTAAACACAAGATTTATGGACTGGTTAAAAGTGCATGAAAATGGCCAATTTACTCTGAGTTCTCAAAAAGGGTTTCTTCACCCCGGGGAAGTTAATTAAATGCCATTTGGAGGCATTTAATGTTTAAGCAAAAACGGCTGATTTTCGACAAAAGAGATAACACCCCCCCATTACGTCATGCTTCAGAAATGTGGAAAATGATCTGTTTTCAAATGTTTTATTTTTGAACGTCAGTTCACATTTGTAGGTGGATCCTCAGTGTTAGAGCTAAAATTAGCATGTTTAAAGTGATTTTCATGCTTCCAGGGGCCCTAAACACAAGATTTATGGAATGGTTAAAAGTGCATGAAAATGGCCAATTTACTCACTATGAGTTCTCAGAAAGGGTTTCTTCACCCCGGGAAGTTAATTAAATACCATTTAGAGGCATTTAATGTTCAAGCAAAAACAGCTGATTTTCGACAAAAGAGATAACACCCCCCCATTACGTCATGCTTCAGAAATGTGGAAAATGGTCCGTTTTCAAATGTTTTATTTTTGAACGTCAGTTCACATTTGTAGGTGGATCATCAGTGTTAGAGCTGAAATTAGCATGTTTAAAGTGATTTTCATGCTTCCAGGGCTCGGGAAGTGAATTAAATACTATTTGGAGGCATTTAATGTTCAAGCAAAAACAGCTGATTTCTGACAAAAGAGATAACACCCCCCCATTACGTCATGCTTCAGAAATGTGGGAAATGGTCCGTTTTCAAATGTTTTATTTTTGAACGTCAGTTCACATTTGTAGGTGGATCATCAGTGTTAGAGCTAAAATTAGCATGTTTAAAGTGATTTTCATGCTTCCAGGGGCCCTAAACACAAGATTTATGGAATGGTTAAAAGTGCATTAAAATGGCCAATTTACTCACTCTCAGTTCGCAAAAAGGGTTTCTTCACCCCGGGAAGTTAATTAAATACCATTTGGAGGCATTTAATGTTCGAGCAAAAACGGCTGATTTTCGACAAAAGAGATAACACCCCCCCATTACGTCATGCTTCAGAAATGTGGAAAATGGTCCGTTTTCAAATGTTTTATTTTTGAACGTCAGTTCACATTTGTAGGTGGATCATCAGTGTTAGAGCTAAAATTAGCATGTTTAAAGTGATTTTCATGCTTCCAGGGGCTCGAGAAGTGAATTAAATACTATTTGGAGGCATTTAATGTTCAAGCAAAAACAGCTGATTTCTGACAAAAGAGATAACACCCCCCCATTATGTCATGCTTCAGAAATGTGGAAAATGGTCCGTTTTCAAATGTTTTATTTTTGAACGTCAGTTCACATTTGTAGGTGGATCATCAGTGTTAGAGCTAAAATTAGCATGTTTAAAGTGATTTTCATGCTTCCAGGGGCCCTAAACACAAGATTTATGGAATGGTTAAAAGTGCATTAAAATGGCCAATTTACTCACTCTCAGTTCGCAAAAAGGGTTTCTTCACCCCGGGAAGTTAATTAAATACCATTTGGAGGCATTTAATGTTCGAGCAAAAACGGCTGATTTTCGACAAAAGAGATAACACCCCCCCCATTACGTCATGCTTCGGAAATGTGGAAAATGGTCAGTTTTCAAATGTTTTATTTTTGAACGTCAGTTCACATTTGTAGGTGGATCATCAGTGTTACAGCTAAAATTAGCATGTTTAAAGTGATTTTCATGCTTCCAGGGGCCCTAAACACAAGATTTATGGAATGGTTAAAAGTGCATGAAAATGGCCAATTTACTCACTCTGAGTTCTCAAAAAGGGTTTCTTAACCCCGGGAAGTTAATTAAATACCATTTGGAGGCATTTAATGTTCGAGCAAAAACTGCTGATTTTCGACAAAAGAGATAACACCCCCCCATTACGTCATGCTTCAGAAATCTAGAAAATGGTCCGTTTTCAAATGTTTTATTTTTGAACGTCAGTTCACATTTGTAGGTGGATCATCAGTGTTAGAGCTAACATTAGCATGTTTAAAGTGATTTTCATGCTTCCAGGGGCCCTAAACACAAGATTTATGGACTGGTTAAAAGTGCATGAAAATGGCCAATTTACTCTGAGTTCTCAAAAAGGGTTTCTTCACCCCGGGGAAGTTAATTAAATGCCATTTGGAGGCATTTAATGTTTAAGCAAAAACGGCTGATTTTCGACAAAAGAGATAACACCCCCCCATTACGTCATGCTTCAGAAATGTGGAAAATGATCTGTTTTCAAATGTTTTATTTTTGAACGTCAGTTCACATTTGTATGTGGATCCTCAGTGTTAGAGCTAAAATTAGCATGTTTAAAGTGATTTTCATGCTTCCAGGGGCCCTAAACACAAGATTTATGGAATGGTTAAAAGTGCATGAAAATGGCCAATTTACTCACTCTGAGTTCTCAAAAAGGGTTTCTTCACCCCGGGAAGTTAATTAAATACCATTTGGAGGCATTTAATGTTCGAGCAAAAACGGCTGATTTTCGACAAAAGAGATAACACCCCCCCATTACGTCATGCTTCAGAAATGTGGAAAATGGTCCGTTTTCAAATGTTTTATTTTTGAACGTCAGTTCACATTTGTAGGTGGATCATCAGTGGTAGAGCTAAAATTAGCATGTTTAAAGTGATTTTCATGCTTCCAGGGGCTCGGGAAGTTAATTAAATACCATTTGGAGGCATTTAATGTTCGAGCAAAAACGGCTGATTTTCGACAAAAGAGATAACACCCCCCCATTACGTCATGCTTCAGAAATGTGGAAAATGGTCCGTTTTCAAATGTTTTATTTTTGAACGTCAGTTCACATTTGTAGGTGGATCATCAGTGTTAGAGCTAAAATTAGCATGTTTAAAGTGATTTTCATGCTTCCAGGGGCTCGAGAAGTGAATTAAATACTATTTGGAGGCATTTAATGTTCAAGCAAAAACAGCTGATTTCTGACAAAAGAGATAACACCCCCCCATTACGTCATGCATCAGAAATGTGGAAAATGGTCCGTTTTCAAATGTTTTATTTTTGAACGTCAGTTCACATTTGTAGGTGGATCATCAGTGTTAGAGCTAAAATTAGCATGTTTAAAGTGATTTTCATGCTTCCAGGGGCCCTAAACACAAGATTTATGGAATGGTTAAAAGTGCATGAAAATGGCCAATTTACTCACTCTGAGTTCTCAAAAAGGGTCTCTTCACCCCGGGAAGTTAATTAAATACCATTTGTAGGCAGTTAATGTTCAAGCAAAAACGGCTGATTTTCGACAAAAGAGATAACACCCCCCCCATTACGTCATGCTTCAGAAATGTGGAAAATGGTCAGTTTTCAAATGTTTTATTTTTGAACGTCAGTTCACATTTGTAGGTGGATCATCAGTGTTACAGCTAAAATTAGCATGTTTAAAGTGATTTTCATGCTTCCAGGGGCCCTAAACACAAGATTTATGGAATGGTTAAAAGTGCATGAAAATGGCCAATTTACTCACTCTGAGTTCTCAAAAAGGGTTTCTTAACCCCGGGAAGTTAATTAAATACCATTTGGAGGCATTTAATGTTCGAGCAAAAACTGCTGATTTTCGACAAAAGAGATAACACCCCCCCATTACGTCATGCTTCAGAAATCTAGAAAATGGTCCGTTTTCAAATGTTTTATTTTTGAACGTCAGTTCACATTTGTTGGTGGATCATCAGTGTTAGAGCTAACATTAGCATGTTTAAAGTGATTTTCATGCTTCCAGGGGCCCTAAACACAAGATTTATGGACTGGTTAAAAGTGCATGAAAATGGCCAATTTACTCTGAGTTCTCAAAAAGGGTTTCTTCACCCCGGGGAAGTTAATTAAATGCCATTTGGAGGCATTTAATGTTTAAGCAAAAACGGCTGATTTTCGACAAAAGAGATAACACCCCCCCATTACGTCATGCTTCAGAAATGTGGAAAATGATCTGTTTTCAAATGTTTTATTTTTGAACGTCAGTTCACATTTGTATGTGGATCCTCAGTGTTAGAGCTAAAATTAGCATGTTTAAAGTGATTTTCATGCTTCCAGGGGCCCTAAACACAAGATTTATGGAATGGTTAAAAGTGCATGAAAATGGCCAATTTACTCACTCTGAGTCCTCAAAAAGGGTTTCTTCACCACGGAAAGTTTATTAAATACCATTTGGAGGCATTTAATGTTCAAGCAAAAACGGCTGATTTTCGACAAAAGAGATAACACCCCCCCATTACGTCATGCTTCAGAAATGTGGAAAATGGTCCGTTTTCAAATGTTTTATTTTTGAACAACAGTTCACATTTGTAGGTGGATCATCAGTGTTAGAGCTAAAATTAGCACGTTTAAAGTGATTTTCATGCTTCCAGGGGCTCGGGAAGTGAATTAAATACAATTTGGAGGCATTTAATGTTCAGTCAAAAACAGCTGATTTCTGACAAAAGAGATAACACCCCCCCCATTACGTCATGCTTCAGAAATGTGGAAAATGGTCCGTTTTCAAATGTTTTATTTTTGAACGTCAGTTCACATTTGTAGGTGGATCATCAGTGTTAGAGCTAAAATTAGCATGTTTAAAGTGATTTTCATGCTTCCAGGGGCTCGGGAAGTGAATTAAATACTATTTGGAGGCATTTAATGTTCAAGCAAAAACGGCTGATTTTCAACAAAAGAGATAACACCCCCCCATTACGTCATGCTTCAGAAATGTGGAAAATGGTCCGTTTTCAAATGTTTTATTTTTGAACGTCAGTTCACATTTGTAGGTGGATCATCAGTGTTAGAGCTAAAATTAGCATGTTTAAAGTGATTTTCATGCTTCCAGGGGCCCTAAACACAAGATTTATGGAATGGTTAAAAGTGCATGAAAATGGCCAATTTACTCACTCTGAGTTCTCAAAAAGGGTTTCTTCACCCCGGGAAGTTAATTAAATACCATTTGGAGGCATTTAATGTTCGAGCAAAAACGGCTGATTTTCGACAAAAGAGATAACACCCCCCCATTACGTCATGCTTCAGAAATGTGGAAAATGGTCCGTTTTCAAATGTTTTATTTTTGAACGTCAGTTCACATTTGTAGGTGGATCATCAGTGTTAGAGCTAAAATTAGCATGTTTAAAGTGATTTTCATGCTTCCAGGGGCTCGAGAAGTGAATTAAATACTATTTGGAGGCATTTCATGTTCAAGCAAAAACGGCTGATTTTCAACAAAAGAGATAACACCCCCCCATTACGTCATGCTTCAGAAATGTGGAAAATGGTCCGTTTTCAAATGTTTTATTTTTGAACGTCAGTTCACATTTGTAGGTGGATCATCAGTGTTACAGCTAAAATTAGCATGTTTAAAGTGATTTTCATGCTTCCAGGGGCCCTAAACACAAGATTTATGGAATGGTTAAAAGTGCATGAAAATGGCCAATTTACTCACTCTGAGTTCTCAAAAAGGGTTTCTTAACCCCGGGAAGTTAATTAAATACCATTTGGAGGCCTTTAATGTTCGAGCAAAAACTGCTGATTTTCAACAAAAGAGATAACACCCCCCATTACGTCATGCTTCAGAAATGTAGAAAATGGTCCGTTTTCAAATGTTTTATTTTTGAACGTCAGTTCACATTTGTAGGTGGATCATCAGTGTTAGAGCTAACATTAGCATGTTTAAAGTGATTTTCATGCTTCCAGGGGCCCTAAACACAAGATTTATGGACTGGTTAAAAGTGCATGAAAATGGCCAATTTACTCTGAGTTCTCAAAAAGGGTTTCTTCACCCGGGGGAAGTTAATTAAATGCCATTTGGAGGCATTTAATGTTTAAGCAAAAACGGCTCATTTTCGACAAAAGAGATAACACCCCCCCATTACGTCATGCTTCAGAAATGTGGAAAATGATCTGTTTTCAAATGTTTTATTTTTGAACGTCAGTTCACATTTGTAGGTGGATCCTCAGTGTTAGAGCTAAAATTAGCATGTTTAAAGTGATTTTCATGCTTCCAAGGGCCCTAAACACAAGATTTATGGAATGGTTAAAAGTGCATGAAAATGGCCAATTTACTCACTCTGAGTTCTCAAAAAGGGTTTCTTCACCACGGAAAGTTTATTAAATACCATTTGGAGGCATTTAATGTTCAAGCAAAAACGGCTGATTTTCGACAAAAGAGATAACACCCCCCCATTACGTCATGCTTCAGAAATGTGGAAAATGGTCCGTTTTCAAATGTTTTATTTTTGAACGTCAGTTCACATTTGTAGGTGGATCATCAGTGTTGGAGCTAAAATTAGCACGTTTAAAGTGATTTTCATGCTTCCAGGGGCTCGGGAAGTGAATTAAATACAATTTGGAGGCATTTAATGTTCAGTCAAAAACAGCTGATTTCTGACAAAAGAGATAACACCCCCCCATTACGTCATGCTTCAGAAATGTGGAAAATGGTCCGTTTTCAAATGTTTTATTTTTGAACGTCAGTTCACATTTGTAGGTGGATCATCAGTGTTAGAGCTAAAATTAGCATGTTTAAAGTGATTTTCATGCTTCCAGGGGCCCTAAACACAAGATTTATGGAATGGTTAAAAGTGCATGAAAATGGCCAATTTACTCACTCTGAGTTCTCAAAAAGGGTTTCTTCACCCCGGGAAGTTAATTAAATACCATTTGGAGGCATTTAATGTTCGAGCAAAAACGGCTGATTTTCGACAAAAGAGATAACACCCCCCCATTACGTCATGCTTCAGAAATGTGGAAAATGGTCCGTTTTCAAATGTTTTATTTTTGAACGTCAGTTCGCATTTGTAGGTGGATCATCAGTGTTAGAGCTAAAATTTGCATGTTTAAAGTGATTTTCATGCTTCCAGGGGCCCTAAACACAAGATTTATGGAATGGTTAAAAGTGCATGAAAATGGCCAATTTACTCACTCTGAGTTCTCAGAAAGGGTTTCTTCACCCCGGGAAGTTAATTAAATACCATTTAGAGGCATTTAATGTTCAAGCAAAAACAGCTGATTTTCGACAAAAGAGATAACACCCCCCATTACGTCATGCTTCAGAAATGTGGAAAATGGTCCGTTTTCAAATGTTTTATTTTTGAACGTCAGTTCACATTTGTAGGTGGATCATCAGTGTTAGAGCTGAAATTAGCATGTTTAAAGTGATTTTCATGCTTCCAGGGGCTCGGGAAGTGAATTAAATACTATTTGGAGGCATTTAATGTTCAAGCAAAAACAGCTGATTTCTGACAAAAGAGATAACACCCCCCCCATTACGTCATGCTTCAGAAATGTGGAAAATGGTCCGTTTTCAAATGTTTTATTTTTGAACGTCAGTTCACATTTGTAGGTGGATCATCAGTGTTAGAGCTAAAATTAGCATGTTTAAAGTGATTTTCATGCTTCCAGGGGCTCGGGAAGTGAATTAAATACTATTTGGAGGCATTTAATGTTCAAGCAAAAATGGCTGATTTTCAACAAAAGAGATAACACCCCCCCATTACGTCATGCTTCAGAAATGTGGAAAATGGTCCGTTTTCAAATGTTTTATTTTTGAACGTCAGTTCACATTTGTAGGTGGATCATCAGTGTTAGAGCTAAAATTAGCATGTTTAAAGTGACTTTCATGCTTCCAGGGGCCCTAAACACAAGATTTATGGAATGGTTAAAAGTGCATGAAAATGGCCAATTTCCTCACTCTGAGTTCTCAAAAAGGGTTTCTTCACCCCGGGAAGTTAATTAAATACCATTTGGAGGCATTTAATGTTCGAGCAAAAACGGCTGATTTTCGACAAAAGAGATAACACCCCCCCATTACGTCATGCTTCAGAAATGTGGAAAATGGTCCGTTTTCAAATGTTTTATTTTTGAACGTCAGTTCGCATTTGTAGGTGGATCATCAGTGTTACAGCTAAAATTAGCATGTTTAAAGTGATTTTCATGCTTCCAGGGGCCCTAAACACAAGATTTATGGAATGGTTAAAAGTGCATGAAAATGGCCAATTTACTCACTCTGAGTTCTCAAAAAGGGTTTCTTAACCCCGGGAAGTTAATTAAATACCATTTGGAGGCATTTAATGTTCGAGCAAAAACTGCTGATTTTCGACAAAAGAGATAACACCCCCCCATTACGTCATGCTTCAGAAATCTAGAAAATGGTCCGTTTTCAAATGTTTTATTTTTGAACGTCAGTTCAAATTTGTAGGTGGATCATCAGTGTTAGAGCTAACATTAGCATGTTTAAAGTGATTTTCATGCTTCCAGGGGCCCTAAACACAAGATTTATGGACTGGTTAAAAGTGCATGAAAATGGCCAATTTACTCTGAGTTCTCAAAAAGGGTTTCTTCACCCCGGGGAAGTTAATTAAATGCCATTTGGAGGCATTTACTGTTTAAGCAAAAACGGCTGATTTTCGACAAAAGAGATAACACCCCCCCATTACGTCATGCTTCGGAAATGTGGAAAATGATCTGTTTTCAAATGTTTTATTTTTGAACGTCAGTTCACATTTGTAGGTGGATCCTCAGTGTTAGAGCTAAAATTAGCATGTTTAAAGTGATTTTCATGCTTCCAGGGGCCCTAAACACAAGATTTATGGAATGGTTAAAAGTGCATGAAAATGGCCAATTTACTCACTATGAGTTCTCAGAAAGGGTTTCTTCACCCCGGGAAGTTAATTAAATACCATTTAGAGGCATTTAATGTTCAAGCAAAAACAGCTGATTTTCGACAAAAGAGATAACACCCCCCCATTACGTCATGCTTCAGAAATGTGGAAAATGGTCCGTTTTCAAATGTTTTATTTTTGAACGTCAGTTCACATTTGTAGGTGGATCATCAGTGTTAGAGCTGAAATTAGCATGTTTAAAGTGATTTTCATGCTTCCAGGGGCTCGGGAAGTGAATTAAATACTATTTGGAGGCATTTAATGTTCAAGCAAAAACAGCTGATTTCTGACAAAAGAGATAACACCCCCCCATTACGTCATGCTTCAGAAATGTGGAAAATGGTCCGTTTTCAAATGTTTTATTTTTGAACGTCAGTTCACATTTGTAGGTGGATCATCAGTGTTACAGCTAAAATTAGCATGTTTAAAGTGATTTTCATGCTTCCAGGGGCCCTAAACACAAGATTTATGGAATGGTTAAAAGTGCATGAAAATGGCCAATTTACTCACTCTGAGTTCTCAAAAAGGGTTTCTTAACCCCGGGAAGTTAATTAAATACCATTTGGAGGCATTTAATGTTCGAGCAAAAACTGCTGATTTTCGACAAAAGAGATAACACCCCCCCATTACGTCATGCTTCAGAAATCTAGAAAATGGTCCGTTTTCAAATGTTTTATTTTTGAACGTCAGTTCACATTTGTAGGTGGATCATCAGTGTTAGAGCTAACATTAGCATGTTTAAAGTGATTTTCATGCTTCCAGGGGCCCTAAACACAAGATTTATGGACTGGTTAAAAGTGCATGAAAATGGCCAATTTACTCTGAGTTCTCAAAAAGGGTTTCTTCACCCCGGGGAAGTTAATTAAATGCCATTTGGAGGCATTTAATGTTTAAGCAAAAACGGCTGATTTTCGACAAAAGAGATAACACCCCCCCATTACGTCATGCTTCAGAAATGTGGAAAATGATCTGTTTTCAAATGTTTTATTTTTGAACGTCAGTTCACATTTGTAGGTGGATCCTCAGTGTTAGAGCTAAAATTAGCATGTTTAAAGTGATTTTCATGCTTCCAGGGGCCCTAAACACAAGATTTATGGAATGGTTAAAAGTGCATGAAAATGGCCAATTTACTCACTATGAGTTCTCAGAAAGGGTTTCTTCACCCCGGGAAGTTAATTAAATACCATTTAGAGGCATTTAATGTTCAAGCAAAAACAGCTGATTTTCGACAAAAGAGATAACACCCCCCCATTACGTCATGCTTCAGAAATGTGGAAAATGGTCCGTTTTCAAATGTTTTATTTTTGAACGTCAGTTCACATTTGTAGGTGGATCATCAGTGTTAGAGCTGAAATTAGCATGTTTAAAGTGATTTTCATGCTTCCAGGGGCTCGGGAAGTGAATTAAATACTATTTGGAGGCATTTAATGTTCAAGCAAAAACAGCTGATTTCTGACAAAAGAGATAACACCCCCCCATTACGTCATGCTTCAGAAATGTGGAAAATGGTCCGTTTTCAAATGTTTTATTTTTGAACGTCAGTTCACATTTGTAGGTGGATCATCAGTGTTAGAGCTAAAATTAGCATGTTTAAAGTGATTTTCATGCTTCCAGGGGCCCTAAACACAAGATTTATGAAATGGTTAAAAGTGCATTAAAATGGCCAATTTACTCACTCTCAGTTCGCAAAAAGGGTTTCTTCACCCCGGGAAGTTAATTAAATACCATTTGGAGGCATTTAATGTTCGAGCAAAAACGGCTGATTTTCGACAAAAGAGATAACACCCCCCCATTACGTCATGCTTCAGAAATGTGGAAAATGGTCCGTTTTCAAATGTTTTATTTTTGAACGTCAGTTCACATTTGTAGGTGGATCATCAGTGTTAGAGCTAAAATTAGCATGTTTAAAGTGATTTTCATGCTTCCAGGGGCTCGAGAAGTGAATTAAATACTATTTGGAGGCATTTAATGTTCAAGCAAAAACAGCTGATTTCTGACAAAAGAGATAACACCCCCCCATTACGTCATGCTTCAGAAATGTGGAAAATGGTCCGTTTTCAAATGTTTTATTTTTGAACGTCAGTTCACATTTGTAGGTGGATCATCAGTGTTAGAGCTAAAATTAGCATGTTTAAAGTGATTTTCATGCTTCCAGGGGCCCTAAACACAAGATTTATGGAATGGTTAAAAGTGCATGAAAATGGCCAATTTACTCACTCTGAGTTCTCAAAAAGGGTTTCTTCACCCCGGGAAGTTAATTAAATACCATTTGTAGGCAGTTAATGTTCAAGCAAAAACGGCTGATTTTCGACAAAAGAGATAACACCCCCCCATTACGTCATGCTTCAGAAATGTGGAAAATGGTCAGTTTTCAAATGTTTTATTTTTGAACGTCAGTTCACATTTGTAGGTGGATCATCAGTGTTACAGCTAAAATTAGCATGTTTAAAGTGATTTTCATGCTTCCAGGGGCCCTAAACACAAGATTTATGGAATGGTTAAAAGTGCATGAAAATGGCCAATTTACTCACTCTGAGTTCTCAAAAAGGGTTTCTTAACCCCGGGAAGTTAATTAAATACCATTTGGAGGCATTTAATGTTCGAGCAAAAACTGCTGATTTTCGACAAAAGAGATAACACCCCCCCATTACGTCATGCTTCAGAAATCTAGAAAATGGTCCGTTTTCAAATGTTTTATTTTTGAACGTCAGTTCACATTTGTAGGTGGATCATCAGTGTTAGAGCTAACATTAGCATGTTTAAAGTGATTTTCATGCTTCCAGGGGCCCTAAACACAAGATTTATGGACTGGTTAAAAGTGCATGAAAATGGCCAATTTACTCTGAGTTTTCAAAAAGGGTTTCTTCACCCCGGGGAAGTTAATTAAATGCCATTTGGAGGCATTTAATGTTTAAGCAAAAACGGCTGATTTTCGACAAAAGAGATAACACCCCCCCATTACGTCATGCTTCAGAAATGTGGAAAATGATCTGTTTTCAAATGTTTTATTTTTGAACGTCAGTTCACATTTGTATGTGGATCCTCAGTGTTAGAGCTAAAATTAGCATGTTTAAAGTGATTTTCATGCTTCCAGGGGCCCTAAACACAAGATTTATGGAATGGTTAAAAGTGCATGAAAATGGCCAATTTACTCACTCTGAGTCCTCAAAAAGGGTTTCTTCACCACGGAAAGTTTATTAAATACCATTTGGAGGCATTTAATGTTCAAGCAAAAACGGCTGATTTTCGACAAAAGAGATAACACCCCCCCATTACGTCATGCTTCAGAAATGTGGAAAATGGTCCGTTTTCAAATGTTTTATTTTTGAACAACAGTTCACATTTGTAGGTGGATCATCAGTGTTAGAGCTAAAATTAGCACGTTTAAAGTGATTTTCATGCTTCCAGGGGCTCGGGAAGTGAATTAAATACAATTTGGAGGCATTTAATGTTCAGTCAAAAACAGCTGATTTCTGACAAAAGAGATAACACCCCCCCCCATTACGTCATGCTTCAGAAATGTGGAAAATGGTCCGTTTTCAAATGTTTTATTTTTGAACGTCAGTTCACATTTGTAGGTGGATCATCAGTGTTAGAGCTAAAATTAGCATGTTTAAAGTGATTTTCATGCTTCCAGGGGCTCGGGAAGTGAATTAAATACTATTTGGAGGCATTTAATGTTCAAGCAAAAACGGCTGATTTTCAACAAAAGAGATAACACCCCCCCATTACGTCATGCTTCAGAAATGTGGAAAATGGTCCGTTTTCAAATGTTTTATTTTTGAACGTCAGTTCGCATTTGTAGGTGGATCATCAGTGTTAGAGCTAAAATTAGCATGTTTAAAGTGATTTTCATGCTTCCAGGGGCCCTAAACACAAGATTTATGGAATGGTTAAAAGTGCATGAAAATGGCCAATTTACTCACTCTGAGTTCTCAGAAAGGGTTTCTTCACCCCGGGAAGTTAATTAAATACCATTTAGAGGCATTTAATGTTCAAGCAAAAACAGGTGATTTTCGACAAAAGAGATAACACCCCCCCATTACGTCATGCGTCAGAAATGTGGAAAATGGTCCGTTTTCAAATGTTTTATTTTTGAACGTCAGTTCACATTTGTAGGTGGATCATCAGTGTTAGAGCTGAAATTAGCATGTTTAAAGTGATTTTCATGCTTCCAGGGGCTCGGGAAGTGAATTAAATACTATTTGGAGGCATTTAATGTTCAAGCAAAAACAGCTGATTTCTGACAAAAGAGATAACACCCCCCCATTACGTCATGCTTCAGAAATGTGGAAAATGGTCCGTTTTCAAATGTTTTATTTTTGAACGTCAGTTCACATTTGTAGGTGGATCATCAGTGTTAGAGCTAAAATTAGCATGTTTAAAGTGATTTTCATGCTTCCAGGGGCCCTAAACACAAGATTTATGGAATGGTTAAAAGTGCATGAAAATGGCCAATTTACTCACTCTCAGTTCGCAAAAAGGGTTTCTTCACCCCGGGAAGTTAATTAAATTCCATTTGGAGGCATTTAATGTTCGAGCAAAAACGGCTGATTTTCGACAAAAGAGATAACACCCCCCCATTACGTCATGCTTCAGAAATGTGGAAAATGGTCCGTTTTCAAATGTTTTATTTTTGAACGTCAGTTCACATTTGTAGGTGGATCATCAGTGTTAGAGCTAAAATTAGCATGTTTAAAGTGATTTTCATGCTTCCAGGGGCTCGAGAAGTGAATTAAATACTATTTGGAGGCATTTCATGTTCAAGCAAAAACGGCTGATTTTCAACAAAAGAGATAACACCCCCCCATTACGTCATGCTTCAGAAATGTGGAAAATGGTCCGTTTTCAAATGTTTTATTTTTGAACGTCAGTTCACATTTGTAGGTGGATCATCAGTGTTACAGCTAAAATTAGCATGTTTAAAGTGATTTTCATGCTTCCAGGGGCCCTAAACACAAGATTTATGGAATGGTTAAAAGTGCATGAAAATGGCCAATTTACTCACTCTGAGTTCTCAAAAAGGGTTTCTTAACCCCGGGAAGTTAATTAAATACCATTTGGAGGCCTTTAATGTTCGAGCAAAAACTGCTGATTTTCAACAAAAGAGATAACACCCCCCCATTACGTCATGCTTCAGAAATGTAGAAAATGGTCCGTTTTCAAATGTTTTATTTTTGAACGTCAGTTCACATTTGTAGGTGGATCATCAGTGTTAGAGCTAACATTAGCATGTTTAAAGTGATTTTCATGCTTCCAGGGGCCCTAAACACAAGATTTATGGACTGGTTAAAAGTGCATGAAAATGGCCAATTTACTCTGAGTTCTCAAAAAGGGTTTCTTCACCCGGGGGAAGTTAATTAAATGCCATTTGGAGGCATTTAATGTTTAAGCAAAAACGGCTCATTTTCGACAAAAGAGATAACACCCCCCCATTACGTCATGCTTCAGAAATGTGGAAAATGATCTGTTTTCAAATGTTTTATTTTTGAACGTCAGTTCACATTTGTAGGTGGATCCTCAGTGTTAGAGCTAAAATTAGCATGTTTAAAGTGATTTTCATGCTTCCAAGGGCCCTAAACACAAGATTTATGGAATGGTTAAAAGTGCATGAAAATGGCCAATTTACTCACTCTGAGTTCTCAAAAAGGGTTTCTTCACCACGGAAAGTTTATTAAATACCATTTGGAGGCATTTAATGTTCAAGCAAAAACGGCTGATTTTCGACAAAAGAGATAACACCCCCCCATTACGTCATGCTTCAGAAATGTGGAAAATGGTCCGTTTTCAAATGTTTTATTTTTGAACGTCAGTTCACATTTGTAGGTGGATCATCAGTGTTAGAGCTAAAATTAGCACGTTTAAAGTGATTTTCATGCTTCCAGGGGCTCGGGAAGTGAATTAAATACAATTTGGAGGCATTTAATGTTCAGTCAAAAACAGCTGATTTCTGACAAAAGAGATAACACCCCCCCATTACGTCATGCTTCAGAAATGTGGAAAATGGTCCGTTTTCAAATGTTTTATTTTTGAACGTCAGTTCACATTTGTAGGTGGATCATCAGTGTTAGAGCTAAAATTAGCATGTTTAAAGTGATTTTCATGCTTCCAGGGGCCCTAAACACAAGATTTATGGAATGGTTAAAAGTGCATGAAAATGGCCAATTTACTCACTCTGAGTTCTCAAAAAGGGTTTCTTCACCCTGGGAAGTTAATTAAATACCATTTGGAGGCATTTAATGTTCGAGCAAAAACGGCTGATTTTCGACAAAAGAGATAACACCCCCCCATTACGTCATGCTTCAGAAATGTGGAAAATGGTCCGTTTTCAAATGTTTTATTTTTGAACGTCAGTTCGCATTTGTAGGTGGATCATCAGTGTTAGAGCTAAAATTTGCATGTTTAAAGTGATTTTCATGCTTCCAGGGGCCCTAAACACAAGATTTATGGAATGGTTAAAAGTGCATGAAAATGGCCAATTTACTCACTCTGAGTTCTCAGAAAGGGTTTCTTCACCCCGGGAAGTTAATTAAATACCATTTAGAGGCATTTAATGTTCAAGCAAAAACAGCTGATTTTCGACAAAAGAGATAACACCCCCCATTACGTCATGCTTCAGAAATGTGGAAAATGGTCCGTTTTCAAATGTTTTATTTTTGAACGTCAGTTCACATTTGTAGGTGGATCATCAGTGTTAGAGCTGAAATTAGCATGTTTAAAGTGATTTTCATGCTTCCAGGGGCTCGGGAAGTGAATTAAATACTATTTGGAGGCATTTAATGTTCAAGCAAAAACAGCTGATTTCTGACAAAAGAGATAACACCCCCCCATTACGTCATGCTTCAGAAATGTGGAAAATGGTCCGTTTTCAAATATTTTATTTTTGAACGTCAGTTCACATTTGTAGGTGGATCATCAGTGTTAGAGCTAAAATTAGCATGTTTAAAGTGATTTTCATGCTTCCAGGGGCTCGGGAAGTGAATTAAATACTATTTGGAGGCATTTAATGTTCAAGCAAAAATGGCTGATTTTCAACAAAAGAGATAACACCCCCCCATTACGTCATGCTTCAGAAATGTGGAAAATGGTCCGTTTTCAAATGTTTTATTTTTGAACGTCAGTTCACATTTGTAGGTGGATCATCAGTGTTAGAGCTAAAATTAGCATGTTTAAAGTGATTTTCATGCTTCCAGGGGCCCTAAACACAAGA
Organism: Lissotriton vulgaris; assembly: GCF_964263255.1. NCBI lineage: Eukaryota > Metazoa > Chordata > Amphibia > Caudata > Salamandridae > Lissotriton > Lissotriton vulgaris. Next base: position 546,564 of record NW_028240926.1, on the reverse strand, counting down.
TTTATGGAATGGTTAAAAGTGCATGAAAATGGCCAATTTACTCACTCTGAGTTCTCAAAAAGGGTTTCTTCACCCCGGGAAGTTAATTAAATACCATTTGGAGGCATTTAATGTTCGAGCAAAAACGGCTGATTTTCGACAAAAGAGATAACACCCCCCCATTACGTCATGCTTCAGAAATGTGGAAAATGGTCCGTTTTCAAATGTTTTATTTTTGAACGTCAGTTCGCATTTGTAGGTGGATCATCAGTGTTACAGCTAAAATTAGCATGTTTAAAGTGATTTTCATGCTTCCAGGGGCCCTAAACACAAGATTTATGGAATGGTTAAAAGTGCATGAAAATGGCCAATTTACTCACTCTGAGTTCTCAAAAAGGGTTTCTTAACCCCGGGAAGTTAATTAAATACCATTTGGAGGCATTTAATGTTCGAGCAAAAACTGCTGATTTTCGACAAAAGAGATAACACCCCCCCATTACGTCATGCTTCAGAAATCTAGAAAATGGTCCGTTTTCAAATGTTTTATTTTTGAACGTCAGTTCACATTTGTAGGTGGATCATCAGTGTTAGAGCTAACATTAGCATGTTTAAAGTGATTTTCATGCTTCCAGGGGCCCTAAACACAAGATTTATGGACTGGTTAAAAGTGCATGAAAATGGCCAATTTACTCTAAGTTCTCAAAAAGGGTTTCTTCACCCCGGGGAAGTTAATTAAATGCCATTTGGAGGCATTTAATGTTTAAGCAAAAACGGCTGATTTTCGACAAAAGAGATAACACCCCCCATTACGTCATGCTTCAGAAATGTGGAAAATGATCTGTTTTCAAATGTTTTATTTTTGAACGTCAGTTCACATTTGTAGGTGGATCCTCAGTGTTAGAGCTAAAATTAGCATGTTTAAAGTGATTTTCATGCTTCCAGGGGCCCTAAACACAAGATTTATGGAATGGTTAAAAGTGCATGAAAATGGCCAATTTACTCACTATGAGTTCTCAGAAAGGGTTTCTTCACCCCGGGAAGTTAATTAAATACCATTTAGAGGCATTTAATGTTCAAGCAAAAACAGCTGATTTTCGACAAAAGAGATAACACCCCCCCATTACGTCATGCTTCAGAAATGTGGAAAATGGTCCGTTTTCAAATGTTTTATTTTTGAACGTCAGTTCACATTTGTAGGTGGATCATCAGTGTTAGAGCTGAAATTAGCATGTTTAAAGTGATTTTCATGCTTCCAGGGGCTCGGGAAGTGAATTAAATACTATTTGGAGGCATTTAATGTTCAAGCAAAAACAGCTGATTTCTGACAAAAGAGATAACACCCCCCCATTACGTCATGCTTCAGAAATGTGGAAAATGGTCCGTTTTCAAATGTTTTATTTTTGAACGTCAGTTCACATTTGTAGGTGGATCATCAGTGTTACAGCTAAAATTAGCATGTTTAAAGTGATTTTCATGCTTCCAGGGGCCCTAAACACAAGATTTATGGAATGGTTAAAAGTGCATGAAAATGGCCAATTTACTCACTCTGAGTTCTCAAAAAGGGTTTCTTAACCCCGGGAAGTTAATTAAATACCATTTGGAGGCATTTAATGTTCGAGCAAAAACTGCTGATTTTCGACAAAAGAGATAACACCCCCCCATTACGTCATGCTTCAGAAATCTAGAAAATGGTCCGTTTTCAAATGTTTTATTTTTGAACGTCAGTTCACATTTGTAGGTGGATCATCAGTGTTAGAGCTAACATTAGCATGTTTAAAGTGATTTTCATGCTTCCAGGGGCCCTAAACACAAGATTTATGGACTGGTTAAAAGTGCATGAAAATGGCCAATTTACTCTGAGTTCTCAAAAAGGGTTTCTTCACCCCGGGGAAGTTAATTAAATGCCATTTGGAGGCATTTAATGTTTAAGCAAAAACGGCTGATTTTCGACAAAAGAGATAACACCCCCCCATTACGTCATGCTTCAGAAATGTGGAAAATGATCTGTTTTCAAATGTTTTATTTTTGAACGTCAGTTCACATTTGTAGGTGGATCCTCAGTGTTAGAGCTAAAATTAGCATGTTTAAAGTGATTTTCATGCTTCCAGGGGCCCTAAACACAAGATTTATGGAATGGTTAAAAGTGCATGAAAATGGCCAATTTACTCACTATGAGTTCTCAGAAAGGGTTTCTTCACCCCGGGAAGTTAATTAAATACCATTTAGAGGCATTTAATGTTCAAGCAAAAACAGCTGATTTTCGACAAAAGAGATAACACCCCCCCATTACGTCATGCTTCAGAAATGTGGAAAATGGTCCGTTTTCAAATGTTTTATTTTTGAACGTCAGTTCACATTTGTAGGTGGATCATCAGTGTTAGAGCTGAAATTAGCATGTTTAAAGTGATTTTCATGCTTCCAGGGGCTCGGGAAGTGAATTAAATACTATTTGGAGGCATTTAATGTTCAAGCAAAAACAGCTGATTTCTGACAAAAGAGATAACACCCCCCCATTACGTCATGCTTCAGAAATGTGGAAAATGGTCCGTTTTCAAATGTTTTATTTTTGAACGTCAGTTCACATTTGTAGGTGGATCATCAGTGTTAGAGCTAAAATTAGCATGTTTAAAGTGATTTTCATGCTTCCAGGGGCCCTAAACACAAGATTTATGGAATGGTTAAAAGTGCATTAAAATGGCCAATTTACTCACTCTCAGTTCGCAAAAAGGGTTTCTTCACCCCGGGAAGTTAATTAAATACCATTTGGAGGCATTTAATGTTCGAGCAAAAACGGCTGATTTTCGACAAAAGAGATAACACCCCCCCATTACGTCATGCTTCAGAAATGTGGAAAATGGTCCGTTTTCAAATGTTTTATTTTTGAACGTCAGTTCACATTTGTAGGTGGATCATCAGTGTTAGAGCTAAAATTAGCATGTTTAAAGTGATTTTCATGCTTCCAGGGGCTCGAGAAGTGAATTAAATACTATTTGGAGGCATTTAATGTTCAAGCAAAAACAGCTGATTTCTGACAAAAGAGATAACACCCCCCCATTACGTCATGCTTCAGAAATGTGGAAAATGGTCCGTTTTCAAATGTTTTATTTTTGAACGTCAGTTCACATTTGTAGGTGGATCATCAGTGTTAGAGCTAAAATTAGCATGTTTAAAGTGATTTTCATGCTTCCAGGGGCCCTAAACACAAGATTTATGGAATGGGTAAAAGTGCATGAAAATGGCCAATTTACTCACTCTGAGTTCTCAAAAAGGGTTTCTTCACCCCGGGAAGTTAATTAAATACCATTTGTAGGCAGTTAATGTTCAAGCAAAAACGGCTGATTTTCGACAAAAGAGATAACACCCCCCCATTACGTCATGCTTCAGAAATGTGGAAAATGGTCAGTTTTCAAATGTTTTATTTTTGAACGTCAGTTCACATTTGTAGGTGGATCATCAGTGTTACAGCTAAAATTAGCATGTTTAAAGTGATTTTCATGCTTCCAGGGGCCCTAAACACAAGATTTATGGAATGGTTAAAAGTGCATGAAAATGGCCAATTTACTCACTCTGAGTTCTCAAAAAGGGTTTCTTAACCCCGGGAAGTTAATTAAATACCATTTGGAGGCATTTAATGTTCGAGCAAAAACTGCTGATTTTCGACAAAAGAGATAACACCCCCCCATTACGTCATGCTTCAGAAATCTAGAAAATGGTCCGTTTTCAAATGTTTTATTTTTGAACGTCAGTTCACATTTGTAGGTGGATCATCAGTGTTAGAGCTAACATTAGCATGTTTAAAGTGATTTTCATGCTTCCAGGGGCCCTAAACACAAGATTTATGGACTGGTTAAAAGTGCATGAAAATGGCCAATTTACTCTGAGTTCTCAAAAAGGGTTTCTTCACCCCGGGAAGTTAATTAAATACCATTTGGAGGCATTTAATGTTCGAGCAAAAACGGCTGATTTTCGACAAAAGAGATAACACCCCCCCATTACGTCATGCTTCAGAAATGTGGAAAATGGTCCGTTTTCAAATGTTTTATTTTTGAACGTCAGTTCGCATTTGTAGGTGGATCATCAGTGTTACAGCTAAAATTAGCATGTTTAAAGTGATTTTCATGCTTCCAGGGGCCCTAAACACAAGATTTATGGAATGGTTAAAAGTGCATGAAAATGGCCAATTTACTCACTCTGAGTTCTCAAAAAGGGTTTCTTAACCCCGGGAAGTTAATTAAATACCATTTGGAGGCATTTAATGTTCGAGCAAAAACTGCTGATTTTCGACAAAAGAGATAACACCCCCCCATTACGTCATGCTTCAGAAATCTAGAAAATGGTCCGTTTTCAAATGTTTTATTTTTGAACGTCAGTTCACATTTGTAGGTGGATCATCAGTGTTAGAGCTAACATTAGCATGTTTAAAGTGATTTTCATGCTTCCAGGGGCCCTAAACACAAGATTTATGGACTGGTTAAAAGTGCATGAAAATGGCCAATTTACTCTAAGTTCTCAAAAAGGGTTTCTTCACCCCGGGGAAGTTAATTAAATGCCATTTGGAGGCATTTAATGTTTAAGCAAAAACGGCTGATTTTCGACAAAAGAGATAACACCCCCCCATTACGTCATGCTTCAGAAATGTGGAAAATGATCTGTTTTCAAATGTTTTATTTTTGAACGTCAGTTCACATTTGTAGGTGGATCCTCAGTGTTAGAGCTAAAATTAGCATGTTTAAAGTGATTTTCATGCTTCCAGGGGCCCTAAACACAAGATTTATGGAATGGTTAAAAGTGCATGAAAATGGCCAATTTACTCACTATGAGTTCTCAGAAAGGGTTTCTTCACCCCGGGAAGTTAATTAAATACCATTTAGAGGCATTTAATGTTCAAGCAAAAACAGCTGATTTTCGACAAAAGAGATAACACCCCCCCATTACATCATGCTTCAGAAATGTGGAAAATGGTCCGTTTTCAAATGTTTTATTTTTGAACGTCAGTTCACATTTGTAGGTGGATCATCAGTGTTAGAGCTGAAATTAGCATGTTTAAAGTGATTTTCATGCTTCCAGGGGCTCGGGAAGTGAATTAAATACTATTTGGAGGCATTTAATGTTCAAGCAAAAACAGCTGATTTCTGACAAAAGAGATAACACCCCCCCATTACGTCATGCTTCAGAAATGTGGAAAATGGTCCGTTTTCAAATGTTTTATTTTTGAACGTCAGTTCACATTTGTAGGTGGATCATCAGTGTTACAGCTAAAATTAGCATGTTTAAAGTGATTTTCATGCTTCCAGGGGCCCTAAACACAAGATTTATGGAATGGTTAAAAGTGCATGAAAATGGCCAATTTACTCACTCTGAGTTCTCAAAAAGGGTTTCTTAACCCCGGGAAGTTAATTAAATACCATTTGGAGGCATTTAATGTTCGAGCAAAAACTGCTGATTTTCGACAAAAGAGATAACACCCCCCCATTACGTCATGCTTCAGAAATCTAGAAAATGGTCCGTTTTCAAATGTTTTATTTTTGAACGTCAGTTCACATTTGTAGGTGGATCATCAGTGTTAGAGCTAACATTAGCATGTTTAAAGTGATTTTCATGCTTCCAGGGGCCCTAAACACAAGATTTATGGACTGGTTAAAAGTGCATGAAAATGGCCAATTTACTCTGAGTTCTCAAAAAGGGTTTCTTCACCCCGGGGAAGTTAATTAAATGCCATTTGGAGGCATTTAATGTTTAAGCAAAAACGGCTGATTTTCGAAAAAAGAGATAACACCCCCCCATTACGTCATGCTTCAGAAATGTGGAAAATGATCTGTTTTCAAATGTTTTATTTTTGAACGTCAGTTCACATTTGTAGGTGGATCCTCAGTGTTAGAGCTAAAATTAGCATGTTTAAAGTGATTTTCATGCTTCCAGGGGCCCTAAACACAAGATTTATGGAATGGTTAAAAGTGCATGAAAATGGCCAATTTACTCACTCTGAGTCCTCAAAAAGGGTTTCTTCACCACGGAAAGTTTATTAAATACCATTTGGAGGCATTTAATGTTCAAGCAAAAACGGCTGATTTTCGACAAAAGAGATAACACCCCCCCATTACGTCATGCTTCAGAAATGTGGAAAATGGTCCGTTTTCAAATGTTTTATTTTTGAACGTCAGTTCACATTTGTAGGTGGATCATCAGTGTTAGAGCTAAAATTAGCATGTTTAAAGTGATTTTCATGCTTCCAGGGGCTCGGGAAGTGAATTAAATACAATTTGGAGGCATTTAATGTTCAGTCAAAAACAGCTGATTTCTGACAAAAGAGATAACACCCCCCCATTACGTCATGCTTCAGAAATGTGGAAAATGGTCCGTTTTCAAATGTTTTATTTTTGAACGTCAGTTCACATTTGTAGGTGGATCATCAGTGTTAGAGCTAAAATTAGCATGTTTAAAGTGATTTTCATGCTTCCAGGGGCCCTAAACACAAGATTTATGGAATGGTTAAAAGTGCATGAAAATGGCCAATTTACTCCCTCTGAGTTCTCAAAAAGGGTTTCTTCACCCCGGGAAGTTAATTAAATACCATTTGGAGGCATTTAATGTTCGAGCAAAAACGGCTGATTTTCGACAAAAGAGATAACACCCCCCCATTACGTCATGCTTCAGAAATGTGGAAAATGGTCCGTTTTCAAATGTTTTATTTTTGAACGTCAGTTCGCATTTGTAGGTGGATCATCAGTGTTAGAGCTAAAATTAGCATGTTTAAAGTGATTTTCATGCTTCCAGGGGCCCTAAACACAAGATTTATGGAATGGTTAAAAGTGCATGAAAATGGCCAATTTACTCACTCTGAGTTCTCAGAAAGGGTTTCTTCACCCCGGGAAGTTAATTAAATACCATTTAGAGGCATTTAATGTTCAAGCAAAAACAGCTGATTTTCGACAAAAGAGATAACACCCCCCCATTACGTCATGCGTCAGAAATGTGGAAAATGGTCCGTTTTCAAATGTTTTATTTTTGAACGTCAGTTCACATTTGTAGGTGGATCATCAGTGTTAGAGCTGAAATTAGCATGTTTAAAGTGATTTTCATGCTTCCAGGGGCTCGGGAAGTGAATTAAATACTATTTGGAGGCATTTAATGTTCAAGCAAAAACAGCTGATTTCTGACAAAAGAGATAACACCCCCCCATTACGTCATGCTTCAGAAATGTGGAAAATGGTCCGTTTTCAAATGTTTTATTTTTGAACGTCAGTTCACATTTGTAGGTGGATCATCAGTGTTAGAGCTAAAATTAGCATGTTTAAAGTGATTTTCATGCTTCCAGGGGCCCTAAACACAAGATTTATGGAATGGTTAAAAGTGCATGAAAATGGCCAATTTACTCACTCTCAGTTCGCAAAAAGGGTTTCTTCACCCCGGGAAGTTAATTAAATTCCATTTGGAGGCATTTAATGTTCGAGCAAAAACGGCTGATTTTCGACAAAAGAGATAACACCCCCCCATTACGTCATGCTTCAGAAATGTGGAAAATGGTCCGTTTTCAAATGTTTTATTTTTGAACGTCAGTACACATTTGTAGGTGGATCATCAGTGTTAGAGCTAAAATTAGCATGTTTAAAGTGATTTTCATGCTTCCAGGGGCTCGAGAAGTGAATTAAATACTATTTGGAGGCATTTCATGTTCAAGCAAAAACGGCTGATTTTCAACAAAAGAGATAACACCCCCCCATTACGTCATGCTTCAGAAATGTGGAAAATGGTCCGTTTTCAAATGTTTTATTTTTGAACGTCAGTTCACATTTGTAGGTGGATCATCAGTGTTACAGCTAAAATTAGCATGTTTAAAGTGATTTTCATGCTTCCAGGGGCCCTAAACACAAGATTTATGGAATGGTTAAAAGTGCATGAAAATGGCCAATTTACTCACTCTGAGTTCTCAAAAAGGGTTTCTTAACCCCGGGAAGTTAATTAAATACCATTTGGAGGCATTTAATGTTCGAGCAAAAACTGCTGATTTTCAACAAAAGAGATAACACCCCCCCATTACGTCATGCTTCAGAAATGTAGAAAATGGTCCGTTTTCAAATGTTTTATTTTTGAACGTCAGTTCACATTTGTAGGTGGATCATCAGTGTTAGAGCTAACATTAGCATGTTTAAAGTGATTTTCATGCTTCCAGGGGCTCGAGAAGTGAATTAAATACTATTTGGAGGCATTTCATGTTCAAGCAAAAACGGCTGATTTTCAACAAAAGAGATAACACCCCCCCATTACGTCATGCTTCAGAAATGTAGAAAATGGTCCGTTTTCAAATGTTTTATTTTTGAACGTCAGTTCACATTTGTAGGTGGATCATCAGTGTTAGAGCTAACATTAGCATGTTTAAAGTGATTTTCATGCTTCCAGGGGCCCTAAACACAAGATTTATGGACTGGTTAAAAGTGCATGAAAATGGCCAATTTACTCTGAGTTCTCAAAAAGGGTTTCTTCACCCGGGGGAAGTTAATTAAATGCCATTTGGAGGCATTTAATGTTTAAGCAAAAACGGCTCATTTTCGACAAAAGAGATAACACCCCCCCATTACGTCATGCTTCAGAAATGTGGAAAATGATCTGTTTTCAAATGTTTTATTTTTGAACGTCAGTTCACATTTGTAGGTGGATCCTCAGTGTTAGAGCTAAAATTAGCATGTTTAAAGTGATTTTCATGCTTCCAAGGGCCCTAAACACAAGATTTATGGAATGGTTAAAAGTGCATGAAAATGGCCAATTTACTCACTCTCAGTTCGCAAAAAGGGTTTCTTCACCCCGGGAAGTTAATTAAATTCCATTTGGAGGCATTTAATGTTCGAGCAAAAACGGCTGATTTTCGACAAAAGAGATAACACCCCCCCATTACGTCATGCTTCAGAAATGTGGAAAATGGTCCGTTTTCAAATGTTTTATTTTTGAACGTCAGTTCACATTTGTAGGTGGATCATCAGTGTTAGAGCTAAAATTAGCATGTTTAAAGTGATTTTCATGCTTCCAGGGGCTCGAGAAGTGAATTAAATACTATTTGGAGGCATTTAATGTTCAAGCAAAAACGGCTGATTTTCAACAAAAGAGATAACACCCCCCCATTACGTCATGCTTCAGAAATGTGGAAAATGGTCCGTTTTCAAATGTTTTATTTTTGAACGTCAGTTCACATTTGTAGGTGGATCATCAGTGTTAGAGCTAACATTAGCATGTTTAAAGTGATTTTCATGCTTCCAGGGGCCCTAAACACATGATTTATGGACTGGTTAAAAGTGCATGAAAATGGCCAATTTACTCTGAGTTCTCAAAAAGGGTTTCTTCACCCCGGGGAAGTTAATTAAATGCCATTTGGAGGCATTTAATGTTTAAGCAAAAACGGCTGATTTTCGACAAAAGAGATAACACCCCCCCATTACGTCATGCTTCAGAAATGTGGAAAATGATCTGTTTTCAAATGTTTTATTTTTGAACGTCAGTTCACATTTGTAGGTGGATCCTCAGTGTTAGAGCTAAAATTAGCATGTTTAAAGTGATTTTCATGCTTCCAGGGGCCCTAAACACAAGATTTATGGAATGGTTAAAAGTGCATGAAAATGGCCAATTTACTCACTCTGAGTTCTCAAAAAGGGTTTCTTCACCACGGAAAGTTTATTAAATACCATTTGGAGGCATTTAATGTTCAAGCAAAAACGGCTGATTTTCGACAAAAGAGATAACACCCCCCCATTACGTCATGCTTCAGAAATGTGGAAAATGGTCCGTTTTCAAATGTTTTATTTTTGAACGTCAGTTCACATTTGTAGGTGGATCATCAGTGTTAGAGCTAAAATTAGCACGTTTAAAGTGATTTTCATGCTTCCAGGGGCTCGGGAAGTGAATTAAATACAATTTGGAGGCATTTAATGTTCAGTCAAAAACAGCTGATTTCTGACAAAAGAGATAACACCCCCCCATTACGTCATGCTTCAGAAATGTGGAAAATGGTCAGTTTTCAAATGTTTTATTTTTGAACGTCAGTTCACATTTGTAGGTGGATCATCAGTGTTAGAGCTAAAATTAGCATGTTTAAAGTGATTTTCATGCTTCCAGGGGCCCTAAACACAAGATTTATGGAATGGTTAAAAGTGCATGAAAATGGCCAATTTACTCACTCTGAGTTCTCAAAAAGGGTTTCTTCACCCCGGGAAGTTAATTAAATACCATTTGGAGGCATTTAATGTTCGAGCAAAAACGGCTGATTTTCGACAAAAGAGATAACACCCCCCCATTACGTCATGCTTCAGAAATGTGGAAAATGGTCCGTTTTTAAATGTTTTATTTTTGAACGTCAGTTCGCATTTGTAGGTGGATCATCAGTGTTAGAGCTAAAATTAGCATGTTTAAAGTGATTTTCATGCTTCCAGGGGCCCTAAACACAAGATTTATGGAATGGTTAAAAGTGCATGAAAATGGCCAATTTACTCACTATGAGTTCTCAGAAAGGGTTTCTTCACCCCGGGAAGTTAATTAAATACCATTTAGAGGCATTTAATGTTCAAGCAAAAACAGCTGATTTTCGACAAAAGAGATAACACCCCCCCATTACGTCATGCTTCAGAAATGGGGAAAATGGTCCGTTTTCAAATGTTTTATTTTTGAACGTCAGTTCACATTTGTAGGTGGATCATCAGTGTTAGAGCTGAAATTAGCATGTTTAAAGTGATTTTCATGCTTCCAGGGGCTCGGGAAGTGAATTAAATACTATTTGGAGGCATTTAATGTTCAAGCAAAAACAGCTGATTTCTGACAAAAGAGATAACACCCCCCCATTACGTCATGCTTCAGAAATGTGGAAAATGGTCCGTTTTCAAATGTTTTATTTTTGAACGTCAGTTCACATTTGTAGGTGGATCATCAGTGTTAGAGCTAAAATTAGCATGTTTAAAGTGATTTTCATGCTTCCAGGGGCCCTAAACACAAGATTTATGGAATGGTTAAAAGTGCATTAAAATGGCCAATTTACTCACTCTCAGTTCGCAAAAAGGGTTTCTTCACCCCGGGAAGTTAATTAAATACCATTTGGAGGCATTTAATGTTCGAGCAAAAACGGCTGATTTTCGACAAAAGAGATAACACCCCCCCCATTACGTCATGCTTCAGAAATGTGGAAAATGGTCCGTTTTCAAATGTTTTATTTTTGAACGTCAGTTCACATTTGTAGGTGGATCATCAGTGTTAGAGCTAAAATTAGCACGTTTAAAGTGATTTTCATGCTTCCAGGGGCTCGGGAAGTGAATTAAATACAATTTGGAGGCATTTAATGTTCAGTCAAAAACAGCTGATTTCTGACAAAAGAGATAACACCCCCCCATTACGTCATGCTTCAGAAATGTGGAAAATGGTCCGTTTTCAAATGTTTTATTTTTGAACGTCAGTTCACATTTGTAGGTGGATCATCAGTGTTAGAGCTAAAATTAGCATGTTTAAAGTGATTTTCATGCTTCCAGGGGCTCGGGAAGTGAATTAAATACTATTTGGAGGCATTTAATGTTCAAGCAAAAACGGCTGATTTTCAACAAAAGAGATAACACCCCCCCATTACGTCATGCTTCAGAAATGTGGAAAATGGTCCGTTTTCAAATGTTTTATTTTTGAACGTCAGTTCACATTTGTAGGTGGATCATCAGTGTTAGAGCTAAAATTAGCATGTTTAAAGTGATTTTCATGCTTCCAGGGGCCCTAAACACAAGATTTATGGAATGGTTAAAAGTGCATGAAAATGGCCAATTTACTCACTCTGAGTTCTCAAAAAGGGTTTCTTCACCCCGGGAAGTTAATTAAATACCATTTGGAGGCATTTAATGTTCGAGCAAAAACGGCTGATTTTCGACAAAAGAGATAACACCCCCCCATTACGTCATGCTTCAGAAATGTGGAAAATGGTCCGTTTTCAAATGTTTTATTTTTGAACGTCAGTTCGCATTTGTAGGTGGATCATCAGTGTTAGAGCTAAAATTAGCATGTTTAAAGTGATTTTCATGCTTCCAGGGGCCCTAAACACAAGATTTATGGAATGGTTAAAAGTGCATGAAAATGGCCAATTTACTCACTATGAGTTCTCAGAAAGGGTTTCTTCACCCCGGGAAGTTAATTAAATACCATTTAGAGGCATTTAATGTTCAAGCAAAAACAGCTGATTTTCGACAAAAGAGATAACACCCCCCCATTACGTCATGCTTCAGAAATGTGGAAAATGGTCCGTTTTCAAATGTTTTATTTTTGAACGTCAGTTCACATTTGTAGGTGGATCATCAGTGTTAGAGCTGAAATTAGCATGTTTAAAGTGATTTTCATGCTTCCAGGGGCTCGGGAAGTGAATTAAATACTATTTGGAGGCATTTAATGTTCAAGCAAAAACAGCTGATTTCTGACAAAAGAGATAACACCCCCCATTACGTCATGCTTCAGAAATGTGGAAAATGGTCCGTTTTCAAATGTTTTATTTTTGAACGTCAGTTCACATTTGTAGGTGGATCATCAGTGTTAGAGCTAAAATTAGCATGTTTAAAGTGATTTTCATGCTTCCAGGGGCCCTAAACACAAGATTTATGGAATGGTTAAAAGTGCATTAAAATGGCCAATTTACTCACTCTCAGTTCGCAAAAAGGGTTTCTTCACCCCGGGAAGTTAATTAAATACCATTTGGAGGCATTTAATGTTCGAGCAAAAACGGCTGATTTTCGACAAAAGAGATAACACCCCCCCATTACGTCATGCTTCAGAAATGTGGAAAATGGTCCGTTTTCAAATGTTTTATTTTTGAACGTCAGTTCACATTTGTAGGTGGATCATCAGTGTTAGAGCTAAAATTAGCATGTTTAAAGTGATTTTCATGCTTCCAGGGGCTCGAGAAGTGAATTAAATACTATTTGGAGGCATTTAATGTTCAAGCAAAAACAGCTGATTTCTGAAAAAATAGATAACACCCCCCCATTACGTCATGCTTCAGAAATGTGGAAAATGGTCCGTTTTCAAATGTTTTATTTTTGAACGTCAGTTCACATTTGTAGGTGGATCATCAGTGTTAGAGCTAAAATTAGCATGTTTAAAGTGATTTTCATGCTTCCAGGGGCCCTAAACACAAGATTTATGGAATGGTTAAAAGTGCATGAAAATGGCCAATTTACTCACTCTCAGTTCGCAAAAAGGGTTTCTTCACCCCGGGAAGTTAATTAAATTCCATTTGGAGGCATTTAATGTTCGAGCAAAAACGGCTGATTTTCGACAAAAGAGATAACACCCCCCCATTACGTCATGCTTCAGAAATGTGGAAAATGGTCCGTTTTCAAATGTTTTATTTTTGAACGTCAGTTCACATTTGTAGGTGGATCATCAGTGTTAGAGCTAAAATTAGCATGTTTAAAGTGATTTTCATGCTTCCAGGGGCTCGAGAAGTGAATTAAATACTATTTGGAGGCATTTAATGTTCAAGCAAAAACGGCTGATTTTCAACAAAAGAGATAACACCCCCCCATTACGTCATGCTTCAGAAATGTAGAAAATGGTCCGTTTTCAAATGTTTTATTTTTGAACGTCAGTTCACATTTGTAGGTGGATCATCAGTGTTACAGCTAAAATTAGCATGTTTAAAGTGATTTTCATGCTTCCAGGGGCCCTAAACACAAGATTTATGGAATGGTTAAAAGTGCATGAAAATGGCCAATTTACTCACTCTGAGTTCTCAAAAAGGGTTTCTTAACCCCGGGAAGTTAATTAAATACCATTTGGAGGCATTTAATGTTTGAGCAAAAACTGCTGATTTTCGACAAAAGAGATAACACCCCCCCATTACTTCATGCTTCAGAAATGTAGAAAATGGTCCGTTTTCAAATGTTTTATTTTTGAACGTCAGTTCACATTTGTAGGTGGATCATCAGTGTTAGAGCTAACATTAGCATGTTTAAAGTGATTTTCATGCTTCCAGGGGCCCTAAACACAAGATTTATGGAATGGTTAAAAGTGCATGAAAATGGCCAATTTACTCTGAGTTCTCAAAAAGGGTTTCTTCACCCCGGGAAGTTAATTAAATTCCATTTGGAGGCATTTAATGTTCAAGCAAAAACGGCTGATTTTCGACAAAAGAGATAACACCCCCCCATTACGTCATGCTTCAGAAATGTGGAAAATGATCTGTTTTCAAATGTTTTATTTTTGAACGTCAGTTCACATTTGTAGGTGGATCATCAGTGTTAGAGCTAAAATTAGCATGTTTAAAGTGATTTTCATGCTTCCAGGGGCCCTAAACACAAGATTTATGTAATGGTTAAAAGTGCATGAAAATGGCCAATTTACTCACTCTGAGTTCTCAAAAAGGGTTTCTTCACCCAGGAAAGTTTATTAAATACCATTTGGAGGCATTTAATGTTCAAGCAAAAACGTCTGATTTTCGACAAAAGAGATAACACCCCCCCATTACGTCATGCTTCAGAAATGTGGAAAATGGTCCGTTTTCAAATGTTTTATTTTTGAACGTCAGTTCACATTTGTGGGTGGATCATCAGTGTTAGAGCTAAAATTAGCACGTTTAAAGTGATTTTCATGCTTCCAGGGGCTCGGGAAGTGAATTAAATACTATTTGGAGGCATTTAATGTTCAGTCAAAAACAGCTGATTTCTGACAAAAGAGATAACACCCCCCCATTACGTCATGCTTCAGAAATGTGGAAAATGGTCCGTTTTCAAATGTTTTATTTTTGAACGTCAGTTCACATTTGTAGGTGGATCGTCAGTGTTAGAGCTAAAATTAGCATGTTTAAAGTGATTTTCATGCTTCCAGGGGCCCTAAACACAAGATTTATGGAATGGTTAAAAGTGCATGAAAATGGCCAATTTACTCACTCTGAGTTCTCAAAAAGGGTTTCTTCACCCCGGGAAGTTAATTAAATACCATTTGGAGGCATTTAATGTTCAAGCAAAAACAGCTGATTTTCGACAAAAGAGATAACACCCCCCCATTACGTCATGCTTCAGAAATGTGGAAAATGGTCCGTTTTCAAATGTTTTATTTTTGAACGTCAGTTCACATTTGTAGGTAGATCATCAGTGTTAGAGCTAAAATTAGCATGTTTAAAGTGATTTTCATTCTTCCAGGGGCTCGGGAAGTGAATTAAATACTATTTGGAGGCATTTAATGTTCAAGCAAAAACGGCTGATTTTCAACAAAAGAGATAACACCCCCCCATTACGTCATGCTTCAGAAATGTGGAAAATGGTCCGTTTTCAAATGTTTTATTTTTGAACGTCAGTTCACATTTGTAGGTGGATCATCAGTGTTAGAGCTAAAATTAGCATGTTTAAAGTGATTTTCATGCTTCCAGGGGCTCGGGAAGTGAATTAAATACAATTTGGAGGCATTTAATGTTCAGTCAAAAACAGCTGATTTCTGACAAAAGAGATAACACCCCCCCATTACGTCATGCTTCAGAAATGTGGAAAATGGTCCGTTTTCAAATGTTTTATTTTTGAACGTCAGTTCACATTTGTAGGTGGATCATCAGTGTTAGAGCTAAAATTAGCATGTTTAAAGTGATTTTCATGCTTCCAGGGGCCCTAAACACAAGATTTATGGAATGGTTAAAAGTGCATGAAAATGGCCAATTTACTCACTCTGAGTTCTCAAAAAGGGTTTCTTCACCCCGGGAAGTTAATTAAATACCATTTGGAGGCATTTAATGTTCGAGCAAAAACGGCTGATTTTCGACAAAAGAGATAACACCCCCCCATTACGTCATGCTTCAGAAATGTGGAAAATGGTCCGTTTTCAAATGTTTTATTTTTGAACGTCAGTTCGCATTTGTAGGTGGATCATCAGTGTTAGAGCTAAAATTAGCATGTTTAAAGTGATTTTCATGCTTCCAGGGGCCCTAAACACAAGATTTATGGAATGGTTAAAAGTGCATGAAAATGGCCAATTTACTCACTCTGAGTTCTCAGAAAGGGTTTCTTCACCCCGGGAAGTTAATTAAATACCATTTAGAGGCATTTAATGTTCAAGCAAAAACAGCTGATTTTCGACAAAAGAGATAACACCCCCCCATTACGTCATGCGTCAGAAATGTGGAAAATGGTCCGTTTTCAAATGTTTTATTTTTGAACGTCAGTTCACATTTGTAGGTGGATCATCAGTGTTAGAGCTGAAATTAGCATGTTTAAAGTGATTTTCATGCTTCCAGGGGCTCGGGAAGTGAATTAAATACTATTTGGAGGCATTTAATGTTCAAGCAAAAACAGCTGATTTCTGACAAAAGAGATAACACCCCCCCATTACGTCATGCTTCAGAAATGTGGAAAATGGTCCGTTTTCAAATGTTTTATTTTTGAACGTCAGTTCACATTTGTAGGTGGATCATCAGTGTTAGAGCTAAAATTAGCATGTTTAAAGTGATTTTCATGCTTCCAGGGGCCCTAAACACAAGATTTATGGAATGGTTAAAAGTGCATGAAAATGGCCAATTTACTCACTCTCAGTTCGCAAAAAGGGTTTCTTCACCCCGGGAAGTTAATTAAATTCCATTTGGAGGCATTTAATGTTCGAGCAAAAACGGCTGATTTTCGACAAAAGAGATAACACCCCCCCATTACGTCATGCTTCAGAAATGTGGAAAATGGTCCGTTTTCAAATGTTTTATTTTTGAACGTCAGTACACATTTGTAGGTGGATCATCAGTGTTAGAGCTAAAATTAGCATGTTTAAAGTGATTTTCATGCTTCCAGGGGCTCGAGAAGTGAATTAAATACTATTTGGAGGCATTTCATGTTCAAGCAAAAACGGCTGATTTTCAACAAAAGAGATAACACCCCCCCATTACGTCATGCTTCAGAAATGTGGAAAATGGTCCGTTTTCAAATGTTTTATTTTTGAACGTCAGTTCACATTTGTAGGTGGATCATCAGTGTTACAGCTAAAATTAGCATGTTTAAAGTGATTTTCATGCTTCCAGGGGCCCTAAACACAAGATTTATGGAATGGTTAAAAGTGCATGAAAATGGCCAATTTACTCACTCTGAGTTCTCAAAAAGGGTTTCTTAACCCCGGGAAGTTAATTAAATACCATTTGGAGGCATTTAATGTTCGAGCAAAAACTGCTGATTTTCAACAAAAGAGATAACACCCCCCCATTACGTCATGCTTCAGAAATGTAGAAAATGGTCCGTTTTCAAATGTTTTATTTTTGAACGTCAGTTCACATTTGTAGGTGGATCATCAGTGTTAGAGCTAACATTAGCATGTTTAAAGTGATTTTCATGCTTCCAGGGGCTCGAGAAGTGAATTAAATACTATTTGGAGGCATTTCATGTTCAAGCAAAAACGGCTGATTTTCAACAAAAGAGATAACACCCCCCCATTACGTCATGCTTCAGAAATGTAGAAAATGGTCCGTTTTCAAATGTTTTATTTTTGAACGTCAGTTCACATTTGTAGGTGGATCATCAGTGTTAGAGCTAACATTAGCATGTTTAAAGTGATTTTCATGCTTCCAGGGGCCCTAAACACAAGATTTATGGACTGGTTAAAAGTGCATGAAAATGGCCAATTTACTCTGAGTTCTCAAAAAGGGTTTCTTCACCCGGGGGAAGTTAATTAAATGCCATTTGGAGGCATTTAATGTTTAAGCAAAAACGGCTGATTTTCGACAAAAGAGATAACACCCCCCCATTACGTCATGCTTCAGAAATGTGGAAAATGATCTGTTTTCAAATGTTTTATTTTTGAACGTCAGTTCACATTTGTAGGTGGATCCTCAGTGTTAGAGCTAAAATTAGCATGTTTAAAGTGATTTTCATGCTTCCAGGGGCCCTAAACACAAGATTTATGGAATGGTTAAAAGTGCATGAAAATGGCCAATTTACTCTGAGTTCTCAAAAAGGGTTTCTTCACCCCAGGAAGTTAATTAAATGCCATTTGGAGGCATTTAATGTTCAAGCAAAAACGGCTGATTTTCGACAAAAGAGATAACACCCCCCCCATTACGTCATGCTTCAGAAATGTGGAAAATGATCTGTTTTCAAATGTTTTATTTTTGAACGTCAGTTCACATTTGTAGGTGGATCATCAGTGTTAGAGCTAAAATTAGCATGTGTAAAGTGATTTTCATGCTTCCAGGGGCCCTAAACACAAGATTTATGGAATGGTTAAAAGTGCATGAAAATGGCCAATTTACTCACTCTGAGTTCTCAAAAAGGGTTTCTTCACCCCGGGAAGTTAATTAAATACCATTTGGAGGCATTTAATGTTCGAGCAAAAACGGCTGATTTTCGACAAAAGAGATAACACCCCCCCATTACGTCATGCTTCAGAAATGTGGAAAATGGTCCGTTTTCAAATGTTTTATTTTTGAACGTCAGTTCGCATTTGTAGGTGGATCATCAGTGTTAGAGCTAAAATTAGCATGTTTAAAGTGATTTTCATGCTTCCAGGGGCCCTAAACACAAGATTTATGGAATGGTTAAAAGTGCATGAAAATGGCCAATTTACTCACTATGAGTTCTCAGAAAGGGTTTCTTCACCCCGGGAAGTTAATTAAATACCATTTAGAGGCATTTAATGTTCAAGCAAAAACAGCTGATTTTCGACAAAAGAGATAACACCCCCCCATTACGTCATGCTTCAGAAATGTGGAAAATGGTCCGTTTTCAAATGTTTTATTTTTGAACGTCAGTTCACATTTGTAGGTGGATCATCAGTGTTAGAGCTGAAATTAGCATGTTTAAAGTGATTTTCATGCTTCCAGGGGCTCGGGAAGTGAATTAAATACTATTTGGAGGCATTTAATGTTCAAGCAAAAACAGCTGATTTCTGACAAAAGAGATAACACCCCCCATTACGTCATGCTTCAGAAATGTGGAAAATGGTCCGTTTTCAAATGTTTTATTTTTGAACGTCAGTTCACATTTGTAGGTGGATCATCAGTGTTAGAGCTAAAATTAGCATGTTTAAAGTGATTTTCATGCTTCCAGGGGCCCTAAACACAAGATTTATGGAATGGTTAAAAGTGCATTAAAATGGCCAATTTACTCACTCTCAGTTCGCAAAAAGGGTTTCTTCACCCCGGGAAGTTAATTAAATACCATTTGGAGGCATTTAATGTTTGAGCAAAAACGGCTGATTTTCGACAAAAGAGATAACACCCCCCCATTACGTCATGCTTCAGAAATGTGGAAAATGGTCCGTTTTCAAATGTTTTATTTTTGAACGTCAGTTCACATTTGTAGGTGGATCATCAGTGTTAGAGCTAAAATTAGCATGTTTAAAGTGATTTTCATGCTTCCAGGGGCCCTAAACACAAGATTTATGGAATGGTTAAAAGTGCATTAAAATGGCCAATTTACTCACTCTCAGTTCGCAAAAAGGGTTTCTTCACCCCGGGAAGTTAATTAAATACCATTTGGAGGCATTTAATGTTCGAGCAAAAACGGCTGATTTTCGACAAAAGAGATAACACCCCCCCATTACGTCATGCTTCAGAAATGTGGAAAATGGTCCGTTTTCAAATGTTTTATTTTTGAACGTCAGTTCACATTTGTAGGTGGATCATCAGTGTTAGAGCTAAAATTAGCATGTTTAAAGTGATTTTCATGCTTCCAGGGGCTCGAGAAGTGAATTAAATACTATTTGGAGGCATTTAATGTTCAAGCAAAAACAGCTGATTTCTGAAAAAATAGATAACACCCCCCCATTACGTCATGCTTCAGAAATGTGGAAAATGGTCCGTTTTCAAATGTTTTATTTTTGAACGTCAGTTCACATTTGTAGGTGGATCATCAGTGTTAGAGCTAAAATTAGCATGTTTAAAGTGATTTTCATGCTTCCAGGGGCCCTAAACACAAGATTTATGGAATGGTTAAAAGTGCATGAAAATGGCCAATTTACTCACTCTCAGTTCGCAAAAAGGGTTTCTTCACCCCGGGAAGTTAATTAAATTCCATTTGGAGGCATTTAATGTTCGAGCAAAAACGGCTGATTTTCGACAAAAGAGATAACACCCCCCCATTACGTCATGCTTCAGAAATGTGGAAAATGGTCCGTTTTCAAATGTTTTATTTTTGAACGTCAGTTCACATTTGTAGGTGGATCATCAGTGTTAGAGCTAAAATTAGCATGTTTAAAGTGATTTTCATGCTTCCAGGGGCTCGAGAAGTGAATTAAATACTATTTGGAGGCATTTAATGTTCAAGCAAAAACAGCTGATTTCTGAAAAAATAGATAACACCCCCCCATTACGTCATGCTTCAGAAATGTGGAAAATGGTCCGTTTTCAAATGTTTTATTTTTGAACGTCAGTTCACATTTGTAGGTGGATCATCAGTGTTAGAGCTAAAATTAGCATGTTTAAAGTGATTTTCATGCTTCCAGGGGCCCTAAACACAAGATTTATGGAATGGTTAAAAGTGCATGAAAATGGCCAATTTACTCACTCTCAGTTCGCAAAAAGGGTTTCTTCACCCCGGGAAGTTAATTAAATTCCATTTGGAGGCATTTAATGTTCGAGCAAAAACGGCTGATTTTCGACAAAAGAGATAACACCCCCCCATTACGTCATTCTTCAGAAATGTGGAAAATGGTCCGTTTTCAAATGTTTTATTTTTGAACGTCAGTTCACATTTGTAGGTGGATCATCAGTGTTAGAGCTAAAATTAGCATGTTTAAAGTGATTTTCATGCTTCCAGGGGCTCGAGAAGTGAATTAAATACTATTTGGAGGCATTTAATGTTCAAGCAAAAACGGCTGATTTTCAACAAAAGAGATAACACCCCCCCATTACGTCATGCTTCAGAAATGTAGAAAATGGTCCGTTTTCAAATGTTTTATTTTTGAACGTCAGTTCACATTTGTAGGTGGATCATCAGTGTTACAGCTAAAATTAGCATGTTTAAAGTGATTTTCATGCTTCCAGGGGCCCTAAACACAAGATTTATGGAATGGTTAAAAGTGCATGAAAATGGCCAATTTACTCACTCTGAGTTCTCAAAAAGGGTTTCTTAACCCCGGGAAGTTAATTAAATACCATTTGGAGGCATTTAATGTTTGAGCAAAAACTGCTGATTTTCGACAAAAGAGATAACACCCCCCCATTACTTCATGCTTCAGAAATGTAGAAAATGGTCCGTTTTCAAATGTTTTATTTTTGAACGTCAGTTCACATTTGTAGGTGGATCATCAGTGTTAGAGCTAACATTAGCATGTTTAAAGTGATTTTCATGCTTCCAGGGGCCCTAAACACAAGATTTATGGAATGGTTAAAAGTGCATGAAAATGGCCAATTTACTCTGAGTTCTCAAAAAGGGTTTCTTCACCCCGGGAAGTTAATTAAATGCCATTTGGAGGCATTTAATGTTCAAGCAAAAACGGCTGATTTTCGACAAAAGAGATAACACCCCCCCCATTACGTCATGCTTCAGAAATGTGGAAAATGATCTGTTTTCAAATGTTTTATTTTTGAACGTCAGTTCACATTTGTAGGTGGATCATCAGTGTTAGAGCTAAAATTAGCATGTTTAAAGTGATTTTCATGCTTCCAGGGGCCCTAAACACAAGATTTATGTAATGGTTAAAAGTGCATGAAAATGGCCAATTTACTCACTCTGAGTTCTCAAAAAGGGTTTCTTCACCCAGGAAAGTTTATTAAATACCATTTGGAGGCATTTAATGTTCAAGCAAAAACGGCTGATTTTCGACAAAAGAGATAACACCCCCCCATTACGTCATGCTTCAGAAATGTGGAAAATGGTCCGTTTTCAAATGTTTTATTTTTGAACGTCAGTTCACATTTGTGGGTGGATCATCAGTGTTAGAGCTAAAATTAGCACGTTTAAAGTGATTTTCATGCTTCCAGGGGCTCGGGAAGTGAATTAAATACTATTTGGAGGCATTTAATGTTCAGTCAAAAACAGCTGATTTCTGACAAAAGAGATAACACCCCCCCATTACGTCATGCTTCAGAAATGTGGAAAATGGTCCGTTTTCAAATGTTTTATTTTTGAACGTCAGTTCACATTTGTAGGTGGATCGTCAGTGTTAGAGCTAAAATTAGCATGTTTAAAGTGATTTTCATGCTTCCAGGGGCCCTAAACACAAGATTTATGGAATGGTTAAAAGTGCATGAAAATGGCCAATTTACTCACTCTGAGTTCTCAAAAAGGGTTTCTTCACCCCGGGAAGTTAATTAAATACCATTTGGAGGCATTTAATGTTCAAGCAAAAACAGCTGATTTTCGACAAAAGAGATAACACCCCCCCATTACGTCATGCTTCAGAAATGTGGAAAATGGTCCGTTTTCAAATGTTTTATTTTTGAACGTCAGTTCACATTTGTAGGTGGATCATCAGTGTTAGAGCTAAAATTAGCATGTTTAAAGTGATTTTCATTCTTCCAGGGGCTCGGGAAGTGAATTAAATACTATTTGGAGGCATTTAATGTTCAAGCAAAAACGGCTGATTTTCAACAAAAGAGATAACACCCCCCCATTACGTCATGCTTCAGAAATGTGGAAAATGGTCCGTTTTCAAATGTTTTATTTTTGAACGTCAGTTCACATTTGTAGGTGGATCATCAGTGTTAGAGCTAAAATTAGCATGTTTAAAGTGATTTTCATGCTTCCAGGGGCTCGGGAAGTGAATTAAATACAATTTGGAGGCATTTAATGTTCAGTCAAAAACAGCTGATTTCTGACAAAAGAGATAACACCCCCCCATTACGTCATGCTTCAGAAATGTGGAAAATGGTCCGTTTTCAAATGTTTTATTTTTGAACGTCAGTTCACATTTGTAGGTGGATCATCAGTGTTAGAGCTAAAATTAGCATGTTTAAAGTGATTTTCATGCTTCCAGGGGCCCTAAACACAAGATTTATGGAATGGTTAAAAGTGCATGAAAATGGCCAATTTACTCACTCTGAGTTCTCAAAAAGGGTTTCTTCACCCCGGGAAGTTAATTAAATACCATTTGGAGGCATTTAATGTTCGAGCAAAAACGGCTGATTTTCGACAAAAGAGATAACACCCCCCCATTACGTCATGCTTCAGAAATGTGGAAAATGGTCCGTTTTCAAATGTTTTATTTTTGAACGTCAGTTCGCATTTGTAGGTGGATCATCAGTGTTAGAGCTAAAATTAGCATGTTTAAAGTGATTTTCATGCTTCCAGGGGCCCTAAACACAAGATTTATGGAATGGTTAAAAGTGCATGAAAATGGCCAATTTACTCACTCTGAGTTCTCAGAAAGGGTTTCTTCACCCCGGGAAGTTAATTAAATACCATTTAGAGGCATTTAATGTTCAAGCAAAAACAGCTGATTTTCGACAAAAGAGATAACACCCCCCCATTACGTCATGCGTCAGAAATGTGGAAAATGGTCCGTTTTCAAATGTTTTATTTTTGAACGTCAGTTCACATTTGTAGGTGGATCATCAGTGTTAGAGCTGAAATTAGCATGTTTAAAGTGATTTTCATGCTTCCAGGGGCTCGGGAAGTGAATTAAATACTATTTGGAGGCATTTAATGTTCAAGCAAAAACAGCTGATTTCTGACAAAAGAGATAACACCCCCCCATTACGTCATGCTTCAGAAATGTGGAAAATGGTCCGTTTTCAAATGTTTTATTTTTGAACGTCAGTTCACATTTGTAGGTGGATCATCAGTGTTAGAGCTAAAATTAGCATGTTTAAAGTGATTTTCATGCTTCCAGGGGCCCTAAACACAAGATTTATGGAATGGTTAAAAGTGCATGAAAATGGCCAATTTACTCACTCTCAGTTCGCAAAAAGGGTTTCTTCACCCCGGGAAGTTAATTAAATTCCATTTGGAGGCATTTAATGTTCGAGCAAAAACGGCTGATTTTCGACAAAAGAGATAACACCCCCCCATTACGTCATGCTTCAGAAATGTGGAAAATGGTCCGTTTTCAAATGTTTTATTTTTGAACGTCAGTACACATTTGTAGGTGGATCATCAGTGTTAGAGCTAAAATTAGCATGTTTAAAGTGATTTTCATGCTTCCAGGGGCTCGAGAAGTGAATTAAATACTATTTGGAGGCATTTCATGTTCAAGCAAAAACGGCTGATTTTCAACAAAAGAGATAACACCCCCCCATTACGTCATGCTTCAGAAATGTGGAAAATGGTCCGTTTTCAAATGTTTTATTTTTGAACGTCAGTTCACATTTGTAGGTGGATCATCAGTGTTACAGCTAAAATTAGCATGTTTAAAGTGATTTTCATGCTTCCAGGGGCCCTAAACACAAGATTTATGGAATGGTTAAAAGTGCATGAAAATGGCCAATTTACTCACTCTGAGTTCTCAAAAAGGGTTTCTTAACCCCGGGAAGTTAATTAAATACCATTTGGAGGCATTTAATGTTCGAGCAAAAACTGCTGATTTTCAACAAAAGAGATAACACCCCCCCATTACGTCATGCTTCAGAAATGTAGAAAATGGTCCGTTTTCAAATGTTTTATTTTTGAACGTCAGTTCACATTTGTAGGTGGATCATCAGTGTTAGAGCTAACATTAGCATGTTTAAAGTGATTTTCATGCTTCCAGGGGCTCGAGAAGTGAATTAAATACTATTTGGAGGCATTTCATGTTCAAGCAAAAACGGCTGATTTTCAACAAAAGAGATAACACCCCCCCATTACGTCATGCTTCAGAAATGTAGAAAATGGTCCGTTTTCAAATGTTTTATTTTTGAACGTCAGTTCACATTTGTAGGTGGATCATCAGTGTTAGAGCTAACATTAGCATGTTTAAAGTGATTTTCATGCTTCCAGGGGCCCTAAACACAAGATTTATGGACTGGTTAAAAGTGCATGAAAATGGCCAATTTACTCTGAGTTCTCAAAAAGGGTTTCTTCACCCGGGGGAAGTTAATTAAATGCCATTTGGAGGCATTTAATGTTTAAGCAAAAACGGCTGATTTTCGACAAAAGAGATAACACCCCCCCATTACGTCATGCTTCAGAAATGTGGAAAATGATCTGTTTTCAAATGTTTTATTTTTGAACGTCAGTTCACATTTGTAGGTGGATCCTCAGTGTTAGAGCTAAAATTAGCATGTTTAAAGTGATTTTCATGCTTCCAGGGGCCCTAAACACAAGATTTATGGAATGGTTAAAAGTGCATGAAAATGGCCAATTTACTCTGAGTTCTCAAAAAGGGTTTCTTCACCCCAGGAAGTTAATTAAATGCCATTTGGAGGCATTTAATGTTCAAGCAAAAACGGCTGATTTTCGACAAAAGAGATAACACCCCCCCCATTACGTCATGCTTCAGAAATGTGGAAAATGATCTGTTTTCAAATGTTTTATTTTTGAACGTCAGTTCACATTTGTAGGTGGATCATCAGTGTTAGAGCTAAAATTAGCATGTGTAAAGTGATTTTCATGCTTCCAGGGGCCCTAAACACAAGATTTATGGAATGGTTAAAAGTGCATGAAAATGGCCAATTTACTCACTCTGAGTTCTCAAAAAGGGTTTCTTCACCCCGGGAAGTTAATTAAATACCATTTGGAGGCATTTAATGTTCGAGCAAAAACGGCTGATTTTCGACAAAAGAGATAACACCCCCCCATTACGTCATGCTTCAGAAATGTGGAAAATGGTCCGTTTTCAAATGTTTTATTTTTGAACGTCAGTTCGCATTTGTAGGTGGATCATCAGTGTTAGAGCTAAAATTAGCATGTTTAAAGTGATTTTCATGCTTCCAGGGGCCCTAAACACAAGATTTATGGAATGGTTAAAAGTGCATGAAAATGGCCAATTTACTCACTATGAGTTCTCAGAAAGGGTTTCTTCACCCCGGGAAGTTAATTAAATACCATTTAGAGGCATTTAATGTTCAAGCAAAAACAGCTGATTTTCGACAAAAGAGATAACACCCCCCCATTACGTCATGCTTCAGAAATGTGGAAAATGGTCCGTTTTCAAATGTTTTATTTTTGAACGTCAGTTCACATTTGTAGGTGGATCATCAGTGTTAGAGCTGAAATTAGCATGTTTAAAGTGATTTTCATGCTTCCAGGGGCTCGGGAAGTGAATTAAATACTATTTGGAGGCATTTAATGTTCAAGCAAAAACAGCTGATTTCTGACAAAAGAGATAACACCCCCCATTACGTCATGCTTCAGAAATGTGGAAAATGGTCCGTTTTCAAATGTTTTATTTTTGAACGTCAGTTCACATTTGTAGGTGGATCATCAGTGTTAGAGCTAAAATTAGCATGTTTAAAGTGATTTTCATGCTTCCAGGGGCCCTAAACACAAGATTTATGGAATGGTTAAAAGTGCATTAAAATGGCCAATTTACTCACTCTCAGTTCGCAAAAAGGGTTTCTTCACCCCGGGAAGTTAATTAAATACCATTTGGAGGCATTTAATGTTTGAGCAAAAACGGCTGATTTTCGACAAAAGAGATAACACCCCCCCATTACGTCATGCTTCAGAAATGTGGAAAATGGTCCGTTTTCAAATGTTTTATTTTTGAACGTCAGTTCACATTTGTAGGTGGATCATCAGTGTTAGAGCTAAAATTAGCATGTTTAAAGTGATTTTCATGCTTCCAGGGGCTCGAGAAGTGAATTAAATACTATTTGGAGGCATTTAATGTTCAAGCAAAAACGGCTGATTTTCAACAAAAGAGATAACACCCCCCCATTACGTCATGCTTCAGAAATGTGGAAAATGGTCCGTTTTCAAATGTTTTATTTTTGAACGTCAGTTCACATTTGTAGGTGGATCATCAGTGTTACAGCTAAAATTAGCATGTTTAAAGTGATTTTCATGCTTCCAGGGGCCCTAAACACAAGATTTATGGAATGGTTAAAAGTGCATGAAAATGGCCAATTTACTCACTCTGAGTTTTCAAAAAGGGTTTCTTAACCCCGGGAAGTTAATTAAATACCATTTGGAGGCATTTAATGTTTGAGCAAAAACTGCTGATTTTCGACAAAAGAGATAACACCCCCCCATTACGTCATGCTTCAGAAATGTAGAAAATGGTCCGTTTTCAAATGTTTTATTTTTGAACGTCAGTTCACATTTGTAGGTGGATCATCAGTGTTAGAGCTAACATTAGCATGTTTAAAGTGATTTTCATGCTTCCAGGGGCCCTAAACACAAGATTTATGGAATGGTTAAAAGTGCATGAAAATGGCCAATTTACTCTGAGTTCTCAAAAAGGGTTTCTTCACCCCGGGAAGTTAATTAAATGCCATTTGGAGGCATTTAATGTTCAAGCAAAAACGGCTGATTTTCGACAAAAGAGATAACACCCCCCCATTACGTCATGCTTCAGAAATGTGGAAAATGATCTGTTTTCAAATGTTTTATTTTTAAACGTCAGTTCACATTTGTAGGTGGATCATCAGTGTTAGAGCTAAAATTAGCATGTTTAAAGTGATTTTCATGCTTCCAGGGGCCCTAAACACAAGATTTATGTAATGGTTAAAAGTGCATGAAAATGGCCAATTAACTCACTCTGAGTTCTCAAAAAGGGTTTCTTCACCCAGGAAAGTTTATTAAATACCATTTGGAGGCATTTAATGTTCAAGCAAAAACGGCTGATTTTCGACAAAAGAGATAACACCCCCCCATTACGTCATGCTTCAGAAATGTGGAAAATGGTCCGTTTTCAAATGTTTTATTTTTGAACGTCAGTTCACATTTGTAGGTGGATCATCAGTGTTAGAGCTAAAATTAGCACGTTTAAAGTGATTTTCATGCTTCCAGGGGCTCGGGAAGTGAATTAAATACTATTTGGAGGCATTTAATGTTCAGTCAAAAACAGCTGATTTCTGACAAAAGAGATAACACCCCCCCATTACGTCATGCTTCAGAAATGTGGAAAATGGTCCGTTTTCAAATGTTTTATTTTTGAACGTCAGTTCACATTTGTAGGTGGATCGTCAGTGTTAGAGCTAAAATTAGCATGTTTAAAGTGATTTTCATGCTTCCAGGGGCCCTAAACACAAGATTTATGGAATGGTTAAAAGTGCATGAAAATGGCCAATTTACTCACTCTGAGTTCTCAAAAAGGGTTTCTTCACCCCGGGAAGTTAATTAAATACCATTTGGAGGCATTTAATGTTCAAGCAAAAACAGCTGATTTTCGACAAAAGAGATAACACCCCCCCATTACGTCATGCTTCAGAAATGTGGAAAATGGTCCGTTTTCAAATGTTTTATTTTTGAACGTCAGTTCACATTTGTAGGTGGATCATCAGTGTTAGAGCTAAAATTAGCATGTTTAAAGTGATTTTCATGCTTCCAGGGGCTCGGGAAGTGAATTAAATACTATTTGGAGGCATTTAATGTTCAAGCAAAAACGGCTGATTTTCAACAAAAGAGATAACACCCCCCCCATTACGTCATGCTTCAGAAATGTGGAAAATGGTCCGTTTTCAAATGTTTTATTTTTGAACGTCAGTTCACATTTGTAGGTGGATCATCAGTGTTAGAGCTAAAATTAGCATGTTTAAAGTGATTTTCATGCTTCCAGGGGCTCGGGAAGTGAATTAAATACAATTTGGAGGCATTTAATGTTCAGTCAAAAACAGCTGATTTCTGACAAAAGAGATAACACCCCCCCATTACGTCATGCTTCAGAAATGTGGAAAATGGTCCGTTTTCAAATGTTTTATTTTTGAACGTCAGTTCACATTTGTAGGTGGATCGTCAGTGTTAGAGCTAAAATTAGCATGTTTAAAGTGATTTTCATGCTTCCAGGGGCCCTGAACACAAGATTTATGGAATGGTTAAAAGTGCATGAAAATGGCCAATTTACTCACTCTGAGTTCTCAAAAAGGGTTTCTTCACCCCGGGAAGTTAATTAAATACCATTTGGAGGCATTTAAGGTTCGAGCAAAAACGGCTGATTTTCGACAAAAGAGATAACACCCCCCCATTACGTCATGCTTCAGAAATGTGGAAAATGGTCCGTTTTCAAATGTTTTATTTTTGAACGTCAGTTCACATTTGTAGGTGGATCATCAGTGTTAGAGCTAAAATTAGCATGTTTAAAGTGATTTTCATGCTTCCAGGGGCTCGAGAAGTGAATTAAATACTATTTGGAGGCATTTAATGTTCAAGCAAAAACAGCTGATTTCTGACAAAAGAGATAACACCCCCCCATTACGTCATGCTTCAGAAATGTGGAAAATGGTCCGTTTTCAAATGTTTTATTTTTGAACGTCAGTTCACATTTGTAGGTGGATCATCAGTGTTAGAGCTAAAATTAGCATGTTTAAAGTGATTTTCATGCTTCCAGGGGCCCTAAACACAAGATTTATGGAATGGTTAAAAGTGCATGAAAATGGCCAATTTACTCACTCTCAGTTCGCAAAAAGGGTTTCTTCACCCCGGGAAGTTAATTAAATTCCATTTGGAGGCATTTAATGTTCGAGCAAAAACGGCTGATTTTCGACAAAAGAGATAACACCCCCCCTTTACGTCATGCTTCAGAAATGTGGAAAATGGTCCGTTTTCAAATGTTTTATTTTTGAACGTCAGTTCACATTTGTAGGTGGATCATCAGTGTTAGAGCTAAAATTAGCATGTTTAAAGTGATTTTCATGCTTCCAGGGGCTCGAGAAGTGAATTAAATACTATTTGGAGGCATTTAATGTTCAAGCAAAAACGGCTGATTTTCAACAAAAGAGATAACACCCCCCCATTACGTCATGCTTCAGAAATGTGGAAAATGGTCCGTTTTCAAATGTTTTATTTTTGAATGTCAGTTCACATTTGTAGGTGGATCATCAGTGTTACAGCTAAAATTAGCATGTTTAAAGTGATTTTCATGCTTCCAGGGGCCCTAAACACAAGATTTATGGAATGGTTAAAAGTGCATGAAAATGGCCAATTTACTCACTCTGAGTTCTCAAAAAGGGTTTCTTAACCCCGGGAAGTTAATTAAATACCATTTGGAGGCATTTAATGTTCGAGCAAAAACTGCTGATTTTCGACAAAAGAGATAACACCCCCCCATTACGTCATGCTTCAGAAATGTAGAAAATGGTCCGTTTTCAAATGTTTTATTTTTGAACGTCAGTTCACATTTGTAGGTGGATCATCAGTGTTAGAGCTAACATTAGCATGTTTAAAGTGATTTTCATGCTTCCAGGGGCCCTAAACACAAGATTTATGGAATGGTTAAAAGTGCATGAAAATGGCCAATTTACTCTGAGTTCTCAAAAAGGGTTTCTTCACCCCAGGAAGTTAATTAAATGCCATTTGGAGGCATTTAATGTTCAAGCAAAAACGGCTGATTTTCGACAAAAGAGATAACACCCCCCCCATTACGTCATGCTTCAGAAATGTGGAAAATGATCTGTTTTCAAATGTTTTATTTTTGAACGTCAGTTCACATTTGTAGGTGGATCATCAGTGTTAGAGCTAAAATTAGCATGTTTAAAGTGATTTTCATGCTTCCAGGGGCCCTAAACACTAGATTTATGGAATGGTTAAAAGTGCATGAAAATGGCCAATTTACTCACTCTGAGTTCTCAAAAAGGGTTTCTTCACCCCGGAAAGTTTATTAAATACCATTTGGAGGCATTTAATGTTCAAGCAAAAACGGCTGATTTTCGACAAAAGAGATAACACCCCCCCCATTACGTCATGCTTCAGAAATGTGGAAAATGGTCCGTTTTCAAATGTTTTATTTTTGAACGTCAGTTCACATTTGTAGGTGGATCATCAGTGTTAGAGCTAAAATTAGCATGTTTAAAGTGATTTTCATGCTTCCAGGGGCTCGGGAAGTGAATTAAATACTATTTGGAGGCATTTAATGTTCAAGCAAAAACAGCTGATTTCTGACAAAAGAGATAACACCCCCCCATTACGTCATGCTTCAGAAATGTGGAAAATGGTCCGTTTTCAAATGTTTTATTTTTGAACGTCAGTTCACATTTGTAGGTGGATCATCAGTGTTAGAGCTAAAATTAGCATGTTTAAAGTGATTTTCATGCTTCCAGGGGCCCTAAACACAAGATTTATGGAATGGTTAAAAGTGCATGAAAATGGCCAATTTACTCACTCTGAGTTCTCAAAAAGGGTTTCTTCACCCCGGGAAGTTAATTAAATACCATTTGGAGGCATTTAATGTTCGAGCAAAAACGGCTGATTTTCGACAAAAGAGATAACACCCCCCATTACGTCATGCTTCAGAAATGTGGAAAATGGTCCGTTTTCAAATGTTTTATTTTTGAACGTCAGTTCACATTTGTAGGTAGATCATCAGTATTAGAGCTAACATTAGCATGTTTAAAGTGATTTTCATGCTTCCAGGGGCTCGGGAAGTGAATTAAATACTATTTGGAAGCATTTAATGTTCAAGCAAAAACAGCTGATTTCTGACAAAAGAGATAACACCCCCCCATTACGTCATGCTTCAGAAATGTGGAAAATGGTCCGTTTTCAAATGTTTTATTTTTGAACGTCAGTTCACATTTGTAGGTGGATCATCAGTGTTAGAGCTAAAATTAGCATGTTTAAAGTGATTTTCATGCTTCCAGGGGCTCGGGAAGTGAATTAAATACTATTTGGAGGCATTTAATGTTCAAGCAAAAGCAGCTGATTTCTGACAAAAGAGATAACACCCCCCCACCATTACGTCATGCTTCAGAAATGTGGAAAATGGTCCGTTTTCAAATTTTTTATTTTTGAATGTCTTTTCACATTTGTAGGTGGATCATCAGTGTTAGAGCTAAAATTAGCATGTTTAAAGTGATTTTCATGCTTCCAGGGGCCCTAAACACAAGATTTATGGAATGGTTAAAAGTGCATGAAAATGGCCAATTTACTCACTCTGAGTTCTCAAAAAGGGTTTCTTCACCCCGGGAAGTTAATTAAATACCATTTGGAGGCATTTAATGTTCAAGCAAAAACAGCTGATTTTCGACAAAAGAGATAACACCCCCCCATTACGTCATGCTTCAGAAATGTGGAAAATGGTCCGTTTTCAAATTTTTTATTTTTGAATGTCTTTTCACATTTGTAGGTGGATCATCAGTGTTAGAGCTAAAATTAGCATGTTTAAAGTGATTTTCATGCTTCCAGGGGCCCTAAACACAAGATTTATGGAATGGTTAAAAGTGCATGAAAATGGCCAATTTACTCACTCTGAGTTCTCAAAAAGGGTTTCTTCACCCCGGGAAGTTAATTAAATACCATTTGGAGGCATTTAATGTTCAAGCAAAAACAGCTGATTTTCGTCAAAGAGATAACACCCCCCCATTACGTCATGCTTCAGAAATGTGGAAAATGGTCCGTTTTCAAATGTTTTATTTTTGAACGTCAGTTCACATTTGTAGGTGGATCATCAGTGTTAGAGCTAAAATTAGCATGTTTAAAGTGATTTTCATGCTTCCAGGGGCCCTAAACACAAGATTTATGGAATGGTTAAAAGTGCATGAAAATGGCCAATTTACTCACTCTGAGTTCTCAAAAAGGGTTTCTTCACCCCGGGAAGTTATTTAAATACCATTTGGAGGCATTTAATGTTCGAGCAAAAACGGCTGATTTTCGACAAAAGAGATAACACCCCCCCATTACGTCATGCTTCAGAAATGTGGAAAATGGTCCGTTTTCAAATGTTTTATTTTTGAACGCCAGTTCACATTTGTAGGTGGATCATCAGTGTTAGAGCTAAAATTAGCATGTTTAAAGTGATTTTCATGCTTCCAGGGGCCCTAAACACAAGATTTATGGAATGGTTAAAAGTGCATGAAAATGGCCAATTTACTCACTCTGAGTTCTCAGAAAGGGTTTCTTCACCCCGGGAAGTTAATTAAATACCATTTAGAGGCATTTAATGTTCAAGCAAAAACAGCTGATTTTCGACAAAAGAGATAACACCCCCCCCATTACGTCATGCTTCAGAAATGTGGAAAATGGTCCGTTTTCAAATGTTTTATTTTTGAACGTCAGTTCACATTTGTAGGTGGATCATCAGTGTTAGAGCTGAAATTAGCATGTTTAAAGTGATTTTCATGCTTCCAGGGGCTCGGGAAGTGAATTAAATACTATTTGGAGGCATTTAATGTTCAAGCAAAAACAGCTGATTTCTGACAAAAGAGATAACACCCCCCCATTACGTCATGCTTCAGAAATGTGGAAAATGATCTGTTTTCAAATGTTTTATTTTTGAACGTCAGTTCACATTTGTAGGTGGATCATCAGTGTTAGAGCTAAAATTAGCATGTTTAAAGTGATTTTCATGCTTCCAGGGGCCCTAAACACAAGATTTATGGAATGGTTAAAAGTGCATGAAAATGGCCAATTTACTCACTCTGAGTTCTCAAAAAGGGTTTCTTCACCCCGGAAAGTTTATTAAATACCATTTGGAGGCATTTAATGTTCAAGCAAAAACGGCTGATTTTCGACAAAAGAGATAACACCCCCCCATTACGTCATGCTTCAGAAATGTGGAAAATGGTCCGTTTTCAAATGTTTTATTTTTGAACGTCAGTTCACATTTGTAGGTGGATCATCAGTGTTAGAGCTAAAATTAGCATGCTTAAAGTGATTTTCATGCTTCCAGGGGCTCGGGAAGTGAATTAAATACAATTTGGAGGCATTTAATGTTCAGTCAAAAACAGCTGATTTCTGACAAAAGAGATAACACCCCCCCATTACGTCATGCTTCAGAAATGTGGAAAATGGTCCGTTTTCAAATGTTTTATTTTTGAACGTCAGTTCACATTTGTAGGTGGATCGTCAGTGTTAGAGCTAAAATTAGCATGTTTAAAGTGATTTTCATGCTTCCAGGGGCCCTAAACACAAGATTTATGGAATGGTTAAAAGTGCATGAAAATGGCCAATTTACTCACTCTGAGTTCTCAAAAAGGGTTTCTTCACCCCGGGAAGTTAATTAAATACCATTTGGAGGCATTTAATGTTCAAGCAAAAACAGCTGATTTTCGACAAAAGAGATAACACCCCCACATTACGTCATGCTTCAGAAATGTGGAAAATGGTCCGTTTTCAAATGTTTTATTTTTGAACGTCAGTTCACATTTGTAGGTGGATCATCAGTGTTAGAGCTAAAATTAGCATGTTTAAAGTGATTTTCATGCTTCCAGGGGCTCGGGAAGTGAATTAAATACTATTTGGAGGCATTTAATGTTCAAGCAAAAACGGCTGATTTTCAACAAAAGAGATAACACCCCCCCATTACGTCATGCTTCAGAAATGTGGAAAATGGTCCGTTTTCAAATGTTTTATTTTTGAACGTCAGTTCACATTTGTAGGTGGATCATCAGTGTTAGAGCTAAAATTAGCATGTTTAAAGTGATTTTCATGCTTCCAGGGGCTCGGGAAGTGAATTAAATACAATTTGGAGGCATTTAATGTTCAGTCAAAAACAGCTGATTTCTGACAAAAGAGATAACACCCCCCCCCATTACGTCATGCTTCAGAAATGTGGAAAATGGTCCGTTTTCAAATGTTTTATTTTTGAACGTCAGTTCACATTTGTAGGTGGATCGTCAGTGTTAGAGCTAAAATTAGCATGTTTAAAGTGATTTTCATGCTTCCAGGGGCCCTAAACACAAGATTTATGGAATGGTTAAAAGTGCATGAAAATGGCCAATTTACTCACTCTGAGTTCTCAAAAAGGGTTTCTTCACCCCGGGAAGTTAATTAAATACCATTTGGAGGCATTTAATGTTCAAGCAAAAACAGCTGATTTTCGACAAAAGAGATAACACCCCCCCATTACGTCATGCTTCAGAAATGTGGAAAATGGTCCGTTTTCAAATGTTTTATTTTTGAACGTCAGTTCACATTTGTAGGTGGATCATCAGGGTTAGAGCTAAAATTAGCATGTTTAAAGTGATTTTCATGCTTCCAGGGGCTCGGGAAGTGAATTAAATACTATTTGGAGGCATTTAATGTTCAAGCAAAAACGGCTGATTTTCAACAAAAGAGATAACACCCCCCCATTACGTCATGCTTCAGAAATGTGGAAAA
The DNA here is from genome assembly GCF_964263255.1 of Lissotriton vulgaris. Taxonomy (NCBI): domain Eukaryota; kingdom Metazoa; phylum Chordata; class Amphibia; order Caudata; family Salamandridae; genus Lissotriton; species Lissotriton vulgaris. Next base: position 511,573 of record NW_028240926.1, on the reverse strand, counting down.
TGGTCCGTTTTCAAATGTTTTATTTTTGAACGTCAGTTCACATTTGTAGGTGGATCATCAGTGTTAGAGCTAAAATTAGCATGTTTAAAGTGATTTTCATGCTTCCAGGGGCCCTAAACACAAGATTTATGGAATGGTTAAAAGTGCATGAAAATGGCCAATTTACTAACTCTGAGTTCTCAAAAAGGGTTTCTTCACCCCGGGAAGTTAATTAAATACCATTTGGAGGCATTTAATGTTCGAGCAAAAACGGCTGATTTTCGACAAAAGAGATAACACCCCCCCATTACGTCATGCTTCAGAAATGTGGAAAATGGTCCGTTTTCAAATGTTTTATTTTTGAACGTCAGTTCGCATTTGTAGGTGGATCATCAGTGTTAGAGCTAAAATTAGCATGTTTAAAGTGATTTTCATGCTTCCAGGGGCCCTAAACACAAGATTTATGGAATGGTTAAAAGTGCATGAAAATGGCCAATTTACTCACTCTGAGTTCTCAGAAAGGGTTTCTTCACCCCGGGAAGTTAATTAAATACCATTTAGAGGCATTTAATGTTCAAGCAAAAACAGCTGATTTTCGACAAAAGAGATAACACCCCCCCGTTACGTCATGCTTCAGAAATGTGGAAAATGGTCCGTTTTCAAATGTTTTATTTTTGAACGTCAGTTCACATTTGTAGGTGGATCATCAGTGTTAGAGATGAAATTAGCATGTTTAAAGTGATTTTCATGCTTCCAGGGGCTCGGGAAGTGAATTAAATACTATTTGGAGGCATTTAATGTTTAAGCAAAAACAGCTGATTTCTGACAAAAGAGATAACACCCCCCCATTACGTCATGCTTCAGAAATGTGGAAAATGGTCCGTTTTCAAATGTTTTATTTTTGAACGTCAGTTCACATTTGTAGGTGGATCATCAGTGTTAGAGCTAAAATTAGCATGTTTAAAGTGATTTTCATGCTTCCAGGGGCCCTAAACACAAGATTTATGGAATGGTTAAAAGTGCATGAAAATGGCCAATTTACTCACTCTCAGTTCGCAAAAAGGGTTTCTTCACCCCGGGAAGTTAATTAAATACCATTTGGAGGCATTTAATGTTCGAGCAAAAACGGCTGATTTTCGACAAAAGAGATAACACCCCCCCATTACGTCATGCTTCAGAAATGTGGAAAATGGTCCGTTTTCAAATGTTTTATTTTTGAACGTCAGTTCACATTTGTAGGTGGATCATCAGTGTTAGAGCTAAAATTAGCATGTTTAAAGTGATTTTCATGCTTCCAGGGGCTCGAGAAGTGAATTAAATACTATTTGGAGGCATTTAATGTTCAAGCAAAAACAGCTGATTTCTGACAAAAGAGATAACACCCCCCCATTACGTCATGCTTCAGAAATGTGGAAAATGGTCCGTTTTCAAATGTTTTATTTTTGAACGTCAGTTCACATTTGTAGGTGGATCATCAGTGTTAGAGCTAAAATTAGCATGTTTAAAGTGATTTTCATGCTTCCAGGGGCCCTAAACACAAGATTTATGGAATGGTTAAAAGTGCATGAAAATGGCCAATTTACTCACTCTCAGTTCGCAAAAAGGGTTTCTTCACCCCGGGAAGTTAATTAAATACCATTTGGAGGCATTTAATGTTCGAGCAAAAACGGCTGATTTTCGACAAAAGAGATAACACCCCCCCATTACGTCATGCTTCAGAAATGTGGAAAATGGTCCGTTTTCAAATGTTTTATTTTTGAACGTCAGTTCACATTTGTAGGTGGATCATCAGTGTTAGAGCTAAAATTAGCATGTTTAAAGTGATTTTCATGCTTCCAGGGGCTCGGGAAGTGAATTAAATACTATTTGGAGGCATTTAATGTTCAAGCAAAAACAGCTGATTTCTGACAAAAGAGATAACACCCCCCCATTACCTCATGCTTCAGAAATGTGGAAAATGGTCTGTTTTCAAATGTTTTATTTTTGAACGTCAGTTCACATTTGTAGGTGGATCATCAGTGTTAGAGCTAAAATAAGCATGTTTAAAGTGATTTTCATGCTTCCAGGGGCCCTAAACACAAGATTTATGGAATGGTTAAAAGTGCATGAAAATGCCCAATTTACTCACTCTGAGTTCTCAAAAAGGGTTTCTTCACCCCGGGAAGTTAATTAAATACCATTTGGAGGCATTTAATGTTCAAGCAAAAACGGCTGATTTTCGACAAAAGAGATAACACCCCCCCCCCATTACGTCATGCTTCAGAAATGTGGAAAATGGTCCGTTTTCGAATGTTTTATTTTTGAACGACAGTTCACATTTGTAGGTGGATCATCAGTGTTAGAGCTAAAATTAGCATGTTTAAAGTGATTTTCATGCTTCCAGGGGCTCGGGAAGTGAATTAAATACTATTTGGAGGCATTTAATGTTCAAGCAAAAATGGCTGATTTTCGACAAAAGAGATAACACCCCCCCATTACGTCATGCTTCAGAAATGTGGAAAATGGTCCGTTTTCAAATGTTTTATTTTTGAACGTCAGTTCACATTTGTAGGTGGATCATCAGTGTTAGAGCTAAAATTAGCATGTTTAAAGTGATTTTCATGCTTCCAGGGGCCCTAAACACAAGATTTATGGAATGGTTAAAAGTGCATGAAAATGGCCAATTTACTCACTCTGAGTTCTCAAAAAGGGTTTCTTCACCCCGGGAAGTTAATTAAATACCATTTGTAGGCAGTTAATGTTCAAGCAAAAACGGCTGATTTTCGACAAAAGAGATAACACCCCCCCATTACGTCATGCTTCAGAAATGTGGAAAATGGTCCGTTTTCAAATGTTTTATTTTTGAACGTCAGTTCACATTTGTAGGTGGATCATCAGTGTTACAGCTAACATTAGCATGTTTAAAGTGATTTTCATGCTTCCAGGGGCCCTAAACACAAGATTTATGGACTGGTTAAAAGTGCATGAAAATGGCCAATTTACTCTGAGTTCTCAAAAAGGGTTTCTTCACCCCGGGGAAGTTAATTAAATGCCATTTGGAGGCATTTATTGTTCAAGCAAAAACGGCTGATTTTCGACAAAAGAGATAACACCCCCCCATTACGTCATGCTTCAGAAATGAGGAAAATGATCTGTTTTCAAATGTTTTATTTTTGAACGTCAGTTCACATTTGTAGGTGGATCATCAGTGTTAGAGCTAAAATTAGCATGTTTAAAGTGATTTTCATGCTTCCAGGGGCCCTAAACACAAGATTTATGGAATGGTTAAAAGTGCATGAAAATGGCCAATTTACTCACTCTCAGTTCGCAAAAAGGGTTTCTTCACCCCGGGAAGTTAATTAAATACCATTTGGAGGCATTTAATGTTCGAGCAAAAACGGCTGATTTTCGACAAAAGAGATAACACCCCCCCCATTACGTCATGCTTCAGAAATGTGGAAAATGGTCCGTTTTCAAATGTTTTATTTTTGAACGTCAGTTCACATTTGTAGGTGGATCATCAGTGTTAGAGCTAAAATTAGCATGTTTAAAGTGATTTTCATGCTTCCAGGGGCTCGGGAAGTGAATTAAATACTATTTGGAGGCATTTAATGTTCAAGCAAAAACAGCTGATTTCTGACAAAAGAGATAACACCCCCCCATTACGTCATGCTTCAGAAATGTGGAAAATGGTCTGTTTTCAAATGTTTTATTTTTGAACGTCAGTTCACATTTGTAGGTGGATCATCAGTGTTAGAGCTAAAATAAGCATGTTTAAAGTGATTTTCATGCTTCCAGGGGCCCTAAACACAAGATTTATGGAATGGTTAAAAGTGCATGAAAATGCCCAATTTACTCACTCTGAGTTCTCAAAAAGGGTTTCTTCACCCCGGGAAGTTAATTAAATACCATTTGGAGGCATTTAATGTTCAAGCAAAAACGGCTGATTTTCGACAAAAGAGATAACACCCCCCCCCATTACGTCATGCTTCAGAAATGTGGAAAATGGTCCGTTTTCGAATGTTTTATTTTTGAACGACAGTTCACATTTGTAGGTGGATCATCAGTGTTAGAGCTAAAATTAGCATGTTTAAAGTGATTTTCATGCTTCCAGGGGCTCGGGAAGTGAATTAAATACTATTTGGAGGCATTTAATGTTCAAGCAAAAATGGCTGATTTTCGACAAAAGAGATAACACCCCCCCATTACGTCATGCTTCAGAAATGTGGAAAATGGTCCGTTTTCAAATGTTTTATTTTTGAACGTCAGTTCACATTTGTAGGTGGATCATCAGTGTTAGAGCTAAAATTAGCATGTTTAAAGTGATTTTCATGCTTCCAGGGGCCCTAAACACAAGATTTATGGAATGGTTAAAAGTGCATGAAAATGGCCAATTTACTCACTCTGAGTTCTCAAAAAGGGTTTCTTCACCCCGGGAAGTTAATTAAATACCATTTGTAGGCAGTTAATGTTCAAGCAAAAACGGCTGATTTTCGACAAAAGAGATAACACCCCCCCATTACGTCATGCTTCAGAAATGTGGAAAATGGTCCGTTTTCAAATGTTTTATTTTTGAACGTCAGTTCACATTTGTAGGTGGATCATCAGTGTTACAGCTAACATTAGCATGTTTAAAGTGATTTTCATGCTTCCAGGGGCCCTAAACACAAGATTTATGGACTGGTTAAAAGTGCATGAAAATGGCCAATTTACTCTGAGTTCTCAAAAAGGGTTTCTTCACCCCGGGGAAGTTAATTAAATGCCATTTGGAGGCATTTATTGTTCAAGCAAAAACGGCTGATTTTCGACAAAAGAGATAACACCCCCCCATTACGTCATGCTTCAGAAATGAGGAAAATGATCTGTTTTCAAATGTTTTATTTTTGAACGTCAGTTCACATTTGTAGGTGGATCATCAGTGTTAGAGCTAAAATTAGCATGTTTAAAGTGATTTTCATGCTTCCAGGGGCCCTAAACACAAGATTTATGGAATGGTTAAAAGTGCATGAAAATGGCCAATTTACTCACTCTGAGTTCTCAAAAAGGGTTTCTTCACCCCGGAAAGTTTATTAAATACCATTTGGAGGCATTTAATGTTCAAGCAAAAACGGCTGATTTTCGACAAAAGAGATAACACCCCCCCATTACGTCATGCTTCAGAAATGTGGAAAATGGTCCGTTTTCAAATGTTTTATTTTTGAACGTCAGTTCACATTTGTAGGTGGATCATCAGTGTTAGAGCTAAAATTAGCACGTTTAAAGTGATTTTCATGCTTCCAGGGGCTCGGGAAGTGAATTAAATACAATTTGGAGGCATTTATTGTTCAGTCAAAAACAGCTGATTTCTGACAAAAGAGATAACACCCCCCCATTACGTCATGCTTCAGAAATGTGGAAAATGGTCCGTTTTCAAATGTTTTATTTTTGAACGTCAGTTCACATTTGTAGGTGGATCATCAGTGTTAGAGCTAAAATTAGCATGTTTAAAGTGATTTTCATGCTTCCAGGGGCCCTAAACACAAGATTTATGGAATGGTTAAAAGTGCATGAAAATGGCCAATTTACTCACTCTGAGTTCTCAAAAAGGGTTTCTTCACCCCGGGAAGTTAATTAAATACCATTTGGAGGCATTTAATGTTCAAGCAAAAACAGCTGATTTTCGACAAAAGAGATAACACCCCCCCATTACGTCATGCTTCAGAAATGTGGAAAATGGTCCGTTTTCAAATGTTTTATTTTTGAACGTCAGTTCACATTTGTAGGTGGATCATCAGTGTTAGAGCTAAAATTAGCATGTTTAAAGTGATTTTCATGCTTCCAGGGGCCCTAAACACAAGATTTATGGAATGGTTAAAAGTGCATGAAAATGGCCAATTTACTAACTCTGAGTTCTCAAAAAGGGTTTCTTCACCCCGGGAAGTTAATTAAATACCATTTGGAGGCATTTAATGTTCGAGCAAAAACGGCTGATTTTCGACAAAAGAGATAACACCCCCCCATTACGTCATGCTTCAGAAATGTGGAAAATGGTCCGTTTTCAAATGTTTTATTTTTGAACGTCAGTTCGCATTTGTAGGTGGATCATCAGTGTTAGAGCTAAAATTAGCATGTTTAAAGTGATTTTCATGCTTCCAGGGGCCCTAAACACAAGATTTATGGAATGGTTAAAAGTGCATGAAAATGGCCAATTTACTCACTCTGAGTTCTCAGAAAGGGTTTCTTCACCCCGGGAAGTTAATTAAATACCATTCAGAGGCATTTAATGTTCAAGCAAAAACAGCTGATTTTCGACAAAAGAGATAACACCCCCCCGTTACGTCATGCTTCAGAAATGTGGAAAATGGTCCGTTTTCAAATGTTTTATTTTTGAACGTCAGTTCACATTTGTAGGTGGATCATCAGTGTTAGAGATGAAATTAGCATGTTTAAAGTGATTTTCATGCTTCCAGGGGCTCGGGAAGTGAATTAAATACTATTTGGAGGCATTTAATGTTCAAGCAAAAACAGCTGATTTCTGACAAAAGAGATAACACCCCCCCATTACGTCATGCTTCAGAAATGTGGAAAATGGTCCGTTTTCAAATGTTTTATTTTTGAACGTCAGTTCACATTTGTAGGTGGATCATCAGTGTTAGAGCTAAAATTAGCATGTTTAAAGTGATTTTCATGCTTCCAGGGGCCCTAAACACAAGATTTATGGAATGGTTAAAAGTGCATGAAAATGGCCAATTTACTCACTCTCAGTTCGCAAAAAGGGTTTCTTCACCCCGGGAAGTTAATTAAATACCATTTGGAGGCATTTAATGTTCGAGCAAAAACGGCTGATTTTCGACAAAAGAGATAACACCCCCCCATTACGTCATGCTTCAGAAATGTGGAAAATGGTCAGTTTTCAAATGTTTTATTTTTGAACGTCAGTTCACATTTGTAGGTGGATCATCAGTGTTAGAGCTAAAATTAGCATGTTTAAAGTGATTTTCATGCTTCCAGGGGCTCGAGAAGTGAATTAAATACTATTTGGAGGCATTTAATGTTCAAGCAAAAACAGCTGATTTCTGACAAAAGAGATAACACCCCCCCCATTACGTCATGCTTCAGAAATGTGGAAAATGGTCCGTTTTCAAATGTTTTATTTTTGAACGTCAGTTCACATTTGTAGGTGGATCATCAGTGTTAGAGCTAAAATTAGCATGTTTAAAGTGATTTTCATGCTTCCAGGGGCCCTAAACACAAGATTTATGGAATGGTTAAAAGTGCATGAAAATGGCCAATTTACTCACTCTCAGTTCGCAAAAAGGGTTTCTTCACCCCGGGAAGTTAATTAAATACCATTTGGAGGCATTTAATGTTCGAGCAAAAACGGCTGATTTTCGACAAAAGAGATAACACCCCCCCATTACGTCATGCTTCCGAAATGTGGAAAATGGTCCGTTTTCAAATGTTTTATTTTTGAACGTCAGTTCACATTTGTAGGTGGATCATCAGTGTTAGAGCTAAAATTAGCATGTTTAAAGTGATTTTCATGCTTCCAGGGGCTCGGGAAGTGAATTAAATACTATTTGGAGGCATTTAATGTTCAAGCAAAAACAGCTGATTTCTGACAAAAGAGATAACACCCCCCCATTACGTCATGCTTCAGAAATGTGGAAAATGGTCTGTTTTCAAATGTTTTATTTTTGAACGTCAGTTCACATTTGTAGGTGGATCATCAGTGTTAGAGCTAAAATAAGCATGTTTAAAGTGATTTTCATGCTTCCAGGGGCCCTAAACACAAGATTTATGGAATGGTTAAAAGTGCATGAAAATGCCCAATTTACTCACTCTGAGTTCTCAAAAAGGGTTTCTTCACCCCGGGAAGTTAATTAAATACCATTTGGAGGCATTTAATGTTCAAGCAAAAACGGCTGATTTTCGACAAAAGAGATAACACCCCCCCCCCATTACGTCATGCTTCAGAAATGTGGAAAATGGTCCGTTTTCGAATGTTTTATTTTTGAACGACAGTTCACATTTGTAGGTGGATCATCAGTGTTAGAGCTAAAATTAGCATGTTTAAAGTGATTTTCATGCTTCCAGGGGCTCGGGAAGTGAATTAAATACTATTTGGAGGCATTTAATGTTCAAGCAAAAATGGCTGATTTTCGACAAAAGAGATAACACCCCCCCATTACGTCATGCTTCAGAAATGTGGAAAATGGTCCGTTTTCAAATGTTTTATTTTTGAACGTCAGTTCACATTTGTAGGTGGATCATCAGTGTTAGAGCTAAAATTAGCATGTTTAAAGTGATTTTCATGCTTCCAGGGGCCCTAAACACAAGATTTATGGAATGGTTAAAAGTGCATGAAAATGGCCAATTTACTCACTCTGAGTTCTCAAAAAGGGTTTCTTCACCCCGGGAAGTTAATTAAATTCCATTTGTAGGCAGTTAATGTTCAAGCAAAAACGGCTGATTTTCGACAAAAGAGATAACACCCCCCCCATTACGTCATGCTTCAGAAATGTGGAAAATGGTCCGTTTTCAAATGTTTTATTTTTGAACGTCAGTTCACATTTGTAGGTGGATCATCAGTGTTACAGCTAACATTAGCATGTTTAAAGTGATTTTCATGCTTCCAGGGGCCCTAAACACAAGATTTATGGACTGGTTAAAAGTGCATGAAAATGGCCAATTTACTCTGAGTTCTCAAAAAGGGTTTCTTCACCCCGGGGAAGTTAATTAAATGCCATTTGGAGGCATTTAATGTTCAAGCAAAAACGGCTGATTTTCGACAAAAGAGATAACACCCCCCCATTACGTCATGCTTCAGAAATGTGGAAAATGATCTGTTTTCAAATGTTTTATTTTTGAACGTCAGTTCACATTTGTAGGTGGATCATCAGTGTTAGAGCTAAAATTAGCATGTTTAAAGTGATTTTCATGCTTCCAGGGGCCCTAAACACAAGATTTATGGAATGGTTAAAAGTGCATGAAAATGGCCAATTTACTCACTCTCAGTTCGCAAAAAGGGTTTCTTCACCCCGGGAAGTTAATTAAATACCATTTGGAGGCATTTAATGTTCGAGCAAAAACGGCTGATTTTCGACAAAAGAGATAACACCCCCCCATTACGTCATGCTTCAGAAATGTGGAAAATGGTCCGTTTTCAAATGTTTTATTTTTGAACGTCAGTTCACATTTGTAGGTGGATCATCAGTGTTAGAGCTAAAATTAGCATGTTTAAAGTGATTTTCATGCTTCCAGGGGCTCGGGAAGTGAATTAAATACTATTTGGAGGCATTTAATGTTCAAGCAAAAACAGCTGATTTCTGACAAAAGAGATAACACCCCCCCATTACGTCATGCTTCAGAAATGTGGAAAATGGTCTGTTTTCAAATGTTTTATTTTTGAACGTCAGTTCACATTTGTAGGTGGATCATCAGTGTTAGAGCTAAAATAAGCATGTTTAAAGTGATTTTCATGCTTCCAGGGGCCCTAAACACAAGATTTATGGAATGGTTAAAAGTGCATGAAAATGCCCAATTTACTCACTCTGAGTTCTCAAAAAGGGTTTCTTCACCCCGGGAAGTTAATTAAATACCATTTGGAGGCATTTAATGTTCAAGCAAAAACGGCTGATTTTCGACAAAAGAGATAACACCCCCCCCCCATTACGTCATGCTTCAGAAATGTGGAAAATGGTCCGTTTTCGAATGTTTTATTTTTGAACGACAGTTCACATTTGTAGGTGGATCATCAGTGTTAGAGCTAAAATTAGCATGTTTAAAGTGATTTTCATGCTTCCAGGGGCTCGGGAAGTGAATTAAATACTATTTGGAGGCATTTAATGTTCAAGCAAAAATGGCTGATTTTCGACAAAAGAGATAACACCCCCCCATTACGTCATGCTTCAGAAATGTGGAAAATGGTCCGTTTTCAAATGTTTTATTTTTGAACGTCAGTTCACATTTGTAGGTGGATCATCAGTGTTAGAGCTAAAATTAGCATGTTTAAAGTGATTTTCATGCTTCCAGGGGCCCTAAACACAAGATTTATGGAATGGTTAAAAGTGCATGAAAATGGCCAATTTACTCACTCTGAGTTCTCAAAAAGGGTTTCTTCACCCCGGGAAGTTAATTAAATACCATTTGTAGGCAGTTAATGTTCAAGCAAAAACGGCTGATTTTCGACAAAAGAGATAACACCCCCCCATTACGTCATGCTTCAGAAATGTGGAAAATGGTCCGTTTTCAAATGTTTTATTTTTGAACGTCAGTTCACATTTGTAGGTGGATCATCAGTGTTACAGCTAACATTAGCATGTTTAAAGTGATTTTCATGCTTCCAGGGGCCCTAAACACAAGATTTATGGACTGGTTAAAAGTGCATGAAAATGGCCAATTTACTCTGAGTTCTCAAAAAGGGTTTCTTCACCCCGGGGAAGTTAATTAAATGCCATTTGGAGGCATTTATTGTTCAAGCAAAAACGGCTGATTTTCGACAAAAGAGATAACACCCCCCCATTACGTCATGCTTCAGAAATGAGGAAAATGATCTGTTTTCAAATGTTTTATTTTTGAACGTCAGTTCACATTTGTAGGTGGATCATCAGTGTTAGAGCTAAAATTAGCATGTTTAAAGTGATTTTCATGCTTCCAGGGGCCCTAAACACAAGATTTATGGAATGGTTAAAAGTGCATGAAAATGGCCAATTTACTCACTCTGAGTTCTCAAAAAGGGTTTCTTCACCCCGGAAAGTTTATTAAATACCATTTGGAGGCATTTAATGTTCAAGCAAAAACGGCTGATTTTCGACAAAAGAGATAACACCCCCCCATTACGTCATGCTTCAGAAATGTGGAAAATGGTCCGTTTTCAAATGTTTTATTTTTGAACGTCAGTTCACATTTGTAGGTGGATCATCAGTGTTAGAGCTAAAATTAGCACGTTTAAAGTGATTTTCATGCTTCCAGGGGCTCGGGAAGTGAATTAAATACAATTTGGAGGCATTTATTGTTCAGTCAAAAACAGCTGATTTCTGACAAAAGAGATAACACCCCCCCATTACGTCATGCTTCAGAAATGTGGAAAATGGTCCGTTTTCAAATGTTTTATTTTTGAACGTCAGTTCACATTTGTAGGTGGATCATCAGTGTTAGAGCTAAAATTAGCATGTTTAAAGTGATTTTCATGCTTCCAGGGGCCCTAAACACAAGATTTATGGAATGGTTAAAAGTGCATGAAAATGGCCAATTTACTCACTCTGAGTTCTCAAAAAGGGTTTCTTCACCCCGGGAAGTTAATTAAATACCATTTGGAGGCATTTAATGTTCAAGCAAAAACAGCTGATTTTCGACAAAAGAGATAACACCCCCCCATTACGTCATGCTTCAGAAATGTGGAAAATGGTCCGTTTTCAAATGTTTTATTTTTGAACGTCAGTTCACATTTGTAGGTGGATCATCAGTGTTAGAGCTAAAATTAGCATGTTTAAAGTGATTTTCATGCTTCCAGGGGCCCTAAACACAAGATTTATGGAATGGTTAAAAGTGCATGAAAATGGCCAATTTACTAACTCTGAGTTCTCAAAAAGGGTTTCTTCACCCCGGGAAGTTAATTAAATACCATTTGGAGGCATTTAATGTTCGAGCAAAAACGGCTGATTTTCGACAAAAGAGATAACACCCCCCCATTACGTCATGCTTCAGAAATGTGGAAAATGGTCCGTTTTCAAATGTTTTATTTTTGAACGTCAGTTCGCATTTGTAGGTGGATCATCAGTGTTAGAGCTAAAATTAGCATGTTTAAAGTGATTTTCATGCTTCCAGGGGCCCTAAACACAAGATTTATGGAATGGTTAAAAGTGCATGAAAATGGCCAATTTACTCACTCTGAGTTCTCAGAAAGGGTTTCTTCACCCCGGGAAGTTAATTAAATACCATTCAGAGGCATTTAATGTTCAAGCAAAAACAGCTGATTTTCGACAAAAGAGATAACACCCCCCCGTTACGTCATGCTTCAGAAATGTGGAAAATGGTCCGTTTTCAAATGTTTTATTTTTGAACGTCAGTTCACATTTGTAGGTGGATCATCAGTGTTAGAGATGAAATTAGCATGTTTAAAGTGATTTTCATGCTTCCAGGGGCTCGGGAAGTGAATTAAATACTATTTGGAGGCATTTAATGTTCAAGCAAAAACAGCTGATTTCTGACAAAAGAGATAACACCCCCCCATTACGTCATGCTTCAGAAATGTGGAAAATGGTCCGTTTTCAAATGTTTTATTTTTGAACGTCAGTTCACATTTGTAGGTGGATCATCAGTGTTAGAGCTAAAATTAGCATGTTTAAAGTGATTTTCATGCTTCCAGGGGCCCTAAACACAAGATTTATGGAATGGTTAAAAGTGCATGAAAATGGCCAATTTACTCACTCTCAGTTCGCAAAAAGGGTTTCTTCACCCCGGGAAGTTAATTAAATACCATTTGGAGGCATTTAATGTTCGAGCAAAAACGGCTGATTTTCGACAAAAGAGATAACACCCCCCCATTACGTCATGCTTCAGAAATGTGGAAAATGGTCAGTTTTCAAATGTTTTATTTTTGAACGTCAGTTCACATTTGTAGGTGGATCATCAGTGTTAGAGCTAAAATTAGCATGTTTAAAGTGATTTTCATGCTTCCAGGGGCTCGAGAAGTGAATTAAATACTATTTGGAGGCATTTAATGTTCAAGCAAAAACAGCTGATTTCTGACAAAAGAGATAACACCCCCCCATTACGTCATGCTTCAGAAATGTGGAAAATGGTCCGTTTTCAAATGTTTTATTTTTGAACGTCAGTTCACATTTGTAGGTGGATCATCAGTGTTAGAGCTAAAATTAGCATGTTTAAAGTGATTTTCATGCTTCCAGGGGCCCTAAACACAAGATTTATGGAATGGTTAAAAGTGCATGAAAATGGCCAATTTACTCACTCTCAGTTCGCAAAAAGGGTTTCTTCACCCCGGGAAGTTAATTAAATACCATTTGGAGGCATTTAATGTTCGAGCAAAAACGGCTGATTTTCGACAAAAGAGATAACACCCCCCCATTACGTCATGCTTCCGAAATGTGGAAAATGGTCCGTTTTCAAATGTTTTATTTTTGAACGTCAGTTCACATTTGTAGGTGGATCATCAGTGTTAGAGCTAAAATTAGCATGTTTAAAGTGATTTTCATGCTTCCAGGGGCTCGGGAAGTGAATTAAATACTATTTGGAGGCATTTAATGTTCAAGCAAAAACAGCTGATTTCTGACAAAAGAGATAACACCCCCCCATTACGTCATGCTTCAGAAATGTGGAAAATGGTCTGTTTTCAAATGTTTTATTTTTGAACGTCAGTTCACATTTGTAGGTGGATCATCAGTGTTAGAGCTAAAATAAGCATGTTTAAAGTGATTTTCATGCTTCCAGGGGCCCTAAACACAAGATTTATGGAATGGTTAAAAGTGCATGAAAATGCCCAATTTACTCACTCTGAGTTCTCAAAAAGGGTTTCTTCACCCCGGGAAGTTAATTAAATACCATTTGGAGGCATTTAATGTTCAAGCAAAAACGGCTGATTTTCGACAAAAGAGATAACACCCCCCCCCCATTACGTCATGCTTCAGAAATGTGGAAAATGGTCCGTTTTCGAATGTTTTATTTTTGAACGACAGTTCACATTTGTAGGTGGATCATCAGTGTTAGAGCTAAAATTAGCATGTTTAAAGTGATTTTCATGCTTCCAGGGGCTCGGGAAGTGAATTAAATACTATTTGGAGGCATTTAATGTTCAAGCAAAAATGGCTGATTTTCGACAAAAGAGATAACACCCCCCCATTACGTCATGCTTCAGAAATGTGGAAAATGGTCCGTTTTCAAATGTTTTATTTTTGAACGTCAGTTCACATTTGTAGGTGGATCATCAGTGTTAGAGCTAAAATTAGCATGTTTAAAGTGATTTTCATGCTTCCAGGGGCCCTAAACACAAGATTTATGGAATGGTTAAAAGTGCATGAAAATGGCCAATTTACTCACTCTGAGTTCTCAAAAAGGGTTTCTTCACCCCGGGAAGTTAATTAAATTCCATTTGTAGGCAGTTAATGTTCAAGCAAAAACGGCTGATTTTCGACAAAAGAGATAACACCCCCCCCATTACGTCATGCTTCAGAAATGTGGAAAATGGTCCGTTTTCAAATGTTTTATTTTTGAACGTCAGTTCACATTTGTAGGTGGATCATCAGTGTTACAGCTAACATTAGCATGTTTAAAGTGATTTTCATGCTTCCAGGGGCCCTAAACACAAGATTTATGGACTGGTTAAAAGTGCATGAAAATGGCCAATTTACTCTGAGTTCTCAAAAAGGGTTTCTTCACCCCGGGGAAGTTAATTAAATGCCATTTGGAGGCATTTAATGTTCAAGCAAAAACGGCTGATTTTCGACAAAAGAGATAACACCCCCCCATTACGTCATGCTTCAGAAATGTGGAAAATGATCTGTTTTCAAATGTTTTATTTTTGAACGTCAGTTCACATTTGTAGGTGGATCATCAGTGTTAGAGCTAAAATTAGCATGTTTAAAGTGATTTTCATGCTTCCAGGGGCCCTAAACACAAGATTTATGGAATGGTTAAAAGTGCATGAAAATGGCCAATTTACTCACTCTGAGTTCTCAAAAAGGGTTTCTTCACCCCGGAAAGTTTATTAAATACCATTTGGAGGCATTTAATGTTCAAGCAAAAACGGCTGATTTTCGACAAAAGAGATAACACCCCCCCATTACGTCATGCTTCAGAAATGTGGAAAATGGTCCGTTTTCAAATGTTTTATTTTTGAACGTCAGTTCACATTTGTAGGTGGATCATCAGTGTTAGAGCTAAAATTAGCACGTTTAAAGTGATTTTCATGCTTCCAGGGGCTCGGGAAGTGAATTAAATACAATTTGGAGGCATTTATTGTTCAGTCAAAAACAGCTGATTTCTGACAAAAGAGATAACACCCCCCCATTACGTCATGCTTCAGAAATGTGGAAAATGGTCCGTTTTCAAATGTTTTATTTTTGAACGTCAGTTCACATTTGTAGGTGGATCATCAGTGTTAGAGCTAAAATTAGCATGTTTAAAGTGATTTTCATGCTCCCAGGGGCCCTAAACACAAGATTTATGGAATGGTTAAAAGTGCATGAAAATGGCCAATTTACTCACTCTGAGTTCTCAAAAAGGGTTTCTTCACCCCGGGAAGTTAATTAAATACCATTTGGAGGCATTTAATGTTCAAGCAAAAACAGCTGATTTTCGACAAAAGAGATAACACCCCCCCATTATGTCATGCTTCAGAAATGTGGAAAATGGTCCGTTTTCAAATGTTTTATTTTTGAACGTCAGTTCACATTTGCAGGTGGATCATCAGTGTTAGAGCTAAAATTAGCATGTTTAAAGTGATTTTCATGCTTCCAGGGGCCCTAAACACAAGATTTATGGAATGGTTAAAAGTGCATGAAAATGGCCAATTTACTCACTCTCAGTTCGCAAAAAGGGTTTCTTCACCCCGGGAAGTTAATTAAATTCCATTTGGAGGCATTTAATGTTCGAGCAAAAACGGCTGATTTTCGACAAAAGAGATAACACCCCCCCATTACGTCATGCTTCAGAAATGTGGAAAATGGTCCGTTTTCAAATGTTTTATTTTTGAACGTCAGTTCACATTTGTAGGTGGATCATCAGTGTTAGAGCTAAAATTAGCATGTTTAAAGTGATTTTCATGCTTCCAGGGGCTTGAGAAGTGAATTAAATACTATTTGCAGGCATTTAATGTTCAAGCAAATACAGCTGATTTCTGACAAAAGAGATAACACCCCCCCATTACGTCATGCTTCAGAAATGTGGAAAATGGTCCGTTTTCAAATGTTTTATTTTTGAACGTCAGTTCACATTTGTAGGTGGATCATCAGTGTTAGAGCTAAAATTAGCATGTTTAAAGTGATTTTCATGCTTCCAGGGGCCCTAAACACAAGATTTATAGAATGGTTAAAAGTGCATGAAAATGGCCAATTTACTCACTCTCAGTTCGCAAAAAGGGTTTCTTCACCCCGGGAAGTTAATTAAATTCCATTTGGAGGCATTTAATGTTCGAGCAAAAACGGCTGATTTTCGACAAAAGAGATAACACCCCCCCATTACGTCATGCTTCAGAAATGTGGAAAATGGTCCGTTTTCAAATGTTTTATTTTTGAACGTCAGTTCACATTTGTAGGTGGATCATCAGTGTTAGAGCTAAAATTAGCATGTTTAAAGTGATTTTCATGCTTCCAGGGGCTCGAGAAGTGAATTAAATACTATTTGGAGGCATTTAATGTTCAAGCAAAAACGGCTGATTTTCAACAAAAGAGATAACACCCCCCCATTACGTCATGCTTCAGAAATGTGGAAAATGGTCCGTTTTCAAATGTTTTATTTTTGAACGTCAGTTCACATTTGTAGGTGGATCATCAGTGTTACAGCTAAAATTAGCATGTTTAAAGTGATTTTCATGCTTCCAGGGGCCCTAAACACAAGATTTATGGAATGGTTAAAAGTGCATGAAAATGGCCAATTTACTCACTCTGAGTTCTCAAAAAGGGTTTCTTAACCCCGGGAAGTTAATTAAATACCATTTGGAGGCATTTAATGTTCGAGCAAAAACTGCTGATTTTCGACAAAAGAGATAACACCCCCCCATTACATCATGCTTCAGAAATGTAGAAAATGGTCCGTTTTCAAATGTTTTATTTTTGAACGTCAGTTCACATTTGTAGGTGGATCATCAGTGTTAGAGCTAACATTAGCATGTTTAAAGTGATTTTCATGCTTCCAGGGGCCCTAAACACAAGATTTATGGAATGGTTAAAAGTGCATGAAAATGGCCAATTTACTCTGAGTTCTCAAAAAGGGTTTCTTCACCCCGGAAAGTTAATTAAATGCCATTTGGAGGCATTTAATGTTCAAGCAAAAATGGCTGATTTTCGACAAAAGAGATAACACCCCCCCATTACGTCATGCTTCAGAAATGTGGAAAATGATCTGTTTTCAAATGTTTTATTTTTGAACGTCAGTTCACATTTGTAGGTGGATCATCAGTGTTAGAGCTAAAATTAGCATGTTTAAAGTGATTTTCATGCTTCCAGGGGCCCTAAACACAAGATTTATGGAATGGTTAAAAGTGCATGAAAATGGCCAATTTACTCACTCTGAGTTCTCAAAAAGGGTTTCTTCACCCCGGAAAGTTTATTAAATACCATTTGGAGGCATTTAATGTTCAAGCAAAAACGGCTGATTTTCGACAAAAGAGATAACACCCCCCCATTACGTCATGCTTCAGAAATGTGGAAAATGGTCCGTTTTCAAATGTTTTATTTTTGAACGTCAGTTCACATTTGTAGGTGGATCATCAGTGTTAGAGCTAAAATTAGCATGTTTAAAGTGATTTTCATGCTTCCAGGGGCTCGGGAAGTGAATTAAATACTATTTGGAGGCATTTAATGTTCAAGCAAAAACAGCTGATTTCTGACAAAAGAGATAACACCCCCCCATTACGTCATGCTTCAGAAATGTGGAAAATGGTCCGTTTTCAAATGTTTTATTTTTGAACGTCAGTTCACATTTGTAGGTGGATCATCAGTGTTAGAGCTAAAATTAGCATGTTTAAAGTGATTTTCATGCTTCCAGGGGCCCTAAACACAAGATTTATGGAATGGTTAAAAGTGCATGAAAATGGCCAATTTACTCACTCTGAGTTCTCAAAAAGGGTTTCTTCACCCCGGGAAGTTAATTAAATACCATTTGGAGGCATTTAATGTTCGAGCAAAAACGGCTGATTTTCGACAAAAGAGATAACACCCCCCCCCATTACGTCATGCTTCAGAAATGGGGAAAATGGTCCGTTTTCAAATGTTTTATTTTTGAACGTCAGTTCACATTTGTAGGTGGATCATCAGTGTTAGAGCTAAAATTAGCATGTTTAAAGTGATTTTCATGCTTCCAGGGGCCCTAAACACAAGATTTATGGAATGGTTAAAAGTGCATGAAAATGGCCAATTTACTCACTCTGAGTTCTCAAAAAGGGTTTCTTCACCCCGGGAAGTTAATTAAATACCATTTGGAGGCATTTAATGTTCGAGCAAAAACGGCTGATTTTCGACAAAAGAGATAACACCCCCCCATTACGTCATGCTTCAGAAATGGGGAAAATGGTCCGTTTTCAAATGTTTTATTTTTGAACGTCAGTTCACATTTGTAGGTGGATCATCAGTGTTAGAGCTAAAATTAGCATGTTTAAAGTGATTTTCATGCTTCCAGGGGCTCGAGAAGTGAATTAAATACTATTTGGAGGCATTTAATGTTCAAGCAAAAACGGCTGATTTTCAACAAAAGAGATAACACCCCCCCATTACGTCATGCTTCAGAAATGTGGAAAATGGTCCGTTTTCAAATGTTTTATTTTTGAACGTCAGTTCACATTTGTAGGTGGATCATCAGTGTTAGAGCTAAAATTAGCATGTTTAAAGTGATTTAATGTTCGAGCAAAAACGGCTGATTTTCGACAAAAGAGATAACACCCCCCCATTACGTCATGCTTCAGAAATGTGGAAAATGGTCCGTTTTCAAATGTTTTATTTTTGAACGTCAGTTCACATTTGTAGGTGGATCATCAGTGTTAGAGCTAAAATTAGCATGTTTAAAGTGATTTTCATGCTTCCAGGGGCCCAAAACACAAGATTTATGGAATGGTTAAAAGTGCATGAAAATGGCCAATTTACTCACTCTGAGTTCTCAAAAAGGGTTTCTTCACCCCGGGAAGTTAATTAAATACCATTTGGAGGCATTTAATGTTCGAGCAAAAACTGCTGATTTTCGACAAAAGAGATAACACCCCCCCCATTACGTCATGATTCAGAAATGTGGAAAATGGTCCGTTTTCAAATGTTTTATTTTTGAACGTCAGTTCACATTTGTAGGTGGATCATCAGTGTTAGAGCTAAAATTAGCATGTTTAAAGTGATTTTCATGCTTCCAGGGGCTCGGGAAGTTAATTAAATACCATTTGGAGGCATTTAATGTTCGAGCAAAAACGGCTGATTTTCGACAAAAGAGATAACACCCCCCCCATTACGTCATGCTTCAGAAATGTGGAAAATGGTCCGTTTTCAAATGTTTTATTTTTGAACGTCAGTTCACATTTGTAGGTGGATCATCAGTGTTAGAGCTAAAATTAGCATGTTTAAAGTGATTTTCATGCTTCCAGGGGCTCGGGAAGTGAAATAAATACCATTTGGAGGCATTTAATGTTCGAGCAAAAACGGCTGATTTTCGACAAAAGAGATAACACCCCCCCATTACGTCATGCTTCAGAAATGTGGAAAATGGTCCGTTTTCTAATGTTTTATTTTTGAACGTCAGTTCACATTTGTAGGTGGATCATCAGTGTTAGAGCTAAAATTAGCATGTTTAAAGTGATTTTCATGCTTCCAGGGGCTCGGGAAGTTAATTAAATACCATTTGGAGGCATTTAATGTTCGAGCAAAAACGGCTGATTTTCGACAAAAGAGATAACACCCCCCCATTACGTCATGCTTCAAAAATGTGGAAAATGGTCCGTTTTCAAATGTTTTATTTTTGAACGTCAGTTCACATTTGTAGGTGGATCATCAGTGTTAGAGCTAAAATTAGCATGTTTAAAGTGATTTTCATGCTTCCAGGGGCCCAAAACACAAGATTTATGGAATGGTTAAAAGTGCATGAAAATGCCCAATTTACTCACTCTGAGTTCTCAAAAAGGGTTTCTTCACCCCGGGAAGTGAAATAAATACCATTTGGAGGCATTTAATGTTCGAGCAAAAACGGCTGATTTTCGACAAAAGAGATAACACCCCCCCATTACGTCATGCTTCAGAAATGTGGAAAATGGTCCGTTTTCAAATGTTTTATTTTTGAACGTCAGTTCACATTTGTAGGTGGATCATCAGTGTTAGAGCTAAAATTAGCATGTTTAAAGTGATTTTCATGCTTCCAGGGGCCCAAAACACAAGATTTATGGAATGGTTAAAAGTGCATGAAAATGGCCAATTTACTCACTCTGAGTTCTCAAAAAGGGTTTCTTCACCCCGGGAAGTGAAATAAATACCATTTGGAGGCATTTAATGTTCGAGCAAAAACGGCTGATTTTCGACAAAAGAGATAACACCCCCCCATTACGTCATGCTTCAGAAATGTGGAAAATGGTCCGTTTTCAAATGTTTTATTTTTGAAAGTCAGTTCACATTTGTAGGTGGATCATCAGTGTTAGAGCTAAAATTAGCATGTTTAAAGTGATTTTCATGCTTCCAGGGGCTCGGGAAGTTAATTAAATACCATTTGGAGGCATTTAATGTTCGAGCAAAAACGGCTGATTTTCGACAAAAGAGATAACACCCCCCCATTACGTCATGCTTCAGAAATGTGGAAAATGGTCCGTTTTCAAATGTTTTATTTTTGAATGTCAGTTCACATTTGTAGGTGGATCATCAGTGTTAGAGCTAAAATTAGCATGTTTAAAGTGATTTTCATGCTTCCAGGGGCCCAAAACACAAGATTAATGGAATGGTTAAAAGTGCATGAAAATGGCCAATTTACTCACTCTGAGTTCTCAAAAAGGGTTTCTTCACCCCGGGAAGTTAATTAAATACCATTTGGAGGCATTTAATGTTCGAGCAAAAACGGCTGATTTTCGACAAAAGAGATAACACCCCCCCATTACGTCATGCTTCAGAAATGTGGCAAATGGTCCGTTTTCAAATGTTTTATTTTTGAACGTCAGTTCACATTTGTAGGTGGATCATCAGTGTTAGAGCTAAAATTAGCATGTTTAAAGTGATTTTCATGCTTCCAGGGGCTCGAGAAGTGAATTAAATACTATTTGGAGGCATTTAATGTTCAAGCAAAAACGGCTGATTTTCAACAAAAGAGATAACACCCCCCCATTACGTCATGCTTCAGAAATGTGGAAAATGGTCCGTTTTCAAATGTTTTATTTTTGAACGTCAGTTCACATTTGTAGGTGGATCATCAGTGTTACAGCTAAAATTAGCATGTTTAAAGTGATTTTCATGCTTCCAGGGGCCCTAAACACAAGATTTATGGAATGGTTAAAAGTGCATGAAAATGGCCAATTTACTCACTCTGAGTTCTCAAAAAGGGTTTCTTCACCCCGGAAAGTTTATTAAATACCATTTGGAGGCATTTAATGTTCAAGCAAAAACGGCTGATTTTCGACAAAAGAGATAACACCCCCCCATTACGTCATGCTTCAGAAATGTGGAAAATGGTCCGTTTTCAAATGTTTTATTTTTGAACGTCAGTTCACATTTGTAGGTGGATCATCAGTGTTAGAGCTAAAATTAGCATGTTTAAAGTGATTTTCATGCTTCCAGGGGCTCGGGAAGTGAATTAAATACTATTTGGAGGCATTTAATGTTCAAGCAAAAACAGCTGATTTCTGACAAAAGAGATAACACCCCCCCATTACGTCATGCTTCAGAAATGTGGAAAATGGTCCGTTTTCAAATGTTTTATTTTTGAACGTCAGTTCACATTTGTAGGTGGATCATCAGTGTTAGAGCTAAAATTAGCATGTTTAAAGTGATTTTCATGCTTCCAGGGGCCCTAAACACAAGATTTATGGAATGGTTAAAAGTGCATGAAAATGGCCAATTTACTCACTCTGAGTTCTCAAAAAGGGTTTCTTCACCCCGGGAAGTTAATTAAATACCATTTGGAGGCATTTAATGTTCGAGCAAAAACGGCTGATTTTCGACAAAAGAGATAACACCCCCCATTACGTCATGCTTCAGAAATGTGGAAAATGGTCCGTTTTCAAATGTTTTATTTTTGAACGTCAGTTCACATTTGTAGGTGGATCATCAGTGTTAGAGCTAACATTAGCATGTTTAAAGTGATTTTCATGCTTCCAGGGGCCCTAAACACAAGATTTATGGAATGGTTAAAAGGGCATGAAAATGGCCAATTTACTCTGAGTTCTCAAAAAGGGTTTCTTCACCCCGGGAAGTTAATTAAATGCCATTTGGAGGCATTTAATGTTCAAGCAAAAATGGCTGATTTTCGACAAAAGAGATAACACCCCCCCATTACGTCATGCTTCAGAAATGTGGAAAATGATCTGTTTTCAAATGTTTTATTTTTGAACGTCAGTTCACATTTGTAGGTGGATCATCAGTGTTAGAGCTAAAATTAGCATGTTTAAAGTGATTTTCATGCTTCCAGGGGCCCTAAACACAAGATTTATGGAATGGTTAAAAGTGCATGAAAATGGCCAATTTACTCACTCTGAGTTCTCAAAAAGGGTTTCTTCACCCCGGAAAGTTTATTAAATACCATTTGGAGGCATTTAATGTTCAAGCAAAAACGGCTGATTTTCGACAAAAGAGATAACACCCCCCCATTACGTCATGCTTCAGAAATGTGGAAAATGGTCCGTTTTCAAATGTTTTATTTTTGAACGTCAGTTCACATTTGTAGGTGGATCATCAGTGTTAGAGCTAAAATTAGCATGTTTAAAGTGATTTTCATGCTTCCAGGGGCTCGGGAAGTGAATTAAATACTATTTGGAGGCATTTAATGTTCAAGCAAAAACAGCTGATTTCTGACAAAAGAGATAACACCCCCCCATTATGTCATGCTTCAGAAATGTGGAAAATGGTCCGTTTTCAAATGTTTTATTTTTGAACGTCAGTTCACATTTGTAGGTGGATCATCAGTGTTAGAGCTAAAATTAGCATGTTTAAAGTGATTTTCATGCTTCCAGGGGCCCTAAACACAAGATTTATGGAATGGTTAAAAGTGCATGAAAATGGCCAATTTACTCACTCTGAGTTCTCAAAAAGGGTTTCTTCACCCCGGGAAGTTAATTAAATACCATTTGGAGGCATTTAATGTTCGAGCAAAAACGGCTGATTTTCGACAAAAGAGATAACACCCCCCCCATTACGTCATGCTTCAGAAATGGGGAAAATGGTCCGTTTTCAAATGTTTTATTTTTGAACGTCAGTTCACATTTGTAGGTGGATCATCAGTGTTAGAGCTAAAATTAGCATGTTTAAAGCGATTTTCATGCTTCCAGGGGCCCTAAACACAAGATTTATGGAATGGTTAAAAGTGCATGAAAATGGCCAATTTACTCACTCTGAGTTCTCAAAAAGGGTTTCTTCACCCCGGGAAGTTAATTAAATACCATTTGGAGGCATTTAATGTTCGAGCAAAAACGGCTGATTTTCGACAAAAGAGATAACACCCCCCCCCCATTACGTCATGCTTCAGAAATGTGGAAAATGGTCCGTTTTCAAATGTTTTATTTTTGAACGTCAGTTCACATTTGTAGGTGGATCATCAGTGTTAGAGCTAAAATTAGCATGTTTAAAGTGATTTTCATGCTTCCAGGGGCTCGGGAAGTTAATTAAATACCATTTGGAGGCATTTAATGTTCGAGCAAAAACGGCTGATTTTCGACAAAAGAGATAACACCCCCCCATTACGTCATGCTTCAGAAATGTGGAAAATGGTCCGTTTTCAAATGTTTTATTTTTGAACGTCAGTTCACATTTGTAGGTGGATCATCAGTGTTAGAGCTAAAATTAGCATGTTTAAAGTGATTTTCATGCTTCCAGGGGCTCGGGAAGTGAAATAAATACCATTTGGAGGCATTTAATGTTCGAGCAAAAACGGCTGATTTTCGACAAAAGAGATAACACCCCCCCATTACGTCATGCTTCAGAAATGTGGAAAATGGTCCGTTTTCAAATGTTTTATTTTTGAACGTCAGTTCACATTTGTAGGTGGATCATCAGTGTTAGAGCTAAAATTAGCATGTTTAAAGTGATTTTCATGCTTCCAGGGGCTCGGGAAGTTAATTAAATACCATTTGGAGGCATTTAATGTTCGAGCAAAAACGGCTGATTTTCGACAAAAGAGATAACACCCCCCCATTACGTCATGCTTCAGAAATGTGGAAAATGGTCCGTTTTCAAATGTTTTATTTTTGAACGTCAGTTCACATTTGTAGGTGGATCATCAGTGTTAGAGCTAAAATTAGCATGTTTAAAGTGATTTTCATGCTTCCAGGGGCCCAAAACACAAGATTTATGGAATGGTTAAAAGTGCATGAAAATGGCCAATTTACTCACTCTGAGTTCTCAAAAAGGGTTTCTTCACCCCGGGAAGTGAAATAAATACCATTTGGAGGCATTTAATGTTCGAGCAAAAACGGCTGATTTTCGACAAAAGAGATAACACCCCCCCATTACGTCATGCTTCAGAAATGTGGAAAATGGTCCGTTTTCAAATGTTTTATTTTTGAAAGTCAGTTCACATTTGTAGGTGGATCATCAGTGTTAGAGCTAAAATTAGCATGTTTAAAGTGATTTTCATGCTTCCAGGGGCTCGGGAAGTTAATTAAATACCATTTGGAGGCATTTAATGTTCGAGCAAAAACGGCTGATTTTCGACAAAAGAGATAACACCCCCCCATTACGTCATGCTTCAGAAATGTGGAAAATGGTCCGTTTTCAAATGTTTTATTTTTGAACGTCAGTTCACATTTGTAGGTGGATCATCAGTGTTAGAGCTAAAATTAGCATGTTTAAAGTGATTTTCATGCTTCCAGGGGCTCGGGAAGTTAATTAAATACCATTTGGAGGCATTTAATGTTCGAGCAAAAACGGCTGATTTTCGACAAAAGAGATAACACCCCCCCATTACGTCATGCTTCAGAAATGTGGAAAATGGTCAGTTTTCAAATGTTTTATTTTTGAACGTCAGTTCACATTTGTAGGTGGATCATCAGTGTTAGAGCTAAAATTAGCATGTTTAAAGTGATTTTCATGCTTCCAGGGGCTCGGGAAGTTAATTAAATACCATTTGGAGGCATTTAATGTTCGAGCAAAAACGGCTGATTTTCGACAAAAGAGATAACACCCCCCCATTACGTCATGCTTCAGAAATGTGGAAAATGGTCCGTTTTCAAATGTTTTATTTTTGAACGTCAGTTCACATTTGTAGGTGGATCATCAATGTTAGAGCTAAAATTAGCATGTTTAAAGTGATTTTCATGCTTCCAGGGGCTCGGGAAGTGAAATAAATACCATTTGGAGGCATTTAATGTTCGAGCAAAAACGGCTGATTTTCGACAAAAGAGATAACACCCCCCCATTACGTCATGCTTCAGAAATGTGGAAAATGGTCCGTTTTCAAATGTTTTATTTTTGAACGTCAGTTCACATTTGTAGGTGGATCATCAGTGTTAGAGCTAAAATTAGCATGTTTAAATTGATTTTCATGCTTCCAGGGGCTCGGGAAGTTAATTAAATACCATTTGGAGGCATTTAATGTTCGAGCAAAAACGGCTGATTTTCGACAAAAGAGATAACACCCCCCCATTACGTCATGCTTCAGAAATGTGGAAAATGGTCCGTTTTCAAATGTTTTATTTTTGAACGTCAGTTCACATTTGTAGGTGGATCATCAGTGTTAGAGCTAAAATTAGCATGTTTAAAGTGATTTTCATGCTTCCAGGGGCCCAAAACACAAGATTAATGGAATGGTTAAAAGTGCATGAAAATGGCCAATTTACTCACTCTGAGTTCTCAAAAAGGGTTTCTTCACCCCGGGAAGTGAAATAAATACCATTTGGAGGCATTTAATGTTCAAGCAAAAACGGCTGATTTTCGACAAAAGAGATAACACCCCCCCAATACGTCATGCTTCAGAAATGTGGAAAATGGTCCGTTTTCAAATGTTTTATTTTTGAACGTCAGTTCGCATTTGTAGGTGGATCATCAGTGTTAGAGCTAAAATTAGCATGTTTAAAGTGATTTTCATGCTTCCAGGGGCCCTAAACACAAGATTTATGGAATGGTTAAAAGTGCATGAAAATGGCCAATTTACTCACTCTGAGTTCTCAAAAAGGGTTTCTTCACCCCGGAAAGTTTATTAAATACCATTTGGAGGCATTTAATGTTCAAGCAAAAACGGCTGATTTTCGACAAAAGAGATAACACCCCCCCATTACGTCATGCTTCAGAAATGTGGAAAATGGTCCGTTTTCAAATGTTTTATTTTTGAACGTCAGTTCACATTTGTAGGTGGATCATCAGTGTTAGAGCTAAAATTAGCATGTTTAAAGTGATTTTCATGCTTCCAGGGGCTCGGGAAGTGAATTAAATACTATTTGGAGGCATTTAATGTTCAAGCAAAAACAGCTGATTTCTGACAAAAGAGATAACACCCCCCCATTATGTCATGCTTCAGAAATGTGGAAAATGGTCCGTTTTCAAATGTTTTATTTTTGAACGTCAGTTCACATTTGTAGGTGGATCATCAGTGTTAGAGCTAAAATTAGCATGTTTAAAGTGATTTTCATGCTTCCAGGGGCCCTAAACACAAGATTTATGGAATGGTTAAAAGTGCATGAAAATGGCCAATTTACTCACTCTGAGTTCTCAAAAAGGGTTTCTTCACCCCGGGAAGTTAATTAAATACCATTTGGAGGCATTTAATGTTCGAGCAAAAACGGCTGATTTTCGACAAAAGAGATAACACCCCCCCCATTACGTCATGCTTCAGAAATGGGGAAAATGGTCCGTTTTCAAATGTTTTATTTTTGAACGTCAGTTCACATTTGTAGGTGGATCATCAGTGTTAGAGCTAAAATTAGCATGTTTAAAGCGATTTTCATGCTTCCAGGGGCCCTAAACACAAGATTTATGGAATGGTTAAAAGTGCATGAAAATGGCCAATTTACTCACTCTGAGTTCTCAAAAAGGGTTTCTTCACCCCGGGAAGTTAATTAAATACCATTTGGAGGCATTTAATGTTCGAGCAAAAACGGCTGATTTTCGACAAAAGAGATAACACCCCCCCCCCATTACGTCATGCTTCAGAAATGTGGAAAATGGTCCGTTTTCAAATGTTTTATTTTTGAACGTCAGTTCACATTTGTAGGTGGATCATCAGTGTTAGAGCTAAAATTAGCATGTTTAAAGTGATTTTCATGCTTCCAGGGGCTCGGGAAGTTAATTAAATACCATTTGGAGGCATTTAATGTTCGAGCAAAAACGGCTGATTTTCGACAAAAGAGATAACACCCCCCCATTACGTCATGCTTCAGAAATGTGGAAAATGGTCCGTTTTCAAATGTTTTATTTTTGAACGTCAGTTCACATTTGTAGGTGGATCATCAGTGTTAGAGCTAAAATTAGCATGTTTAAAGTGATTTTCATGCTTCCAGGGGCTCGGGAAGTGAAATAAATACCATTTGGAGGCATTTAATGTTCGAGCAAAAACGGCTGATTTTCGACAAAAGAGATAACACCCCCCCATTACGTCATGCTTCAGAAATGTGGAAAATGGTCCGTTTTCAAATGTTTTATTTTTGAACGTCAGTTCACATTTGTAGGTGGATCATCAGTGTTAGAGCTAAAATTAGCATGTTTAAAGTGATTTTCATGCTTCCAGGGGCTCGGGAAGTTAATTAAATACCATTTGGAGGCATTTAATGTTCGAGCAAAAACGGCTGATTTTCGACAAAAGAGATAACACCCCCCCATTACGTCATGCTTCAGAAATGTGGAAAATGGTCCGTTTTCAAATGTTTTATTTTTGAACGTCAGTTCACATTTGTAGGTGGATCATCAGTGTTAGAGCTAAAATTAGCATGTTTAAAGTGATTTTCATGCTTCCAGGGGCCCAAAACACAAGATTTATGGAATGGTTAAAAGTGCATGAAAATGGCCAATTTACTCACTCTGAGTTCTCAAAAAGGGTTTCTTCACCCCGGGAAGTGAAATAAATACCATTTGGAGGCATTTAATGTTCGAGCAAAAACGGCTGATTTTCGACAAAAGAGATAACACCCCCCCATTACGTCATGCTTCAGAAATGTGGAAAATGGTCCGTTTTCAAATGTTTTATTTTTGAAAGTCAGTTCACATTTGTAGGTGGATCATCAGTGTTAGAGCTAAAATTAGCATGTTTAAAGTGATTTTCATGCTTCCAGGGGCTCGGGAAGTTAATTAAATACCATTTGGAGGCATTTAATGTTCGAGCAAAAACGGCTGATTTTCGACAAAAGAGATAACACCCCCCCATTACGTCATGCTTCAGAAATGTGGAAAATGGTCCGTTTTCAAATGTTTTATTTTTGAACGTCAGTTCACATTTGTAGGTGGATCATCAGTGTTAGAGCTAAAATTAGCATGTTTAAAGTGATTTTCATGCTTCCAGGGGCTCGGGAAGTTAATTAAATACCATTTGGAGGCATTTAATGTTCGAGCAAAAACGGCTGATTTTCGACAAAAGAGATAACACCCCCCCATTACGTCATGCTTCAGAAATGTGGAAAATGGTCAGTTTTCAAATGTTTTATTTTTGAACGTCAGTTCACATTTGTAGGTGGATCATCAGTGTTAGAGCTAAAATTAGCATGTTTAAAGTGATTTTCATGCTTCCAGGGGCTCGGGAAGTTAATTAAATACCATTTGGAGGCATTTAATGTTCGAGCAAAAACGGCTGATTTTCGACAAAAGAGATAACACCCCCCCATTACGTCATGCTTCAGAAATGTGGAAAATGGTCCGTTTTCAAATGTTTTATTTTTGAACGTCAGTTCACATTTGTAGGTGGATCATCAATGTTAGAGCTAAAATTAGCATGTTTAAAGTGATTTTCATGCTTCCAGGGGCTCGGGAAGTGAAATAAATACCATTTGGAGGCATTTAATGTTCGAGCAAAAACGGCTGATTTTCGACAAAAGAGATAACACCCCCCCATTACGTCATGCTTCAGAAATGTGGAAAATGGTCCGTTTTCAAATGTTTTATTTTTGAACGTCAGTTCACATTTGTAGGTGGATCATCAGTGTTAGAGCTAAAATTAGCATGTTTAAATTGATTTTCATGCTTCCAGGGGCTCGGGAAGTTAATTAAATACCATTTGGAGGCATTTAATGTTCGAGCAAAAACGGCTGATTTTCGACAAAAGAGATAACACCCCCCCATTACGTCATGCTTCAGAAATGTGGAAAATGGTCCGTTTTCAAATGTTTTATTTTTGAACGTCAGTTCACATTTGTAGGTGGATCATCAGTGTTAGAGCTAAAATTAGCATGTTTAAAGTGATTTTCATGCTTCCAGGGGCCCAAAACACAAGATTAATGGAATGGTTAAAAGTGCATGAAAATGGCCAATTTACTCACTCTGAGTTCTCAAAAAGGGTTTCTTCACCCCGGGAAGTGAAATAAATACCATTTGGAGGCATTTAATGTTCAAGCAAAAACGGCTGATTTTCGACAAAAGAGATAACACCCCCCCAATACGTCATGCTTCAGAAATGTGGAAAATGGTCCGTTTTCAAATTTTTTATTTTTGAACGTCAGTTCACATTTGTAGGTGGATCATCAGTGTTAGAGCTAAAATTAGCATGTTTAAAGTGATTTTCATGCTTCCAGGGGCTTGGGAAGTGAAATAAATACCATTTGGAGGCATTTAATGTTCGAGCAAAAACGGCTGATTTTCGACAAAAGAGATAACACCCCCCCATTACGTCATGCTTCAGAAATGTGGAAAATGGTCCATTTTCAAATGTTTTATTTTTGAACGTCAGTTCACATTTGTAGGTGGATCATCAGTGTTAGAGCTAAAATTAGCATGTTTAAAGTGATTTTCATGCTTCCAGGGGCTCGGGAAGTTAATTAAATACCATTTGGAGGCATTTAATGTTCGAGCAAAAACGGCTGATTTTCGACAAAAGAGATAACACCCACCCATTACGTCATGCTTCAGAAATGTGGAAAATGGTCCGTTTTCAAATGTTTTATTTTTGAACGTCAGTTCACATTTGTAGGTGGATCATCAGTGTTAGAGCTAAAATTAGCATGTTTAAAGTGATTTTCATGCTTCCAGGGGCTAGGGAAGTTAATTAAATCCCATTTGGAGGCATTTAATGTTCGAGCAAAAACGACTGATTTTCGACAAAAGAGATAACACCCCCCCATTACGTCATGCTTCAGAAATGTGGAAAATGGTCAGTTTTCAAATGTTTTATTTTTGAACGTCAGTTCACATTTGTAGGTGGATCATCAGTGTTAGAGCTAAAATTAGCATGTTTAAAGTGATTTTCATGCTTCCAGGGGCCCAAAACACAAGATTAATGGAATGGTTAAAAGTGCATGAAAATGGCCAATTTACTCACTCTGAGTTCTCAAAAAGGGTTTCTTCACCCCGGGAAGTGAAATAAATACCATTTGGAGGCATTTAATGTTCGAGCAAAAACGGCTGATTTTCGACAAAAGAGATAACACCCCCCATTACGTCATGCTTCAGAAATGTGGAAAATGGTCCGTTTTCAAATGTTTTATTTTTGAACGTCAGTTCACATTTGTAGGTGGATAATCAGTGTTAGAGCTAAAATTAGCATGTTTAAAGTGATTTTCATGCTTCCAGGGGCTCGGGAAGTTAATTAAATACCATTTGGAGGCATTTAATGTTCGAGCAAAAACGGCTGATTTTCGACAAAAGAGATAACACCCCCCCATTACGTCATGCTTCAGAAATGTGGAAAATGGTCCGTTTTCAAATGTTTTATTTTTGAACGTCAGTTCACATTTGTAGGTGGATCATCAGTGTTAGAGCTAAAATTAGCATGTTTAAAGTGATTTTCATGCTTCCAGGGGCCCAAAACACAAGATTTATGGAATGGTTAAAAGTGCATGAAAATGGCCAATTTACTCACTCTGAGTTCTCAAAAAGGGTTTCTTCAACCCGGGAAGTTAATTAAATACCATTTGGAGGCATTTAATGTTCGAGCAAAAACGGCTGATTTTCGACAAAAGAGATAACACCCCCCCATTACGTCATGCTTCAGAAATGTGGAAAATGGTCCGTTTTCAAATGTTTTATTTTTGAACGTCAGTTCACATTTGTAGGTGGATCATCAGTGTTAGAGCTAAAATTAGCATGTTTAAAGTGATTTTCATGCTTCCAGGGGCTCGGGAAGTTAATTAAATACCATTTGGAGGCATTTAATGTTCGAGCAAAAACGGCTGATTTTCGACAAAAGAGATAACACCCCCCCATTACGTCATGCTTCAGAAATGTGGAAAATGGTCCGTTTTCAAATGTTTTATTTTTGAACGTCAGTTCACATTTGTAGGTGGATCATCAGTGTTAGAGCTAAAATTAGCATGTTTAAAGTGATTTTCATGCTTCCAGGGGCTCGGGAAGTTAATTAAATACCATTTGGAGGCATTTAATGTTCGAGCAAAAACGGCTGATTTTCGACAAAAGAGATAACACCCCCCCATTACGTCATGCTTCAGAAATGTGGAAAATGGTCCGTTTTCAAATTTTTTATTTTTGAACGTCAGTTCACATTTGTAGGTGGATCATCAATGTTAGAGCTAAAATTAGCATGTTTAAAGTGATTTTCATGCTTCCAGGGGCTCGGGAAGTGAAATAAATACCATTTGGAGGCATTTAATGTTCGAGCAAAAACGGCTGATTTTCGACAAAAGAGATAACACCCCCCCATTACGTAATGCTTCAGAAATGTGGAAAATGGTCCGTTTTCAAATGTTTTATTTTTGAACGTCAGTTCACATTTGTAGGTGGATCATCAGTGTTAGAGCTAAAATTAGCATGTTTAAATTGATTTTCATGCTTCCAGGGGCTCGGGAAGTTAATTAAATACCATTTGGAGGCATTTAATGTTCGAGCAAAAACGGCTGATTTTCGACAAAAGAGATAACACCCCCCCATTACGTCATGCTTCAGAAATGTGGAAAATGGTCCGTTTTCAAATGTTTTATTTTTGAACGTCAGTTCACATTTGTAGGTGGATCATCAGTGTTAGAGCTAAAATTAGCATGTTTAAAGTGATTTTCATGCTTCCAGGGGCCCAAAACACAAGATTAATGGAATGGTTAAAAGTGCATGAAAATGGCCAATTTACTCACTCTGAGTTCTCAAAAAGGGTTTCTTCACCCCGGGAAGTGAAATAAATACCATTTGGAGGCATTTAATGTTCAAGCAAAAACGGCTGATTTTCGACAAAAGAGATAACACCCCCCCAATACGTCATGCTTCAGAAATGTGGAAAATGGTCCGTTTTCAAATTTTTTATTTTTGAACGTCAGTTCACATTTGTAGGTGGATCATCAGTGTTAGAGCTAAAATTAGCATGTTTAAAGTGATTTTCATGCTTCCAGGGGCTCGGGAAGTGAAATAAATACCATTTGGAGGCATTTAATGTTCGAGCAAAAACGGCTGATTTTCGACAAAAGAGATAACACCCCCCCATTACGTCATGCTTCAGAAATGTGGAAAATGGTCCGTTTTCAAATGTTTTATTTTTGAACGTCAGTTCACATTTGTAGGTGGATCATCAGTGTTAGAGCTAAAATTAGCATGTTTAAAGTGATTTTCATGCTTCCAGGGGCTCGGGAAGTTGATTAAATACCATTTGGAGGCATTTAATGTTCGAGCAAAAACGGCTGATTTTCGACAAAAGAGATAACACCCACCCATTACGTCATGCTTCAGAAATGTGGAAAATGGTCCGTTTTCAAATGTTTTATTTTTGAACGTCAGTTCACATTTGTAGGTGGATCATCAGTGTTAGAGCTAAAATTAGCATGTTTAAAGTGATTTTCATGCTTCCAGGGGCTAGGGAAGTTAATTAAATCCCATTTGGAGGCATTTAATGTTCGAGCAAAAACGACTGATTTTCGACAAAAGAGATAACACCCCCCCATTACGTCATGCTTCAGAAATGTGGAAAATGGTCAGTTTTCAAATGTTTTATTTTTGAACGTCAGTTCACATTTGTAGGTGGATCATCAGTGTTAGAGCTAAAATTAGCATGTTTAAAGTGATTTTCATGCTTCCAGGGGCCCAAAACACAAGATTAATGGAATGGTTAAAAGTGCATGAAAATGGCCAATTTACTCACTCTGAGTTCTCAAAAAGGGTTTCTTCACCCCGGGAAGTGAAATAAATACCATTTGGAGGCATTTAATGTTCGAGCAAAAACGGCTGATTTTCGACAAAAGAGATAACACCCCCCATTACGTCATGCTTCAGAAATGTGGAAAATGGTCCGTTTTCAAATGTTTTATTTTTGAACGTCAGTTCACATTTGTAGGTGGATAATCAGTGTTAGAGCTAAAATTAGCATGTTTAAAGTGATTTTCATGCTTCCAGGGGCTCGGGAAGTTAATTAAATACCATTTGGAGGCATTTAATGTTCGAGCAAAAACGGCTGATTTTCGACAAAAGAGATAACACCCCCCCATTACGTCATGCTTCAGAAATGTGGAAAATGGTCCGTTTTCAAATGTTTTATTTTTGAACGTCAGTTCACATTTGTAGGTGGATCATCAGTGTTAGAGCTAAAATTAGCATGTTTAAAGTGATTTTCATGCTTCCAGGGGCTCGGGAAGTTAATTAAATACCATTTGGAGGCATTTAATGTTCGAGCAAAAACGGCTGATTTTCGACAAAAGAGATAACACCCCCCCATTACGTCATGCTTCAGAAATGTGGAAAATGGTCCGTTTTCAAATGTTTTATTTTTGAACGTCAGTTCACATTTGTAGGTGGATCATCAGTGTTAGAGCTAAAATTAGCATGTTTAAAGTGATTTTCATGCTTCCAGGGGCCCAAAACACAAGATTTATGGAATGGTTAAAAGTGCATGAAAATGGCCAATTTACTCACTCTGAGTTCTCAAAAAGGGTTTCTTCAACCCGGGAAGTTAATTAAATACCATTTGGAGGCATTTAATGTTCGAGCAAAAACGGCTGATTTTCGACAAAAGAGATAACACCCCCCATTACGTCATGCTTCAGAAATGTGGAAAATGGTCCGTTTTCAAATGTTTTATTTTTGAACGTCAGTTCACATTTGTAGGTGGATCATCAGTGTTAGAGCTAAAATTAGCATGTTTAAAGTGATTTTCATGCTTCCAGGGGCTCGGGAAGTTAATTAAATACCATTTGGAGGCATTTAATGTTCGAGCAAAAACGGCTGATTTTCGACAAAAGAGATAACACCCCCCCATTACGTCATGCTTCAGAAATGTGGAAAATGGTCCGTTTTCAAATGTTTTATTTTTGAACGTCAGTTCACATTTGTAGGTGGATCATCAGTGTTAGAGCTAAAATTAGCATGTTTAAAGTGATTTTCATGCTTCCAGGGGCCCAAAACACAAGATTAATGGAATGGTTAAAAGTGCATGAAAATGGCCAATTTACTCACTCTGAGTTCTCAAAAAGGGTTTCTTCACCCCGGGAAGTGAAATAAATACCATTTGGAGGCATTTAATGTTCGAGCAAAAACGGCTGATTTTCGACAAAAGAGATAACACCCCCCCATTACGTCATGCTTCAGAAATGTGGAAAATGGTCCGTTTTCAAATGTTTTATTTTTGAACGTCAGTTCACATTTGTAGGTGGATCATCAGTGTTAGAGCTAAAATTAGCATGTTTAAAGTGATTTTCATGCTTCCAGGGGCTCGGGAAGTTAATTAAATACCATTTGGAGGCATTTAATGTTCGAGCAAAAACGGCTGATTTTCGATAAAAGAGATAACACCCCCCCATTACGTCATGCTTCAGAAATGTGGAAAATGGTCCGTTTTCAAATGTTTTATTTTTGAACGTCAGTTCACATTTGTAGGTGGATCATCAGTGTTAGAGCTAAAATTAGCATGTTTAAAGTGATTTTCATGCTTCCAGGGGCCCAAAACACAAGATTTATGGAATGGTTAAAAGTGCATGAAAATGGCCAATTTACTCACTCTGAGTTCTCAAAAAGAGTTTCTTCACCCCGGGAAGTTAATTAAATACCATTTGGAGGCATTTAATGTTCGAGCAAAAACGGCTGATTTTCGACAAAAGAGATAACACCCCCCCATTACGTCATGCTTCAGAAATGTGGAAAATGGTCCGTTTTCAAATGTTTTATTTTTGAACGTCAGTTCACATTTGTAGGTGGATCATCAGTGTTAGAGCTAAAATTAGCATGTTTAAAGTGATTTTCATGCTTCCAGGGGCTCGGGAAGTTAATTAAATACCATTTGGAGGCATTTAATGTTCGAGCAAAAACAGCTGATTTTCGACAAAAGAGATAACACCCCCCCATTACGTCATGCTTCAGAAATGTGGAAAATGGTCCGTTTTCAAATGTTTTATTTTTGAACGTCAGTTCACATTTGTAGGTGGATCATCAGTGTTAGAGCTAAAATTAGCATGTTTAAAGTGATTTTCATGCTTCCAGGGGCTCGGGAAGTGAAATAAATACCATTTGGAGGCATTTAATGTTCGAGCAAAAACGGCTGATTTTCGACAAAAGAGATAACACCCCCCCATTACGTCATGCTTCAGAAATGTGGAAAATGGTCCGTTTTCAAATGTTTTATTTTTGAACGTCAGTTCACAATTGTAGGTGGATCATCAGTGTTAGAGCTAACATTAGCATGTTTAAAGTGATTTTCATGCTTCCAGGGGCTCGGGAAGTTAATTAAATACCATTTGGAGGCATTTAATGTTCGAGCAAAAACGGCTGATTTTCGACAAAAGAGATAACACCCCCCCATTACGTCAAGCTTCAGAAATGTGGAAAATGGTCCGTTTTCAAATGTTTTATTTTTGAACGTCAGTTCACATTTGTAGGTGGATCATCAGTGTTAGAGCTAAAATTAGCATGTTTAAAGTGATTTTCATGCTTCCAGGGGCCCAAAACACAAGATTTATGGAATAGTTAAAAGTGCATGAAAATGGCCAATTTACTCACTCTGAGTTCTCAAAAAGGGTTTCTTCACCCCGGGAAGTGAAATAAATACCATTTGGAGGCATTTAATGTTCGAGCAAAAACGGCTGATTTTCGACAAAAGAGATAACACCCCCCCATTACGTCATGCTTCAGAAATGTGGAAAATGGTCCGTTTTCAAATGTTTTATTTTTGAACGTCAGTTCACATTTGTAGGTGGATCATCAGTGTTAGAGCTAAAATTAGCATGTTTAAAGTGATTTTCATGCTTCCAGGGGCTCGGGAAGTTAATTAAATACCATTTGGAGGCATTTAATGTTCGAGCAAAAACGGCTGATTTTCAACAAAAGAGATAACACCCCCCCATTACGTCATGCTTCAGAAATGTGGAAAATGGTCCGTTTTCAAATGTTTTATTTTTGAACGTCAGTTCACATTTGTAGGTGGATCATCAGTGTTAGAGCTAAAATTAGCATGTTTAAAGTGATTTTCATGCTTCCAGGGGCCCAAAACACAAGATTTATGGAATGGTTAAAAGTGCATGAAAATGGCCAATTTACTCACTCTGAGTTCTCAAAAAGGGTTTCTTCACCCCGGGAAGTTAATTAAATACCATTTGGAGGCATTTAATGTTCGAGCAAAAACGGCTGATTTTCGACAAAAGAGATAACACCCCCCCATTACGTCATGCTTCAGAAATGTGGAAAATGGTCCTTTTTCAAATGTTTTATTTTTGAACGTCAGTTCACATATGTAGGTGGATCATCAGTGTTAGAGCTAAAATTAGCATGTTCAAAGTGATTTTCATGCTTCCAGGGGCTCGGGAAGTTAATTAAATACCATTTGGAGGCATTTAATGTTCGAGCAAAAACGGCTGATTTTCGACAAAAGAGATAACACCCCCCCATTACGTCATGCTTCAGAAATGTGGAAAATGGTCCGTTTTCAAATGTTTTATTTTTGAACGTCAGTTCACATTTGTAGGTGGATCATCAGTGTTAGAGCTAAAATTAGCATGTTTAAAGTGATTTTCATGCTTCCAGGGGCCCAAAACACAAGATTTATGGAATGGTTAAAAGTGCATGAAAATGGCCAATTTACTCACTCTGAGTTCTCAAAAAGGGTTTCTTCACCCCGGGAAGTTAATTAAATACCATTTGGAGGCATTTAATGTTCGAGCAAAAACGGCTGATTTTCGACAAAAGAGATAACACCCCCCCATTACGTCATGCTTCAGAAATGTGGAAAATGGTCCTTTTTCAAATGTTTTATTTTTGAACGTCAGTTCACATATGTAGGTGGATCATCAGTGTTAGAGCTAAAATTAGCATGTTTAAAGTGATTTTCATGCTTCCAGGGGCTCGGGAAGTTAATTAAATACCATTTGGAGGCATTTAATGTTCGAGCAAAAACGGCTGATTTTCGACAAAAGAGATAACACCCCCCCATTACGTCATGCTTCAGAAATGTGGAAAATGGTCCGTTTTCAAATGTTTTATTTTTGAACGTCAGTTCACATTTGTAGGTGGATCATCAGTGTTAGAGCTAAAATTAGCATGTTTAAAGTGATTTTCATGCTTCCAGGGGCTCGGGAAGTGAAATAAATACCATTTGGAGGCATTTAATGTTCGAGCAAAAACGGCTGATTTTCGACAAAAGAGATAACACCCCCCATTACGTCATGCTTCAGAAATGTGGAAAATGGTCCGTTTTCAAATGTTTTATTTTTGAACGTCAGTTCACATTTGTAGGTGGATCATCAGTGTTAGAGCTAAAATTAGCATGTTTAAAGTGATTTTCATGCTTCCAGGGGCCCAAAACACAAGATTAATGGAATGGTTAAAAGTGCATGAAAATGGCCAATTTACTCACTCTGAGTTCTCAAAAAGGGTTTCTTCACCCCGGGAAGTGAAATAAATACCATTTGGAGGCATTTAATGTTCGAGCAAAAACGGCTGATTTTCGACAAAAGAGATAACACCCCCCCATTACGTCATGCTTCAGAAATGTGGAAAATGGTCCGTTTTCAAATGTTTTATTTTTGAACGTCAGTTCACATTTGTAGGTGGATCATCAGTGTTAGAGCTAAAATTAGCATGTTTAAAGTGATTTTCATGCTTCCAGGGGCTCGGGAAGTGAATTAAATACTATTTGGAGGCATTTAATGTTCAAGCAAAAACGGCTGATTTTCAACAAAAGAGATAACACCCCCCCATTACGTCATGCTTCAGAAATGTGGAAAATGGTCCGTTTTCAAATGTTTTATTTTTGAACGTCAGTTCACATTTGTAGGTGGATCATCAGTGTTAGAGCTAAAATTAGCATGTTTAAAGTGATTTTCATGCTTCCAGGGGCCCTAAACACAAGATTTATGGAATGGTTAAAAGTGCATGAAAATGGCCAATTTACTCACTCTGAGTTCTCAAAAAGGGTTTCTTCACCCCGGGAAGTTAATTAAATACCATTTGGAGGCATTTAATGTTCGAGCAAAAACGGCTGATTTTCGACAAAAGAGATAACACCCCCCATTACGTCATGCTTCAGAAATGTGGAAAATGGTCCGTTTTCAAATGTTTTATTTTTGAACGTCAGTTCACATTTGTAGGTGGATCATCAGTGTTAGAGCTAACATTAGCATGTTTAAAGTGATTTTCATGCTTCCAGGGGCCCTAAACACAAGATTTATGGAATGGTTAAAAGTGCATGAAAATGGCCAATTTACTCTGAGTTCTCAAAAAGGGTTTCTTCACCCCGGGAAGTTAATTAAATGCCATTTGGAGGCATTTAATGTTCAAGCAAAAATGGCTGATTTTCGACAAAAGAGATAACACCCCCCCATTACGTCATGCTTCAGAAATGTGGAAAATGATCTGTTTTCAAATGTTTTATTTTTGAACGTCAGTTCACATTTGTAGGTGGATCATCAGTGTTAGAGCTAAAATTAGCATGTTTAAAGTGATTTTCATGCTTCCAGGGGCCCTAAACACAAGATTTATGGAATGGTTAAAAGTGCATGAAAATGGCCAATTTACTCACTCTGAGTTCTCAAAAAGGGTTTCTTCACCCCGGGAAGTTAATTAAATACCATTTGGAGGCATTTAATGTTCGAGCAAAAACGGCTGACTTTCGACAAAAGAGATAACACCCCCCCATTACGTCATGCTTCAGAAATGTGGAAAATGGTCCTTTTTCAAATGTTTTATTTTTGAACGTCAGTTCACATATGTAGGTGGATCATCAGTGTTAGAGCTAAAATTAGCATGTTTAAAGTGATTTTCATGCTTCCAGGGGCTCGGGAAGTTAATTAAATACCATTTGGAGGCATTTAATGTTCGAGCAAAAACGGCTGATTTTCGAAAAAAGAGATAACACCCCCCCATTACGTCATGCTTCAGAAATGTGGAAAATGGTCCGTTTTCAAATGTTTTATTTTTGAACGTCAGTTCACATTTGTAGGTGGATCATCAGTGTTAGAGCTAAAATTAGCATGTTTAAAGTGATTTTCATGCTTCCAGGGGCTCGGGAAGTGAAATAAATACCATTTGGAGGCATTTAATGTTCGAGCAAAAACGGCTGATTTTCGACAAAAGAGATAACACCCCCCCATTACGTCATGCTTCAGAAATGTGGAAAATGGTCCGTTTTCAAATGTTTTATTTTTGAACGTCAGTTCACAATTGTAGGTGGATCATCAGTGTTAGAGCTAAAATTAGCATGTTTAAAGTGATTTTCATGCTTCCAGGGGCTCGGGAAGTTAATTAAATACCATTTGGAGGCATTTAATGTTCGAGCAAAAACGGCTGATTTTCGACAAAAGAGATAACACCCCCCCATTACGTCATGCTTCAGAAATGTGGAAAATGGTCCGTTTTCAAATGTTTTATTTTTGAACGTCAGTTCACATTTGTAGGTGGATCATCAGTGTTAGAGCTAAAATTAGCATGTTTAAAGTGATTTTCATGCTTCCAGGGGCCCAAAACACAAGATTTATGGAATGGTTAAAAGTGCATGAAAATGGCCAATTTACTCACTCTGAGTTCTCAAAAAGGGTTTCTTCACCCCGGGAAGTTAATTAAATACCATTTGGAGGCATTTAATGTTCGAGCAAAAACGGCTGATTTTCGACAAAAGAGATAACACCCCCCCATTACGTCATGCTTCAGAAATGTGGAAAATGGTCCTTTTTCAAATGTTTTATTTTTGAACGTCAGTTCACATATGTAGGTGGATCATCAGTGTTAGAGCTAAAATTAGCATGTTTAAAGTGATTTTCATGCTTCCAGGGGCTCGGGAAGTTAATTAAATACCATTTGGAGGCATTTAATGTTCGAGCAAAAACGGCTGATTTTCGACAAAAGAGATAACACCCCCCCATTACGTCATGCTTCAGAAATGTGGAAAATGGTCCGTTTTCAAATGTTTTATTTTTGAACGTCAGTTCACATTTGTAGGTGGATCATCAGTGTTAGAGCTAAAATTAGCATGTTTAAAGTGATTTTCATGCTTCCAGGGGCTCGGGAAGTGAAATAAATACCATTTGGAGGCATTTAATGTTCGAGCAAAAACGGCTGATTTTCGACAAAAGAGATAACACCCCCCCATTACGTCATGCTTCAGAAATGTGGAAAATGGTCCGTTTTCAAATGTTTTATTTTTGAACGTCAGTTCACAATTGTAGGTGGATCATCAGTGTTAGAGCTAAAATTAGCATGTTTAAAGTGATTTTCATGCTTCCAGGGGCTCGGGAAGTTAATTAAATACCATTTGGAGGCATTTAATGTTCGAGCAAAAACGGCTGATTTTCGACAAAAGAGATAACACCCCCCATTACGTCATGCTTCAGAAATGTGGAAAATGGTCCGTTTTCAAATGTTTTATTTTTGAACGTCAGTTCACATTTGTAGGTGGATCATCAGTGTTAGAGCTAAAATTAGCATGTTTAAAGTGATTTTCATGCTTCCAGGGGCCCAAAACACAAGATTAATGGAATGGTTAAAAGTGCATGAAAATGGCCAATTTACTCACTCTGAGTTCTCAAAAAGGGTTTCTTCACCCCGGGAAGTGAAATAAATACCATTTGGAGGCATTTAATGTTCGAGCAAAAACGGCTGATTTTCGACAAAAGAGATAACACCCCCCCATTACGTCATGCTTCAGAAATGTGGAAAATGGTCCGTTTTCAAATGTTTTATTTTTGAACGTCAGTTCACATTTGTAGGTGGATCATCAGTGTTAGAGCTAAAATTAGCATGTTTAAAGTGATTTTCATGCTTCCAGGGGCTCGGGAAGTGAATTAAATACTATTTGGAGGCATTTAATGTTCAAGCAAAAACGGCTGATTTTCAACAAAAGAGATAACACCCCCCCATTACGTCATGCTTCAGAAATGTGGAAAATGGTCCGTTTTCAAATGTTTTATTTTTGAACGTCAGTTCACATTTGTAGGTGGATCATCAGTGTTAGAGCTAAAATTAGCATGTTTAAAGTGATTTTCATGCTTCCAGGGGCCCTAAACACAAGATTTATGGAATGGTTAAAAGTGCATGAAAATGGCCAATTTACTCACTCTGAGTTCTCAAAAAGGGTTTCTTCACCCCGGGAAGTTAATTAAATACCATTTGGAGGCATTTAATGTTCGAGCAAAAACGGCTGATTTTCGACAAAAGAGATAACACCCCCCATTACGTCATGCTTCAGAAATGTGGAAAATGGTCCGTTTTCAAATGTTTTATTTTTGAACGTCAGTTCACATTTGTAGGTGGATCATCAGTGTTAGAGCTAACATTAGCATGTTTAAAGTGATTTTCATGCTTCCAGGGGCCCTAAACACAAGATTTATGGAATGGTTAAAAGTGCATGAAAATGGCCAATTTACTCTGAGTTCTCAAAAAGGGTTTCTTCACCCCGGGAAGTTAATTAAATGCCATTTGGAGGCATTTAATGTTCAAGCAAAAATGGCTGATTTTCGACAAAAGAGATAACACCCCCCCATTACGTCATGCTTCAGAAATGTGGAAAATGATCTGTTTTCAAATGTTTTATTTTTGAACGTCAGTTCACATTTGTAGGTGGATCATCAGTGTTAGAGCTAAAATTAGCATGTTTAAAGTGATTTTCATGCTTCCAGGGGCCCTAAACACAAGATTTATGGAATGGTTAAAAGTGCATGAAAATGGCCAATTTACTCACTCTGAGTTCTCAAAAAGGGTTTCTTCACCCCGGGAAGTTAATTAAATACCATTTGGAGGCATTTAATGTTCGAGCAAAAACGGCTGATTTTCGACAAAAGAGATAACACCCCCCCATTACGTCATGCTTCAGAAATGTGGAAAATGGTCCTTTTTCAAATGTTTTATTTTTGAACGTC
This sequence comes from Lissotriton vulgaris, assembly GCF_964263255.1. NCBI lineage: Eukaryota > Metazoa > Chordata > Amphibia > Caudata > Salamandridae > Lissotriton > Lissotriton vulgaris. The sequence continues at coordinate 469,401 of NW_028240926.1, read as the reverse complement.
AGTTCACATATGTAGGTGGATCATCAGTGTTAGAGCTAAAATTAGCATGTTTAAAGTGATTTTCATGCTTCCAGGGGCTCGGGAAGTTAATTAAATACCATTTGGAGGCATTTAATGTTCGAGCAAAAACGGCTGATTTTCGAAAAAAGAGATAACACCCCCCCATTACGTCATGCTTCAGAAATGTGGAAAATGGTCCGTTTTCAAATGTTTTATTTTTGAACGTCAGTTCACATTTGTAGGTGGATCATCAGTGTTAGAGCTAAAATTAGCATGTTTAAAGTGATTTTCATGCTTCCAGGGGCTCGGGAAGTGAAATAAATACCATTTGGAGGCATTTAATGTTCGAGCAAAAACGGCTGATTTTCGACAAAAGAGATAACACCCCCCCATTACGTCATGCTTCAGAAATGTGGAAAATGGTCCGTTTTCAAATGTTTTATTTTTGAACGTCAGTTCACAATTGTAGGTGGATCATCAGTGTTAGAGCTAAAATTAGCATGTTTAAAGTGATTTTCATGCTTCCAGGGGCTCGGGAAGTTAATTAAATACCATTTGGAGGCATTTAATGTTCGAGCAAAAACGGCTGATTTTCGACAAAAGAGATAACACCCCCCCATTACGTCATGCTTCAGAAATGTGGAAAATGGTCCGTTTTCAAATGTTTTATTTTTGAACGTCAGTTCACATTTGTAGGTGGATCATCAGTGTTAGAGCTAAAATTAGCATGTTTAAAGTGATTTTCATGCTTCCAGGGGCCCAAAACACAAGATTAATGGAATGGTTAAAAGTGCATGAAAATGGCCAATTTACTCACTCTGAGTTCTCAAAAAGGGTTTCTTCACCCCGGGAAGTGAAATAAATACCATTTGGAGGCATTTAATGTTCGAGCAAAAACGGCTGATTTTCGACAAAAGAGATAACACCCCCCCATTACGTCATGCTTCAGAAATGTGGAAAATGGTCCGTTTTCAAATGTTTTATTTTTGAACGTCAGTTCACATTTGTAGGTGGATCATCAGTGTTAGAGCTAAAATTAGCATGTTTAAAGTGATTTTCATGCTTCCAGGGGCTCGGGAAGTTAATTAAATACCATTTGGAGGCATTTAATGTTCGAGCAAAAACGGCTGATTTTCGACAAAAGAGATAACACCCCCCCATTACGTCATGCTTCAGAAATGTGGAAAATGGTCCGTTTTCAAATGTTTTATTTTTGAACGTCAGTTCACATTTGTAGGTGGATCATCAGTGTTAGAGCTAAAATTAGCATGTTTAAAGTGATCTTCATGCTTCCAGGGGCCCAAAACACAAGATTTATGGAATAGTTAAAAGTGCATGAAAATGGCCAATTTACTCACTCTGAGTTCTCAAAAAGGGTTTCTTCACCCCGGGAAGTGAAATAAATACCATTTGGAGGCATTTAATGTTCGAGCAAAAACGGCTGATTTTCGACAAAAGAGATAACACCCCCCCATTACGTCATGCTTCAGAAATGTGGAAAATGGTCCGTTTTCAAATGTTTTATTTTTGAACGTCAGTTCACATTTGTAGGTGGATCATCAGTGTTAGAGCTAAAATTAGCATGTTTAAAGTGATTTTCATGCTTCCAGGGGCTCGGGAAGTTAATTAAATACCATTTGGAGGCATTTAATGTTCGAGCAAAAACGGCTGATTTTCAACAAAAGAGATAACACCCCCCCATTACGTCATGCTTCAGAAATGTGGAAAATGGTCCGTTTTCAAATGTTTTATTTTTGAACGTCAGTTCACATTTGTAGGTGGATCATCAGTGTTAGAGCTAAAATTAGCATGTTTAAAGTGATTTTCATGCTTCCAGGGGCCCAAAACACAAGATTTATGGAATGGTTAAAAGTGCATGAAAATGGCCAATTTACTCACTCTGAGTTCTCAAAAAGGGTTTCTTCACCCCGGGAAGTTAATTAAATACCATTTGGAGGCATTTAATGTTCGAGCAAAAACGGCTGATTTTCGACAAAAGAGATAACACCCCCCCATTACGTCATGCTTCAGAAATGTGGAAAATGGTCCTTTTTCAAATGTTTTATTTTTGAACGTCAGTTCACATATGTAGGTGGATCATCAGTGTTAGAGCTAAAATTAGCATGTTTAAAGTGATTTTCATGCTTCCAGGGGCTCGGGAAGTTAATTAAATACCATTTGGAGGCATTTAATGTTCGAGCAAAAACGGCTGATTTTCGACAAAAGAGATAACACCCCCCCATTATGTCATGCTTCAGAAATGTGGAAAATGGTCCGTTTTCAAATGTTTTATTTTTGAACGTCAGTTCACATTTGTAGGTGGATCATCAGTGTTAGAGCTAAAATTAGCATGTTTAAAGTGATTTTCATGCTTCCAGGGGCTCGGGAAGTGAAATAAATACCATTTGGAGGCATTTAATGTTCGAGCAAAAACGGCTGATTTTCGACAAAAGAGATAACACCCCCCCATTACGTCATGCTTCAGAAATGTGGAAAATGGTCCGTTTTCAAATGTTTTATTTTTGAACGTCAGTTCACAATTGTAGGTGGATCATCAGTGTTAGAGCTAAAATTAGCATGTTTAAAGTGATTTTCATGCTTCCAGGGGCTCGGGAAGTTAATTAAATACCATTTGGAGGCATTTAATGTTCGAGCAAAAACGGCTGATTTTCGACAAAAGAGATAACACCCCCCATTACGTCATGCTTCAGAAATGTGGAAAATGGTCCGTTTTCAAATGTTTTATTTTTGAACGTCAGTTCACATTTGTAGGTGGATCATCAGTGTTAGAGCTAAAATTAGCATGTTTAAAGTGATTTTCATGCTTCCAGGGGCCCAAAACACAAGATTAATGGAATGGTTAAAAGTGCATGAAAATGGCCAATTTACTCACTCTGAGTTCTCAAAAAGGGTTTCTTCACCCCGGGAAGTGAAATAAATACCATTTGGAGGCATTTAATGTTCGAGCAAAAACGGCTGATTTTCGACAAAAGAGATAACACCCCCCCATTACGTCATGCTTCAGAAATGTGGAAAATGGTCCGTTTTCAAATGTTTTATTTTTGAACGTCAGTTCACATTTGTAGGTGGATCATCAGTGTTAGAGCTAAAATTAGCATGTTTAAAGTGATTTTCATGCTTCCAGGGGCTCGGGAAGTGAATTAAATACTATTTGGAGGCATTTAATGTTCAAGCAAAAACGGCTGATTTTCAACAAAAGAGATAACACCCCCCCATTACGTCATGCTTCAGAAATGTGGAAAATGGTCCGTTTTCAAATGTTTTATTTTTGAACGTCAGTTCACATTTGTAGGTGGATCATCAGTGTTAGAGCTAAAATTAGCATGTTTAAAGTGATTTTCATGCTTCCAGGGGCCCTAAACACAAGATTTATGGAATGGTTAAAAGTGCATGAAAATGGCCAATTTACTCACTCTGAGTTCTCAAAAAGGGTTTCTTCACCCCGGGAAGTTAATTAAATACCATTTGGAGGCATTTAATGTTCGAGCAAAAACGGCTGATTTTCGACAAAAGAGATAACACCCCCCATTACGTCATGCTTCAGAAATGTGGAAAATGGTCCGTTTTCAAATGTTTTATTTTTGAACGTCAGTTCACATTTGTAGGTGGATCATCAGTGTTAGAGCTAACATTAGCATGTTTAAAGTGATTTTCATGCTTCCAGGGGCCCTAAACACAAGATTTATGGAATGGTTAAAAGTGCATGAAAATGGCCAATTTACTCTGAGTTCTCAAAAAGGGTTTCTTCACCCCGGGAAGTTAATTAAATGCCATTTGGAGGCATTTAATGTTCAAGCAAAAATGGCTGATTTTCGACAAAAGAGATAACACCCCCCCATTACGTCATGCTTCAGAAATGTGGAAAATGATCTGTTTTCAAATGTTTTATTTTTGAACGTCAGTTCACATTTGTAGGTGGATCATCAGTGTTAGAGCTAAAATTAGCATGTTTAAAGTGATTTTCATGCTTCCAGGGGCCCTAAACACAAGATTTATGGAATGGTTAAAAGTGCATGAAAATGGCCAATTTACTCACTCTGAGTTCTCAAAAAGGGTTTCTTCACCCCGGGAAGTTAATTAAATACCATTTGGAGGCATTTAATGTTCGAGCAAAAACGGCTGATTTTCGACAAAAGAGATAACACCCCCCCATTACGTCATGCTTCAGAAATGTGGAAAATGGTCCTTTTTCAAATGTTTTATTTTTGAACGTCAGTTCACATATGTAGGTGGATCATCAGTGTTAGAGCTAAAATTAGCATGTTTAAAGTGATTTTCATGCTTCCAGGGGCTCGGGAAGTTAATTAAATACCATTTGGAGGCATTTAATGTTCGAGCAAAAACGGCTGATTTTCGACAAAAGAGATAACACCCCCCCATTACGTCATGCTTCAGAAATGTGGAAAATGGTCCGTTTTCAAATGTTTTATTTTTGAACGTCAGTTCACATTTGTAGGTGGATCATCAGTGTTAGAGCTAAAATTAGCATGTTTAAAGTGATTTTCATGCTTCCAGGGGCTCGGGAAGTGAAATAAATACCATTTGGAGGCATTTAATGTTCGAGCAAAAACGGCTGATTTTCGACAAAAGAGATAACACCCCCCCATTACGTCATGCTTCAGAAATGTGGAAAATGGTCCGTTTTCAAATGTTTTATTTTTGAACGTCAGTTCACAATTGTAGGTGGATCATCAGTGTTAGAGCTAAAATTAGCATGTTTAAAGTGATTTTCATGCTTCCAGGGGCTCGGGAAGTTAATTAAATACCATTTGGAGGCATTTAATGTTCGAGCAAAAACGGCTGATTTTCGACAAAAGAGATAACACCCCCATTACGTCATGCTTCAGAAATGTGGAAAATGGTCCGTTTTCAAATGTTTTATTTTTGAACGTCAGTTCACATTTGTAGGTGGATCATCAGTGTTAGAGCTAAAATTAGCATGTTTAAAGTGATTTTCATGCTTCCAGGGGCCCAAAACACAAGATTAATGGAATGGTTAAAAGTGCATGAAAATGGCCAATTTACTCACTCTGAGTTCTCAAAAAGGGTTTCTTCACCCCGGGAAGTGAAATAAATACCATTTGGAGGCATTTAATGTTCGAGCAAAAACGGCTGATTTTCGACAAAAGAGATAACACCCCCCCATTACGTCATGCTTCAGAAATGTGGAAAATGGTCCGTTTTCAAATGTTTTATTTTTGAACGTCAGTTCACATTTGTAGGTGGATCATCAGTGTTAGAGCTAAAATTAGCATGTTTAAAGTTATTTTCATGCTTCCAGGGGCTCGGGAAGTGAATTAAATACTATTTGGAGGCATTTAATGTTCAAGCAAAAACGGCTGATTTTCAACAAAAGAGATAACACCCCCCCATTACGTCATGCTTCAGAAATGTGGAAAATGGTCCGTTTTCAAATGTTTTATTTTTGAACGTCAGTTCACATTTGTAGGTGGATCATCAGTGTTAGAGCTAAAATTAGCATGTTTAAAGTGATTTTCATGCTTCCAGGGGCCCTAAACACAAGATTTATGGAATGGTTAAAAGTGCATGAAAATGGCCAATTTACTCACTCTGAGTTCTCAAAAAGGGTTTCTTCACCCCGGGAAGTTAATTAAATACCATTTGGAGGCATTTAATGTTCGAGCAAAAACGGCTGATTTTCGACAAAAGAGATAACACCCCCCATTACGTCATGCTTCAGAAATGTGGAAAATGGTCCGTTTTCAAATGTTTTATTTTTGAACGTCAGTTCACATTTGTAGGTGGATCATCAGTGTTAGAGCTAACATTAGCATGTTTAAAGTGATTTTCATGCTTCCAGGGGCCCTAAACACAAGATTTATGGAATGGTTAAAAGTGCATGAAAATGGCCAATTTACTCTGAGTTCTCAAAAAGGGTTTCTTCACCCCGGGAAGTTAATTAAATGCCATTTGGAGGCATTTAATGTTCAAGCAAAAATAGCTGATTTTCGACAAAAGAGATAACACCCCCCCATTACGTCATGCTTCAGAAATGTGGAAAATGATCTGTTTTCAAATGTTTTATTTTTGAACGTCAGTTCACATTTGTAGGTGGATCATCAGTGTTAGAGCTAAAATTAGCATGTTTAAAGTGATTTTCATGCTTCCAGGGGCCCTAAACACAAGATTTATGGAATGGTTAAAAGTGCATGAAAATGGCCAATTTACTCACTCTGAGTTCTCAAAAAGGGTTTCTTCACCCCGAAAGTTTATTAAATACCATTTGGAGGCATTTAATGTTCAAGCAAAAACGGCTGATTTTCGACAAAAGAGATAACACCCCCCCATTACGTCATGCTTCAGAAATGTGGAAAATGGTCTGTTTTCAAATGTTTTATTTTTGAACGTCAGTTCACATTTGTAGGTGGATCATCAGTGTTAGAGCTAAAATTAGCATGTTTAAAGTGATTTTCATGCTTCCAGGGGCTCGGGAAGTGAATTAAATACTATTTGGAGGCATTTAATGTTCAAGCAAAAACAGCTGATTTCTGACAAAAGAGATAACACCCCCCCATTACGTCATGCTTTAGAAATGTGGAAAATGGTCCGTTTTCAAATGTTTTATTTTTGAACGTCAGTTCACATTTGTAGGTGGATCATCAGTGTTAGAGCTAAAATTAGCATGTTTGAAGTGATTTTCATGCTTCCAGGGGCCCTAAACACAAGATTTATGGAATGGTTAAAAGTGCATGAAAATGGCCAATTTACTCACTCTGAGTTCTCAAAAAGGGTTTCTTCACCCCGGGAAGTTAATTAAATACCATTTGGAGGCATTTAATGTTCGAGCAAAAACGGCTGATTTTCGACAAAAGAGATAACACCCCTCCCCATTACGTCATGCTTCAGAAATGGGGAAAATGGTCCATTTTCAAATGTTTTATTTTTGAACGTCAGTTCACATTTGTAGGTGGATCATCAGTGTTAGAGCTAAAATTAGCATGTTTAAAGTGATTTTCATGCTTCCAGGGGCCCTAAACACAAGATTTATGGAATGGTTAAAAGTGCATGAAAATGGCCAATTTACTCACTCTGAGTTCTCAAAAAGGGTTTCTTCACCCCGGGAAGTTAATTAAATACCATTTGGAGGCATTTAATGTTCGAGCAAAAACGGCTGATTTTCGACAAAAGAGATAACACCCCCCCCATTACGTCATGCTTCAGAAATGGGGAAAATGGTCCGTTTTCAAATGTTTTATTTTTGAACGTCAGTTCACATTTGTAGGTGGATCATCAGTGTTAGAGCTAAAATTAGCATGTTTAAAGTGATTTTCATGCTTCCAGGGGCTCGGGAAGTTAATTAAATACCATTTGGAGGCATTTAATGTTCGAGCAAAAACGGCTGATTTTCGACAAAAGAGATAACACCCCCCCATTACGTCATGCTTCAGAAATGTGGAAAATGGTCCGTTTTCAAATGTTTTATTTTTGAACGTCAGTTCACATTTGTAGGTGGATCATCAGTGTTAGAGCTAAAATTAGCATGTTTAAAGTGATTTTCATGCTTCCAGGGGCCCAAAACACAAGATTAATGGAATGGTTAAAAGTGCATGAAAATGGCCAATTTACTCACTCTGAGTTCTCAAAAAGGGTTTCTTCACCCCGGGAAGTGAAATAAATACCATTTGGAGGCATTTAATGTTCGAGCAAAAACGGCTGATTTTCGACAAAAGAGATAACACCCCCCCATTACGTCATGCTTCAGAAATGTGGAAAATGGTCCGTTTTCAAATGTTTTATTTTTGAACGTCAGTTCACATTTGTAGGTGGATCATCAGTGCTAGAGCTAAAATTAGCATGTTTAAAGTGATTTTCATGCTTCCAGGGGCTCGGGAAGTGAAATAAATACCATTTGGAGGCATTTAATGTTCGAGCAAAAACGGCTGATTTTCGACAAAAGAGATAACACCCCCCCATTACGTCATGCTTCAGAAATGTGGAAAATGGTCCGTTTTCAAATGTTTTATTTTTGAACGTCAGTTCACAATTGTAGGTGGATCATCAGTGTTAGAGCTAAAATTAGCATGTTTAAAGTGATTTTCATGCTTCCAGGGGCTCGGGAAGTTAATTAAATACCATTTGGAGGCATTTAATGTTCGAGCAAAAACGGCTGATTTTCGACAAAAGAGATAACACCCCCCATTACGTCATGCTTCAGAAATGTGGAAAATGGTCCGTTTTCAAATGTTTTATTTTTGAACGTCAGTTCACATTTGTAGGTGGATCATCAGTGTTAGAGCTAAAATTAGCATGTTTAAAGTGATTTTCATGCTTCCAGGGGCCCAAAACACAAGATTAATGGAATGGTTAAAAATGCATGAAAATGGCCAATTTACTCACTCTGAGTTCTCAAAAAGGGTTTCTTCACCCCGGGAAGTGAAATAAATACCATTTGGAGGCATTTAATGTTCGAGCAAAAACGGCTGATTTTCGACAAAAGAGATAACACCCCCCCATTACGTCATGCTTCAGAAATGTGGAAAATGGTCCGTTTTCAAATGTTTTATTTTTGAACGTCAGTTCACATTTGTAGGTGGATCATCAGTGTTAGAGCTAAAATTAGCATGTTTAAAGTGATTTTCATGCTTCCAGGGGCTCGGGAAGTGAATTAAATACTATTTGGAGGCATTTAATGTTCAAGCAAAAACGGCTGATTTTCAACAAAAGAGATAACACCCCCCCATTACGTCATGCTTCAGAAATGTGGAAAATGGTCCGTTTTCAAATGTTTTATTTTTGAACGTCAGTTCACATTTGTAGGTGGATCATCAGTGTTAGAGCTAAAATTAGCATGTTTAAAGTGATTTTCATGCTTCCAGGGGCCCTAAACACAAGATTTATGGAATGGTTAAAAGTGCATGAAAATGGCCAATTTACTCACTCTGAGTTCTCAAAAAGGGTTTCTTCACCCCGGGAAGTTAATTAAATACCATTTGGAGGCATTTAATGTTCGAGCAAAAACGGCTGATTTTCGACAAAAGAGATAACACCCCCCATTACGTCATGCTTCAGAAATGTGGAAAATGGTCCGTTTTCAAATGTTTTATTTTTGAACGTCAGTTCACATTTGTAGGTGGATCATCAGTGTTAGAGCTAACATTAGCATGTTTAAAGTGATTTTCATGCTTCCAGGGGCCCTAAACACAAGATTAATGGAATGGTTAAAAGTGCATGAAAATGGCCAATTTACTCACTCTGAGTTCTCAAAAAGGGTTTCTTCACCCCGGGAAGTGAAATAAATACCATTTGGAGGCATTTAATGTTCGAGCAAAAACGGCTGATTTTCGACAAAAGAGATAACACCCCCCCATTACGTCATGCTTCAGAAATGTGGAAAATGGTCCGTTTTCAAATGTTTTATTTTTGAACGTCAGTTCACATTTGTAGGTGGATCATCAGTGTTAGAGCTAAAATTAGCATGTTTAAAGTGATTTTCATGCTTCCAGGGGCTCGGGAAGTTAATTAAATACCATTTGGAGGCATTTAATGTTCGAGCAAAAACGGCTGATTTTCAACAAAAGAGATAACACCCCCGCATTACGTCATGCTTCAGAAATGTGGAAAATGGTCCGTTTTCAAATGTTTTATTTTTGAACGTCAGTTCACATTTGTAGGTGGATCATCAGTGTTAGAGCTAAAATTAGCATGTTTAAAGTGATTTTCATGCTTCCAGGGGCCCAAAACACAAGATTTATGGAATGGTTAAAAGTGCATGAAAATGGCCAATTTACTCACTCTGAGTTCTCAAAAAGGGTTTCTTCACCCCGGGAAGTTAATTAAATACCATTTGGAGGCATTTAATGTTCGAGCAAAAACGGCTGATTTTCGACAAAAGAGATAACACCCCCCCATTACGTCATGCTTCAGAAATGTGGAAAATGGTCCTTTTTCAAATGTTTTATTTTTGAACGTCAGTTCACATATGTAGGTGGATCATCAGTGTTAGAGCTCAAATTAGCATGTTTAAAGTGATTTTCATGCTTCCAGGGGCTCGGGAAGTTAATTAAATACCATTTGGAGGCATTTAATGTTCGAGCAAAAACGGCTGATTTTCGACAAAAGAGATAACACCCCCCCATTACGTCATGCTTCAGAAATGTGGAAAATGGTCCGTTTTCAAATGTTTTATTTTTGAACGTCAGTTCACATTTGTAGGTGGATCATCAGTGTTAGAGCTAAAATTAGCATGTTTAAAGTGATTTTCATGCTTCCAGGGGCTCGGGAAGTGAAATAAATACCATTTGGAGGCATTTAATGTTCGAGCAAAAACGGCTGATTTTCGACAAAAGAGATAACACCCCCCCATTACGTCATGCTTCAGAAATGTGGAAAATGGTCCGTTTTCAAATGTTTTATTTTTGAACGTCAGTTCACAATTGTAGGTGGATCATCAGTGTTAGAGCTAACATTAGCATGTTTAAAGTGATTTTCATGCTTCCAGGGGCTCGGGAAGTTAATTAAATACCATTTGGAGGCATTTAATGTTCGAGCAAAAACGGCTGATTTTCGACAAAAGAGATAACACCCCCCCATTACGTCATGCTTCAGAAATGTGGAAAATGGTCCGTTTTCAAATGTTTTATTTTTGAACGTCAGTTCACATTTGTAGGTGGATCATCAGTGTTAGAGCTAAAATTAGCATGTTTAAAGTGATTTTCATGCTTCCAGGGGCTCGGGAAGTTAATTAAATACCATTTGGAGGCATTTAATGTTCGAGCAAAAACGGCTGATTTTCGACAAAAGAGATAACACCCACCCATTACGTCATGCTTCAGAAATGTGGAAAATGGTCCGTTTTCAAATGTTTTATTTTTGAACGTCAGTTCACATTTGTAGGTGGATCATCAGTGTTAGAGGTAAAATTAGCATGTTTAAAGTGATTTTCATGCTTCCAGGGGCTAGGGAAGTTAATTAAATACCATTTGGAGGCATTTAATGTTCGAGCAAAAACGGCTGATTTTCGACAAAAGAGATAACACCCCCCCATTACTTCATGCTTCAGAAATGTGGAAAATGGTCCGTTTTCAAATGTTTTATTTTTGAACGTCAGTTCACATTTGTAGGTGGATCATCAGTGTTAGAGCTAAAATTAGCATGTTTAAAGTGATTTTCATGCTTCCAGGGGCCCAAAACACAAGATTAATGGAATGGTTAAAAGTGCATGAAAATGGCCAATTTACTCACTCTGAGATCTCAAAAAGGGTTTCTTCACCCCGGGAAGTGAAATAAATACCATTTGGAGGCATTTAATGTTCGAGCAAAAACGGCTGATTTTCGACAAAAGAGATAACACCCCCCATTACGTCATGCTTCAGAAATGTGGAAAATGGTCCGTTTTCAAATGTTTTATTTTTGAACGTCAGTTCACATTTGTAGGTGGATCATCAGTGTTAGAGCTAAAATTAGCATGTTTAAAGTGATTTTCATGCTTCCAGGGGCTCGGGAAGTTAATTAAATACCATTTGGAGGCATTTAATGTTCGAGCAAAAACGGCTGATTTTCGACAAAAGAGATAACACCCCCCCATTACGTCATGCTTCAGAAATGTGGAAAATGGTCCGTTTTCAAATGTTTTATTTTTGAACGTCAGTTCACATTTGTAGGTGGATCATCAGTGTTAGAGCTAAAATTAGCATGTTTAAAGTGATTTTCATGCTTCCAGGGGCCCAAAACACAAGATTAATGGAATGGTTAAAAGTGCATGAAAATGGCCAATTTACTCACTCTGAGTTCTCAAAAAGGGTTTCTTCACCCCGGGAAGTGAAATAAATACCATTTGGAGGCATTTAATGTTCGAGCAAAAACGGCTGATTTTCGACAAAAGAGATAACACCCCCCCATTACGTCATGCTTCAGAAATGTGGAAAATGGTCCGTTTTCAAATGTTTTATTTTTGAACGTCAGTTCACATTTGTAGGTGGATCATCAGTGTTAGAGCTAAAATTAGCATGTTTAAAGTGATTTTCATGCTTCCAGGGGCTCGGGAAGTGAATTAAATACTATTTGGAGGCATTTAATGTTCAAGCAAAAACGGCTGATTTTCAACAAAAGAGATAACACCCCCCCATTACGTCATGCTTCAGAAATGTGGAAAATGGTCCGTTTTCAAATGTTTTATTTTTGAACGTCAGTTCACATTTGTAGGTGGATCATCAGTGTTAGAGCTAAAATTAGCATGTTTAAAGTGATTTTCATGCTTCCAGGGGCCCTAAACACAAGATTTATGGAATGGTTAAAAGTGCATGAAAATGGCCAATTTACTCACTCTGAGTTCTCAAAAAGGGTTTCTTCACCCCGGGAAGTTAATTAAATACCATTTGGAGGCATTTAATGTTCGAGCAAAAACGGCTGATTTTCGACAAAAGAGATAACACCCCCCATTACGTCATGCTTCAGAAATGTGGAAAATGGTCCGTTTTCAAATGTTTTATTTTTGAACGTCAGTTCACATTTGTAGGTGGATCATCAGTGTTAGAGCTAACATTAGCATGTTTAAAGTGATTTTCATGCTTCCAGGGGCCCTAAACACAAGATTTATGGAATGGTTAAAAGTGCATGAAAATGGCCAATTTACTCTGAGTTCTCAAAAAGGGTTTCTTCACCCCGGGAAGTTAATTAAATGCCATTTGGAGGCATTTAATGTTCAAGCAAAAATGGCTGATTTTCGACAAAAGAGATAACACCCCCCCATTACGTCATGCTTCAGAAATGTGGAAAATGATCTGTTTTCAAATGTTTTATTTTTGAACGTCAGTTCACATTTGTAGGTGGATCATCAGTGTTAGAGCTAAAATTCGCATGTTTAAAGTGATTTTCATGCTTCCAGGGGCCCTAAACACAAGATTTATGGAATGGTTAAAAGTGCATGAAAATGGCCAATTTACTCACTCTGAGTTCTCAAAAAGGGTTTCTTCACCCCGGAAAGTTTATTAAATACCATTTGGAGGCATTTAATGTTCAAGCAAAAACGGCTGATTTTCGACAAAAGAGATAACACCCCCCCATTACGTCATGCTTCAGAAATGTGGAAAATGGTCTGTTTTCAAATGTTTTATTTTTGAACGTCAGTTCACATTTGTAGGTGGATCATCAGTGTTAGAGCTAAAATTAGCATGTTTAAAGTGATTTTCATGCTTCCAGGGGCTCGGGAAGTGAATTAAATACTATTTGGAGGCATTTAATGTTCAAGCAAAAACAGCTGATTTCTGACAAAAGAGATAACACCCCCCCATTACGTCATGCTTTAGAAATGTGGAAAATGGTCCGTTTTCAAATGTTTTATTTTTGAACGTCAGTTCACATTTGTAGGTGGATCATCAGTGTTAGAGCTAAAATTAGCATGTTTAAAGTGATTTTCATGCTTCCAGGGGCCCTAAACACAAGATTTATGGAATGGTTAAAAGTGCATGAAAATGGCCAATTTACTCACTCTGAGTTCTCAAAAAGGGTTTCTTCACCCCGGGAAGTTAATTAAATACCATTTGGAGGCATTTAATGTTCGAGCAAAAACGGCTGATTTTCGACAAAAGAGATAACACCCCCCCCATTACGTCATGCTTCAGAAATGGGGAAAATGGTCCGTTTTCAAATGTTTTATTTTTGAACGTCAGTTCACATTTGTAGGTGGATCATCAGTGTTAGAGCTAAAATTAGCATGTTTAAAGTGATTTTCATGCTTCCAGGGGCTCGGGAAGTTAATTAAATACCATTTGGAGGCATTTAATGTTCGAGCAAAAACGGCTGATTTTCGACAAAAGAGATAACACCCCCCCATTACGTCATGCTTCAGAAATGTGGAAAATGGTCCGTTTTCAAATGTTTTATTTTTGAACGTCAGTTCACATTTGTAGGTGGATCATCAGTGTTAGAGCTAAAATTAGCATGTTTAAAGTGATTTTCATGCTTCCAGGGGCCCAAAACACAAGATTAATGGAATGGTTAAAAGTGCATGAAAATGGCCAATTTACTCACTCTGAGTTCTCAAAAAGGGTTTCTTCACCCCGGGAAGTGAAATAAATACCATTTGGAGGCATTTAATGTTCGAGCAAAAAGGGCTGATTTTCGACAAAAGAGATAACACCCCCCCATTACGTCATGCTTCAGAAATGTGGAAAATGGTCCGTTTTCAAATGTTTTATTTTTGAACGTCAGTTCACATTTGTAGGTGGATCATCAGTGTTAGAGCTAAAATTAGCATGTTTAAAGTGATTTTCATGCTTCCAGGGGCTCGGGAAGTGAAATAAATACCATTTGGAGGCATTTAATGTTCGAGCAAAAACGGCTGATTTTCGACAAAAGAGATAACACCCCCCCATTACGTCATGCTTCAGAAATGTGGAAAATGGTCCGTTTTCAAATGTTTTATTTTTGAACGTCAGTTCACAATTGTAGGTGGATCATCAGTGTTAGAGCTAAAATTAGCATGTTTAAAGTGATTTTCATGCTTCCAGGGGCTCGGGAAGTTAATTAAATACCATTTGGAGGCATTTAATGTTCGAGCAAAAACGGCTGATTTTCGACAAAAGAGATAACACCCCCCATTACGTCATGCTTCAGAAATGTGGAAAATGGTCCGTTTTCAAATGTTTTATTTTTGAACGTCAGTTCACATTTGTAGGTGGATCATCAGTGTTAGAGCTAAAATTAGCATGTTTAAAGTGATTTTCATGCTTCCAGGGGCCCAAAACACAAGATTAATGGAATGGTTAAAAATGCATGAAAATGGCCAATTTACTCACTCTGAGTTCTCAAAAAGGGTTTCTTCACCCCGGGAAGTGAAATAAATACCATTTGGAGGCATTTAATGTTCGAGCAAAAACGGCTGATTTTCGACAAAAGAGATAACACCCCCCCATTACGTCATGCTTCAGAAATGAGGAAAATGGTCCGTTTTCAAATGTTTTATTTTTGAACGTCAGTTCACATTTGTAGGTGGATCATCAGTGTTAGAGCTAAAATTAGCATGTTTAAAGTGATTTTCATGCTTCCAGGGGCTCGGGAAGTGAATTAAATACTATTTGGAGGCATTTAATGTTCAAGCAAAAACGGCTGATTTTCAACAAAAGAGATAACACCCCCCCATTACGTCATGCTTCAGAAATGTGGAAAATGGTCCGTTTTCAAATGTTTTATTTTTGAACGTCAGTTCACATTTGTAGGTGGATCATCAGTGTTAGAGCTAAAATTAGCATGTTTAAAGTGATTTTCATGCTTCCAGGGGCCCTAAACACAAGATTTATGGAATGGTTAAAAGTGCATGAAAATGGCCAATTTACTCACTCTGAGTTCTCAAAAAGGGTTTCTTCACCCCGGGAAGTTAATTAAATACCATTTGGAGGCATTTAATGTTCGAGCAAAAACGGCTGATTTTCGACAAAAGAGATAACACCCCCCATTACGTCATGCTTCAGAAATGTGGAAAATGGTCCGTTTTCAAATGTTTTATTTTTGAACGTCAGTTCACATTTGTAGGTGGATCATCAGTGTTAGAGCTAACATTAGCATGTTTAAAGTGATTTTCATGCTTCCAGGGGCCCTAAACACAAGATTAATGGAATGGTTAAAAGTGTATGAAAATGGCCAATTTACTCACTCTGAGTTCTCAAAAAGGGTTTCTTCACCCCGGGAAGTGAAATAAATACCATTTGGAGGCATTTAATGTTCGAGCAAAAACGGCTGATTTTCGACAAAAGAGATAACACCCCCCCATTACGTCATGCTTCAGAAATGTGGAAAATGGTCCGTTTTCAAATGTTTTATTTTTGAACGTCAGTTCACATTTGTAGGTGGATCATCAGTGTTAGAGCTAAAATTAGCATGTTTAAAGTGATTTTCATGCTTCCAGGGGCTCGGGAAGTTAATTAAATACCATTTGGAGGCATTTAATGTTCGAGCAAAAACGGCTGATTTTCAACAAAAGAGATAACACCCCCGCATTACGTCATGCTTCAGAAATGTGGAAAATGGTCCGTTTTCAAATGTTTTATTTTTGAACGTCAGTTCACATTTGTAGGTGGATCATCAGTGTTAGAGCTAAAATTAGCATGTTTAAAGTGATTTTCATGCTTCCAGGGGCCCAAAACACAAGATTTATGGAATGGTTAAAAGTGCATGAAAATGGCCAATTTACTCACTCTGAGTTCTCAAAAAGGGTTTCTTCACCCCGGGAAGTTAATTAAATACCATTTGGAGGCATTTAATGTTCGAGCAAAAACGGCTGATTTTCGACAAAAGAGATAACACCCCCCCATTACGTCATGCTTCAGAAATGTGGAAAATGGTCCTTTTTCAAATGTTTTATTTTTGAACGTCAGTTCACAATTGTAGGTGGATCATCAGTGTTAGAGCTAACATTAGCATGTTTAAAGTGATTTTCATGCTTCCAGGGGCTCGGGAAGTTAATTAAATACCATTTGGAGGCATTTAATGTTCGAGCAAAAACGGCTGATTTTCGACAAAAGAGATAACACCCCCCCATTACGTCATGCTTCAGAAATGTGGAAAATGGTCCGTTTTCAAATGTTTTATTTTTGAACGTCAGTTCACATTTGTAGGTGGATCATCAGTGTTAGAGCTAAAATTAGCATGTTTAAAGTGATTTTCATGCTTCCAGGGGCTCGGGAAGTTAATTAAATACCATTTGGAGGCATTTAATGTTCGAGCAAAAACGGCTGATTTTCGACAAAAGAGATAACACCCACCCATTACGTCATGCTTCAGAAATGTGGAAAATGGTCCGTTTTCAAATGTTTTATTTTTGAACGTCAGTTCACATTTGTAGGTGGATCATCAGTGTTAGAGGTAAAATTAGCATGTTTAAAGTGATTTTCATGCTTCCAGGGGCTAGGGAAGTTAATTAAATACCATTTGGAGGCATTTAATGTTCGAGCAAAAACGGCTGATTTTCGACAAAAGAGATAACACCCCCCCATTACGTCATGCTTCAGAAATGTGGAAAATGGTCCGTTTTCAAATGTTTTATTTTTGAACGTCAGTTCACATTTGTAGGTGGATCATCAGTGTTAGAGCTAAAATTAGCATGTTTAAAGTGATTTTCATGCTTCCAGGGGCCCAAAACACAAGATTAATGGAATGGTTAAAAGTGCATGAAAATGGCCAATTTACTCACTCTGAGTTCTCAAAAAGGGTTTCTTCACCCCGGGAAGTGAAATAAATACCATTTGGAGGCATTTAATGTTCGAGCAAAAACGGCTGATTTTCGACAAAAGAGATAACACCCCCCATTACGTCATGCTTCAGAAATGTGGAAAATGGTCCGTTTTCAAATGTTTTATTTTTGAACGTCAGTTCACATTTGTAGGTGGATCATCAGTGTTAGAGCTAAAATTAGCATGTTTAAAGTGATTTTCATGCTTCCAGGGGCTCGGGAAGTTAATTAAATACCATTTGGAGGCATTTAATGTTCGAGCAAAAACGGCTGATTTTCGACAAAAGAGATAACACCCCCCCATTACGTCATGCTTCAGAAATGTGGAAAATGGTCCGTTTTCAAATGTTTTATTTTTGAACGTCAGTTCACATTTGTAGGTGGATCATCAGTGTTAGAGCTAAAATTAGCATGTTTAAAGTGATTTTCATGCTTCCAGGGGCCCAAAACACAAGATTAATGGAATGGTTAAAAGTGCATGAAAATGGCCAATTTACTCACTCTGAGTTCTCAAAAAGGGTTTCTTCACCCCGGGAAGTGAAATAAATACCATTTGGAGGCATTTAATGTTCGAGCAAAAACGGCTGATTTTCGACAAAAGAGATAACACCCCCCCATTACGTCATGCTTCAGAAATGTGGAAAATGGTCCGTTTTCAAATGTTTTATTTTTGAACGTCAGTTCACATTTGTAGGTGGATCATCAGTGTTAGAGCTAAAATTAGCATGTTTAAAGTGATTTTCATGCTTCCAGGGGCTCGGGAAGTGAATTAAATACTATTTGGAGGCATTTAATGTTCAAGCAAAAACGGCTGATTTTCAACAAAAGAGATAACACCCCCCCATTACGTCATGCTTCAGAAATGTGGAAAATGGTCCGTTTTCAAATGTTTTATTTTTGAACGTCAGTTCACATTTGTAGGTGGATCATCAGTGTTAGAGCTAAAATTAGCATGTTTAAAGTGATTTTCATGCTTCCAGGGGCCCTAAACACAAGATTTATGGAATGGTTAAAAGTGCATGAAAATGGCCAATTTACTCACTCTGAGTTCTCAAAAAGGGTTTCTTCACCCCGGGAAGTTAATTAAATACCATTTGGAGGCATTTAATGTTCGAGCAAAAACGGCTGATTTTCGACAAAAGAGATAACACCCCCCATTACGTCATGCTTCAGAAATGTGGAAAATGGTCCGTTTTCAAATGTTTTATTTTTGAACGTCAGTTCACATTTGTAGGTGGATCATCAGTGTTAGAGCTAACATTAGCATGTTTAAAGTGATTTTCATGCTTCCAGGGGCCCTAAACACAAGATTTATGGAATGGTTAAAAGTGCATGAAAATGGCCAATTTACTCTGAGTTCTCAAAAAGGGTTTCTTCACCCCGGGAAGTTAATTAAATGCCATTTGGAGGCATTTAATGTTCAAGCAAAAATGGCTGATTTTCGACAAAAGAGATAACACCCCCCCATTACGTCATGCTTCAGAAATGTGGAAAATGATCTGTTTTCAAATGTTTTATTTTTGAACGTCAGTTCACATTTGTAGGTGGATCATCAGTGTTAGAGCTAAAATTCGCATGTTTAAAGTGATTTTCATGCTTCCAGGGGCCCTAAACACAAGATTTATGGAATGGTTAAAAGTGCATGAAAATGGCCAATTTACTCACTCTGAGTTCTCAAAAAGGGTTTCTTCACCCCGGAAAGTTTATTAAATACCATTTGGAGGCATTTAATGTTCAAGCAAAAACGGCTGATTTTCGACAAAAGAGATAACACCCCCCCATTACGTCATGCTTCAGAAATGTGGAAAATGGTCTGTTTTCAAATGTTTTATTTTTGAACGTCAGTTCACATTTGTAGGTGGATCATCAGTGTTAGAGCTAAAATTAGCATGTTTAAAGTGATTTTCATGCTTCCAGGGGCTCGGGAAGTGAATTAAATACTATTTGGAGGCATTTAATGTTCAAGCAAAAACAGCTGATTTCTGACAAAAGAGATAACACCCCCCCATTACGTCATGCTTTAGAAATGTGGAAAATGGTCCGTTTTCAAATGTTTTATTTTTGAACGTCAGTTCACATTTGTAGGTGGATCATCAGTGTTAGAGCTAAAATTAGCATGTTTAAAGTGATTTTCATGCTTCCAGGGGCCCTAAACACAAGATTTATGGAATGGTTAAAAGTGCATGAAAATGGCCAATTTACTCACTCTGAGTTCTCAAAAAGGGTTTCTTCACCCCGGGAAGTTAATTAAATACCATTTGGAGGCATTTAATGTTCGAGCAAAAACGGCTGATTTTCGACAAAAGAGATAACACCCCTCCCCATTACGTCATGCTTCAGAAATTGGGAAAATGGTCCATTTTCAAATGTTTTATTTTTGAACGTCAGTTCACATTTGTAGGTGGATCATCAGTGTTAGAGCTAAAATTAGCATGTTTAAAGTGATTTTCATGCTTCCAGGGGCCCTAAACACAAGATTTATGGAATGGTTAAAAGTGCATGAAAATGGCCAATTTACTCACTCTGAGTTCTCAAAAAGGGTTTCTTCACCCCGGGAAGTTAATTAAATACCATTTGGAGGCATTTAATGTTCGAGCAAAAACGGCTGATTTTCGACAAAAGAGATAACACCCCCCCCATTACGTCATGCTTCAGAAATGGGGAAAATGGTCCGTTTTCAAATGTTTTATTTTTGAACGTCAGTTCACATTTGTAGGTGGATCATCAGTGTTAGAGCTAAAATTAGCATGTTTAAAGTGATTTTCATGCTTCCAGGGGCTCGGGAAGTTAATTAAATACCATTTGGAGGCATTTAATGTTCGAGCAAAAACGGCTGATTTTCGACAAAAGAGATAACACCCCCCCATTACGTCATGCTTCAGAAATGTGGAAAATGGTCCGTTTTCAAATGTTTTATTTTTGAACGTCAGTTCACATTTGTAGGTGGATCATCAGTGTTAGAGCTAAAATTAGCATGTTTAAAGTGATTTTCATGCTTCCAGGGGCCCAAAACACAAGATTAATGGAATGGTTAAAAGTGCATGAAAATGGCCAATTTACTCACTCTGAGTTCTCAAAAAGGGTTTCTTCACCCCGGGAAGTGAAATAAATACCATTTGGAGGCATTTAATGTTCGAGCAAAAAGGGCTGATTTTCGACAAAAGAGATAACACCCCCCCATTACGTCATGCTTCAGAAATGTGGAAAATGGTCCGTTTTCAAATGTTTTATTTTTGAACGTCAGTTCACATTTGTAGGTGGATCATCAGTGTTAGAGCTAAAATTAGCATGTTTAAAGTGATTTTCATGCTTCCAGGGGCTCGGGAAGTGAAATAAATACCATTTGGAGGCATTTAATGTTCGAGCAAAAACGGCTGATTTTCGACAAAAGAGATAACACCCCCCCATTACGTCATGCTTCAGAAATGTGGAAAATGGTCCGTTTTCAAATGTTTTATTTTTGAACGTCAGTTCACAATTGTAGGTGGATCATCAGTGTTAGAGCTAAAATTAGCATGTTTAAAGTGATTTTCATGCTTCCAGGGGCTCGGGAAGTTAATTAAATACCATTTGGAGGCATTTAATGTTCGAGCAAAAACGGCTGATTTTCGACAAAAGAGATAACACCCCCCATTACGTCATGCTTCAGAAATGTGGAAAATGGTCCGTTTTCAAATGTTTTATTTTTGAACGTCAGTTCACATTTGTAGGTGGATCATCAGTGTTAGAGCTAAAATTAGCATGTTTAAAGTGATTTTCATGCTTCCAGGGGCCCAAAACACAAGATTAATGGAATGGTTAAAAATGCATGAAAATGGCCAATTTACTCACTCTGAGTTCTCAAAAAGGGTTTCTTCACCCCGGGAAGTGAAATAAATACCATTTGGAGGCATTTAATGTTCGAGCAAAAACGGCTGATTTTCGACAAAAGAGATAACACCCCCCCATTACGTCATGCTTCAGAAATGAGGAAAATGGTCCGTTTTCAAATGTTTTATTTTTGAACGTCAGTTCACATTTGTAGGTGGATCATCAGTGTTAGAGCTAAAATTAGCATGTTTAAAGTGATTTTCATGCTTCCAGGGGCTCGGGAAGTGAATTAAATACTATTTGGAGGCATTTAATGTTCAAGCAAAAACGGCTGATTTTCAACAAAAGAGATAACACCCCCCCATTACGTCATGCTTCAGAAATGTGGAAAATGGTCCGTTTTCAAATGTTTTATTTTTGAACGTCAGTTCACATTTGTAGGTGGATCATCAGTGTTAGAGCTAAAATTAGCATGTTTAAAGTGATTTTCATGCTTCCAGGGGCCCTAAACACAAGATTTATGGAATGGTTAAAAGTGCATGAAAATGGCCAATTTACTCACTCTGAGTTCTCAAAAAGGGTTTCTTCACCCCGGGAAGTTAATTAAATACCATTTGGAGGCATTTAATGTTCGAGCAAAAACGGCTGATTTTCGACAAAAGAGATAACACCCCCCATTACGTCATGCTTCAGAAATGTGGAAAATGGTCCGTTTTCAAATGTTTTATTTTTGAACGTCAGTTCACATTTGTAGGTGGATCATCAGTGTTAGAGCTAACATTAGCATGTTTAAAGTGATTTTCATGCTTCCAGGGGCCCTAAACACAAGATTAATGGAATGGTTAAAAGTGTATGAAAATGGCCAATTTACTCACTCTGAGTTCTCAAAAAGGGTTTCTTCACCCCGGGAAGTGAAATAAATACCATTTGGAGGCATTTAATGTTCGAGCAAAAACGGCTGATTTTCGACAAAAGAGATAACACCCCCCCATTACGTCATGCTTCAGAAATGTGGAAAATGGTCCGTTTTCAAATGTTTTATTTTTGAACGTCAGTTCACATTTGTAGGTGGATCATCAGTGTTAGAGCTAAAATTAGCATGTTTAAAGTGATTTTCATGCTTCCAGGGGCTCGGGAAGTTAATTAAATACCATTTGGAGGCATTTAATGTTCGAGCAAAAACGGCTGATTTTCAACAAAAGAGATAACACCCCCGCATTACGTCATGCTTCAGAAATGTGGAAAATGGTCCGTTTTCAAATGTTTTATTTTTGAACGTCAGTTCACATTTGTAGGTGGATCATCAGTGTTAGAGCTAAAATTAGCATGTTTAAAGTGATTTTCATGCTTCCAGGGGCCCAAAACACAAGATTTATGGAATGGTTAAAAGTGCATGAAAATGGCCAATTTACTCACTCTGAGTTCTCAAAAAGGGTTTCTTCACCCCGGGAAGTTAATTAAATACCATTTGGAGGCATTTAATGTTCGAGCAAAAACGGCTGATTTTCGACAAAAGAGATAACACCCCCCCATTACGTCATGCTTCAGAAATGTGGAAAATGGTCCTTTTTCAAATGTTTTATTTTTGAACGTCAGTTCACATATGTAGGTGGATCATCAGTGTTAGAGCTCAAATTAGCATGTTTAAAGTGATTTTCATGCTTCCAGGGGCTCGGGAAGTTAATTAAATACCATTTGGAGGCATTTAATGTTCGAGCAAAAACAGCTGATTTTCGACAAAAGAGATAACACCCCCCCATTACGTCATGCTTCAGAAATGTGGAAAATGGTCCGTTTTCAAATGTTTTATTTTTGAACGTCAGTTCACATTTGTAGGTGGATCATCAGTGTTAGAGCTAAAATTAGCATGTTTAAAGTGATTTTCATGCTTCCAGGGGCTCGGGAAGTGAAATAAATACCATTTGGAGGCATTTAATGTTCGAGCAAAAACGGCTGATTTTCGACAAAAGAGATAACACCCCCCCATTACGTCATGCTTCAGAAATGTGGAAAATGGTCCGTTTTCAAATGTTTTATTTTTGAACGTCAGTTCACAATTGTAGGTGGATCATCAGTGTTAGAGCTAAAATTAGCATGTTTAAAGTGATTTTCATGCTTCCAGGGGCTCGGGAAGTTAATTAAATACCATTTGGAGGCATTTAATGTTCGAGCAAAAACGGCTGATTTTCGACAAAAGAGATAACACCCCCCCATTACATCATGCTTCAGAAATGTGGAAAATGGTCCGTTTTCAAATGTTTTATTTTTGAACGTCAGTTCACATTTGTAGGTGGATCATCAGTGTTAGAGCTAAAATTAGCATGTTTAAAGTGATTTTCATGCTTCCAGGGGCTCGGGGAGTTAATTAAATACCATTTGGAGGCATTCAATGTTCGAGCAAAAACGGCTGATTTTCGACAAAAGAGATAACACCCACCCATTACGTCATGCTTCAGAAATGTGGAAAATGGTCCGTTTTCAAATGTTTTATTTTTGAACGTCAGTTCACATTTGTAGGTGGATCATCAGTGTTAGAGGTAAAATTAGCATGTTTAAAGTGATTTTCATGCTTCCAGGGGCTAGGGAAGTTAATTAAATACCATTTGGAGGCATTTAATGTTCGAGCAAAAACGGCTGATTTTCGACAAAAGAGATAACACCCCCCCATTACGTCATGCTTCAGAAATGTGGAAAATGGTCCGTTTTCAAATGTTTTATTTTTGAACGTCAGTTCACATTTGTAGGTGGATCATCAGTGTTAGAGCTAAAATTAGCATGTTTAAAGTGATTTTCATGCTTCCAGGGGCCCAAAACACAAGATTAATGGAATGGTTAAAAGTGCATGAAAATGGCCAATTTACTCACTCTGAGTTCTCAAAAAGGGTTTCTTCACCCCGGGAAGTGAAATAAATACCATTTGGAGGCATTTAATGTTCGAGCAAAAACGGCTGATTTTCGACAAAAGAGATAACACCCCCCATTACGTCATGCTTCAGAAATGTGGAAAATGGTCCGTTTTCAAATGTTTTATTTTTGAACGTCAGTTCACATTTGTAGGTGGATCATCAGTGTTAGAGCTAAAATTAGCATGTTTAAAGTGATTTTCATGCTTCCAGGGGCTCGGGAAGTTAATTAAATACCATTTGGAGGCATTTAATGTTCGAGCAAAAACGGCTGATTTTCGACAAAAGAGATAACACCCCCCCATTACGTCATGCTTCAGAAATGTGGAAAATGGTCCGTTTTCAAATGTTTTATTTTTGAACGTCAGTTCACATTTGTAGGTGGATCATCAGTGTTAGAGCTAAAATTAGCATGTTTAAAGTGATTTTCATGCTTCCAGGGGCCCAAAACACAAGATTTATGGAATGGTTAAAAGTGCATGAAAATGGCCAATTTACTCACTCTGAGTTCTCAAAAAGGGTTTCTTCACCCCGGGAAGTGAAATAAATACCATTTGGAGGCATTTAATGTTCGAGCAAAAACGGCTGATTTTCGACAAAAGAGATAACACCCCCCCATTACGTCATGCTTCAGAAATGTGGAAAATGGTCCGTTTTCAAATGTTTTATTTTTGAACGTCAGTTCACATTTGTAGGTGGATCATCAGTGTTAGAGCTAAAATTAGCATGTTTAAAGTGATTTTCATGCTTCCAGGGGCTCGGGAAGTTAATTAAATACCATTTGGAGGCATTTAATGTTCGAGCAAAAACGGCTGATTTTCAACAAAAGAGATAACACCCCCCCATTACGTCATGCTTCAGAAATGTGGAAAATGGTCCGTTTTCAAATGTTTTATTTTTGAACGTCAGTTCACATTTGTAGGTGGATCATCAGTGTTAGAGCTAAAATTAGCATGTTTAAAGTGATTTTCATGCTTCCAGGGGCCCAAAACACAAGATTTATGGAATGGTTAAAAGTGCATGAACATGGCCAATTTACTCACTCTGAGTTCTCAAAAAGGGTTTCTTCACCCCGGGAAGTTAATTAAATACCATTTGGAGGCATTTAATGTTCGAGCAAAAACGGCTGATTTTCGACAAAAGAGATAACACCCCCCCATTACGTCATGCTTCAGAAATGTGGAAAATGGTCCTTTTTCAAATGTTTTATTTTTGAACGTCAGTTCACATATGTAGGTGGATCATCAGTGTTAGAGCTAAAATTAGCATGTTTAAAGTGATTTTCATGCTTCCAGGGGCTCGGGAAGTTAATTAAATACCATTTGGAGGCATTTAATGTTCGAGCAAAAACGGCTGATTTTCGACAAAAGAGATAACACCCCCCCATTACGTCATGCTTCAGAAATGTGGAAAATGGTCCGTTTTCAAATGTTTTATTTTTGAACGTCAGTTCACATTTGTAGGTGGATCATCAGTGTTAGAGCTAAAATTAGCATGTTTAAAGTGATTTTCATGCTTCCAGGGGCTCGGGAAGTGAAATAAATACCATTTGGAGGCATTTAATGTTCGAGCAAAAACGGCTGATTTTCGACAAAAGAGATAACACCCCCCCATTACGTCATGCTTCAGAAATGTGGAAAATGGTCCGTTTTCAAATGTTTTATTTTTGAACGTCAGTTCACAATTGTAGGTGGATCATCAGTGTTAGAGCTAAAATTAGCATGTTTAAAGTGATTTTCATGCTTCCAGGGGCTCGGGAAGTTAATTAAATACCATTTGGAGGCATTTAATGTTCGAGCAAAAACGGCTGATTTTCGACAAAAGAGATAACACCCCCCATTACGTCATGCTTCAGAAATGTGGAAAATGGTCCGTTTTCAAATGTTTTATTTTTGAACGTCAGTTCACATTTGTAGGTG
This sequence comes from Lissotriton vulgaris, assembly GCF_964263255.1. Lineage (NCBI taxonomy): Eukaryota > Metazoa > Chordata > Amphibia > Caudata > Salamandridae > Lissotriton > Lissotriton vulgaris. Next base: position 443,563 of record NW_028240926.1, on the reverse strand, counting down.
GATCATCAGTGTTAGAGCTAAAATTAGCATGTTTAAAGTGATTTTCATGCTTCCAGGGGCCCAAAACACAAGATTAATGGAATGGTTAAAAGTGCATGAAAATGGCCAATTTACTCACTCTGAGTTCTCAAAAAGGGTTTCTTCACCCCGGGAAGTGAAATAAATACCATTTGGAGGCATTTAATGTTCGAGCAAAAACGGCTGATTTTCGACAAAAGAGATAACACCCCCCCATTACGTCATGCTTCAGAAATGTGGAAAATGGTCCGTTTTCAAATGTTTTATTTTTGAACGTCAGTTCACATTTGTAGGTGGATCATCAGTGTTAGAGCTAAAATTAGCATGTTTAAAGTGATTTTCATGCTTCCAGGGGCTCGGGAAGTGAATTAAATACTATTTGGAGGCATTTAATGTTCAAGCAAAAACGGCTGATTTTCAACAAAAGAGATAACACCCCCCCATTACGTCATGCTTCAGAAATGTGGAAAATGGTCCGTTTTCAAATGTTTTATTTTTGAACGTCAGTTCACATTTGTAGGTGGATCATCAGTGTTAGAGCTAAAATTAGCATGTTTAAAGTGATTTTCATGCTTCCAGGGGCCCTAAACACAAGATTTATGGAATGGTTAAAAGTGCATGAAAATGGCCAATTTACTCACTCTGAGTTCTCAAAAAGGGTTTCTTCACCCCGGGAAGTTAATTAAATACCATTTGGAGGCATTTAATGTTTGAGCAAAAACGGCTGATTTTCGACAAAAGAGATAACACCCCCCATTACGTCATGCTTCAGAAATGTGGAAAATGGTCCGTTTTCAAATGTTTTATTTTTGAACGTCAGTTCACATTTGTAGGTGGATCATCAGTGTTAGAGCTAACATTAGCATGTTTAAAGTGATTTTCATGCTTCCAGGGGCCCTAAACACAAGATTTATGGAATGGTTAAAAGTGCATGAAAATGGCCAATTTACTCACTCTGAGTTCTCAAAAAGGGTTTCTTCACCCCGGAAAGTTTATTAAATACCATTTGGAGGCATTTAATGTTCAAGCAAAAACGGCTGATTTTCGACAAAAGAGATAACACCCCCCCATTACGTCATGCTTCAGAAATGTGGAAAATGGTCTGTTTTCAAATGTTTTATTTTTGAACGTCAGTTCACATTTGTAGGTGGATCATCAGTGTTAGAGCTAAAATTAGCATGTTTAAAGTGATTTTCATGCTTCCAGGGGCTCGGGAAGTGAATTAAATACTATTTGGAGGCATTTAATGTTCAAGCAAAAACAGCTGATTTCTGACAAAAGAGATAACACCCCCCCATTACGTCATGCTTCAGAAATGTGGAAAATGGTCCGTTTTCAAATGTTTTATTTTTGAACGTCAGTTCACATTTGTAGGTGGATCATCAGTGTTAGAGCTAAAATTAGCATGTTTAAAGTGATTTTCATGCTTCCAGGGGCCCTAAACACAAGATTTATGGAATGGTTAAAAGTGCATGAAAATGGCCAATTTACTCACTCTGAGTTCTCAAAAAGGGTTTCTTCACCCCGGGAAGTTAATTAAATACCATTTGGAGGCATTTAATGTTCGAGCAAAAACGGCTGATTTTCGACAAAAGAGATAACACCCCTCCCCATTACGTCATGCTTCAGAAATGGGGAAAATGGTCCATTTTCAAATGTTTTATTTTTGAACGTCAGTTCACATTTGTAGGTGGATCATCAGTGTTAGAGCTAAAATTAGCATGTTTAAAGTGATTTTCATGCTTCCAGGGGCCCTAAACACAAGATTTATGGAATGGTTAAAAGTGCATGAAAATGGCCAATTTACTCACTCTGAGTTCTCAAAAAGGGTTTCTTCACCCCGGGAAGTTAATTAAATACCATTTGGAGGCATTTAATGTTCGAGCAAAAACGGCTGATTTTCGACAAAAGAGATAACACCCCCCCCCATTACGTCATGCTTCAGAAATGGGGAAAATGGTCCGTTTTCAAATGTTTTATTTTTGAACGTCAGTTCACATTTGTAGGTGGATCATCAGTGTTAGAGCTAAAATTAACATGTTTAAAGTGATTTTCATGCTTCCAGGGGCTCGAGAAGTGAATTAAATACTATTTGGAGGCATTTAATGTTCAAGCAAAAACGGCTGATTTTCAACAAAAGAGATAACACCCCCCCATTCGTCATGCTTCAGAAATGTGGAAAATGGTCCGTTTTCAAATGTTTTATTTTTGAACGTCAGTTCACATTTGTAGGTGGATCATCAGTGTTAGAGCTAAAATTAGCATGTTTAAAGTGATTTAATGTTCGAGCAAAAACGGCTGATTTTCGACAAAAGAGATAACACCCCCCCATTACGTCATGCTTCAGAAATGTGGAAAATGGTCCGTTTTCAAATGTTTTATTTTTGAACGTCAGTTCACATTTGTAGGTGGATCATCAGTGTTAGAGCTAAAATTAGCATGTTTAAAGTGATTTTCATGCTTCCAGGGGCTCGGGAAGTGAAATAAATACCATTTGGGGGCATTTAATGTTCGAGCAAAAACGGCTGATTTTTCGACAAAAGAGATAACACCCCCCCATTACGTCATGCTTCAGAAATGTGGAAAATGGTCCGTTTTCTAATGTTTTATTTTTGAACGTCAGTTCACATTTGTAGGTGGATCATCAGTGTTAGAGCTAAAATTAGCATGTTTAAAGTGATTTTCATGCTTCCAGGGGCTCGGGAAGTTAATTAAATACCATTTGGAGGCATTTAATGTTCGAGCAAAAACGGCTGATTTTCGACAAAAGAGATAACACCCCCCCATTACGTCATGCTTCAGAAATGTGGAAAATGGTCCGTTTTCAAATGTTTTATTTTTGAACGTCAGTTCACATTTGTAGGTGGATCATCAGTGTTAGAGCTAAAATTAGCATGTTTAAAGTGATTTTCATGCTTCCAGGGGCCCAAAACACAAGATTTATGGAATGGTTAAAAGTGCATGAAAATGGCCAATTTACTCACTCTGAGTTCTCAAAAAGGGTTTCTTCACCCCGGGAAGTGAAATAAATACCATTTGGAGGCATTTAATGTTCGAGCAAAAACGGCTGATTTTCGACAAAAGAGATAACACCCCCCCATTACGTCATGCTTCAGAAATGTGGAAAATGGTCCGTTTTCAAATGTTTTATTTTTGAAGGTCAGTTCACATTTGTAGGTGGATCATCAGTGTTAGAGCTAAAATTAGCATGTTTAAAGTGATTTTCATGCTTCCAGGGGCTCGGGAAGTTAATTAAATACCATTTGGAGGCATTTAATGTTCGAGCAAAAACGGCTGATTTTCGACAAAAGAGATAACACCCCCCATTACGTCATGCTTCAGAAATGTGGAAAATGGTCCGTTTTCAAATGTTTTATTTTTGAACGTCAGTTCACATTTGTAGGTGGATCATCAGTGTTAGAGCTAAAATTAGCATGTTTAAAGTGATTTTCATGCTTCCAGGGGCCCAAAACACAAGATTTATGGAATGGTTAAAAGTGCATGAAAATGGCCAATTTACTCACTCTGAGTTCTCAAAAATGGTTTCTTCACCCCGGGAAGTGAAATAAATACCATTTGGAGGCATTTAATGTTCGAGCAAAAACGGCTGATTTTCGACAAAAGAGATAACACCCCCCCATTACGTCATGCTTCAGAAATGTGGAAAATGGTCCGTTTTCAAATGTTTTATTTTTGAACGTCAGTTCACATTTGTAGGTGGATCATCAGTGTTAGAGCTAAAATTAGCATGTTTAAAGTGATTTTCATGCTTCCAGGGGCTCGGGAAGTGAAATAAATACCATTTGGGGGCATTTAATGTTCGAGCAAAAACGGCTGATTTTTCGACAAAAGAGATAACACCCCCCCATTACGTCATGCTTCAGAAATGTGGAAAATGGTCCGTTTTCAAATGTTTTATTTTTGAACGTCAGTTCACATTTGTAGGTGGATCATCAGTGTTAGAGCTAAAATTAGCATGTTTAAAGTGATTTTCATGCTTCCAGGGGCCCAAAACACAAGATTTATGGAATGGTTAAAAGTGCATGAAAATGGCCAATTTACTCACTCTGAGTTCTCAAAAAGGGTTTCTTCACCCCGGGAAGTGAAATAAATACCATTTGGAGGCATTTAATGTTCGAGCAAAAACGGCTGATTTTCGACAAAAGAGATAACACCCCCCCATTACGTCATGCTTCAGAAATGTGGAAAATGGTCCGTTTTCAAATGTTTTATTTTTGAACGTCAGTTCACATTTGTAGGTGGATCATCAGTGTTAGAGCTAAAATTAGCATGTTTAAAGGGATTTTCATGCTTCCAGGGGCCCAAAACACAAGATTTATGGAATGGTTAAAAGTGTATGAAAATGGCCAATTTACTCACTCTGAGTTCTCAAAAAGGGTTTCTTCACCCCGGGAAGTGAAATAAATACCATTTGGAGGCATTTAATGTTCGAGCAAAAACGGCTGATTTTCGACAAAAGAGATAACACCCCCCATTACGTCATGCTTCAGAAATGTGGAAAATGGTCCGCTTTCAAATGTTTTATTTTTGAAAGTCAGTTCACATTTGTAGGTGGATCATCAGTGTTAGAGCTAAAATTAGCATGTTTAAAGTGATTTTCATGCTTCCAGGGGCTCGGGAAGTTAATTAAATACCATTTGGAGGCATTTAATGTTCGAGCAAAAACGGCTGATTTTCGACAAAAGAGATAACACCCCCCCATTACGTCATGCTTCAGAAATGTGGAAAATGGTCCGTTTTCAAATGTTTTATTTTTGAACGTCAGTTCACATTTGTAGGTGGATCATCAGTGTTAGAGCTAAAATTAGCATGTTTAAAGTGATTTTCATGCTTCCAGGGGCCCAAAACACAAGATTAATGGAATGGTTAAAAGTGCATGAAAATGGCCAATTTACTCACTCTGAGTTCTCAAAAAGGGTTTCTTCACCCCGGGAAGTTAATTAAATACCATTTGGAGGCATTTAATGTTCGAGCAAAAACGGCTGATTTTCGACAAAAGAGATAACACCCCCCCCATTACGTCATGCTTCAGAAATGTGGAAAATGGTCCGTTTTCAAATGTTTTATTTTTGAACGTCAGTTCACATTTGTAGGTGGATCATCAGTGTTAGAGCTAAAATTAGCATGTTTAAAGTGATTTTCATGCTTCCAGGGGCTCGGTAAGTTAATTAAATACCATTTGGAGGCATTTAATGTTCGAGCAAAAACGGCTGATTTTCGACAAAAGAGATAACACCCCCCCATTACATCATGCTTCAGAAATGTGGAAAATGGTCCGTTTTCAAATGTTTTATTTTTGAACGTCAGTTCACATTTGTAGGTGGATCATCAGTGTTAGAGCTAAAATTAGCATGTTTAAAGTGATTTTCATGCTTCCAGGGGCCCAAAACACAAGATTTATGGAATGGTTAAAAGTGCATGAAAATGGCCAATTTACTCACTCTGAGTTCTCAAAAAGGGTTTCTTCACCCCGGGAAGTTAATTAAATACCATTTGGAGGCATTTAATGTTCGAGCAAAACCGGCTGATTTTCGACAAAAGAGATAACACCCCCCCATTACGTCATGCTTCAGAAATGTGGAAAATGGTCCGTTTTCAAATGTTTTATTTTTGAACGTCAGTTCACATTTGTAGGTGGATCATCAGTGTTAGAGCTAAAATTAGCATGTTTAAAGTGATTTTCATGCTTCCAGGGGCTCGAGAAGTGAATTAAATACTATTTGGAGGCATTTAATGTTCAAGCAAAAACGGCTGATTTTCAACAAAAGAGATAACACCCCCCCATTACGTCATGCTTCAGAAATGTGGAAAATGGTCCGTTTTCAAATGTTTTATTTTTGAACGTCAGTTCACATTTGTAGGTGGATCATCAGTGTTAGAGCTAAAATTAGCATGTTTAAAGTGATTTAATGTTCGAGCAAAAACGGCTGATTTTCGACAAAAGAGATAACACCCCCCCATTACGTCATGCTTCAGAAATGTGGAAAATGGTCCGTTTTCAAATGTTTTATTTTTGAACGTCAGTTCACATTTGTAGGTGGATCATCAGTGTTAGAGCTAAAATTAGCATGTTTAAAGTGATTTTCATGCTTCCAGGGGCTCGGGAAGTGAAATAAATACCATTTGGAGGCATTTAATGTTCGAGCAAAAACGGCTGATTTTCGACAAAAGAGATAACACCCCCCCATTACGTCATGCTTCAGAAATGTGGAAAATGGTCCGTTTTCTAATGTTTTATTTTTGAACGTCAGTTCACATTTGTAGGTGGATCATCAGTGTTAGAGCTAAAATTAGCATGTTTAAAGTGATTTTCATGCTTCCAGGGGCTCGGGAAGTTAATTAAATACCATTTGGAGGCATTTAATGTTCGAGCAAAAACGGCTGATTTTCGACAAAAGAGATAACACCCCCCCATTACGTCATGCTTCAGAAATGTGGAAAATGGTCCGTTTTCAAATGTTTTATTTTTGAACGTCAGTTCACATTTGTAGGTGGATCATCAGTGTTAGAGCTAAAATTAGCATGTTTAAAGTGATTTTCATGCTTCCAGGGGCCCAAAACACAAGATTTATGGAATGGTTAAAAGTGCATGATAATGGCCAATTTACTCACTCTGAGTTCTCAAAAAGGGTTTCTTCACCCCGGGAAGTGAAATAAATACCATTTGGAGGCATTTAATGTTCGAGCAAAAACGGCTGATTTTCGACAAAAGAGATAACACCCCCCCATTACGTCATGCTTCAGAAATGTGGAAAATGGTCCGTTTTCAAATGTTTTATTTTTGAACGTCAGTTCACATTTGTAGGTGGATCATCAGTGTTAGAGCTAAAATTAGCATGTTTAAAGTGATTTTCATGCTTCCAGGGGCTCGGGAAGTTAATTAAATACCATTTGGAGGCATTTAATGTTCGAGCAAAAACGGCTGATTTTCAACAAAAGAGATAACACCCCCCCATTACGTCATGCTTCAGAAATGTGGAAAATGGTCCGTTTTCAAATGTTTTATTTTTGAACGTCAGTTCACATTTGTAGGTGGATCATCAGTGTTAGAGCTAAAATTAGCATGTTTAAAGTGATTTTCATGCTTCCAGGGGCCCAAAACACAAGATTTATGGAATGGTTAAAAGTGCATGAAAATGGCCAATTTACTCACTCTGAGTTCTCAAAAAGGGTTTCTTCACCCCGGGAAGTTAATTAAATACCATTTGGAGGCATTTAATGTTCGAGCAAAACCGGCTGATTTTCGACAAAAGAGATAACACCCCCCCATTACGTCATGCTTCAGAAATGTGGAAAATGGTCCGTTTTCAAATGTTTTATTTTTGAACGTCAGTTCACATTTGTAGGTGGATCATCAGTGTTAGAGCTAAAATTAGCATGTTTAAAGTGATTTTCATGCTTCCAGGGGCCCAAAACACAAGATTTATGGAATGGTTAAAAGTGCATGAAAATGGCCAATTTACTCACTCTGAGTTCTCAAAAATGGTTTCTTCACCCCGGGAAGTGAAATAAATACCATTTGGAGGCATTTAATGTTCGAGCAAAAACGGCTGATTTTCGACAAAAGAGATAACACCCCCCCATTACGTCATGCTTCAGAAATGTGGAAAATGGTCCGTTTTCAAATGTTTTATTTTTGAACGTCAGTTCACATTTGTAGGTGGATCATCAGTGTTAGAGCTAAAATTAGCATGTTTAAAGTGATTTTCATGCTTCCAGGGGCTCGGGAAGTGAAATAAATACCATTTGGGGGCATTTAATGTTCGAGCAAAAACGGCTGATTTTTCGACAAAAGAGATAACACCCCCCCATTACGTCATGCTTCAGAAATGTGGAAAATGGTCCGTTTTCAAATGTTTTATTTTTGAACGTCAGTTCACATTTGTAGGTGGATCATCAGTGTTAGAGCTAAAATTAGCATGTTTAAAGTGATTTTCATGCTTCCAGGGGCCCAAAACACAAGATTTATGGAATGGTTAAAAGTGCATGAAAATGGCCAATTTACTCACTCTGAGTTCTCAAAAAGGGTTTCTTCACCCCGGGAAGTGAAATAAATACCATTTGGAGGCATTTAATGTTCGAGCAAAAACGGCTGATTTTCGACAAAAGAGATAACACCCCCCCATTACGTCATGCTTCAGAAATGTGGAAAATGGTCCGTTTTCAAATGTTTTATTTTTGAACGTCAGTTCACATTTGTAGGTGGATCATCAGTGTTAGAGCTAAAATTAGCATGTTTAAAGGGATTTTCATGCTTCCAGGGGCCCAAAACACAAGATTTATGGAATGGTTAAAAGTGTATGAAAATGGCCAATTTACTCACTCTGAGTTCTCAAAAAGGGTTTCTTCACCCCGGGAAGTGAAATAAATACCATTTGGAGGCATTTAATGTTCGAGCAAAAACGGCTGATTTTCGACAAAAGAGATAACACCCCCCATTACGTCATGCTTCAGAAATGTGGAAAATGGTCCGCTTTCAAATGTTTTATTTTTGAAAGTCAGTTCACATTTGTAGGTGGATCATCAGTGTTAGAGCTAAAATTAGCATGTTTAAAGTGATTTTCATGCTTCCAGGGGCTCGGGAAGTTAATTAAATACCATTTGGAGGCATTTAATGTTCGAGCAAAAACGGCTGATTTTCGACAAAAGAGATAACACCCCCCCATTACGTCATGCTTCAGAAATGTGGAAAATGGTCCGTTTTCAAATGTTTTATTTTTGAACGTCAGTTCACATTTGTAGGTGGATCATCAGTGTTAGAGCTAAAATTAGCATGTTTAAAGTGATTTTCATGCTTCCAGGGGCCCAAAACACAAGATTAATGGAATGGTTAAAAGTGCATGAAAATGGCCAATTTACTCACTCTGAGTTCTCAAAAAGGGTTTCTTCACCCCGGGAAGTTAATTAAATACCATTTGGAGGCATTTAATGTTCGAGCAAAAACGGCTGATTTTCGACAAAAGAGATAACACCCCCCCCATTACGTCATGCTTCAGAAATGTGGAAAATGGTCCGTTTTCAAATGTTTTATTTTTGAACGTCAGTTCACATTTGTAGGTGGATCATCAGTGTTAGAGCTAAAATTAGCATGTTTAAAGTGATTTTCATGCTTCCAGGGGCTCGGTAAGTTAATTAAATACCATTTGGAGGCATTTAATGTTCGAGCAAAAACGGCTGATTTTCGACAAAAGAGATAACACCCCCCCATTACATCATGCTTCAGAAATGTGGAAAATGGTCCGTTTTCAAATGTTTTATTTTTGAACGTCAGTTCACATTTGTAGGTGGATCATCAGTGTTAGAGCTAAAATTAGCATGTTTAAAGTGATTTTCATGCTTCCAGGGGCCCAAAACACAAGATTTATGGAATGGTTAAAAGTGCATGAAAATGGCCAATTTACTCACTCTGAGTTCTCAAAAAGGGTTTCTTCACCCCGGGAAGTTAATTAAATACCATTTGGAGGCATTTAATGTTCGAGCAAAACCGGCTGATTTTCGACAAAAGAGATAACACCCCCCCATTACGTCATGCTTCAGAAATGTGGAAAATGGTCCGTTTTCAAATGTTTTATTTTTGAACGTCAGTTCACATTTGTAGGTGGATCATCAGTGTTAGAGCTAAAATTAGCATGTTTAAAGTGATTTTCATGCTTCCAGGGGCTCGAGAAGTGAATTAAATACTATTTGGAGGCATTTAATGTTCAAGCAAAAACGGCTGATTTTCAACAAAAGAGATAACACCCCCCCATTACGTCATGCTTCAGAAATGTGGAAAATGGTCCGTTTTCAAATGTTTTATTTTTGAACGTCAGTTCACATTTGTAGGTGGATCATCAGTGTTAGAGCTAAAATTAGCATGTTTAAAGTGATTTAATGTTCGAGCAAAAACGGCTGATTTTCGACAAAAGAGATAACACCCCCCCATTACGTCATGCTTCAGAAATGTGGAAAATGGTCCGTTTTCAAATGTTTTATTTTTGAACGTCAGTTCACATTTGTAGGTGGATCATCAGTGTTAGAGCTAAAATTAGCATGTTTAAAGTGATTTTCATGCTTCCAGGGGCTCGGGAAGTGAAATAAATACCATTTGGAGGCATTTAATGTTCGAGCAAAAACGGCTGATTTTCGACAAAAGAGATAACACCCCCCCATTACGTCATGCTTCAGAAATGTGGAAAATGGTCCGTTTTCTAATGTTTTATTTTTGAACGTCAGTTCACATTTGTAGGTGGATCATCAGTGTTAGAGCTAAAATTAGCATGTTTAAAGTGATTTTCATGCTTCCAGGGGCTCGGGAAGTTAATTAAATACCATTTGGAGGCATTTAATGTTCGAGCAAAAACGGCTGATTTTCGACAAAAGAGATAACACCCCCCCATTACGTCATGCTTCAGAAATGTGGAAAATGGTCCGTTTTCAAATGTTTTATTTTTGAACGTCAGTTCACATTTGTAGGTGGATCATCAGTGTTAGAGCTAAAATTAGCATGTTTAAAGTGATTTTCATGCTTCCAGGGGCCCAAAACACAAGATTTATGGAATGGTTAAAAGTGCATGATAATGGCCAATTTACTCACTCTGAGTTCTCAAAAAGGGTTTCTTCACCCCGGGAAGTGAAATAAATACCATTTGGAGGCATTTAATGTTCGAGCAAAAACGGCTGATTTTCGACAAAAGAGATAACACCCCCCCATTACGTCATGCTTCAGAAATGTGGAAAATGGTCCGTTTTCAAATGTTTTATTTTTGAACGTCAGTTCACATTTGTAGGTGGATCATCAGTGTTAGAGCTAAAATTAGCATGTTTAAAGTGATTTTCATGCTTCCAGGGGCTCGGGAAGTTAATTAAATACCATTTGGAGGCATTTAATGTTCGAGCAAAAACGGCTGATTTTCAACAAAAGAGATAACACCCCCCCATTACGTCATGCTTCAGAAATGTGGAAAATGGTCCGTTTTCAAATGTTTTATTTTTGAACGTCAGTTCACATTTGTAGGTGGATCATCAGTGTTAGAGCTAAAATTAGCATGTTTAAAGTGATTTTCATGCTTCCAGGGGCCCAAAACACAAGATTTATGGAATGGTTAAAAGTGCATGAAAATGGCCAATTTACTCACTCTGAGTTCTCAAAAAGGGTTTCTTCACCCCGGGAAGTTAATTAAATACCATTTGGAGGCATTTAATGTTCGAGCAAAACCGGCTGATTTTCGACAAAAGAGATAACACCCCCCCATTACGTCATGCTTCAGAAATGTGGAAAATGGTCCGTTTTCAAATGTTTTATTTTTGAACGTCAGTTCACATTTGTAGGTGGATCATCAGTGTTAGAGCTAAAATTAGCATGTTTAAAGTGATTTTCATGCTTCCAGGGGCTCGAGAAGTGAATTAAATACTATTTGGAGGCATTTAATGTTCAAGCAAAAACGGCTGATTTTCAACAAAAGAGATAACACCCCCCCATTACGTCATGCTTCAGAAATGTGGAAAATGGTCCGTTTTCAAATGTTTTATTTTTGAACGTCAGTTCACATTTGTAGGTGGATCATCAGTGTTAGAGCTAAAATTAGCATGTTTAAAGTGATTTAATGTTCGAGCAAAAACGGCTGATTTTTGACAAAAGAGATAACACCCCCCCATTACGTCATGCTTCAGAAATGTGGAAAATGGTCCGTTTTCAAATGTTTTATTTTTGAACGTCAGTTCACATTTGTAGGTGGATCATCAGTGTTAGAGCTAAAATTAGCATGTTTAAAGTGATTTTCATGCTTCCAGGGGCTCGGGAAGTGAAATAAATACCATTTGGAGGCATTTAATGTTCGAGCAAAAACGGCTGATTTTCGACAAAAGAGATAACACCCCCCCATTACGTCATGCTTCAGAAATGTGGAAAATGGTCCGTTTTCTAATGTTTTATTTTTGAACGTCAGTTCACATTTGTAGGTGGATCATCAGTGTTAGAGCTAAAATTAGCATGTTTAAAGTGATTTTCATGCTTCCAGGGGCTCGGGAAGTTAATTAAATACCATTTGGAGGCATTTAATGTTCGAGCAAAAACGGCTGATTTTCGACAAAAGAGATAACACCCCCCCATTACGTCATGCTTCAGAAATGTGGAAAATGGTCCGTTTTCAAATGTTTTATTTTTGAACGTCAGTTCACATTTGTAGGTGGATCATCAGTGTTAGAGCTAAAATTAGCATGTTTAAAGTGATTTTCATGCTTCCAGGGGCCCAAAACACAAGATTTATGGAATGGTTAAAAGTGCATGAAAATGGCCAATTTACTCACTCTGAGTTCTCAAAAAGGGTTTCTTCACCCCGGGAAGTGAAATAAATACCATTTGGAGGCATTTAATGTTCGAGCAAAAACGGCTGATTTTCGACAAAAGAGATAACACCCCCCCATTACGTCATGCTTCAGAAATGTGGAAAATGGTCCGTTTTCAAATGTTTTATTTTTGAACGTCAGTTCACATTTGTAGGTGGATCATCAGTGTTAGAGCTAAAATTAGCATGTTTAAAGTGATTTTCATGCTTCCAGGGGCACGGGAAGTTAATTAAATACCATTTGGAGGCATTTAATGTTCGAGCAAAAACGGCTGATTTTCAACAAAAGAGATAACACCCCCCCATTACGTCATGCTTCAGAAATGTGGAAAATGGTCCGTTTTCAAATGTTTTATTTTTGAACGTCAGTTCACATTTGTAGGTGGATCATCAGTGTTAGAGCTAAAATTAGCATGTTTAAAGTGATTTTCATGCTTCCAGGGGCCCAAAACACAAGATTTATGGAATGGTTAAAAGTGCATGAAAATGGCCAATTTACTCACTCTGAGTTCTCAAAAAGGGTTTCTTCACCCCGGGAAGTTAATTAAATACCATTTGGAGGCATTTAATGTTCGAGCAAAAACGGCTGATTTTCGACAAAAGAGATAATACCCCCCCATTACGTCATGCTTCAGAAATGTGGAAAATGGTCCTTTTTCAAATGTTTTATTTTTGAACGTCAGTTCACATATGTAGGTGGATCATCAGTGTTAGAGCTCAAATTAGCATGTTTAAAGTGATTTTCATGCTTCCAGGGGCTCGGGAAGTTAATTAAATACCATTTGGAGGCATTTAATGTTCGAGCAAAAACGGCTGATTTTCGACAAAAGAGATAACACCCCCCCATTACGTCATGCTTCAGAAATGTGGAAAATGGTCCGTTTTCAAATGTTTTATTTTTGAACGTCAGTTCACATTTGTAGGTGGATCATCAGTGTTAGAGCTAAAATTAGCATGTTTAAAGTGATTTTCATGCTTCCAGGGGCTCGGGAAGTGAAATAAATACCATTTGGAGGCATTTAATGTTCGAGCAAAAACGGCTGATTTTCGACAAAAGAGATAACACCCCCCCATTACGTCATGCTTCAGAAATGTGGAAAATGGTCCGTTTTCAAATGTTTTATTTTTGAACGTCAGTTCACAATTGTAGGTGGATCATCAGTGTTAGAGCTAAAATTAGCATGTTTAAAGTGATTTTCATGCTTCCAGGGGCTCGGGAAGGTAATTAAATACCATTTGGAGGCATTTAATGTTCGAGCAAAAACGGCTGATTTTCGACAAAAGAGATAACACCCCCCCATTACGTCATGCTTCAGAAATGTGGAAAATGGTCCGTTTTCAAATGTTTTATTTTTGAACGTCAGTTCACATTTGTAGGTGGATCATCAGTGTTAGAGCTAAAATTAGCATGTTTAAAGTGATTTTCATGCTTCCAGGGGCTCGGGAAGTTAATTAAATACCATTTGGAGGCATTTAATGTTCGAGCAAAAACGGCTGATTTTCGACAAAAGAGATAACACCCACCCATTACGTCATGCTTCAGAAATGTGGAAAATGGTCCGTTTTCAAATGTTTTATTTTTGAACGTCAGTTCACATTTGTAGGTGGATCATCAGTGTTAGAGCTAAAATTAGCATGTTTAAAGTGATTTTCATGCTTCCAGGGGCTAGGGAAGTTAATTAAATACCATTTGGAGGCATTTAATGTTCGAGCAAAAACGGCTGATTTTCGACAAAAGAGATAACACCCCCCCATTACGTCATGCTTCAGAAATGTGGAAAATGGTCCGTTTTCAAATGTTTTATTTTTGAACGTCAGTTCACATTCGTAGGTGGATCATCAGTGTTAGAGCTAAAATTAGCATGTTTAAAGTGATTTTCATGCTTCCAGGGGCCCAAAACACAAGATTAATGGAATGGTTAAAAGTGCATGAAAATGGCCAATTTACTCACTCTGAGTTCTCAAAAAGGGTTTCTTCACCCCGGGAAGTGAAATAAATACCATTTGGAGGCATTTAATGTTCGAGCAAAAACGGCTGATTTTCGACAAAAGAGATAACACCCCCCCATTACGTCATGCTTCAGAAATGTGGAAAATGGTCCGTTTTCAAATGTTTTATTTTTGAACGTCAGTTCACATTTGTAGGTGGATCATCAGTGTTAGAGCTAAAATTAGCATGTTTAAAGTGATTTTCATGCTTCCAGGGGCTCGGGAAGTTAATTAAATACCATTTGGAGGCATTTAATGTTCGAGCAAAAACGGCTGATTTTCAACAAAAGAGATAACACCCCCCCATTACGTCATGCTTCAGAAATGTGGAAAATGGTCCGTTTTCAAATGTTTTATTTTTGAACGTCAGTTCACATTTGTAGGTGGATCATCAGTGTTAGAGCTAAAATTAGCATGTTTAAAGTGATTTTCATGCTTCCAGGGGCCCAAAACACAAGATTTATGGAATGGTTAAAAGTGCATGAAAATGGCCAATTTACTCACTCTGAGTTTTCAAAAAGGGTTTCTTCACCCCGGGAAGTTAATTAAATACCATTTGGAAGCATTTAATGTTCGAGCAAAAACGGCTGATTTTCGACAAAAGAGATAACACCCCCCCATTACGTCATGCTTCAGAAATGTGGAAAATGGTCCTTTTTCAAATGTTTTATTTTTGAACGTCAGTTCACATATGTAGGTGGATCATCAGTGTTAGAGCTCAAATTAGCATGTTTAAAGTGATTTTCATGCTTCCAGGGGCTCGGGAAGTTAATTAAATACCATTTGGAGGCATTTAATGTTCGAGCAAAAACGGCTGATTTTCGACAAAAGAGATAACACCCCCCCATTACGTCATGCTTCAGAAATGTGGAAAATGGTCCGTTTTCAAATGTTTTATTTTTGAACGTCAGTTCACATTTGTAGGTGGATCATCAGTGTTAGAGCTAAAATTAGCATGTTTAAAGTGATTTTCATGCTTCCAGGGGCTCGGGAAGTGAAATAAATACCATTTGGAGGCATTTAATGTTCGAGCAAAAACGGCTGATTTTCGACAAAAGAGATAACACCCCCCCATTACGTCATGCTTCAGAAATGTGGAAAATGGTCCGTTTTCAAATGTTTTATTTTTGAACGTCAGTTCACATTTGTAGGTGGATCATCAGTGTTAGAGCTAAAATTAGCATGTTTAAAGTGATTTTCATGCTTCCAGGGGCTCGGGAAGTTAATTAAATACCATTTGGAGGCATTTAATGTTCGAACAAAAACGGCTGATTTTCAACAAAAGAGATAACACCCCCCCATTACGTCATGCTTCAGAAATGTGGAAAATGGTCCGTTTTCAAATGTTTTATTTTTGAACGTCAGTTCACATTTGTAGGTGGATCATCAGTGTTAGAGCTAAAATTAGCATGTTTAAAGTGATTTTCATGCTTCCAGGGGCCCAAAACACAAGATTTATGGAATGGTTAAAAGTGCATGAAAATGGCCAATTTACTCACTCTGAGTTCTCAAAAAGGGTTTCTTCACCCCGGGAAGTTAATTAAATACCATTTGGAGGCATTTAATGTTCGAGCAAAAACGGCTGATTTTCGACAAAAGAGATAATACCCCCCCATTACGTCATGCTTCAGAAATGTGGAAAATGGTCCTTTTTCAAATGTTTTATTTTTGAACGTCAGTTCACATATGTAGGTGGATCATCAGTGTTAGAGCTCAAATTAGCATGTTTAAAGTGATTTTCATGCTTCCAGGGGCTCGGGAAGTTAATTAAATACCATTTGGAGGCATTTAATGTTCGAGCAAAAACGGCTGATTTTCGACAAAAGAGATAACACCCCCCCATTACGTCATGCTTCAGAAATGTGGAAAATGGTCCGTTTTCAAATGTTTTATTTTTGAACGTCAGTTCACATTTGTAGGTGGATCATCAGTGTTAGAGCTAAAATTAGCATGTTTAAAGTGATTTTCATGCTTCCAGGGGCTCGGGAAGTGAAATAAATACCATTTGGAGGCATTTAATGTTCGAGCAAAAACGGCTGATTTTCGACAAAAGAGATAACACCCCCCCATTACGTCATGCTTCAGAAATGTGGAAAATGGTCCGTTTTCAAATGTTTTATTTTTGAACGTCAGTTCACAATTGTAGGTGGATCATCAGTGTTAGAGCTAAAATTAGCATGTTTAAAGTGATTTTCATGCTTCCAGGGGCTCGGGAAGGTAATTAAATACCATTTGGAGGCATTTAATGTTCGAGCAAAAACGGCTGATTTTCGACAAAAGAGATAACACCCCCCCATTACGTCATGCTTCAGAAATGTGGAAAATGGTCCGTTTTCAAATGTTTTATTTTTGAACGTCAGTTCACATTTGTAGGTGGATCATCAGTGTTAGAGCTAAAATTAGCATGTTTAAAGTGATTTTCATGCTTCCAGGGGCTCGGGAAGTTAATTAAATACCATTTGGAGGCATTTAATGTTCGAGCAAAAACGGCTGATTTTCGACAAAAGAGATAACACCCACCCATTACGTCATGCTTCAGAAATGTGGAAAATGGTCCGTTTTCAAATGTTTTATTTTTGAACGTCAGTTCACATTTGTAGGTGGATCATCAGTGTTAGAGCTAAAATTAGCATGTTTAAAGTGATTTTCATGCTTCCAGGGGCTAGGGAAGTTAATTAAATACCATTTGGAGGCATTTAATGTTCGAGCAAAAACGGCTGATTTTCGACAAAAGAGATAACACCCCCCCATTACGTCATGCTTCAGAAATGTGGAAAATGGTCCGTTTTCAAATGTTTTATTTTTGAACGTCAGTTCACATTCGTAGGTGGATCATCAGTGTTAGAGCTAAAATTAGCATGTTTAAAGTGATTTTCATGCTTCCAGGGGCCCAAAACACAAGATTAATGGAATGGTTAAAAGTGCATGAAAATGGCCAATTTACTCACTCTGAGTTCTCAAAAAGGGTTTCTTCACCCCGGGAAGTGAAATAAATACCATTTGGAGGCATTTAATGTTCGAGCAAAAACGGCTGATTTTCGACAAAAGAGATAACACCCCCCCATTACGTCATGCTTCAGAAATGTGGAAAATGGTCCGTTTTCAAATGTTTTATTTTTGAACGTCAGTTCACATTTGTAGGTGGATCATCAGTGTTAGAGCTAAAATTAGCATGTTTAAAGTGATTTTCATGCTTCCAGGGGCTCGGGAAGTTAATTAAATACCATTTGGAGGCATTTAATGTTCGAGCAAAAACGGCTGATTTTCAACAAAAGAGATAACACCCCCCCATTACGTCATGCTTCAGAAATGTGGAAAATGGTCCGTTTTCAAATGTTTTATTTTTGAACGTCAGTTCACATTTGTAGGTGGATCATCAGTGTTAGAGCTAAAATTAGCATGTTTAAAGTGATTTTCATGCTTCCAGGGGCCCAAAACACAAGATTTATGGAATGGTTAAAAGTGCATGAAAATGGCCAATTTACTCACTCTGAGTTTTCAAAAAGGGTTTCTTCACCCCGGGAAGTTAATTAAATACCATTTGGAAGCATTTAATGTTCGAGCAAAAACGGCTGATTTTCGACAAAAGAGATAACACCCCCCCATTACGTCATGCTTCAGAAATGTGGAAAATGGTCCTTTTTCAAATGTTTTATTTTTGAACGTCAGTTCACATATGTAGGTGGATCATCAGTGTTAGAGCTCAAATTAGCATGTTTAAAGTGATTTTCATGCTTCCAGGGGCTCGGGAAGTTAATTAAATACCATTTGGAGGCATTTAATGTTCGAGCAAAAACGGCTGATTTTCGACAAAAGAGATAACACCCCCCCATTACGTCATGCTTCAGAAATGTGGAAAATGGTCCGTTTTCAAATGTTTTATTTTTGAACGTCAGTTCACATTTGTAGGTGGATCATCAGTGTTAGAGCTAAAATTAGCATGTTTAAAGTGATTTTCATGCTTCCAGGGGCTCGGGAAGTGAAATAAATACCATTTGGAGGCATTTAATGTTCGAGCAAAAACGGCTGATTTTCGACAAAAGAGATAACACCCCCCCATTACGTCATGCTTCAGAAATGTGGAAAATGGTCCGTTTTCAAATGTTTTATTTTTGAACGTCAGTTCACATTTGTAGGTGGATCATCAGTGTTAGAGCTAAAATTAGCATGTTTAAAGTGATTTTCATGCTTCCAGGGGCTCGGGAAGTTAATTAAATACCATTTGGAGGCATTTAATGTTCGAACAAAAACGGCTGATTTTCGACAAAAGAGATAACACCCCCCCATTACGTCATGCTTCAGAAATGTGGAAAATGGTCCGTTTTCAAATGTTTTATTTTTGAGCGTCAGTTCACATTTGTAGGTGGATCATCAGTGTTAGAGCTAAAATTAGCATGTTTAAAGTGATTTTCATGCTTCCAGGGGCTCGGGAAGTTAATTAAATACCATTTGGAGGCATTTAATGTTCGAGCAAAAACGGCTGATTTTCGACAAAAGAGATAACACCCACCCATTACGTCATGCTTCAGAAATGTGGAAAATGGTCCGTTTTCAAATGTTTTATTTTTGAACGTCAGTTCACATTTGTAGGTGGATCATCAGTGTTAGAGCTAAAATTAGCATGTTTAAAGTGATTTTCATGCTTCCAGGGGCTAGGGAAGTTAATTAAATACCATTTGGAGGCATTTAATGTTCGAGCAAAAACGGCTGATTTTCGACAAAAGAGATAACACCCCCCCATTACGTCATGCTTCAGAAATGTGGAAAATGGTCCGTTTTCAAATGTTTTATTTTTGAACGTCAGTTCACATTTGTAGGTGGATCATCAGTGTTAGAGCTACAATTAGCATGTTTAAAGTGATTTTCATGCTTCCAGGGGCCCAAAACACAAGATTAATGGAATGGTTAAAAGTGCATGAAAATGGCCAATTTACTCACTCTGAGTTCTCAAAAAGGGTTTCTTCACCCCGGGAAGTGAAATAAATACCATTTGGAGGCATTTAATGTTCGAGCAAAAACGGCTGATTTTCGACAAAAGAGATAACACCCCCCTTTACGTCATGCTTCAGAAATGTGGAAAATGGTCCGTTTTCAAATGTTTTATTTTTGAACGTCAGTTCACATTTGTAGGTGGATCATCAGTGTTAGAGCTAAAATTAGCATGTTTAAAGTGATTTTCATGCTTCCAGGGGCTCGGGAAGTTAATTAAATACCATTTGGAGGCATTTAATGTTCGAGCAAAAACGGCTGATTTTCGACAAAAGAGATAACACCCCCCCATTACGTCATGCTTCAGAAATGTGGAAAATGGTCCGTTTTCAAATGTTTTATTTTTGAACGTCAGTTCACATTTGTAGGTGGATCATCAGTGTTAGAGCTAAAATTAGCATGTTTAAAGTGATTTTCATGCTTCCAGGGGCTCGGGAAGTTAATTAAATACCATTTGGAGGCATTTAATGTTCGAGCAAAAACGGCTGATTTTCGACAAAAGAGATAACACCCCCCCATTACGTCATGCTTCAGAAATGTGGAAAATGGTCCGTTTTCAAATGTTTTATTTTTGAACGTCAGTTCACATTTGTAGGTGGATCATCAGTGTTAGAGCTAAAATTAGCATGTTTAAAGTGATTTTCATGCTTCCAGGGGCCCAAAACACAAGATTTATGGAATGGTTAAAAGTGCATGAAAATGGCCAATTTACTCACTCTGAGTTCTCAAAAAGGGTTTCTTCACCCCGGGAAGTTAATTAAATACCATTTGGAGGCATTTAATGTTCGAGCAAAAACGGCTGATTTTCGACAAAAGAGATAACACCCCCCCATTACGTCATGCTTCAGAAATGTGGAAAATGGTCCGTTTTCAAATGTTTTATTTTTGAACGTCAGTTCACATTTGTAGGTGGATCATCAGTGTTAGAGCTAAAATTAGCATGTTTAAAGTGATTTTCATGCTTCCAGGGGCTCGGGAAGTTAATTAAATACCATTTGGAGGCATTTAATGTTCGAGCAAAAACGGCTGTTTTTCGACAAAAGAGATAACACCCCCCCATTACGTCATGCTTCAGAAATGTGGAAAATGGTCCGTTTTCAAATGTTTTATTTTTGAACGTCAGTTCACATTTGTAGGTGGATCATCAGTGTTAGAGCTAAAATTAGCATGTTTAAAGTGATTTTCATGCTTCCAGGGGCTCGGGAAGTTAATTAAATACCATTTGGAGGCATTTAATGTTCGAGCAAAAACGGCTGATTTTCAACAAAAGAGATAACACCCCCCCATTACGTCATGCTTCAGAAATGTGGAAAATGGTCCGTTTTCAAATGTTTTATTTTTGAACGTCAGTTCACATTTGTAGGTGGATCATCAGTGTTAGAGCTAAAATTAGCATGTTTAAAGTGATTTTCATGCTTCCAGGGGCCCAAAACACAAGATTTATGGAATGGTTAAAAGTGCATGAAAATGGCCAATTTACTCACTCTGAGTTCTCAAAAAGGGTTTCTTCACCCCGGGAAGTTAATTAAATACCATTTGGAAGCATTTAATGTTCGAGCAAAAACGGCTGATTTTCGACAAAAGAGATAACACCCCCCCATTACGTCATGCTTCAGAAATGTGGAAAATGGTCCTTTTTCAAATGTTTTATTTTTGAACGTCAGTTCACATATGTAGGTGGATCATCAGTGTTAGAGCTCAAATTAGCATGTTTAAAGTGATTTTCATGCTTCCAGGGGCTCGGGAAGTTAATTAAATACCATTTGGAGGCATTTAATGTTCGAGCAAAAACGGCTGATTTTCGACAAAAGAGATAACACCCCCCCATTACGTCATGCTTCAGAAATGTGGAAAATGGTCCGTTTTCAAATGTTTTATTTTTGAACGTCAGTTCACATTTGTAGGTGGATCATCAGTGTTAGAGCTAAAATTAGCATGTTTAAAGTGATTTTCATGCTTCCAGGGGCTCGGGAAGTGAAATAAATACCATTTGGAGGCATTTAATGTTCGAGCAAAAACGGCTGATTTTCGACAAAAGAGATAACACCCCCCCATTACGTCATGCTTCAGAAATGTGGAAAATGGTCCGTTTTCAAATGTTTTATTTTTGAACGTCAGTTCACAATTGTAGGTGGATCATCAGTGTTAGAGCTAAAATTAGCATGTTTAAAGTGATTTTCATGCTTCCAGGGGCTCGGGAAGGTAATTAAATACCATTTGGAGGCATTTAATGTTCGAGCAAAAACGGCTGATTTTCGACAAAAGAGATAACACCCCCCCATTACGTCATGCTTCAGAAATGTGGAAAATGGTCCGTTTTCAAATGTTTTATTTTTGAACGTCAGTTCACATTTGTAGGTGGATCATCAGTGTTAGAGCTAAAATTAGCATGTTTAAAGTGATTTTCATGCTTCCAGGGGCTCGGGAAGTTAATTAAATACCATTTGGAGGCATTTAATGTTCGAGCAAAAACGGCTGATTTTCGACAAAAGAGATAACACCCACCCATTACGTCATGCTTCAGAAATGTGGAAAATGGTCCGTTTTCAAATGTTTTATTTTTGAACGTCAGTTCACATTTGTAGGTGGATCATCAGTGTTAGAGCTAAAATTAGCATGTTTAAAGTGATTTTCATGCTTCCAGGGGCTAGGGAAGTTAATTAAATACCATTTGGAGGCATTTAATGTTCGAGCAAAAACGGCTGATTTTCGACAAAAGAGATAACACCCCCCCATTACGTCATGCTTCAGAAATGTGGAAAATGGTCCGTTTTCAAATGTTTTATTTTTGAACGTCAGTTCACATTTGTAGGTGGATCATCAGTGTTAGAGCTAAAATTAGCATGTTTAAAGTGATTTTCATGCTTCCAGGGGCCCAAAACACAAGATTAATGGAATGGTTAAAAGTGCATGAAAATGGCCAATTTACTCACTCTGAGTTCTCAAAAAGGGTTTCTTCACCCCGGGAAGTGAAATAAATACCATTTGGAGGCATTTAATGTTCGAGCAAAAACGGCTGATTTTCGACAAAAGAGATAACACCCCCCCATTACGTCATGCTTCAGAAATGTGGAAAATGGTCCGTTTTCAAATGTTTTATTTTTGAACGTCAGTTCACATTTGTAGGTGGATCATCAGTGTTAGAGCTAAAATTAGCATGTTTAAAGTGATTTTCATGCTTCCAGGGGCTCGGGAAGTTAATTAAATACCATTTGGAGGCATTTAATGTTCGAGCAAAAACGGCTGATTTTCAACAAAAGAGATAACACCCCCCCATTACGTCATGCTTCAGAAATGTGGAAAATGGTCCGTTTTCAAATGTTTTATTTTTGAACGTCAGTTCACATTTGTAGGTGGATCATCAGTGTTAGAGCTAAAATTAGCATGTTTAAAGTGATTTTCATGCTTCCAGGGGCCCAAAACACAAGATTTATGGAATGGTTAAAAGTGCATGAAAATGGACAATTTACTCACTCTGAGTTCTCAAAAAGGGTTTCTTCACCCCGGGAAGTTAATTAAATACCATTTGGAAGCATTTAATGTTCGAGCAAAAACGGCTGATTTTCGACAAAAGAGATAACACCCCCCCATTACGTCATGCTTCAGAAATGTGGAAAATGGTCTTTTTCAAATGTTTTATTTTTGAACGTCAGTTCACATATGTAGGTGGATCATCAGTGTTAGAGCTCAAATTAGCATGTTTAAAGTGATTTTCATGCTTCCAGGGGCTCGGGAAGTTAATTAAATACCATTTGGAGGCATTTAATGTTCGAGCAAAAACGGCTGATTTTCGACAAAAGAGATAACACCCCCCCATTACGTCATGCTTCAGAAATGTGGAAAATGGTCCGTTTTCAAATGTTTTATTTTTGAACGTCAGTTCACATTTGTAGGTGGATCATCAGTGTTAGAGCTAAAATTAGCATGTTTAAAGTGATTTTCATGCTTCCAGGGGCTCGGGAAGTGAAATAAATACCATTTGGAGGCATTTAATGTTCGAGCAAAAACGGCTGATTTTCGACAAAAGAGATAACACCCCCCCATTACGTCATGCTTCAGAAATGTGGAAAATGGTCCGTTTTCAAATGTTTTATTTTTGAACGTCAGTTCACATTTGTAGGTGGATCATCAGTGTTAGAGCTAAAATTAGCATGTTTAAAGTGATTTTCATGCTTCCAGGGGCTCGGGAAGTTAATTAAATACCATTTGGAGGCATTTAATGTTCGAACAAAAACGGCTGATTTTCGACAAAAGAGATAACACCCCCCCATTACGTCATGCTTCAGAAATGTGCAAAATGGTCCGTTTTCAAATGTTTTATTTTTGAGCGTCAGTTCACATTTGTAGGTGGATCATCAGTGTTAGAGCTAAAATTAGCATGTTTAAAGTGATTTTCATGCTTCCAGGGGCTCGGGAAGTTAATTAAATACCATTTGGAGGCATTTAATGTTCGAGCAAAAACGGCTGATTTTCGACAAAAGAGATAACACCCACCCATTACGTCATGCTTCAGAAATGTGGAAAATGGTCCGTTTTCAAATGTTTTATTTTTGAACGTCAGTTCACATTTGTAGGTGGATCATCAGTGTTAGAGCTAAAATTAGCATGTTTAAAGTGATTTTCATGCTTCCAGGGGCTAGGGAAGTTAATTAAATACCATTTGGAGGCATTTAATGTTCGAGCAAAAACGGCTGATTTTCGACAAAAGAGATAACACCCCCCCATTACGTCATGCTTCAGAAATGTGGAAAATGGTCCGTTTTCAAATGTTTTATTTTTGAACGTCAGTTCACATTTGTAGGTGGATCATCAGTGTTAGAGCTACAATTAGCATGTTTAAAGTGATTTTCATGCTTCCAGGGGCCCAAAACACAAGATTAATGGAATGGTTAAAAGTGCATGAAAATGGCCAATTTACTCACTCTGAGTTCTCAAAAAGGGTTTCTTCACCCCGGGAAGTGAAATAAATACCATTTGGAGGCATTTAATGTTCGAGCAAAAACGGCTGATTTTCGACAAAAGAGATAACACCCCCCATTACGTCATGCTTCAGAAATGTGGAAAATGGTCCGTTTTCAAATGTTTTATTTTTGAACGTCAGTTCACATTTGTAGGTGGATCATCAGTGTTAGAGCTAAAATTAGCATGTTTAAAGTGATTTTCATGCTTCCAGGGGCTCGGGAAGTTAATTAAATACCATTTGGAGGCATTTAATGTTCGAGCAAAAACGGCTGATTTTCGACAAAAGAGATAACACCCCCCCATTACGTCATGCTTCAGAAATGTGGAAAATGGTCCGTTTTCAAATGTTTTATTTTTGAACGTCAGTTCACATTTGTAGGTGGATCATCAGTGTTAGAGCTAAAATTAGCATGTTTAAAGTGATTTTCATGCTTCCAGGGGCTCGGGAAGTTAATTAAATACCATTTGGAGGCATTTAATGTTCGAGCAAAAACGGCTGATTTTCGACAAAAGAGATAACACCCCCCCATTACATCATGCTTCAGAAATGTGGAAAATGGTCCGTTTTCAAATGTTTTATTTTTGAACGTCAGTTCACATTTGTAGGTGGATCATCAGTGTTAGAGCTAAAATTAGCATGTTTAAAGTGATTTTCATGCTTCCAGGGGCCCAAAACACAAGATTTATGGAATGGTTAAAAGTGCATGAAAATGGCCAATTTACTCACTCTGAGTTCTCAAAAAGGGTTTCTTCACCCCGGGAAGTTAATTAAATACCATTTGGAGGCATTTAATGTTCGAGCAAAAACGGCTGATTTTCGACAAAAGAGATAACACCCCCCCATTACGTCATGCTTCAGAAATGTGGAAAATGGTCCGTTTTCAAATGTTTTATTTTTGAACGTCAGTTCACATTTGTAGGTGGATCATCAGTGTTAGAGCTAAAATTAGCATGTTTAAAGTGATTTTCATGCTTCCAGGGGCTCGGGAAGTTAATTAAATACCATTTGGAGGCATTTAATGTTCGAGCAAAAACGGCTGTTTTTCGACAAAAGAGATAACACCCCCCCATTACGTCATGCTTCAGAAATGTGGAAAATGGTCCGTTTTCAAATGTTTTATTTTTGAACGTCAGTTCACATTTGTAGGTGGATCATCAGTGTTAGAGCTAAAATTAGCATGTTTAAAGTGATTTTCATGCTTCCAGGGGCCCAAAACACAAGATTAATGGAATGGTTAAAAGTGCATGAAAATGGCCAATTTACTCACTCTGAGTTCTCAAAAAGGGTTTCTTCCGCCCCGGGAAGTGAAATAAATACCATTTGGAGGCATTTAATGTTCGAGCAAAAACGGCTGATTTTCGACAAAAGAGATAACACCCCCCCATTACGTCATGCTTCAGAAATGTGGAAAATGGTCCGTTTTCAAATGTTTTATTTTTGAACGTCAGTTCACATTTGTAGGTGGATCATCAGTGTTAGAGCTAAAATTAGCATGTTTAAAGTGATTTTCATGCTTCCAGGGGCTCGGGAAGTTAATTAAATACCATTTGGAGGCATTTAATGTTCGAGCAAAAACGGCTGATTTTCAACAAAAGAGATAACACCCCCCCATTACGTCATGCTTCAGAAATGTGGAAAATGGTCCGTTTTCAAATGTTTTATTTTTGAACGTCAGTTCACATTTGTAGGTGGATCATCAGTGTTAGAGCTAAAATTAGCATGTTTAAAGTGATTTTCATGCTTCCAGGGGCCCAAAACACAAGATTTATGGAATGGTTAAAAGTGCATGAAAATGGCCAATTTACTCACTCTGAGTTCTCAAAAAGGGTTTCTTCACCCCGGGAAGTTAATTAAATACCATTTGGAAGCATTTAATGTTCGAGCAAAAACGGCTGATTTTCGACAAAAGAGATAACACCCCCCCATTACGTCATGCTTCAGAAATGTGGAAAATGGTCCTTTTTCAAATGTTTTATTTTTGAACGTCAGTTCACATATGTAGGTGGATCATCAGTGTTAGAGCTCAAATTAGCATGTTTAAAGTGATTTTCATGCTTCC
This sequence comes from Lissotriton vulgaris, assembly GCF_964263255.1. Classification (NCBI taxonomy): domain Eukaryota; kingdom Metazoa; phylum Chordata; class Amphibia; order Caudata; family Salamandridae; genus Lissotriton; species Lissotriton vulgaris. Next base: position 417,198 of record NW_028240926.1, on the reverse strand, counting down.
AGGGGCTCGGGAAGTTAATTAAATACCATTTGGAGGCATTTAATGTTCGAGCAAAAACGGCTGATTTTCGACAAAAGAGATAACACCCCCCCATTACGTCATGCTTCAGAAATGTGGAAAATGGTCCGTTTTCAAATGTTTTATTTTTGAACGTCAGTTCACATTTGTAGGTGGATCATCAGTGTTAGAGCTAAAATTAGCATGTTTAAAGTGATTTTCATGCTTCCAGAGGCTCGGGAAGTGAAATAAATACCATTTGGAGGCATTTAATGTTCGAGCAAAAACGGCTGATTTTCGACAAAAGAGATAACACCCCCCCATTACGTCATGCTTCAGAAATGTGGAAAATGGTCCGTTTTCTAATGTTTTATTTTTGAACGTCAGTTCACATTTGTAGGTGGATCATCAGTGTTAGAGCTAAAATTAGCATGTTTAAAGTGATTTTCATGCTTCCAGGGGCTCGGGAAGTTAATTAAATACCATTTGGAGGCATTTAATGTTCGAGCAAAAACGGCTGATTTTCGACAAAAGAGATAACACCCCCCCATTACGTCATGCTTCAGAAATGTGGAAAATGGTCCGTTTTCAAATGTTTTATTTTTGAACGTCAGTTCACATTTGTAGGTGGATCATCAGTGTTAGAGCTAAAATTAGCATGTTTAAAGTGATTTTCATGCTTCCAGGGGCCCAAAACACAAGATTTATGGAATGGTTAAAAGTGCATGAAAATGGCCAATTTACTCACTCTGAGTTCTCAAAAAGGGTTTCTTCACCCCGGGAAGTGAAATAAATACCATTTGGAGGCATTTAATGTTCGAGCAAAAACGGCTGATTTTCGACAAAAGAGATAACACCCCCCCATTACGTCATGCTTCAGAAATGTGGAAAATGGTCCGTTTTCAAATGTTTTATTTTTGAACGTCAGTTCACATTTGTAGGTGGATCATCAGTGTTAGAGCTAAAATTAGCATGTTTAAAGTGATTTTCATGCTTCCAGGGGCACGGGAAGTTAATTAAATACCATTTGGAGGCATTTAATGTTCGAGCAAAAACGGCTGATTTTCAACAAAAGAGATAACACCCCCCCATTACGTCATGCTTCAGAAATGTGGAAAATGGTCCGTTTTCAAATGTTTTATTTTTGAACGTCAGTTCACATTTGTAGGTGGATCATCAGTGTTAGAGCTAAAATTAGCATGTTTAAAGTGATTTTCATGCTTCCAGGGGCCCAAAACACAAGATTTATGGAATGGTTAAAAGTGCATGAAAATGGCCAATTTACTCACTCTGAGTTCTCAAAAAGGGTTTCTTCACCCCGGGAAGTTAATTAAATACCATTTGGAGGCATTTAATGTTCGAGCAAAAACGGCTGATTTTCGACAAAAGAGATAATACCCCCCCATTACGTCATGCTTCAGAAATGTGGAAAATGGTCCTTTTTCAAATGTTTTATTTTTGAACGTCAGTTCACATATGTAGGTGGATCATCAGTGTTAGAGCTCAAATTAGCATGTTTAAAGTGATTTTCATGCTTCCAGGGGCTCGGGAAGTTAATTAAATACCATTTGGAGGCATTTAATGTTCGAGCAAAAACGGCTGATTTTCGACAAAAGAGATAACACCCCCCCATTACGTCATGCTTCAGAAATGTGGAAAATGGTCCGTTTTCAAATGTTTTATTTTTGAACGTCAGTTCACATTTGTAGGTGGATCATCAGTGTTAGAGCTAAAATTAGCATGTTTAAAGTGATTTTCATGCTTCCAGGGGCTCGGGAAGTGAAATAAATACCATTTGGAGGCATTTAATGTTCGAGCAAAAACGGCTGATTTTCGACAAAAGAGATAACACCCCCCCATTACGTCATGCTTCAGAAATGTGGAAAATGGTCCGTTTTCAAATGTTTTATTTTTGAACGTCAGTTCACAATTGTAGGTGGATCATCAGTGTTAGAGCTAAAATTAGCATGTTTAAAGTGATTTTCATGCTTCCAGGGGCTCGGGAAGGTAATTAAATACCATTTGGAGGCATTTAATGTTCGAGCAAAAACGGCTGATTTTCGACAAAAGAGATAACACCCCCCCATTACGTCATGCTTCAGAAATGTGGAAAATGGTCCGTTTTCAAATGTTTTATTTTTGAACGTCAGTTCACATTTGTAGGTGGATCATCAGTGTTAGAGCTAAAATTAGCATGTTTAAAGTGATTTTCATGCTTCCAGGGGCTCGGGAAGTTAATTAAATACCATTTGGAGGCATTTAATGTTCGAGCAAAAACGGCTGATTTTCGACAAAAGAGATAACACCCACCCATTACGTCATGCTTCAGAAATGTGGAAAATGGTCCGTTTTCAAATGTTTTATTTTTGAACGTCAGTTCACATTTGTAGGTGGATCATCAGTGTTAGAGCTAAAATTAGCATGTTTAAAGTGATTTTCATGCTTCCAGGGGCTAGGGAAGTTAATTAAATACCATTTGGAGGCATTTAATGTTCGAGCAAAAACGGCTGATTTTCGACAAAAGAGATAACACCCCCCCATTACGTCATGCTTCAGAAATGTGGAAAATGGTCCGTTTTCAAATGTTTTATTTTTGAACGTCAGTTCACATTCGTAGGTGGATCATCAGTGTTAGAGCTAAAATTAGCATGTTTAAAGTGATTTTCATGCTTCCAGGGGCCCAAAACACAAGATTAATGGAATGGTTAAAAGTGCATGAAAATGGCCAATTTACTCACTCTGAGTTCTCAAAAAGGGTTTCTTCACCCCGGGAAGTGAAATAAATACCATTTGGAGGCATTTAATGTTCGAGCAAAAACGGCTGATTTTCGACAAAAGAGATAACACCCCCCCATTACGTCATGCTTCAGAAATGTGGAAAATGGTCCGTTTTCAAATGTTTTATTTTTGAACGTCAGTTCACATTTGTAGGTGGATCATCAGTGTTAGAGCTAAAATTAGCATGTTTAAAGTGATTTTCATGCTTCCAGGGGCTCGGGAAGTTAATTAAATACCATTTGGAGGCATTTAATGTTCGAGCAAAAACGGCTGATTTTCAACAAAAGAGATAACACCCCCCCATTACGTCATGCTTCAGAAATGTGGAAAATGGTCCGTTTTCAAATGTTTTATTTTTGAACGTCAGTTCACATTTGTAGGTGGATCATCAGTGTTAGAGCTAAAATTAGCATGTTTAAAGTGATTTTCATGCTTCCAGGGGCCCAAAACACAAGATTTATGGAATGGTTAAAAGTGCATGAAAATGGCCAATTTACTCACTCTGAGTTTTCAAAAAGGGTTTCTTCACCCCGGGAAGTTAATTAAATACCATTTGGAAGCATTTAATGTTCGAGCAAAAACGGCTGATTTTCGACAAAAGAGATAACACCCCCCCATTACGTCATGCTTCAGAAATGTGGAAAATGGTCCTTTTTCAAATGTTTTATTTTTGAACGTCAGTTCACATATGTAGGTGGATCATCAGTGTTAGAGCTCAAATTAGCATGTTTAAAGTGATTTTCATGCTTCCAGGGGCTCGGGAAGTTAATTAAATACCATTTGGAGGCATTTAATGTTCGAGCAAAAACGGCTGATTTTCGACAAAAGAGATAACACCCCCCCATTACGTCATGCTTCAGAAATGTGGAAAATGGTCCGTTTTCAAATGTTTTATTTTTGAACGTCAGTTCACATTTGTAGGTGGATCATCAGTGTTAGAGCTAAAATTAGCATGTTTAAAGTGATTTTCATGCTTCCAGGGGCTCGGGAAGTGAAATAAATACCATTTGGAGGCATTTAATGTTCGAGCAAAAACGGCTGATTTTCGACAAAAGAGATAACACCCCCCCATTACGTCATGCTTCAGAAATGTGGAAAATGGTCCGTTTTCAAATGTTTTATTTTTGAACGTCAGTTCACATTTGTAGGTGGATCATCAGTGTTAGAGCTAAAATTAGCATGTTTAAAGTGATTTTCATGCTTCCAGGGGCTCGGGAAGTTAATTAAATACCATTTGGAGGCATTTAATGTTCGAACAAAAACGGCTGATTTTCAACAAAAGAGATAACACCCCCCCATTACGTCATGCTTCAGAAATGTGGAAAATGGTCCGTTTTCAAATGTTTTATTTTTGAACGTCAGTTCACATTTGTAGGTGGATCATCAGTGTTAGAGCTAAAATTAGCATGTTTAAAGTGATTTTCATGCTTCCAGGGGCCCAAAACACAAGATTTATGGAATGGTTAAAAGTGCATGAAAATGGCCAATTTACTCACTCTGAGTTCTCAAAAAGGGTTTCTTCACCCCGGGAAGTTAATTAAATACCATTTGGAGGCATTTAATGTTCGAGCAAAAACGGCTGATTTTCGACAAAAGAGATAATACCCCCCCATTACGTCATGCTTCAGAAATGTGGAAAATGGTCCTTTTTCAAATGTTTTATTTTTGAACGTCAGTTCACATATGTAGGTGGATCATCAGTGTTAGAGCTCAAATTAGCATGTTTAAAGTGATTTTCATGCTTCCAGGGGCTCGGGAAGTTAATTAAATACCATTTGGAGGCATTTAATGTTCGAGCAAAAACGGCTGATTTTCGACAAAAGAGATAACACCCCCCCATTACGTCATGCTTCAGAAATGTGGAAAATGGTCCGTTTTCAAATGTTTTATTTTTGAACGTCAGTTCACATTTGTAGGTGGATCATCAGTGTTAGAGCTAAAATTAGCATGTTTAAAGTGATTTTCATGCTTCCAGGGGCTCGGGAAGTGAAATAAATACCATTTGGAGGCATTTAATGTTCGAGCAAAAACGGCTGATTTTCGACAAAAGAGATAACACCCCCCCATTACGTCATGCTTCAGAAATGTGGAAAATGGTCCGTTTTCAAATGTTTTATTTTTGAACGTCAGTTCACAATTGTAGGTGGATCATCAGTGTTAGAGCTAAAATTAGCATGTTTAAAGTGATTTTCATGCTTCCAGGGGCTCGGGAAGGTAATTAAATACCATTTGGAGGCATTTAATGTTCGAGCAAAAACGGCTGATTTTCGACAAAAGAGATAACACCCCCCCATTACGTCATGCTTCAGAAATGTGGAAAATGGTCCGTTTTCAAATGTTTTATTTTTGAACGTCAGTTCACATTTGTAGGTGGATCATCAGTGTTAGAGCTAAAATTAGCATGTTTAAAGTGATTTTCATGCTTCCAGGGGCTCGGGAAGTTAATTAAATACCATTTGGAGGCATTTAATGTTCGAGCAAAAACGGCTGATTTTCGACAAAAGAGATAACACCCACCCATTACGTCATGCTTCAGAAATGTGGAAAATGGTCCGTTTTCAAATGTTTTATTTTTGAACGTCAGTTCACATTTGTAGGTGGATCATCAGTGTTAGAGCTAAAATTAGCATGTTTAAAGTGATTTTCATGCTTCCAGGGGCTAGGGAAGTTAATTAAATACCATTTGGAGGCATTTAATGTTCGAGCAAAAACGGCTGATTTTCGACAAAAGAGATAACACCCCCCCATTACGTCATGCTTCAGAAATGTGGAAAATGGTCCGTTTTCAAATGTTTTATTTTTGAACGTCAGTTCACATTCGTAGGTGGATCATCAGTGTTAGAGCTAAAATTAGCATGTTTAAAGTGATTTTCATGCTTCCAGGGGCCCAAAACACAAGATTAATGGAATGGTTAAAAGTGCATGAAAATGGCCAATTTACTCACTCTGAGTTCTCAAAAAGGGTTTCTTCACCCCGGGAAGTGAAATAAATACCATTTGGAGGCATTTAATGTTCGAGCAAAAACGGCTGATTTTCGACAAAAGAGATAACACCCCCCCATTACGTCATGCTTCAGAAATGTGGAAAATGGTCCGTTTTCAAATGTTTTATTTTTGAACGTCAGTTCACATTTGTAGGTGGATCATCAGTGTTAGAGCTAAAATTAGCATGTTTAAAGTGATTTTCATGCTTCCAGGGGCTCGGGAAGTTAATTAAATACCATTTGGAGGCATTTAATGTTCGAGCAAAAACGGCTGATTTTCAACAAAAGAGATAACACCCCCCCATTACGTCATGCTTCAGAAATGTGGAAAATGGTCCGTTTTCAAATGTTTTATTTTTGAACGTCAGTTCACATTTGTAGGTGGATCATCAGTGTTAGAGCTAAAATTAGCATGTTTAAAGTGATTTTCATGCTTCCAGGGGCCCAAAACACAAGATTTATGGAATGGTTAAAAGTGCATGAAAATGGCCAATTTACTCACTCTGAGTTTTCAAAAAGGGTTTCTTCACCCCGGGAAGTTAATTAAATACCATTTGGAAGCATTTAATGTTCGAGCAAAAACGGCTGATTTTCGACAAAAGAGATAACACCCCCCCATTACGTCATGCTTCAGAAATGTGGAAAATGGTCCTTTTTCAAATGTTTTATTTTTGAACGTCAGTTCACATATGTAGGTGGATCATCAGTGTTAGAGCTCAAATTAGCATGTTTAAAGTGATTTTCATGCTTCCAGGGGCTCGGGAAGTTAATTAAATACCATTTGGAGGCATTTAATGTTCGAGCAAAAACGGCTGATTTTCGACAAAAGAGATAACACCCCCCCATTACGTCATGCTTCAGAAATGTGGAAAATGGTCCGTTTTCAAATGTTTTATTTTTGAACGTCAGTTCACATTTGTAGGTGGATCATCAGTGTTAGAGCTAAAATTAGCATGTTTAAAGTGATTTTCATGCTTCCAGGGGCTCGGGAAGTGAAATAAATACCATTTGGAGGCATTTAATGTTCGAGCAAAAACGGCTGATTTTCGACAAAAGAGATAACACCCCCCCATTACGTCATGCTTCAGAAATGTGGAAAATGGTCCGTTTTCAAATGTTTTATTTTTGAACGTCAGTTCACATTTGTAGGTGGATCATCAGTGTTAGAGCTAAAATTAGCATGTTTAAAGTGATTTTCATGCTTCCAGGGGCTCGGGAAGTTAATTAAATACCATTTGGAGGCATTTAATGTTCGAACAAAAACGGCTGATTTTCGACAAAAGAGATAACACCCCCCCATTACGTCATGCTTCAGAAATGTGGAAAATGGTCCGTTTTCAAATGTTTTATTTTTGAGCGTCAGTTCACATTTGTAGGTGGATCATCAGTGTTAGAGCTAAAATTAGCATGTTTAAAGTGATTTTCATGCTTCCAGGGGCTCGGGAAGTTAATTAAATACCATTTGGAGGCATTTAATGTTCGAGCAAAAACGGCTGATTTTCGACAAAAGAGATAACACCCACCCATTACGTCATGCTTCAGAAATGTGGAAAATGGTCCGTTTTCAAATGTTTTATTTTTGAACGTCAGTTCACATTTGTAGGTGGATCATCAGTGTTAGAGCTAAAATTAGCATGTTTAAAGTGATTTTCATGCTTCCAGGGGCTAGGGAAGTTAATTAAATACCATTTGGAGGCATTTAATGTTCGAGCAAAAACGGCTGATTTTCGACAAAAGAGATAACACCCCCCCATTACGTCATGCTTCAGAAATGTGGAAAATGGTCCGTTTTCAAATGTTTTATTTTTGAACGTCAGTTCACATTTGTAGGTGGATCATCAGTGTTAGAGCTACAATTAGCATGTTTAAAGTGATTTTCATGCTTCCAGGGGCCCAAAACACAAGATTAATGGAATGGTTAAAAGTGCATGAAAATGGCCAATTTACTCACTCTGAGTTCTCAAAAAGGGTTTCTTCACCCCGGGAAGTGAAATAAATACCATTTGGAGGCATTTAATGTTCGAGCAAAAACGGCTGATTTTCGACAAAAGAGATAACACCCCCCTTTACGTCATGCTTCAGAAATGTGGAAAATGGTCCGTTTTCAAATGTTTTATTTTTGAACGTCAGTTCACATTTGTAGGTGGATCATCAGTGTTAGAGCTAAAATTAGCATGTTTAAAGTGATTTTCATGCTTCCAGGGGCTCGGGAAGTTAATTAAATACCATTTGGAGGCATTTAATGTTCGAGCAAAAACGGCTGATTTTCGACAAAAGAGATAACACCCCCCCATTACGTCATGCTTCAGAAATGTGGAAAATGGTCCGTTTTCAAATGTTTTATTTTTGAACGTCAGTTCACATTTGTAGGTGGATCATCAGTGTTAGAGCTAAAATTAGCATGTTTAAAGTGATTTTCATGCTTCCAGGGGCTCGGGAAGTTAATTAAATACCATTTGGAGGCATTTAATGTTCGAGCAAAAACGGCTGATTTTCGACAAAAGAGATAACACCCCCCCATTACGTCATGCTTCAGAAATGTGGAAAATGGTCCGTTTTCAAATGTTTTATTTTTGAACGTCAGTTCACATTTGTAGGTGGATCATCAGTGTTAGAGCTAAAATTAGCATGTTTAAAGTGATTTTCATGCTTCCAGGGGCCCAAAACACAAGATTTATGGAATGGTTAAAAGTGCATGAAAATGGCCAATTTACTCACTCTGAGTTCTCAAAAAGGGTTTCTTCACCCCGGGAAGTTAATTAAATACCATTTGGAGGCATTTAATGTTCGAGCAAAAACGGCTGATTTTCGACAAAAGAGATAACACCCCCCCATTACGTCATGCTTCAGAAATGTGGAAAATGGTCCGTTTTCAAATGTTTTATTTTTGAACGTCAGTTCACATTTGTAGGTGGATCATCAGTGTTAGAGCTAAAATTAGCATGTTTAAAGTGATTTTCATGCTTCCAGGGGCTCGGGAAGTTAATTAAATACCATTTGGAGGCATTTAATGTTCGAGCAAAAACGGCTGTTTTTCGACAAAAGAGATAACACCCCCCCATTACGTCATGCTTCAGAAATGTGGAAAATGGTCCGTTTTCAAATGTTTTATTTTTGAACGTCAGTTCACATTTGTAGGTGGATCATCAGTGTTAGAGCTAAAATTAGCATGTTTAAAGTGATTTTCATGCTTCCAGGGGCTCGGGAAGTTAATTAAATACCATTTGGAGGCATTTAATGTTCGAGCAAAAACGGCTGATTTTCAACAAAAGAGATAACACCCCCCCATTACGTCATGCTTCAGAAATGTGGAAAATGGTCCGTTTTCAAATGTTTTATTTTTGAACGTCAGTTCACATTTGTAGGTGGATCATCAGTGTTAGAGCTAAAATTAGCATGTTTAAAGTGATTTTCATGCTTCCAGGGGCCCAAAACACAAGATTTATGGAATGGTTAAAAGTGCATGAAAATGGCCAATTTACTCACTCTGAGTTCTCAAAAAGGGTTTCTTCACCCCGGGAAGTTAATTAAATACCATTTGGAAGCATTTAATGTTCGAGCAAAAACGGCTGATTTTCGACAAAAGAGATAACACCCCCCCATTACGTCATGCTTCAGAAATGTGGAAAATGGTCCTTTTTCAAATGTTTTATTTTTGAACGTCAGTTCACATATGTAGGTGGATCATCAGTGTTAGAGCTCAAATTAGCATGTTTAAAGTGATTTTCATGCTTCCAGGGGCTCGGGAAGTTAATTAAATACCATTTGGAGGCATTTAATGTTCGAGCAAAAACGGCTGATTTTCGACAAAAGAGATAACACCCCCCCATTACGTCATGCTTCAGAAATGTGGAAAATGGTCCGTTTTCAAATGTTTTATTTTTGAACGTCAGTTCACATTTGTAGGTGGATCATCAGTGTTAGAGCTAAAATTAGCATGTTTAAAGTGATTTTCATGCTTCCAGGGGCTCGGGAAGTGAAATAAATACCATTTGGAGGCATTTAATGTTCGAGCAAAAACGGCTGATTTTCGACAAAAGAGATAACACCCCCCCATTACGTCATGCTTCAGAAATGTGGAAAATGGTCCGTTTTCAAATGTTTTATTTTTGAACGTCAGTTCACAATTGTAGGTGGATCATCAGTGTTAGAGCTAAAATTAGCATGTTTAAAGTGATTTTCATGCTTCCAGGGGCTCGGGAAGGTAATTAAATACCATTTGGAGGCATTTAATGTTCGAGCAAAAACGGCTGATTTTCGACAAAAGAGATAACACCCCCCCATTACGTCATGCTTCAGAAATGTGGAAAATGGTCCGTTTTCAAATGTTTTATTTTTGAACGTCAGTTCACATTTGTAGGTGGATCATCAGTGTTAGAGCTAAAATTAGCATGTTTAAAGTGATTTTCATGCTTCCAGGGGCTCGGGAAGTTAATTAAATACCATTTGGAGGCATTTAATGTTCGAGCAAAAACGGCTGATTTTCGACAAAAGAGATAACACCCACCCATTACGTCATGCTTCAGAAATGTGGAAAATGGTCCGTTTTCAAATGTTTTATTTTTGAACGTCAGTTCACATTTGTAGGTGGATCATCAGTGTTAGAGCTAAAATTAGCATGTTTAAAGTGATTTTCATGCTTCCAGGGGCTAGGGAAGTTAATTAAATACCATTTGGAGGCATTTAATGTTCGAGCAAAAACGGCTGATTTTCGACAAAAGAGATAACACCCCCCCATTACGTCATGCTTCAGAAATGTGGAAAATGGTCCGTTTTCAAATGTTTTATTTTTGAACGTCAGTTCACATTTGTAGGTGGATCATCAGTGTTAGAGCTAAAATTAGCATGTTTAAAGTGATTTTCATGCTTCCAGGGGCCCAAAACACAAGATTAATGGAATGGTTAAAAGTGCATGAAAATGGCCAATTTACTCACTCTGAGTTCTCAAAAAGGGTTTCTTCACCCCGGGAAGTGAAATAAATACCATTTGGAGGCATTTAATGTTCGAGCAAAAACGGCTGATTTTCGACAAAAGAGATAACACCCCCCCATTACGTCATGCTTCAGAAATGTGGAAAATGGTCCGTTTTCAAATGTTTTATTTTTGAACGTCAGTTCACATTTGTAGGTGGATCATCAGTGTTAGAGCTAAAATTAGCATGTTTAAAGTGATTTTCATGCTTCCAGGGGCTCGGGAAGTTAATTAAATACCATTTGGAGGCATTTAATGTTCGAGCAAAAACGGCTGATTTTCAACAAAAGAGATAACACCCCCCCATTACGTCATGCTTCAGAAATGTGGAAAATGGTCCGTTTTCAAATGTTTTATTTTTGAACGTCAGTTCACATTTGTAGGTGGATCATCAGTGTTAGAGCTAAAATTAGCATGTTTAAAGTGATTTTCATGCTTCCAGGGGCCCAAAACACAAGATTTATGGAATGGTTAAAAGTGCATGAAAATGGACAATTTACTCACTCTGAGTTCTCAAAAAGGGTTTCTTCACCCCGGGAAGTTAATTAAATACCATTTGGAAGCATTTAATGTTCGAGCAAAAACGGCTGATTTTCGACAAAAGAGATAACACCCCCCCATTACGTCATGCTTCAGAAATGTGGAAAATGGTCTTTTTCAAATGTTTTATTTTTGAACGTCAGTTCACATATGTAGGTGGATCATCAGTGTTAGAGCTCAAATTAGCATGTTTAAAGTGATTTTCATGCTTCCAGGGGCTCGGGAAGTTAATTAAATACCATTTGGAGGCATTTAATGTTCGAGCAAAAACGGCTGATTTTCGACAAAAGAGATAACACCCCCCCATTACGTCATGCTTCAGAAATGTGGAAAATGGTCCGTTTTCAAATGTTTTATTTTTGAACGTCAGTTCACATTTGTAGGTGGATCATCAGTGTTAGAGCTAAAATTAGCATGTTTAAAGTGATTTTCATGCTTCCAGGGGCTCGGGAAGTGAAATAAATACCATTTGGAGGCATTTAATGTTCGAGCAAAAACGGCTGATTTTCGACAAAAGAGATAACACCCCCCCATTACGTCATGCTTCAGAAATGTGGAAAATGGTCCGTTTTCAAATGTTTTATTTTTGAACGTCAGTTCACATTTGTAGGTGGATCATCAGTGTTAGAGCTAAAATTAGCATGTTTAAAGTGATTTTCATGCTTCCAGGGGCTCGGGAAGTTAATTAAATACCATTTGGAGGCATTTAATGTTCGAACAAAAACGGCTGATTTTCGACAAAAGAGATAACACCCCCCCATTACGTCATGCTTCAGAAATGTGCAAAATGGTCCGTTTTCAAATGTTTTATTTTTGAGCGTCAGTTCACATTTGTAGGTGGATCATCAGTGTTAGAGCTAAAATTAGCATGTTTAAAGTGATTTTCATGCTTCCAGGGGCTCGGGAAGTTAATTAAATACCATTTGGAGGCATTTAATGTTCGAGCAAAAACGGCTGATTTTCGACAAAAGAGATAACACCCACCCATTACGTCATGCTTCAGAAATGTGGAAAATGGTCCGTTTTCAAATGTTTTATTTTTGAACGTCAGTTCACATTTGTAGGTGGATCATCAGTGTTAGAGCTAAAATTAGCATGTTTAAAGTGATTTTCATGCTTCCAGGGGCTAGGGAAGTTAATTAAATACCATTTGGAGGCATTTAATGTTCGAGCAAAAACGGCTGATTTTCGACAAAAGAGATAACACCCCCCCATTACGTCATGCTTCAGAAATGTGGAAAATGGTCCGTTTTCAAATGTTTTATTTTTGAACGTCAGTTCACATTTGTAGGTGGATCATCAGTGTTAGAGCTACAATTAGCATGTTTAAAGTGATTTTCATGCTTCCAGGGGCCCAAAACACAAGATTAATGGAATGGTTAAAAGTGCATGAAAATGGCCAATTTACTCACTCTGAGTTCTCAAAAAGGGTTTCTTCACCCCGGGAAGTGAAATAAATACCATTTGGAGGCATTTAATGTTCGAGCAAAAACGGCTGATTTTCGACAAAAGAGATAACACCCCCCATTACGTCATGCTTCAGAAATGTGGAAAATGGTCCGTTTTCAAATGTTTTATTTTTGAACGTCAGTTCACATTTGTAGGTGGATCATCAGTGTTAGAGCTAAAATTAGCATGTTTAAAGTGATTTTCATGCTTCCAGGGGCTCGGGAAGTTAATTAAATACCATTTGGAGGCATTTAATGTTCGAGCAAAAACGGCTGATTTTCGACAAAAGAGATAACACCCCCCCATTACGTCATGCTTCAGAAATGTGGAAAATGGTCCGTTTTCAAATGTTTTATTTTTGAACGTCAGTTCACATTTGTAGGTGGATCATCAGTGTTAGAGCTAAAATTAGCATGTTTAAAGTGATTTTCATGCTTCCAGGGGCTCGGGAAGTTAATTAAATACCATTTGGAGGCATTTAATGTTCGAGCAAAAACGGCTGATTTTCGACAAAAGAGATAACACCCCCCCATTACGTCATGCTTCAGAAATGTGGAAAATGGTCCGTTTTCAAATGTTTTATTTTTGAACGTCAGTTCACATTTGTAGGTGGATCATCAGTGTTAGAGCTAAAATTAGCATGTTTAAAGTGATTTTCATGCTTCCAGGGGCCCAAAACACAAGATTTATGGAATGGTTAAAAGTGCATGAAAATGGCCAATTTACTCACTCTGAGTTCTCAAAAAGGGTTTCTTCACCCCGGGAAGTTAATTAAATACCATTTGGAGGCATTTAATGTTCGAGCAAAAACGGCTGATTTTCGACAAAAGAGATAACACCCCCCCATTACGTCATGCTTCAGAAATGTGGAAAATGGTCCGTTTTCAAATGTTTTATTTTTGAACGTCAGTTCACATTTGTAGGTGGATCATCAGTGTTAGAGCTAAAATTAGCATGTTTAAAGTGATTTTCATGCTTCCAGGGGCTCGGGAAGTTAATTAAATACCATTTGGAGGCATTTAATGTTCGAGCAAAAACGGCTGTTTTTCGACAAAAGAGATAACACCCCCCCATTACGTCATGCTTCAGAAATGTGGAAAATGGTCCGTTTTCAAATGTTTTATTTTTGAACGTCAGTTCACATTTGTAGGTGGATCATCAGTGTTAGAGCTAAAATTAGCATGTTTAAAGTGATTTTCATGCTTCCAGGGGCCCAAAACACAAGATTAATGGAATGGTTAAAAGTGCATGAAAATGGCCAATTTACTCACTCTGAGTTCTCAAAAAGGGTTTCTTCCGCCCCGGGAAGTGAAATAAATACCATTTGGAGGCATTTAATGTTCGAGCAAAAACGGCTGATTTTCGACAAAAGAGATAACACCCCCCCATTACGTCATGCTTCAGAAATGTGGAAAATGGTCCGTTTTCAAATGTTTTATTTTTGAACGTCAGTTCACATTTGTAGGTGGATCATCAGTGTTAGAGCTAAAATTAGCATGTTTAAAGTGATTTTCATGCTTCCAGGGGCTCGGGAAGTTAATTAAATACCATTTGGAGGCATTTAATGTTCGAGCAAAAACGGCTGATTTTCAACAAAAGAGATAACACCCCCCCATTACGTCATGCTTCAGAAATGTGGAAAATGGTCCGTTTTCAAATGTTTTATTTTTGAACGTCAGTTCACATTTGTAGGTGGATCATCAGTGTTAGAGCTAAAATTAGCATGTTTAAAGTGATTTTCATGCTTCCAGGGGCCCAAAACACAAGATTTATGGAATGGTTAAAAGTGCATGAAAATGGCCAATTTACTCACTCTGAGTTCTCAAAAAGGGTTTCTTCACCCCGGGAAGTTAATTAAATACCATTTGGAAGCATTTAATGTTCGAGCAAAAACGGCTGATTTTCGACAAAAGAGATAACACCCCCCCATTACGTCATGCTTCAGAAATGTGGAAAATGGTCCTTTTTCAAATGTTTTATTTTTGAACGTCAGTTCACATATGTAGGTGGATCATCAGTGTTAGAGCTCAAATTAGCATGTTTAAAGTGATTTTCATGCTTCCAGGGGCTCGGGAAGTTAATTAAATACCATTTGGAGGCATTTAATGTTCGAGCAAAAACGGCTGATTTTCGACAAAAGAGATAACACCCCCCCATTACGTCATGCTTCAGAAATGTGGAAAATGGTCCGTTTTCAAATGTTTTATTTTTGAACGTCAGTTCACATTTGTAGGTGGATCATCAGTGTTAGAGCTAAAATTAGCATGTTTAAAGTGATTTTCATGCTTCCAGAGGCTCGGGAAGTGAAATAAATACCATTTGGAGGCATTTAATGTTCGAGCAAAAACGGCTGATTTTCGACAAAAGAGATAACACCCCCCCATTACGTCATGCTTCAGAAATGTGGAAAATGGTCCGTTTTCTAATGTTTTATTTTTGAACGTCAGTTCACATTTGTAGGTGGATCATCAGTGTTAGAGCTAAAATTAGCATGTTTAAAGTGATTTTCATGCTTCCAGGGGCTCGGGAAGTTAATTAAATACCATTTGGAGGCATTTAATGTTCGAGCAAAAACGGCTGATTTTCGACAAAAGAGATAACACCCCCCCATTACGTCATGCTTCAGAAATGTGGAAAATGGTCCGTTTTCAAATGTTTTATTTTTGAACGTCAGTTCACATTTGTAGGTGGATCATCAGTGTTAGAGCTAAAATTAGCATGTTTAAAGTGATTTTCATGCTTCCAGGGGCCCAAAACACAAGATTTATGGAATGGTTAAAAGTGCATGAAAATGGCCAATTTACTCACTCTGAGTTCTCAAAAAGGGTTTCTTCACCCCGGGAAGTGAAATAAATACCATTTGGAGGCATTTAATGTTCGAGCAAAAACGGCTGATTTTCGACAAAAGAGATAACACCCCCCCATTACGTCATGCTTCAGAAATGTGGAAAATGGTCCGTTTTCAAATGTTTTATTTTTGAACGTCAGTTCACATTTGTAGGTGGATCATCAGTGTTAGAGCTAAAATTAGCATGTTTAAAGTGATTTTCATGCTTCCAGGGGCACGGGAAGTTAATTAAATACCATTTGGAGGCATTTAATGTTCGAGCAAAAACGGCTGATTTTCAACAAAAGAGATAACACCCCCCCATTACGTCATGCTTCAGAAATGTGGAAAATGGTCCGTTTTCAAATGTTTTATTTTTGAACGTCAGTTCACATTTGTAGGTGGATCATCAGTGTTAGAGCTAAAATTAGCATGTTTAAAGTGATTTTCATGCTTCCAGGGGCCCAAAACACAAGATTTATGGAATGGTTAAAAGTGCATGAAAATGGCCAATTTACTCACTCTGAGTTCTCAAAAAGGGTTTCTTCACCCCGGGAAGTTAATTAAATACCATTTGGAGGCATTTAATGTTCGAGCAAAAACGGCTGATTTTCGACAAAAGAGATAATACCCCCCCATTACGTCATGCTTCAGAAATGTGGAAAATGGTCCTTTTTCAAATGTTTTATTTTTGAACGTCAGTTCACATATGTAGGTGGATCATCAGTGTTAGAGCTCAAATTAGCATGTTTAAAGTGATTTTCATGCTTCCAGGGGCTCGGGAAGTTAATTAAATACCATTTGGAGGCATTTAATGTTCGAGCAAAAACGGCTGATTTTCGACAAAAGAGATAACACCCCCCCATTACGTCATGCTTCAGAAATGTGGAAAATGGTCCGTTTTCAAATGTTTTATTTTTGAACGTCAGTTCACATTTGTAGGTGGATCATCAGTGTTAGAGCTAAAATTAGCATGTTTAAAGTGATTTTCATGCTTCCAGGGGCTCGGGAAGTGAAATAAATACCATTTGGAGGCATTTAATGTTCGAGCAAAAACGGCTGATTTTCGACAAAAGAGATAACACCCCCCCATTACGTCATGCTTCAGAAATGTGGAAAATGGTCCGTTTTCAAATGTTTTATTTTTGAACGTCAGTTCACAATTGTAGGTGGATCATCAGTGTTAGAGCTAAAATTAGCATGTTTAAAGTGATTTTCATGCTTCCAGGGGCTCGGGAAGGTAATTAAATACCATTTGGAGGCATTTAATGTTCGAGCAAAAACGGCTGATTTTCGACAAAAGAGATAACACCCCCCCATTACGTCATGCTTCAGAAATGTGGAAAATGGTCCGTTTTCAAATGTTTTATTTTTGAACGTCAGTTCACATTTGTAGGTGGATCATCAGTGTTAGAGCTAAAATTAGCATGTTTAAAGTGATTTTCATGCTTCCAGGGGCTCGGGAAGTTAATTAAATACCATTTGGAGGCATTTAATGTTCGAGCAAAAACGGCTGATTTTCGACAAAAGAGATAACACCCACCCATTACGTCATGCTTCAGAAATGTGGAAAATGGTCCGTTTTCAAATGTTTTATTTTTGAACGTCAGTTCACATTTGTAGGTGGATCATCAGTGTTAGAGCTAAAATTAGCATGTTTAAAGTGATTTTCATGCTTCCAGGGGCTAGGGAAGTTAATTAAATACCATTTGGAGGCATTTAATGTTCGAGCAAAAACGGCTGATTTTCGACAAAAGAGATAACACCCCCCCATTACGTCATGCTTCAGAAATGTGGAAAATGGTCCGTTTTCAAATGTTTTATTTTTGAACGTCAGTTCACATTCGTAGGTGGATCATCAGTGTTAGAGCTAAAATTAGCATGTTTAAAGTGATTTTCATGCTTCCAGGGGCCCAAAACACAAGATTAATGGAATGGTTAAAAGTGCATGAAAATGGCCAATTTACTCACTCTGAGTTCTCAAAAAGGGTTTCTTCACCCCGGGAAGTGAAATAAATACCATTTGGAGGCATTTAATGTTCGAGCAAAAACGGCTGATTTTCGACAAAAGAGATAACACCCCCCCATTACGTCATGCTTCAGAAATGTGGAAAATGGTCCGTTTTCAAATGTTTTATTTTTGAACGTCAGTTCACATTTGTAGGTGGATCATCAGTGTTAGAGCTAAAATTAGCATGTTTAAAGTGATTTTCATGCTTCCAGGGGCTCGGGAAGTTAATTAAATACCATTTGGAGGCATTTAATGTTCGAGCAAAAACGGCTGATTTTCAACAAAAGAGATAACACCCCCCCATTACGTCATGCTTCAGAAATGTGGAAAATGGTCCGTTTTCAAATGTTTTATTTTTGAACGTCAGTTCACATTTGTAGGTGGATCATCAGTGTTAGAGCTAAAATTAGCATGTTTAAAGTGATTTTCATGCTTCCAGGGGCCCAAAACACAAGATTTATGGAATGGTTAAAAGTGCATGAAAATGGCCAATTTACTCACTCTGAGTTTTCAAAAAGGGTTTCTTCACCCCGGGAAGTTAATTAAATACCATTTGGAAGCATTTAATGTTCGAGCAAAAACGGCTGATTTTCGACAAAAGAGATAACACCCCCCCATTACGTCATGCTTCAGAAATGTGGAAAATGGTCCTTTTTCAAATGTTTTATTTTTGAACGTCAGTTCACATATGTAGGTGGATCATCAGTGTTAGAGCTCAAATTAGCATGTTTAAAGTGATTTTCATGCTTCCAGGGGCTCGGGAAGTTAATTAAATACCATTTGGAGGCATTTAATGTTCGAGCAAAAACGGCTGATTTTCGACAAAAGAGATAACACCCCCCCATTACGTCATGCTTCAGAAATGTGGAAAATGGTCCGTTTTCAAATGTTTTATTTTTGAACGTCAGTTCACATTTGTAGGTGGATCATCAGTGTTAGAGCTAAAATTAGCATGTTTAAAGTGATTTTCATGCTTCCAGGGGCTCGGGAAGTGAAATAAATACCATTTGGAGGCATTTAATGTTCGAGCAAAAACGGCTGATTTTCGACAAAAGAGATAACACCCCCCCATTACGTCATGCTTCAGAAATGTGGAAAATGGTCCGTTTTCAAATGTTTTATTTTTGAACGTCAGTTCACATTTGTAGGTGGATCATCAGTGTTAGAGCTAAAATTAGCATGTTTAAAGTGATTTTCATGCTTCCAGGGGCTCGGGAAGTTAATTAAATACCATTTGGAGGCATTTAATGTTCGAACAAAAACGGCTGATTTTCAACAAAAGAGATAACACCCCCCCATTACGTCATGCTTCAGAAATGTGGAAAATGGTCCGTTTTCAAATGTTTTATTTTTGAACGTCAGTTCACATTTGTAGGTGGATCATCAGTGTTAGAGCTAAAATTAGCATGTTTAAAGTGATTTTCATGCTTCCAGGGGCTCGGGAAGTGAAATAAATACCATTTGGAGGCATTTAATGTTCGAGCAAAAACGGCTGATTTTCGACAAAAGAGATAACACCCCCCCATTACGTCATGCTTCAGAAATGTGGAAAATGGTCCGTTTTCAAATGTTTTATTTTTGAACGTCAGTTCACATTTGTAGGTGGATCATCAGTGTTAGAGCTAAAATTAGCATGTTTAAAGTGATTTTCATGCTTCCAGGGGCTCGGGAAGTTAATTAAATACCATTTGGAGGCATTTAATGTTCGAACAAAAACGGCTGATTTTCGACAAAAGAGATAACACCCCCCCATTACGTCATGCTTCAGAAATGTGCAAAATGGTCCGTTTTCAAATGTTTTATTTTTGAGCGTCAGTTCACATTTGTAGGTGGATCATCAGTGTTAGAGCTAAAATTAGCATGTTTAAAGTGATTTTCATGCTTCCAGGGGCTCGGGAAGTTAATTAAATACCATTTGGAGGCATTTAATGTTCGAGCAAAAACGGCTGATTTTCGACAAAAGAGATAACACCCACCCATTACGTCATGCTTCAGAAATGTGGAAAATGGTCCGTTTTCAAATGTTTTATTTTTGAACGTCAGTTCACATTTGTAGGTGGATCATCAGTGTTAGAGCTAAAATTAGCATGTTTAAAGTGATTTTCATGCTTCCAGGGGCTAGGGAAGTTAATTAAATACCATTTGGAGGCATTTAATGTTCGAGCAAAAACGGCTGATTTTCGACAAAAGAGATAACACCCCCCCATTACGTCATGCTTCAGAAATGTGGAAAATGGTCCGTTTTCAAATGTTTTATTTTTGAACGTCAGTTCACATTTGTAGGTGGATCATCAGTGTTAGAGCTACAATTAGCATGTTTAAAGTGATTTTCATGCTTCCAGGGGCCCAAAACACAAGATTAATGGAATGGTTAAAAGTGCATGAAAATGGCCAATTTACTCACTCTGAGTTCTCAAAAAGGGTTTCTTCACCCCGGGAAGTGAAATAAATACCATTTGGAGGCATTTAATGTTCGAGCAAAAACGGCTGATTTTCGACAAAAGAGATAACACCCCCCATTACGTCATGCTTCAGAAATGTGGAAAATGGTCCGTTTTCAAATGTTTTATTTTTGAACGTCAGTTCACATTTGTAGGTGGATCATCAGTGTTAGAGCTAAAATTAGCATGTTTAAAGTGATTTTCATGCTTCCAGGGGCTCGGGAAGTTAATTAAATACCATTTGGAGGCATTTAATGTTCGAGCAAAAACGGCTGATTTTCGACAAAAGAGATAACACCCCCCCATTACGTCATGCTTCAGAAATGTGGAAAATGGTCCGTTTTCAAATGTTTTATTTTTGAACGTCAGTTCACATTTGTAGGTGGATCATCAGTGTTAGAGCTAAAATTAGCATGTTTAAAGTGATTTTCATGCTTCCAGGGGCTCGGGAAGTTAATTAAATACCATTTGGAGGCATTTAATGTTCGAGCAAAAACGGCTGATTTTCGACAAAAGAGATAACACCCCCCCATTACGTCATGCTTCAGAAATGTGGAAAATGGTCCGTTTTCAAATGTTTTATTTTTGAACGTCAGTTCACATTTGTAGGTGGATCATCAGTGTTAGAGCTAAAATTAGCATGTTTAAAGTGATTTTCATGCTTCCAGGGGCCCAAAACACAAGATTTATGGAATGGTTAAAAGTGCATGAAAATGGCCAATTTACTCACTCTGAGTTCTCAAAAAGGGTTTCTTCACCCCGGGAAGTTAATTAAATACCATTTGGAGGCATTTAATGTTCGAGCAAAAACGGCTGATTTTCGACAAAAGAGATAACACCCCCCCATTACGTCATGCTTCAGAAATGTGGAAAATGGTCCGTTTTCAAATGTTTTATTTTTGAACGTCAGTTCACATTTGTAGGTGGATCATCAGTGTTAGAGCTAAAATTAGCATGTTTAAAGTGATTTTCATGCTTCCAGGGGCTCGGGAAGTTAATTAAATACCATTTGGAGGCATTTAATGTTCGAGCAAAAACGGCTGTTTTTCGACAAAAGAGATAACACCCCCCCATTACGTCATGCTTCAGAAATGTGGAAAATGGTCCGTTTTCAAATGTTTTATTTTTGAACGTCAGTTCACATTTGTAGGTGGATCATCAGTGTTAGAGCTAAAATTAGCATGTTTAAAGTGATTTTCATGCTTCCAGGGGCCCAAAACACAAGATTAATGGAATGGTTAAAAGTGCATGAAAATGGCCAATTTACTCACTCTGAGTTCTCAAAAAGGGTTTCTTCCGCCCCGGGAAGTGAAATAAATACCATTTGGAGGCATTTAATGTTCGAGCAAAAACGGCTGATTTTCGACAAAAGAGATAACACCCCCCCATTACGTCATGCTTCAGAAATGTGGAAAATGGTCCGTTTTCAAATGTTTTATTTTTGAACGTCAGTTCACATTTGTAGGTGGATCATCAGTGTTAGAGCTAAAATTAGCATGTTTAAAGTGATTTTCATGCTTCCAGGGGCTCGGGAAGTTAATTAAATACCATTTGGAGGCATTTAATGTTCGAGCAAAAACGGCTGATTTTCAACAAAAGAGATAACACCCCCCCATTACGTCATGCTTCAGAAATGTGGAAAATGGTCCGTTTTCAAATGTTTTATTTTTGAACGTCAGTTCACATTTGTAGGTGGATCATCAGTGTTAGAGCTAAAATTAGCATGTTTAAAGTGATTTTCATGCTTCCAGGGGCCCAAAACACAAGATTTATGGAATGGTTAAAAGTGCATGAAAATGGCCAATTTACTCACTCTGAGTTCTCAAAAAGGGTTTCTTCACCCCGGGAAGTTAATTAAATACCATTTGGAAGCATTTAATGTTCGAGCAAAAACGGCTGATTTTCGACAAAAGAGATAACACCCCCCCATTACGTCATGCTTCAGAAATGTGGAAAATGGTCCTTTTTCAAATGTTTTATTTTTGAACGTCAGTTCACATATGTAGGTGGATCATCAGTGTTAGAGCTCAAATTAGCATGTTTAAAGTGATTTTCATGCTTCCAGGGGCTCGGGAAGTTAATTAAATACCATTTGGAGGCATTTAATGTTCGAGCAAAAACGGCTGATTTTCGACAAAAGAGATAACACCCCCCCATTACGTCATGCTTCAGAAATGTGGAAAATGGTCCGTTTTCAAATGTTTTATTTTTGAACGTCAGTTCACATTTGTAGGTGGATCATCAGTGTTAGAGCTAAAATTAGCATGTTTAAAGTGATTTTCATGCTTCCAGAGGCTCGGGAAGTGAAATAAATACCATTTGGAGGCATTTAATGTTCGAGCAAAAACGGCTGATTTTCGACAAAAGAGATAACACCCCCCCATTACGTCATGCTTCAGAAATGTGGAAAATGGTCCGTTTTCAAATGTTTTATTTTTGAACGTCAGTTCACAATTGTAGGTGGATCATCAGTGTTAGAGCTAAAATTAGCATGTTTAAAGTGATTTTCATGCTTCCAGGGGCTCGGGAAGTTAATTAAATACCATTTGGAGGCATTTAATGTTCGAGCAAAAACGGCTGATTTTCGACAAAAGAGATAACACCCCCCCATTACGTCATGCTTCAGAAATGTGGAAAATGGTCCGTTTTCAAATGTTTTATTTTTGAACGTCAGTTCACATTTGTAGGTGGATCATCAGTGTTAGAGCTAAAATTAGCATGTTTAAAGTGATTTTCATGCTTCCAGGGGCTCGGGAAGTTAATTAAATACCATTTGGAGGCATTTAATGTTCGAGCAAAAACGGCTGATTTTCGACAAAAGAGATAACACCCACCCATTACGTCATGCTTCAGAAATGTGGAAAATGGTCCGTTTTCAAATGTTTTATTTTTGAACGTCAGTTCACATTTGTAGGTGGATCATCAGTGTTAGAGCTAAAATTAGCATGTTTAAAGTGATTTTCATGCTTCCAGGGGCTCGGGAAGTTAATTAAATACCATTTGGAGGCATTTAATGTTCGAGCAAAAACGGCTGATTTTCAACAAAAGAGATAACACCCCCCCATTACGTCATGCTTCAGAAATGTGGAAAATGGTCCGTTTTCAAATGTTTTATTTTTGAACGTCAGTTCACATTTGTAGGTGGATCATCAGTGTTAGAGCTAAAATTAGCATGTTTAAAGTGATTTTCATGCTTCCAGGGGCCCAAAACACAAGATTTATGGAATGGTTAAAAGTGCATGAAAATGGCCAATTTACTCACTCTGAGTTCTCAAAAAGGGTTTCTTCACCCCGGGAAGTTAATTAAATACCATTTGGAAGCATTTAATGTTCGAGCAAAAACGGCTGATTTTCGACAAAAGAGATAACACCCCCCCATTACGTCATGCTTCAGAAATGTGGAAAATGGTCCTTTTTCAAATGTTTTATTTTTGAACGTCAGTTCACATATGTAGGTGGATCATCAGTGTTAGAGCTCAAATTAGCATGTTTAAAGTGATTTTCATGCTTCCAGGGGCTCGGGAAGTTAATTAAATACCATTTGGAGGCATTTAATGTTCGAGCAAAAACGGCTGATTTTCGACAAAAGAGATAACACCCCCCCATTACGTCATGCTTCAGAAATGTGGAAAATGGTCCGTTTTCAAATGTTTTATTTTTGAACGTCAGTTCACATTTGTAGGTGGATCATCAGTGTTAGAGCTAAAATTAGCATGTTTAAAGTGATTTTCATGCTTCCAGGGGCTCGGGAAGTGAAATAAATACCATTTGGAGGCATTTAATGTTCGAGCAAAAACGGCTGATTTTCGACAAAAGAGATAACACCCCCCCATTACGTCATGCTTCAGAAATGTGGAAAATGGTCCGTTTTCAAATGTTTTATTTTTGAACGTCAGTTCACATTTGTAGGTGGATCATCAGTGTTAGAGCTAAAATTAGCATGTTTAAAGTGATTTTCATGCTTCCAGGGGCTCGGGAAGTTAATTAAATACCATTTGGAGGCATTTAATGTTCGAACAAAAACGGCTGATTTTCGACAAAAGAGATAACACCCCCCCATTACGTCATGCTTCAGAAATGTGGAAAATGGTCCGTTTTCAAATGTTTTATTTTTGAGCGTCAGTTCACATTTGTAGGTGGATCATCAGTGTTAGAGCTAAAATTAGCATGTTTAAAGTGATTTTCATGCTTCCAGGGGCTCGGGAAGTTAATTAAATACCATTTGGAGGCATTTAATGTTCGAGCAAAAACGGCTGATTTTCGACAAAAGAGATAACACCCACCCATTACGTCATGCTTCAGAAATGTGGAAAATGGTCCGTTTTCAAATGTTTTATTTTTGAACGTCAGTTCACATTTGTAGGTGGATCATCAGTGTTAGAGCTAAAATTAGCATGTTTAAAGTGATTTTCATGCTTCCAGGGGCTAGGGAAGTTAATTAAATACCATTTGGAGGCATTTAATGTTCGAGCAAAAACGGCTGATTTTCGACAAAAGAGATAACACCCCCCCATTACGTCATGCTTCAGAAATGTGGAAAATGGTCCGTTTTCAAATGTTTTATTTTTGAACGTCAGTTCACATTTGTAGGTGGATCATCAGTGTTAGAGCTACAATTAGCATGTTTAAAGTGATTTTCATGCTTCCAGGGGCCCAAAACACAAGATTAATGGAATGGTTAAAAGTGCATGAAAATGGCCAATTTACTCACTCTGAGTTCTCAAAAAGGGTTTCTTCACCCCGGGAAGTGAAATAAATACCATTTGGAGGCATTTAATGTTCGAGCAAAAACGGCTGATTTTCGACAAAAGAGATAACACCCCCCATTACGTCATGCTTCAGAAATGTGGAAAATGGTCCGTTTTCAAATGTTTTATTTTTGAACGTCAGTTCACATTTGTAGGTGGATCATCAGTGTTAGAGCTAAAATTAGCATGTTTAAAGTGATTTTCATGCTTCCAGGGGCTCGGGAAGTTAATTAAATACCATTTGGAGGCATTTAATGTTCGAGCAAAAACGGCTGATTTTCGACAAAAGAGATAACACCCCCCCATTACGTCATGCTTCAGAAATGTGGAAAATGGTCCGTTTTCAAATGTTTTATTTTTGAACGTCAGTTCACATTTGTAGGTGGATCATCAGTGTTAGAGCTAAAATTAGCATGTTTAAAGTGATTTTCATGCTTCCAGGGGCTCGGGAAGTTAATTAAATACCATTTGGAGGCATTTAATGTTCGAGCAAAAACGGCTGATTTTCGACAAAAGAGATAACACCCCCCCATTACGTCATGCTTCAGAAATGTGGAAAATGGTCCGTTTTCAAATGTTTTATTTTTGAACGTCAGTTCACATTTGTAGGTGGATCATCAGTGTTAGAGCTAAAATTAGCATGTTTAAAGTGATTTTCATGCTTCCAGGGGCCCAAAACACAAGATTTATGGAATGGTTAAAAGTGCATGAAAATGGCCAATTTACTCACTCTGAGTTCTCAAAAAGGGTTTCTTCACCCCGGGAAGTTAATTAAATACCATTTGGAGGCATTTAATGTTCGAGCAAAAACGGCTGATTTTCGACAAAAGAGATAACACCCCCCCATTACGTCATGCTTCAGAAATGTGGAAAATGGTCCGTTTTCAAATGTTTTATTTTTGAACGTCAGTTCACATTTGTAGGTGGATCATCAGTGTTAGAGCTAAAATTAGCATGTTTAAAGTGATTTTCATGCTTCCAGGGGCTCGGGAAGTTAATTAAATACCATTTGGAGGCATTTAATGTTCGAGCAAAAACGGCTGTTTTTCGACAAAAGAGATAACACCCCCCCATTACGTCATGCTTCAGAAATGTGGAAAATGGTCCGTTTTCAAATGTTTTATTTTTGAACGTCAGTTCACATTTGTAGGTGGATCATCAGTGTTAGAGCTAAAATTAGCATGTTTAAAGTGATTTTCATGCTTCCAGGGGCCCAAAACACAAGATTAATGGAATGGTTAAAAGTGCATGAAAATGGCCAATTTACTCACTCTGAGTTCTCAAAAAGGGTTTCTTCCGCCCCGGGAAGTGAAATAAATACCATTTGGAGGCATTTAATGTTCGAGCAAAAACGGCTGATTTTCGACAAAAGAGATAACACCCCCCCATTACGTCATGCTTCAGAAATGTGGAAAATGGTCCGTTTTCAAATGTTTTATTTTTGAACGTCAGTTCACATTTGTAGGTGGATCATCAGTGTTAGAGCTAAAATTAGCATGTTTAAAGTGATTTTCATGCTTCCAGGGGCTCGGGAAGTTAATTAAATACCATTTGGAGGCATTTAATGTTCGAGCAAAAACGGCTGATTTTCAACAAAAGAGATAACACCCCCCCATTACGTCATGCTTCAGAAATGTGGAAAATGGTCCGTTTTCAAATGTTTTATTTTTGAACGTCAGTTCACATTTGTAGGTGGATCATCAGTGTTAGAGCTAAAATTAGCATGTTTAAAGTGATTTTCATGCTTCCAGGGGCCCAAAACACAAGATTTATGGAATGGTTAAAAGTGCATGAAAATGGCCAATTTACTCACTCTGAGTTCTCAAAAAGGGTTTCTTCACCCCGGGAAGTTAATTAAATACCATTTGGAAGCATTTAATGTTCGAGCAAAAACGGCTGATTTTCGACAAAAGAGATAACACCCCCCCATTACGTCATGCTTCAGAAATGTGGAAAATGGTCCTTTTTCAAATGTTTTATTTTTGAACGTCAGTTCACATATGTAGGTGGATCATCAGTGTTAGAGCTCAAATTAGCAGGTTTAAAGTGATTTTCATGCTTCCAGGGGCTCGGGAAGTTAATTAAATACCATTTGGAGGCATTTAATGTTCGAGCAAAAACGGCTGATTTTCGACAAAAGAGATAACACCCCCCCATTACGTCATGCTTCAGAAATGTGGAAAATGGTCCGTTTTCAAATGTTTTATTTTTGAACGTCAGTTCACATTTGTAGGTGGATCATCAGTGTTAGAGCTAAAATTAGCATGTTTAAAGTGATTTTCATGCTTCCAGGGGCTCGGGAAGTGAAATAAATACCATTTGGAGGCATTTAATGTTCGAGCAAAAACGGCTGATTTTCGACAAAAGAGATAACACCCCCCCATTACGTCATGCTTCAGAAATGTGGAAAATGGTCCGTTTTCAAATGTTTTATTTTTGAACGTCAGTTCACAATTGTAGGTGGATCATCAGTGTTAGAGCTAAAATTAGCATGTTTAAAGTGATTTTCATGCTTCCAGGGGCTCGGGAAGGTAATTAAATACCATTTGGAGGCATTTAATGTTCGAGCAAAAACGGCTGATTTTCGACAAAAGAGATAACACCCCCCCATTACGTCATGCTTCAGAAATGTGGAAAATGGTCCGTTTTCAAATGTTTTATTTTTGAACGTCAGTTCACATTTGTAGGTGGATCATCAGTGTTAGAGCTAAAATTAGCATGTTTAAAGTGATTTTCATGCTTCCAGGGGCTCGGGAAGTTAATTAAATACCATTTGGAGGCATTTAATGTTCGAGCAAAAACGGCTGATTTTCGACAAAAGAGATAACACCCACCCATTACGTCATGCTTCAGAAATGTGGAAAATGGTCCGTTTTCAAATGTTTTATTTTTGAACGTCAGTTCACATTTGTAGGTGGATCATCAGTGTTAGAGCTAAAATTAGCATGTTTAAAGTGATTTTCATGCTTCCAGGGGCTAGGGAAGTTAATTAAATACCATTTGGAGGCATTTAATGTTCGAGCAAAAACGGCTGATTTTCGACAAAAGAGATAACACCCCCCCATTACGTCATGCTTCAGAAATGTGGAAAATGGTCCGTTTTCAAATGTTTTATTTTTGAACGTCAGTTCACATTTGTAGGTGGATCATCAGTGTTAGAGCTAAAATTAGCATGTTTAAAGTGATTTTCATGCTTCCAGGGGCCCAAAACACAAGATTAATGGAATGGTTAAAAGTGCATGAAAATGGCCAATTTACTCACTCTGAGTTCTCAAAAAGGGTTTCTTCACCCCGGGAAGTGAAATAAATACCATTTGGAGGCATTTAATGTTCGAGCAAAAACGGCTGATTTTCGACAAAAGAGATAACACCCCCCCATTACGTCATGCTTCAGAAATGTGGAAAATGGTCCGTTTTCAAATGTTTTATTTTTGAACGTCAGTTCACATTTGTAGGTGGATCATCAGTGTTAGAGCTAAAATTAGCATGTTTAAAGTGATTTTCATGCTTCCAGGGGCTCGGGAAGTTAATTAAATACCATTTGGAGGCATTTAATGTTCGAGCAAAAACGGCTGATTTTCAACAAAAGAGATAACACCCCCCCATTACGTCATGCTTCAGAAATGTGGAAAATGGTCCGTTTTCAAATGTTTTATTTTTGAACGTCAGTTCACATTTGTAGGTGGATCATCAGTGTTAGAGCTAAAATTAGCATGTTTAAAGTGATTTTCATGCTTCCAGGGGCCCAAAACACAAGATTTATGGAATGGTTAAAAGTGCATGAAAATGGACAATTTACTCACTCTGAGTTCTCAAAAAGGGTTTCTTCACCCCGGGAAGTTAATTAAATACCATTTGGAAGCATTTAATGTTCGAGCAAAAACGGCTGATTTTCGACAAAAGAGATAACACCCCCCCATTACGTCATGCTTCAGAAATGTGGAAAATGGTCCTTTTTCAAATGTTTTATTTTTGAACGTCAGTTCACATATGTAGGTGGATCATCAGTGTTAGAGCTCAAATTAGCATGTTTAAAGTGATTTTCATGCTTCCAGGGGCTCGGGAAGTTAATTAAATACCATTTGGAGGCATTTAATGTTCGAGCAAAAACGGCTGATTTTCGACAAAAGAGATAACACCCCCCCATTACGTCATGCTTCAGAAATGTGGAAAATGGTCCGTTTTCAAATGTTTTATTTTTGAACGTCAGTTCACATTTGTAGGTGGATCATCAGTGTTAGAGCTAAAATTAGCATGTTTAAAGTGATTTTCATGCTTCCAGGGGCTCGGGAAGTGAAATAAATACCATTTGGAGGCATTTAATGTTCGAGCAAAAACGGCTGATTTTCGACAAAAGAGATAACACCCCCCCATTACGTCATGCTTCAGAAATGTGGAAAATGGTCCGTTTTCAAATGTTTTATTTTTGAACGTCAGTTCACATTTGTAGGTGGATCATCAGTGTTAGAGCTAAAATTAGCATGTTTAAAGTGATTTTCATGCTTCCAGGGGCTCGGGAAGTTAATTAAATACCATTTGGAGGCATTTAATGTTCGAACAAAAACGGCTGATTTTCGACAAAAGAGATAACACCCCCCCATTACGTCATGCTTCAGAAATGTGGAAAATGGTCCGTTTTCAAATGTTTTATTTTTGAGCATCAGTTCACATTTGTAGGTGGATCATCAGTGTTAGAGCTAAAATTAGCATGTTTAAAGTGATTTTCATGCTTCCAGGGGCTCGGGAAGTTAATTAAATACCATTTGGAGGCATTTAATGTTCGAGCAAAAACGGCTGATTTTCGACAAAAGAGATAACACCCACCCATTACGTCATGCTTCAGAAATGTGGAAAATGGTCCGTTTTCAAATGTTTTATTTTTGAACGTCAGTTCACATTTGTAGGTGGATCATCAGTGTTAGAGCTAAAATTAGCATGTTTAAAGTGATTTTCATGCTTCCAGGGGCTAGGGAAGTTAATTAAATACCATTTGGAGGCATTTAATGTTCGAGCAAAAACGGCTGATTTTCGACAAAAGAGATAACACCCCCCCATTACGTCATGCTTCAGAAATGTGGAAAATGGTCCGTTTTCAAATGTTTTATTTTTGAACGTCAGTTCACATTTGTAGGTGGATCATCAGTGTTAGAGCTACAATTAGCATGTTTAAAGTGATTTTCATGCTTCCAGGGGCCCAAAACACAAGATTAATGGAATGGTTAAAAGTGCATGAAAATGGCCAATTTACTCACTCTGAGTTCTCAAAAAGGGTTTCTTCACCCCGGGAAGTGAAATAAATACCATTTGGAGGCATTTAATGTTCGAGCAAAAACGGCTGATTTTCGACAAAAGAGATAACACCCCCCATTACGTCATGCTTCAGAAATGTGGAAAATGGTCCGTTTTCAAATGTTTTATTTTTGAACGTCAGTTCACATTTGTAGGTGGATCATCAGTGTTAGAGCTAAAATTAGCATGTTTAAAGTGATTTTCATGCTTCCAGGGGCTCGGGAAGTTAATTAAATACCATTTGGAGGCATTTAATGTTCGAGCAAAAACGGCTGATTTTCGACAAAAGAGATAACACCCCCCCATTACGTCATGCTTCAGAAATGTGGAAAATGGTCCGTTTTCAAATGTTTTATTTTTGAACGTCAGTTCACATTTGTAGGTGGATCATCAGTGTTAGAGCTAAAATTAGCATGTTTAAAGTGATTTTCATGCTTCCAGGGGCTCGGGAAGTTAATTAAATACCATTTGGAGGCATTTAATTTTCGAGCAAAAACGGCTGATTTTCGACAAAAGAGATAACACCCCCCCATTACGTCATGCTTCAGAAATGTGGAAAATGGTCCGTTTTCAAATGTTTTATTTTTGAACGTCAGTTCACATTTGTAGGTGGATCATCAGTGTTAGAGCTAAAATTAGCATGTTTAAAGTGATTTTCATGCTTCCAGGGGCCCAAAACACAAGATTTATGGAATGGTTAAAAGTGCATGAAAATGGCCAATTTACTCACTCTGAGTTCTCAAAAAGGGTTTCTTCACCCCGGGAAGTTAATTAAATACCATTTGGAGGCATTTAATGTTCGAGCAAAAACGGCTGATTTTCGACAAAAGAGATAACACCCCCCCATTACGTCATGCTTCAGAAATGTGGAAAATGGTCCGTTTTCAAATGTTTTATTTTTGAACGTCAGTTCACATTTGTAGGTGGATCATCAGTGTTAGAGCTAAAATTAGCATGTTTAAAGTGATTTTCATGCTTCCAGGGGCTCGGGAAGTTAATTAAATACCATTTGGAGGCATTTAATGTTCGAGCAAAAACGGCTGTTTTTCGACAAAAGAGATAACACCCCCCCATTACGTCATGCTTCAGAAATGTGGAAAATGGTCCGTTTTCAAATGTTTTATTTTTGAACGTCAGTTCACATTTGTAGGTGGATCATCAGTGTTAGAGCTAAAATTAGCATGTTTAAAGTGATTTTCATGCTTCCAGGGGCCCAAAACACAAGATTAATGGAATGGTTAAAAGTGCATGAAAATGGCCAATTTACTCACTCTGAGTTCTCAAAAAGGGTTTCTTCCGCCCCGGGAAGTGAAATAAATACCATTTGGAGGCATTTAATGTTCGAGCAAAAACGGCTGATTTTCGACAAAAGAGATAACACCCCCCCATTACGTCATGCTTCAGAAATGTGGAAAATGGTCCGTTTTCAAATGTTTTATTTTTGAACGTCAGTTCACATTTGTAGGTGGATCATCAGTGTTAGAGCTAAAATTAGCATGTTTAAAGTGATTTTCATGCTTCCAGGGGCTCGGGAAGTTAATTAAATACCATTTGGAGGCATTTAATGTTCGAGCAAAAACGGCTGATTTTCAACAAAAGAGATAACACCCCCCCATTACGTCATGCTTCAGAAATGTGGAAAATGGTCCGTTTTCAAATGTTTTATTTTTGAACGTCAGTTCACATTTGTAGGTGGATCATCAGTGTTAGAGCTAAAATTAGCATGTTTAAAGTGATTTTCATGCTTCCAGGGGCCCAAAACACAAGATTTATGGAATGGTTAAAAGTGCATGAAAATGGCCAATTTACTCACTCTGAGTTCTCAAAAAGGGTTTCTTCACCCCGGGAAGTGAAATAAATACCATTTGGAGGCATTTAATGTTCGAGCAAAAACGGCTGATTTTCGACAAAAGAGATAACACCCCCCCATTACGTCATGCTTCAGAAATGTGGAAAATGGTCCTTTTTCAAATGTTTTATTTTTGAACGTCAGTTCACATATGTAGGTGGATCATCAGTGTTAGAGCTCAAATTAGCATGTTTAAAGTGATTTTCATGCTTCCAGGGGCTCGGGAAGTTAATTAAATACCATTTGGAGGCATTTAATGTTCGAGCAAAAACGGCTGATTTTCGACAAAAGAGATAACACCCCCCCATTACGTCATGCTTCAGAAATGTGGAAAATGGTCCGTTTTCAAATGTTTTATTTTTGAACGTCAGTTCACATTTGTAGGTGGATCATCAGTGTTAGAGCTAAAATTAGCATGTTTAAAGTGATTTTCATGCTTCCAGAGGCTCGGGAAGTGAAATAAATACCATTTGGAGGCATTTAATGTTCGAGCAAAAACGGCTGATTTTCGACAAAAGAGATAACACCCCCCCATTACGTCATGCTTCAGAAATGTGGAAAATGGTCCGTTTTCAAATGTTTTATTTTTGAACGTCAGTTCACAATTGTAGGTGGATCATCAGTGTTAGAGCTAAAATTAGCATGTTTAAAGTGATTTTCATGCTTCCAGGGGCTCGGGAAGTTAATTAAATACCATTTGGAGGCATTTAATGTTCGAGCAAAAACGGCTGATTTTCGACAAAAGAGATAACACCCCCCCATTACGTCATGCTTCAAAAATGTGGAAAATGGTCCGTTTTCAAATGTTTTATTTTTGAACGTCAGTTCACATTTGTAGGTGGATCATCAGTGTTAGAGCTAAAATTAGCATGTTTAAAGTGATTTTCATGCTTCCAGGGGCTCGGGAAGTTAATTAAATACCATTTGGAGGCATTTAATGTTCGAGCAAAAACGGCTGATTTTCGACAAAAGAGATAACACCCACCCATTACGTCATGCTTCAGAAATGTGGAAAATGGTCCGTTTTCAAATGTTTTATTTTTGAACGTCAGTTCACATTTGTAGGTGGATCATCAGTGTTAGAGCTAAAATTAGCATGTTTAAAGTGATTTTCATGCTTCCAGGGGCTCGGGAAGTTAATTAAATACCATTTGGAGGCATTTAATGTTCGAGCAAAAACGGCTGATTTCTGACAAAAGAGATAACACCCCCCCATTACGTCATGCTTCAGAAATGTGGAAAATGGTCAGTTTTCAAATGTTTTATTTTTGAACGTCAGTTCACATTTGTAGGTGGATCATCAGTGTTAGAGCTAAAATTAGCATGTTTAAAGTGATTTTCATGCTTCCAGGGGCCCTAAACACAAGATTTATGGAATGGTTAAAAGTGCATGAAAATGGCCAATTTACTCACTCTGAGTTCTCAAAAAGGGTTTCTTCACCCCGGGAAGTTAATTAAATACCATTTGGAAGCATTTAATGTTCGAGCAAAAACGGCTGATTTTCGACAAAAGAGATAACACCCCCCCATTACGTCATGCTTCAGAAATGTGGAAAATGGTCCTTTTTCAAATGTTTTATTTTTGAACGTCAGTTCACATATGTAGGTGGATCATCAGTGTTAGAGCTCAAATTAGCATGTTTAAAGTGATTTTCATGCTTCCAGGGGCTCGGGAAGTTAATTAAATACCATTTGGAGGCATTTAATGTTCGAGCAAAAACGGCTGATTTTCGACAAAAGAGATAACACCCCCCCATTACGTCATGCTTCAGAAATGTGGAAAATGGTCCGTTTTCAAATGTTTTATTTTTGAACGTCAGTTCACATTTGTAGGTGGATCATCAGTGTTAGAGCTAAAATTAGCATGTTTAAAGTGATTTTCATGCTTCCAGGGGCTCGGGAAGTGAAATAAATACCATTTGGAGGCATTTAATGTTCGAGCAAAAACGGCTGATTTTCGACAAAAGAGATAACACCCCCCCATTACGTCATGCTTCAGAAATGTGGAAAATGGTCCGTTTTCAAATGTTTTATTTTTGAATGTCAGTTCACAATTGTAGGTGGATCATCAGTGTTAGAGCTAAAATTAGCATGTTTAAAGTGATTTTCATGCTTCCAGGGGCTCGGGAAGTTAATTAAATACCATTTGGAGGCATTTAATGTTCGAGCAAAAACGGCTGATTTTCGACAAAAGAGATAACACCCCCCCATTACGTCATGCTTCAGAAATGTGGAAAATGGTCCGTTTTCAAATGTTTTATTTTTGAACGTCAGTTCACATTTGTAGGTGGATCATCAGTGTTAGAGCTAAAATTAGCATGTTTAAAGTGATTTTCATGCTTCCAGGGGCTCGGGAAGTTAATTAAATACCATTTGGAGGCATTTAATGTTCGAGCAAAAACGGCTGATTTTCGACAAAAGAGATAACACCCACCCATTACGTCATGCTTCAGAAATGTGGAAAATGGTCCGTTTTCAAATGTTTTATTTTTGAACGTCAGTTCACATTTGTAGGTGGATCATCAGTGTTAGAGCTAAAATTAGCATGTTTAAAGTGATTTTCATGCTTCCAGGGGCTCGGGAAGTTAATTAAATACCATTTGGAGGCATTTAATGTTCGAGCAAAAACGGCTGTTTTTCGACAAAAGAGATAACACCCCCCCATTACGTCATGCTTCAGAAATGTGGAAAATGGTCCGTTTTCAAATGTTTTATTTTTGAACGTCAGTTCACATTTGTAGGTGGATCATCAGTGTTAGAGCTAAAATTAGCATGTTTAAAGTGATTTTCATGCTTCCAGGGGCCCAAAACACAAGATTAATGGAATGGTTAAAAGTGCATGAAAATGGCCAATTTACTCACTCTGAGTTCTCAAAAAGGGTTTCTTCCGCCCCGGGAAGTGAAATAAATACCATTTGGAGGCATTTAATGTTCGAGCAAAAACGGCTGATTTTCGACAAAAGAGATAACACCCCCCCATTACGTCATGCTTCAGAAATGTGGAAAATGGTCCGTTTTCAAATGTTTTATTTTTGAACGTCAGTTCACATTTGTAGGTGGATCATCAGTGTTAGAGCTAAAATTAGCATGTTTAAAGTGATTTTCATGCTTCCAGGGGCTCGGGAAGTTAATTAAATACCATTTGGAGGCATTTAATGTTCGAGCAAAAACGGCTGATTTTCGACAAAAGAGATAACACCCCCCCATTACGTCATGCTTCAGAAATGTGGAAAATGGTCCGTTTTCAAATGTTTTATTTTTGAACGTCAGTTCACATTTGTAGGTGGATCATCAGTGTTAGAGCTAAAATTAGCATGTTTAAAGTGATTTTCATGCTTCCAGGGGCCCTAAACACAAGATTTATGGAATGGTTAAAAGTGCATGAAAATGGCCAATTTACTCACTCTGAGTTCTCAAAAAGGGTTTCTTAACCCCGGGAAGTTAATTAAATACCATTTGGAGGCATTTAATGTTCGAGCAAAAACTGCTGATTTTCGACAAAAGAGATAACACCCCCCCATTACGTCATGCTTCAGAAATGTAGAAAATGGTCCGTTTTCAAATGTTTTATTTTTGAACGTCAGTTCACATTTGTAGGTGGATCATCAGTGTTAGAGCTAAAATTAGCATGTTTAAAGTGATTTTCATGCTTCCAGGGGCCCGAAACACAAGATTTATGGAATGGTTAAAAGTGCATGAAAATGGCCAATTTACTCACTCTGAGTTCTCAAAAAGGGTTTCTTCACCCCGGAAAGTTAATTAAATACCTTTTGGAGGCATTTAATGTTCAAGCAAAAACGGCTGATTTTCGACAAAAGAGATAACATCCCCCCATTACGTCATGCTTCAGAAATGTGGAAAATGGTCCGTTTTCAAATGTTTTATTTTTGAACGTCAGTTCACATTTGTAGGTGGATCATCAGTGTTAGAGCTAAAATTAGCACGTTTAAAGTGATTTTCATGCTTCCAGGGGCTCGGGAAGTGAATTAAATACAATTTGGAGGCATTTAATGTTCAATCAAAAACAGCTGATTTCTGACAAAAGAGATAACACCCCCCCATTACGTCCTGCTTCAGAAATGTGGAAAATGGTCTGTTTTCAAATGTTTTATTTTTGAATATCAGTTCACATTTGTAGGTGGATCATCAGTGGTAGAGCTAAAATTAGCATGTTTAAAGTGATTTTCATGCTTCCAGGGGCCCTAAACACAAGATTTATGGAATGGTTAAAAGTGCATGAAATTTGGCCAATTTACTCACTCTGAGTTCTCAAAAAGGATTTCTTCACCCCGGGAAGTTAATTAAATACCATTTGGAGGCATTTAATGTTCAAGCAAAAACAGCTGATTTTCAACAAGAGATAACACCCCCCCATTACGTCATGCTTCAGAAATGTGGAAAATAGTCCGTTTTCAAATGTTTTATTTTTGAACGTCAGTTCACATTTGTAGGTGGATCATCAGTGTTAGAGCTAAAATTAGCATGTTTAAAGTGATTTTCATGCTTCCAGGGGCTCGGGAAGTTAATTAAATACCATTTGGAGGCATTTAATGTTCGAGCAAAAACGGCTGATTTTCGACAAAAGAGATAACACCCCCCCATTACGTCATGCTTCAGAAATGTGGAAAATGGTCCGTTTTCAAATGTTTTATTTTTGAACGTCAGTTCACATTTGTAGGTGGATCATCAGTGTTAGAGCTAAAATTAGCATGTTTAAAGTGATTTTCATGCTTCCAGGGGCTCGGGAAGTGAAATAAATACCATTTGGAGGCATTTAATGTTCGAGCTAAAACGGCTGATTTTCGACAAAAGAGATAACACCCCCCCATTACGTCATGCTTCAGAAATGTGGAAAATGGTCCGTTTTCAAATGTTTTATTTTTGAACGTCAGTTCACATTTGTAGGTGGATCATCAGTGTTAGAGCTAAAATTAGCATGTTTAAAGTGATTTTCATGCTTCCAGGGGCTCGGGAAGTGAAATAAATACCATTTGGAGGCATTTAATGTTCGAGCAAAAACGGCTGATTTTCGACAAAAGAGATAACACCCCCCCATTACGTCATGCTTCAGAAATGTGGAAAATGGTCCGTTTTCAAATGTTTTATTTTTGAACGTCAGTTCACATTTGTAGGTGGATCATCAGTGTTAGAGCTAAAATTAGCATGTTTAAAGTGATTTTCATGCTTCCAGGGGCCCAAAACACAAGATTTATGGAATGGTTAAAAGTGCATGAAAATGGCCAATTTACTCACTCTGAGTTCTCAAAAAGGGTTTCTTCACCCCGGGAAGTGAAATAAATACCATTTGGAGGCATTTAATGTTCGAGCAAAAACGGCTGATTTTCGACAAAAGAGATAACACCCCCCCATTACGTCATGCTTCAGAAATGTGGAAAATGGTCCGTTTTCAAATGTTTTATTTTTGAACGTCAGTTCACATTTGTAGGTGGATCATCAGTGTTAGAGCTAAAATTAGCATGTTTAAAGTGATTTTCATGCTTCCAGGGGCTCGGGAAGTTAATTAAATACCATTTGGAGGCATTTAATGTTCGAGCAAAAACGGCTGATTTTCAACAAAAGAGATAACACCCCCCCATTACGTCATGCTTCAGAAATGTGGAAAATGGTCCGTTTTCAAATGTTTTATTTTTGAACGTCAGTTCACATTTGTAGGTGGATCATCAGTGTTAGAGCTAAAATTAGCATGTTTAAAGTGATTTTCATGCTTCCAGGGGCCCAAAACACAAGATTTATGGAATGGTTAAAAGTGCATGAAAATGGCCAATTTACTCACTCTGAGTTCTCAAAAAGGGTTTCTTCACCCCGGGAAGTTAATTAAATACCATTTGGAGGCATTTAATGTTCGAGCAAAAACGGCTGATTTTCGACAAAAGAGATAACACCCCCCCATTACGTCATGCTTCAGAAATGTGGAAAATGGTCCTTTTTCAAATGTTTTATTTTTGAACGTCAGTTCACATATGTAGGTGGATCATCAGTGTTAGAGCTCAAATTAGCATGTTTAAAGTGATTTTCATGCTTCCAGGGGCTCGGGAAGTTAATTAAATACCATTTGGAGGCATTTAATGTTCGAGCAAAAACGGCTGATTTTCGACAAAAGAGATAACACCCCCCCATTACGTCATGCTTCAGAAATGTGGAAAATGGTCCGTTTTCAAATGTTTTATTTTTGAACGTCAGTTCACATTTGTAGGTGGATCATCAGTGTTAGAGCTAAAATTAGCATGTTTAAAGTGATTTTCATGCTTCCAGGGGCTCGGGAAGTGAAATAAATACCATTTGGAGGCATTTAATGTTCGAGCAAAAACGGCTGATTTTCGACAAAAGAGATAACACCCCCCCATTACGTCATGCTTCAGAAATGTGGAAAATGGTCCGTTTTCAAATGTTTTATTTTTGAACGTCAGTTCACAATTGTAGGTGGATCATCAGTGTTAGAGCTAAAATTAGCATGTTTAAAGTGATTTTCATGCTTCCAGGGGCTCGGGAAGTTAATTAAATACCATTTGGAGGCATTTAATGTTCGAGCAAAAACGGCTGATTTTCGACAAAAGAGATAACACCCCCCATTACGTCATGCTTCAGAAATGTGGAAAATGGTCCGTTTTCAAATGTATTATTTTTGAACGTCAGTTCACATTTGTAGGTGGATCATCAGTGTTAGAGCTAAAATTAGCATGTTTAAAGTGATTTTCATGCTTCCAGGGGCTCGGGAAGTTAATTAAATACCATTTGGAGGCATTTAATGTTCGAGCAAAAACGGCTGATTTTCGACAAAAGAGATAACACCCACCCATTACGTCATGCTTCAGAAATGTGGAAAATGGTCCGTTTTCAAATGTTTTATTTTTGAACGTCAGTTCACATTTGTAGGTGGATCATCAGTGTTAGAGCTAAAATTAGCATGTTTAAAGTGATTTTCATGCTTCCAGGGGCTAGGGAAGTTAATTAAATACCATTTGGAGGCATTTAATGTTCGAGCAAAAACGGCTGATTTTCGACAAAAGAGATAACACCCCCCCATTACGTCATGCTTCAGAAATGTGGAAAATGGTCCGTTTTCAAATGTTTTATTTTTGAACGTCAGTTCACATTTGTAGGTGGATCATCAGTGTTAGAGCTAAAATTAGCATGTTTAAAGTGATTTTCATGCTTCCAGGGGCCCAAAACACAAGATTAATGGAATGGTTAAAAGTGCATGAAAATGGCCAATTTACTCACTCTGAGTTCTCAAAAAGGGTTTCTTCACCCCGGGAAGTGAAATAAATACCATTTGGAGGCATTTAATGTTCGAGCAAAAACGGCTGATTTTCGACAAAAGAGATAACACCCCCCCATTACGTCATGCTTCAGAAATGTGGAAAATGGTCCGTTTTCAAATGTTTTATTTTTGAACGTCAGTTCACATTTGTAGGTGGATCATCAGTGTTAGAGCTAAAATTAGCATGTTTAAAGTGATTTTCATGCTTCCAGGGGCTCGGGAAGTTAATTAAATACCATTTGGAGGCATTTAATGTTCGAGCAAAAACGGCTGATTTTCAACAAAAGAGATAACACCCCCCCATTACGTCATGCTTCAGAAATGTGGAAAATGGTCCGTTTTCAAATGTTTTATTTTTGAACGTCAGTTCACATTTGTAGGTGGATCATCAGTGTTAGAGCTAAAATTAGCATGTTTAAAGTGATTTTCATGCTTCCAGGGGCTCGGGAAGTTAATTAAATACCATTTGGAGGCATTTAATGTTCGAGCAAAAACGGCTGATTTTTGACAAAAGAGATAACACCCCCCCATTACGTCATGCTTCAGAAATGTGGAAAATGGTCCGTTTTCAAATGTTTTATTTTTGAACGTCAGTTCACATTTGTAGGTGGATCATCAGTGTTAGAGCTAAAATTAGCATGTTTAAAGTGATTTTCATGCTTCCAGGGGCCCAAAACACAAGATTTATGGAATGGTTAAAAGTGCATGAAAATGGCCAATTTACTCACTCTGAGTTCTCAAAAAGGGTTTCTTCACCCCGGGAAGTTAATTAAATACCATTTGGAGGCATTACATGTTCGAGCAAAAACGGCTGATTTTCAACAAAAGAGATAACACCCCCCCATTACGTCATGCTTCAGAAATGTGGAAAATGGTCCGTTTTCAAATGTTTTATTTTTGAACGTCAGTTCACATTTCTAGGTGGACCATCAGTGTTAGAGCTAAAATTAGCATGTTTAAAGTGATTTTCATGCTTCCAGGGGCTCGGGAAGTTAATTAAATACCATTTGGAGGCATTTAATGTTCGAGCAAAAACGGCTGATTTTCGACAAAAGAGATAACACCCCCCCATTACGTCATGCTTCAGAAATGTGGAAAATGGTCCGTTTTCAAATGTTTTATTTTTGAACGTCAGTTCACATTTGTAGGTGGATCATCAGTGTTAGAGCTAAAATTAGCATGTTTAAAGTGATTTTCATGCTTCCAGGGGCTCGGGAAGTGAAATAAATACCATTTGGAGGCATTTAATGTTCGAGCAAAAACAGCTGATTTTCGACAAAAGAGATAACACCCCCCCATTACGTCATGCTTCAGAAATGTGGAAAATGGTCCGTTTTCAAATGTTTTATTTTTGAACGTCAGTTCACATTTGTAGGTGGATCATCAGTGTTAGAGCTAAAATTAGCATGTTTAAAGTGATTTTCATGCTTCCAGGGGCTCGGGAAGTTAATTAAATACCATTTGGAGGCATTTAATGTTCGAGCAAAAACGGCTGTTTTTCGACAAAAGAGATAACACCCCCCCATTACGTCATGCTTCAGAAATGTGGAAAATGGTCCGTTTTCAAATGTTTTATTTTTGAACGTCAGTTCACATTTGTAGGTGGATCATCAGTGTTAGAGCTAAAATTAGCATGTTTAAAGTGATTTTCATGCTTCCAGGGGCCCAAAACACAAGATTAATGGAATGGTTAAAAGTGCATGAAAATGGCCAATTTACTCACTCTGAGTTCTCAAAAAGGGTTTCTTCCGCCCCGGGAAGTGAAATAAATACCATTTGGAGGCATTTAATGTTCGAGCAAAAACGGCTGATTTTCGACAAAAGAGATAACACCCCCCCATTACGTCATGCTTCAGAAATGTGGAAAATGGTCCGTTTTCAAATGTTTTATTTTTGAATGTCAGTTCACATTTGTAGGTGGATCATCAGTGTTAGAGCTAAAATTAGCATGTTTAAAGTGATTTTCATGCTTCCAGGGGCTCGGGAAGTTAATTAAATACCATTTGGAGGCATTTAATGTTCGAGCAAAAACGGCTGATTTTCGACAAAAGGGATAACACCCCCCTATTACGTCATGCTTCAGAAATGTGGAAAATGGTCCGTTTTCAAATGTTTTATTTTTGAACGTCAGTTCACATTTGTAGGTGGATCATCAGTGTTAGAGCTAAAATTAGCATGTTTAAAGTGATTTTCATGCTTCCAGGAGCTCGGGAAGTTAATTAAATACCATTTGGAGGCATTTAATGTTCGAGCAAAAACGGCTGATTTTCGACAAAAGAGATAACACCCCCCCATTACATCATGCTTCAGAAATGTGGAAAATGGTCCGTTTTCAAATGTTTTATTTTTGAACGTCAGTTCACATTTGTAGATGGATCATCAGTGTTAGAGCTAAAATTAGCATGTTTAAAGTGATTTTCATGCTTCCAGGGCCTCGGGAAGTGAAATAAATACCATTTGGAGGCATTTAATGTTCGAGCAAAAACGGCTGATTTTCGACAAAAGAGATAACACCCCCCCATTACGTCATGCTTCAGAAATGTGGAAAATGGTCCGTTTTCAAATGTTTTATTTTTGAACGTCAGTTCACATTTGTAGGTGGATCATCAGTGTTAGAGCTAAAATTAGCATGTTTAAAGTGATTTTCATGCTTCCAGGGGCTCGGGAAGTTAATTAAATACCATTTGGAGGCATTTAATGTTCGAGCAAAAACGGTTGATTTTCGACAAAAGAGATAACACCCCCCCATTACGTCATGCTTCAGAAATGTGGAAAATGGTCCGTTTTCAAATGTTTTATTTTTGAACGTCAGTTCACATTTGTAGGTGGATCATCAGTGTTAGAGCTAAAATTAGCATGTTTAAAGTGATTTTCATGCTTCCAGGGGCCCAAAACACAAGATTTATGGAATGGTTAAAAGTGCATGAAAATGGCCAATTTACTCACTCTGAGTTCTCAAAAAGGGTTTCTTCACCCCGGGAAGTGAAATAAATACCATTTGGAGGCATTTAATGTTCGAGCAAAAACGGCTGATTTTCGACAAAAGAGATAACACCCCCCATTACGTCATGCTTCAGAAATGTGGAAAATGGTCCGTTTTCAAATGTTTTATTTTTGAACGTCAGTTCACATTTGTAGGTGGATCATCAGTGTTAGAGCTAAAATTAGCATGTTTAAAGTGATTTTCATGCTTCCAGGGGCTCGGGAAGTTAATTAAATACCATTTGGAGGCATTTAATGTTCGAGCAAAAACGGCTGATTTTCAACAAAAGAGATAACACCCCCCCATTACGTCATGCTTCAGAAATGTGGAAAATGGTCCGTTTTCAAATGTTTCATTTTTGAACGTCAGTTCACATTTGTAGGTGGATCATCAGTGTTAGAGCTAAAATTAGCATGTTTAAAGTGATTTTCATGCTTCCAGGG
The DNA here is from genome assembly GCF_964263255.1 of Lissotriton vulgaris. Classification (NCBI taxonomy): domain Eukaryota; kingdom Metazoa; phylum Chordata; class Amphibia; order Caudata; family Salamandridae; genus Lissotriton; species Lissotriton vulgaris. The sequence continues at coordinate 374,605 of NW_028240926.1, read as the reverse complement.
GCCCAAAACACAAGATTTATGGAATGGTTAAAAGTGCATGAAAATGGCCAATTTACTCACTCTGAGTTCTCAAAAAGGGTTTCTTCACCCCGGGAAGTTAATTAAATACCATTTGGAGGCATTTAATGTTCGAGCAAAAACGGCTGATTTTCGACAAAAGAGATAACACCCCCCCATTACGTCATGCTTCAGAAATGTGGAAAATGGTCCTTTTTCAAATGTTTTATTTTTGAACGTCAGTTCACATATGTAGGTGGATCATCAGTGTTAGAGCTCAAATTAGCATGTTTAAAGTGATTTTCATGCTTCCAGGGGCTCGGGAAGTTAATTAAATACCATTTGGAGGCATTTAATGTTCGAGCAAAAACGGCTGATTTTCGACAAAAGAGATAACACCCCCCCATTACGTCATGCTTCAGAAATGTGGAAAATGGTCCGTTTTCAAATGTTTTATTTTTGAACGTCAGTTCACATTTGTAGGTGGATCATCAGTGTTAGAGCTAAAATTAGCATGTTTAAAGTGATTTTCATGCTTCCAGGGGCTCGGGAAGTGAAATAAATACCATTTGGAGGCATTTAATGTTCGAGCAAAAACGGCTGATTTTCGACAAAAGAGATAACACCCCCCCATTACGTCATGCTTCAGAAATGTGGAAAATGGTCCGTTTTCAAATGTTTTATTTTTGAACGTCAGTTCACAATTGTAGGTGGATCATCAGTGTTAGAGCTAAAATTAGCATGTTTAAAGTGATTTTCATGCTTCCAGGGGCCCAAAACACAAGATTAATGGAATGGTTAAAAGTGCATGAAAATGGCCAATTTACTCACTCTGAGTTCTCAAAAAGGGTTTCTTCACCCCGGGAAGTGAAATAAATACCATTTGGAGGCATTTAATGTTCGAGCAAAAACGGCTGATTTTCGACAAAAGAGATAACACCCCCCCATTACGTCATGCTTCAGAAATGTGGAAAATGGTCCGTTTTCAAATGTTTTATTTTTGAACGTCAGTTCACATTTGTAGGTGGATCATCAGTGTTAGAGATAAAATTAGCATGTTTAAAGTGATTTTCATGCTTCCAGGGGCTCGGGAAGTTAATTAAATACCATTTGCAGGCATTTAATGTTCGAGCAAAAACGGCTGATTTTCGACAAAAGAGATAACACCCCCCCATTACGTCATGCTTCAGAAATGTGGAAAATGGTCCGTTTTCAAATGTTTTATTTTTGAACGTCAGTTCACATTTGTAGGTGGATCATCAGTGTTAGAGCTAAAATTAGCATGTTTAAAGTGATTTTCATGCTTCCAGGGGCTCGGGAAGTTAATTAAATACCATTTGGAGGCATTTAATGTTCGAGCAAAAACGGCTGATTTTCGACAAAAGAGATAACACCCCCCATTACGTCATGCTTCAGAAATGTGGAAAATGGTCCATTTTCAAATGTTTTATTTTTGAACGTCAGTTCACATTTGTAGGTGGATCATCAGTGTTAGAGCTAAAATTAGCATGTTTAAAGTGATTTTCATGCTTCCAGGGGCTCGGGAAGTTAATTAAATACCATTTGGAGGCATTTAATGTTCGAGCAAAAACGGCTGATTTTCGACAAAAGAGATAACACCCCAACATTACGTCATGCTTCAGAAATGTGGAAAATGGTCCGTTTTCAAATGTTTTATTTTTGAACGTCAGTTCACATTTGTAGGTGGATCATCAGTGTTAGAGCTAAAATTAGCATGTTTAAAGTGATTTTCATGCTTCCAGGGGCCCAAAACACAAGATTTATGGAATGGTTAAAAGTGCATGAAGATGGCCAATTTACTCACTCAGAGTTCTCAAAAAGGGTTTCTTCACCCCGGGAAGTTAATTAAATACCATTTGGAGGCATTTAATGTTCGAGCAAAAACGGCTGATTTTTGACAAAAGAGATAACACCCCCCCATTACGTCATGCTTCAGAAATGTGGAAAATTGTCCGTTTTCAAATGTTTTATTTTTGAACGTCAGTTCACATTTGTAGGTGGATCATCAGTGTTAGAGCTAAAATTAGCATGTTTAAAGAGATTTTTTTTATGCTTCCAGGGGCTCGGGAAGTTAATTAAATACCATTTGGAGGCATTTAATGTTCGAGCAAAAACGGCTGATTTTCGACAAAAGAGATAACACCCCCCCATTACGTCATGCTTCAGAAATGTGGAAAATGGTCCGTTTTCAAATGTTTTATTTTTGAACGTCAGTTCACATTTGTAGGTGGATCATCAGTGTTAGAGCTAAAATTAGCATGTTTAAAGTGATTTTCATGCTTCCAGGGGCCCAAAACACAAGATTAATGGAATGGTTAAAAGTGCATGAAAATGGCCAATTTACTCACTCTGAGTTCTCAAAAAGGGTTTCTTCACCCCGGGAAGTTAATTAAATACCATTTGGAGGCATTTAATGTTCGAGCAAAAACGGCTGATTTTCGACAAAAGAGATAACACCCCCCCATTACGTCATGCTTCAGAAATGTGGAAAATGGTCCGTTTTCAAATGTTTTATTTTTGAACGTCAGTTCACATTTGTAGGTGGATCATCAGTGTTAGAGCTAAAATTAGCATGTTTAAAGTGATTTTCATGCTTCCAGGGGCTCGGGAAGTTAATTAAATACCATTTGGAGGCATTTAATGTTCGAGCAAAAACGGCTGATTTTCGACAAAAGAGATAACACCCCCCCATTACGTCATGCTTCAGAAATGTGGAAAATGGTCCGTTTTCAAATGTTTTATTTTTGAACGTCAGTTCACATTTGTAGGTGGATCATCAGTGTTAGAGCTAAAATTAGCATGTTTAAAGTGATTTTCATGCTTCCAGGGGCTCGGGAAGTGAAATAAATACCATTTGGAGGCATTTAATGTTCGAGCAAAAACGGCTGATTTTCGAAAAAAGAGATAACACCCCCCCATTACGTCATGCTTCAGAAATGTGGAAAATGGTCCGTTTTCAAATGTTTTATTTTTGAAGGTCAGTTCACATTTGTAGGTGGATCATCAGTGTTAGAGCTAAAATTAGCATGTTTAAAGTGATTTTCATGCTTCCAGGGGCTCGGGAAGTTAATTAAATACCATTTGGAGGCATTTAATGTTCGAGCAAAAACAGCTGATTTTCGACAAAAGAGATAACACCCCCCCATTACGTCATGCTTCAGAAATGTGGAAAATGGTCCGTTTTCAAATGTTTTATTTTTGAACGTCAGTTCACATTTGTAGGTGGATCATCAGTGTTAGAGCTAAAATTAGCATGTTTAAAGTGATTTTCATGCTTCCAGGGGCCCAAAACACAAGATTTATGGAATGGTTAAAAGTGCATGAAAATGGCCAATTTACTCACTCTGAGTTCTCAAAAAGGGTTTCTTCACCCCGGGAAGTGAAATAAATACCATTTGGAGGCATTTAATGTTCGAGCAAAAACGGCTGATTTTCGACAAAAGAGATAACACCCCCCCATTACGTCATGCTTCAGAAATGTGGAAAATGGTCCGTTTTCAAATGTTTTATTTTTGAACGTCAGTTCACATTTGTAGGTGGATCATCAGTGTTAGAGCTAAAATTAGCATGTTTAAAGTGATTTTCATGCTTCCAGGGGCCCAAAACACAAGATTAATGGAATGGTTAAAAGTGCATGAAAATGGCCAATTTACTCACTCTGAGTTCTCAAAAAGGGTTTCTTCACCCCGGGAAGTGAAATAAATACCATTTGGAGGCATTTAATGTTTGAGCAAAAACGGCTGATTTTCGACAAAAGAGATAACACCCCCCCATTACGTCATGCTTCAGAAATGTGGAAAATGGTCCGTTTTCAAATGTTTTATTTTTGAACGTCAGTTCACATTTGTAGGTGGATCATCAGTGTTAGAGCTAAAATTAGCATGTTTAAAGTGATTTTCATGCTTCCAGGGGCCCAAAACACAAGATTAATGGAATGGTTAAAAGTGCATGAAAATGGCCAATTTACTCACTCTGAGTTCTCAAAAAGGGTTTCTTCACCCCGGGAAGTGAAATAAATACCATTTGGAGGCATTTAATGTTCGAGCAAAAACGGCTGATTTTCGACAAAATAGATAACACCCCCCCATTACGTCATGCTTCAGAAATGTGGAAAATGGTCCGTTTTCAAATGTTTTATTTTTGAACGTCAGTTCACATTTGTAGGTGGATCATCAGTGTTAGAGCTAAAATTAGCATGTTTAAAGTGATTTTCATGCTTCCAGGGGCTCGGGAAGTTAATTAAATACCATTTGGAGGCATTTAATGTTCGAGCAAAAACGGCTGATTTTCGACAAAAGAGATAACACCCCCCCATTACGTCATGCTTCAGAAATGTGGAAAATGGTCCGTTTTCAAATGTTTTATTTTTGAACGTCAGTTCACATTTGTAGGTGGATCATCAGTGTTAGAGCTAAAATTAGCATGTTTAAAGTGATTTTCATGCTTCCAGGGGCCCAAAACACAAGATTAATGGAATGGTTAAAAGTGCATGAAAATGGCCAATTTACTCACTCTGAGTTCTCAAAAAGGGTTTCTTCACCCCGGGAAGTTAATTAAATACCATTTGGAGGCATTTAATGTTCGAGCAAAAACGGCTGATTTTCGACAAAAGAGATAACACCCCCCCATTACGTCATGCTTCAGAAATGTGGAAAATGGTCCGTTTTCAAATGTTTTATTTTTGAACGTCAGTTCACATTTGTAGGTGGATCATCAGTGTTAGAGCTAAAATTAGCATGTTTAAAGTGATTTTCATGCTTCCAGAGGCTCGGGAAGTTAATTAAATACCATTTGGAGGCATTTAATGTTCGAGCAAAAACGGCTGATTTTCGACAAAAGAGATAACACCCCCCCATTACGTCATGCTTCAGAAATGTGGAAAATGGTCCGTTTTCAAATGTTTTATTTTTGAACGTCAGTTCACATTTGTAGGTGGATCATCAGTGTTAGAGCTAAAATTAGCATGTTTAAAGTGATTTTCATGCTTCCAGGGGCTCGGGAAGTGAAATAAATACCATTTGGAGGCATTTAATGTTCGAGCAAAAACGGCTGATTTTCGACAAAAGAGATAACACCCCCCCATTACGTCATGCTTCAGAAATGTGGAAAATGGTCCGTTTTCAAATGTTTTATTTTTGAACGTCAGTTCACATTTGTAGGTGGATCATCAGTGTTAGAGCTAAAATTAGCATGTTTAAAGTGATTTTCATGCTTCCAGGGGCTCGGGAAGTTAATTAAATACCATTTGGAGGCATTTAATGTTCGAGCAAAAACAGCTGATTTTCGACAAAAGAGATAACACCCCCCCATTACGTCATGCTTCAGAAATGTGGAAAATGGTCCGTTTTCAAATGTTTTATTTTTGAACGTCAGTTCACATTTGTAGGTGGATCATCAGTGTTAGAGCTAAAATTTGCATGTTTAAAGTGATTTTCATGCTTCCAGGGGCCCAAAACACAAGATTTATGGAATGGTTAAAAGTGCATGAAAATGGCCAATTTACTCACTCTGAGTTCTCAAAAAGGGTTTCTTCACCCCGGGAAGTGAAATAAAAACCATTTGGAGGCATTTAATGTTCGAGCAAAAACGGCTGATTTTCGACAAAAGAGATAACACCCCCCCATTACGTCATGCTTCAGAAATGTGGAAAATGGTCCGTTTTCAAATGTTTTATTTTTGAACGTCAGTTCACATTTGTAGGTGGATCATCAGTGTTAGAGCTAAAATTAGCATGTTTAAAGTGATTTTCATGCTTCCAGGGGCTCGGGAAGTTAATTAAATACCATTTGGAGGCATTTAATGTTCGAGCAAAAACGGCTGATTTTCAACAAAAGAGATAACAACCCCCCATTACGTCATGCTTCAGAAATGTGGAAAATGGTCCGTTTTCAAATGTTTTATTTTTGAACGTCAGTTCACATTTGTAGGTGGATCATCAGTGTTAGAGCTAAAATTAGCATGTTTAAAGTGATTTTCATGCTTCCAGGGGCCCAAAACACAAGATTTATGGAATGGTTAAAAGTGCATGAAAATGGCCAATTTACTCACTCTGAGTTCTCAAAAAGGGTTTCTTCACCCCGGGAAGTTAATTAAATACCATTTGGAGGCATTTAATGTTCGAGCAAAAACGGCTGATTTTCGACAAAAGAGATAACACCCCCCCATTACGTCATGCTTCAGAAAAGTGGAAAATGGTCCTTTTTCAAATGTTTTATTTTTGAACGTCAGTTCACATTTGTAGGTGGATCATCAGTGTTAGAGCTAAAATTAGCATGTTTAAAGTGATTATCATGCTTCCAGGGGCTCGGGAAGTTAATTAAATACCATTTGGAGGCATTTAATGTTCGAGCAAAAACGGCTGATTTTCGACAAAAGAGATAACACCCCCCCATTACGTCATGCTTCAGAAATGTGGAAAATGGTCCGTTTTCAAATGTTTTATTTTTGAACGTCAGTTCACATTTGTAGGTGGATCATCAGTGTTAGAGCTAAAATTAGCATGTTTAAAGTGATTTTCATGCTTCCAGGGGCTCGGGAAGTGAAATAAATACCATTTGGAGGCATTTAATGTTCGAGCAAAAACGGCTGATTTTCGACAAAAGAGATAACACCCCCCCATTACATCATGCTTCAGAAATGTGGAAAATGGTCCGTTTTCAAATGTTTTATTTTTGAACGTCAGTTCACATTTGTAGGTGGATCATCAGTGTTAGAGCTAAAATTAGCATGTTTAAAGTGATTTTCATGCTTCCAGGGGCCCAAAACACAAGATTTATGGAATGGTTAAAAGTGCATGAAAATGGCCAATTTACTCACTCTGAGTTCTCAAAAAGGGTTTCTTCACCCCGGGAAGTTAATTAAATACCATTTGGAGGCATTTAATGTTCGAGCAAAAACGGCTGATTTTCGACAAAAGAGATAACACCCCCCCATTACGTCATGCTTCAGAAATGTGGAAAATGGTCCGTCTTCAAATGTTTTATTTTTGAGCGTCAGTTCACATTTGTAGGTGGATCATCAGTGTTAGAGCTAAAATTAGCATGTTTAAAGTGATTTTCATGCTTCCAGGGGCTCGGGAAGTGAAATAAATACCATTTGGAGGCATTTAATGTTCGAGCAAAAACAGCTGATTTTCGACAAAAGAGATAACACCCCCCCATTACGTCATGCTTCAGAAATGTGGAAAATGGTCCGTTTTCAAATGTTTTATTTTTGAACGTCAGTTCACATTTGTAGGTGGATCATCAGTGTTAGAGCTAAAATTAGCATGTTTAAAGTGATTTTCATGCTTCCAGGGGCGCAAAACACAAGATTAATGGAATGGTTAAAAGTGCATGAAAATGGCCAATGTACTCACTCTGAGTTCTCAAAAAGGGTTTCTTCACCCCGGGAAGTGAAATAAATACCATTTGGAGGCATTTAATGTTCGAGCAAAAACGGCTGATTTTCGACAAAAGAGATAACACCCCCCCATTACGTCATGCTTCAGAAATGTGGAAAATGGTCCGTTTTCAAATGTTTTATTTTTGAACGTCAGTTCACATTTGTAGGTGGATCATCAGTGTTAGAGCTAAAATTAGCATGTTTAAAGTGATTTTCATGCTTCCAGGGGCTCGGGAAGTGAAATAAATACCATTTGGAGGCATTTAATGTTCGAGCAAAAACGGCTGATTTTCGACAAAAGAGATAACATCCCCCCATTACGTCATGCTTAAGAAATGTCGAAAATGGTCCGTTTTCAAATGTTTTATTTTTGAACGTCAGTTCACATTTGTAGGTGGATCATCAGTGTTAGAGCTAAAATTAGCATGTTTAAAGTGATTTTCATGCTTCCAGGGGCTCGGGAAGTGAAATAAATACCATTTGGAGGCATTTAATGTTCGAGCAAAAACGGCTGATTTTCGACAAAAGAGATAACACCCCCCCATTACGTCATGCTTCAGAAATGTGGAAAATGGTCCGTTTTCAAATGTTTTATTTTTGAACGTCAGTTCACATTTGTAGGTGGATCATCAGTGTTAGAGCTAAAATTAGCATGTTTAAAGTGATTTTCATGCTTCCAGGGGCCCAAAACACAAGATTTATGGGATGGTTAAAAGTGCATGAAAATGGCCAATTTACTCACTCTGAGTTCTCAAAAAGGGTTTCTTCACCCCGGGAAGTTAATTAAATACCATTTGGAGGCATTTAATGTTCGAGCAAAAACGGCTGATTTTCGACAAAAGAGATAACACCCCCCCATTACGTCATGCTTCAGAAATGTGGAAAATGGTCCGTTTTCAAATGTTTTATTTTTGAACGTCAGTTCACATTTGTAGGTGGATCATCAGTGTTAGAGCTAAAATTAGCATGTTTAAAGTGATTTTCATGCTTCCAGGGGCCCAAAACACAAGATTTATGGAATGGTTAAAAGTGCATGAAAATGGCCAATTTACTCACTCTGAGTTCTCAAAAAGGGTTTCTTCACCCCGGGAAGTTAATTAAATACCATTTGGAGGCATTTAATGTTCGAGCAAAAACGGCTGATTTTCGACAAGAGATAACACCCCCCCATTACGTCATGCTTCAGAAATGTGGAAAATGGTCCGTTTTCAAATGTTTTATTTTTGAACGTCAGTTCACATTTGTAGGTGGATCATCAGTGTTAGAGCTAAAATTAGCATGTTTAAAGTGATTTTCATGCTTCCAGGGGCTCGGGAAGTTAATTAAATACCATTGGGAGGCATTTAATGTTCGAGCAAAAACGGCTGATTTTCGACAAAAGAGATAACACCCCCCCATTACGTCATGCTTCAGAAATGTGGAAAATGGTCCGTTTTCAAATGTTTTATTTTTGAACGTCAGTTCACATTTGTAGGTGGATCATCAGTGGTAGAGCTAAAATTAGCATGTTTAAAGTGATTTTCATGCTTCCAGGGGCTCGGGAAGTTAATTAAATACCATTTGGAGGCATTTAATGTTCGAGCAAAAACGGCTGATTTTCGACAAAAGAGATAACACCCCCCCATTACGTCATGCTTCAGAAATGTGGAAAATGGTCCGTTTTCAAATGTTTTATTTTTGAACGTCAGTTCACATTTGTAGGTGGATCATCAGTGTTAGAGCTAAAATTAGCATGTTTAAAGTGATTTTCATGCTTCCAGGGGCTCGGGAAGTTAATTAAATACCATTTGGAGGCATTTAATGTTCGAGCAAAAACGGTTGATTTTCGACAAAAGAGATAACACCCCCCCATTACGTCATGCTTCAGAAATGTGGAAAATGGTCCGTTTTCAAATGTTTTATTTTTGAACGTCAGTTCACATTTGTAGGTGGATCATCAGTGTTAGAGCTAAAATTAGCATGTTTAAAGTGATTTTCATGCTTCCAGGGGCCCAAAACACAAGATTTATGGAATGGTTAAAAGTGCATGAAAATGGCCAATTTACTCACTCTGAGTTCTCAAAAAGGGTTTCTTCACCCCGGGAAGTGAAATAAATACCATTTGGAGGCATTTAATGTTCGAGCAAAAACGGCTGATTTTCGACAAAAGAGATAACACCCCCCATTACGTCATGCTTCAGAAATGTGGAAAATGGTCCGTTTTCAAATGTTTTATTTTTGAACGTCAGTTCACATTTGTAGGTGGATCATCAGTGTTAGAGCTAAAATTAGCATGTTTAAAGTGATTTTCATGCTTCCAGGGGCTCGGGAAGTTAATTAAATACCATTTGGAGGCATTTAATGTTCGAGCAAAAACGGCTGATTTTCAACAAAAGAGATAACACCCCCCCATTACGTCATGCTTCAGAAATGTGGAAAATGGTCCGTTTTCAAATGTTTCATTTTTGAACGTCAGTTCACATTTGTAGGTGGATCATCAGTGTTAGAGCTAAAATTAGCATGTTTAAAGTGATTTTCATGCTTCCAGGGGCCCAAAACACAAGATTTATGGAATGGTTAAAAGTGCATGAAAATGGCCAATTTACTCACTCTGAGTTCTCAAAAAGGGTTTCTTCACCCCGGGAAGTTAATTAAATACCATTTGGAGGCATTTAATGTTCGAGCAAAAACGGCTGATTTTCGACAAAAGAGATAACACCCCCCCATTACGTCATGCTTCAGAAATGTGGAAAATGGTCCTTTTTCAAATGTTTTATTTTTGAACGTCAGTTCACATATGTAGGTGGATCATCAGTGTTAGAGCTCAAATTAGCATGTTTAAAGTGATTTTCATGCTTCCAGGGGCTCGGGAAGTTAATTAAATACCATTTGGAGGCATTTAATGTTCGAGCAAAAACGGCTGATTTTCGACAAAAGAGATAACACCCCCCCATTACGTCATGCTTCAGAAATGTGGAAAATGGTCCGTTTTCAAATGTTTTATTTTTGAACGTCAGTTCACATTTGTAGGTGGATCATCAGTGTTAGAGCTAAAATTAGCATGTTTAAAGTGATTTTCATGCTTCCAGGGGCTCGGGAAGTGAAATAAATACCATTTGGAGGCATTTAATGTTCGAGCAAAAACGGCTGATTTTCGACAAAAGAGATAACACCCCCCCATTACGTCATGCTTCAGAAATGTGGAAAATGGTCCGTTTTCAAATGTTTTATTTTTGAACGTCAGTTCACAATTGTAGGTGGATCATCAGTGTTAGAGCTAAAATTAGCATGTTTAAAGTGATTTTCATGCTTCCAGGGGCCCAAAACACAAGATTAATGGAATGGTTAAAAGTGCATGAAAATGGCCAATTTACTCACTCTGAGTTCTCAAAAAGGGTTTCTTCACCCCGGGAAGTGAAATAAATACCATTTGGAGGCATTTAATGTTCGAGCAAAAACGGCTGATTTTCGACAAAAGAGATAACACCCCCCCATTACGTCATGCTTCAGAAATGTGGAAAATGGTCCGTTTTCAAATGTTTTATTTTTGAACGTCAGTTCACATTTGTAGGTGGATCATCAGTGTTAGAGATAAAATTAGCATGTTTAAAGTGATTTTCATGCTTCCAGGGGCTCGGGAAGTTAATTAAATACCATTTGCAGGCATTTAATGTTCGAGCAAAAACGGCTGATTTTCGACAAAAGAGATAACACCCCCCCATTACGTCATGCTTCAGAAATGTGGAAAATGGTCCGTTTTCAAATGTTTTATTTTTGAACGTCAGTTCACATTTGTAGGTGGATCATCAGTGTTAGAGCTAAAATTAGCATGTTTAAAGTGATTTTCATGCTTCCAGGGGCTCGGGAAGTTAATTAAATACCATTTGGAGGCATTTAATGTTCGAGCAAAAACGGCTGATTTTCGACAAAAGAGATAACACCCCCCATTACGTCATGCTTCAGAAATGTGGAAAATGGTCCATTTTCAAATGTTTTATTTTTGAACGTCAGTTCACATTTGTAGGTGGATCATCAGTGTTAGAGCTAAAATTAGCATGTTTAAAGTGATTTTCATGCTTCCAGGGGCTCGGGAAGTTAATTAAATACCATTTGGAGGCATTTAATGTTCGAGCAAAAACGGCTGATTTTCGACAAAAGAGATAACACCCCAACATTACGTCATGCTTCAGAAATGTGGAAAATGGTCCGTTTTCAAATGTTTTATTTTTGAACGTCAGTTCACATTTGTAGGTGGATCATCAGTGTTAGAGCTAAAATTAGCATGTTTAAAGTGATTTTCATGCTTCCAGGGGCCCAAAACACAAGATTTATGGAATGGTTAAAAGTGCATGAAGATGGCCAATTTACTCACTCAGAGTTCTCAAAAAGGGTTTCTTCACCCCGGGAAGTTAATTAAATACCATTTGGAGGCATTTAATGTTCGAGCAAAAACGGCTGATTTTTGACAAAAGAGATAACACCCCCCCATTACGTCATGCTTCAGAAATGTGGAAAATGGTCCGTTTTCAAATGTTTTATTTTTGAACGTCAGTTCACATTTGTAGGTGGATCATCAGTGTTAGAGCTAAAATTAGCATGTTTAAAGTGATTTTCATGCTTCCAGGGGCTCGGGAAGTTAATTAAATACCATTTGGAGGCATTTAATGTTCGAGCAAAAACGGCTGATTTTCGACAAAAGAGATAACACCCCCCCATTACGTCATGCTTCAGAAATGTGGAAAATGGTCCGTTTTCAAATGTTTTATTTTTGAACGTCAGTTCACATTTGTAGGTGGATCATCAGTGTTAGAGCTAAAATTAGCATGTTTAAAGTGATTTTCATGCTTCCAGGGGCTCGGGAAGTGAAATAAATACCATTTGGAGGCATTTAATGTTCGAGCAAAAACGGCTGATTTTCGAAAAAAGAGATAACACCCCCCCATTACGTCATGCTTCAGAAATGTGGAAAATGGTCCGTTTTCAAATGTTTTATTTTTGAAGGTCAGTTCACATTTGTAGGTGGATCATCAGTGTTAGAGCTAAAATTAGCATGTTTAAAGTGATTTTCATGCTTCCAGGGGCTCGGGAAGTTAATTAAATACCATTTGGAGGCATTTAATGTTCGAGCAAAAACAGCTGATTTTCGACAAAAGAGATAACACCCCCCCATTACGTCATGCTTCAGAAATGTGGAAAATGGTCCGTTTTCAAATGTTTTATTTTTGAACGTCAGTTCACATTTGTAGGTGGATCATCAGTGTTAGAGCTAAAATTAGCATGTTTAAAGTGATTTTCATGCTTCCAGGGGCCCAAAACACAAGATTTATGGAATGGTTAAAAGTGCATGAAAATGGCCAATTTACTCACTCTGAGTTCTCAAAAAGGGTTTCTTCACCCCGGGAAGTGAAATAAATACCATTTGGAGGCATTTAATGTTCGAGCAAAAACGGCTGATTTTCGACAAAAGAGATAACACCCCCCCATTACGTCATGCTTCAGAAATGTGGAAAATGGTCCGTTTTCAAATGTTTTATTTTTGAACGTCAGTTCACATTTGTAGGTGGATCATCAGTGTTAGAGCTAAAATTAGCATGTTTAAAGTGATTTTCATGCTTCCAGGGGCCCAAAACACAAGATTAATGGAATGGTTAAAAGTGCATGAAAATGGCCAATTTACTCACTCTGAGTTCTCAAAAAGGGTTTCTTCACCCCGGGAAGTGAAATAAATACCATTTGGAGGCATTTAATGTTTGAGCAAAAACGGCTGATTTTCGACAAAAGAGATAACACCCCCCCATTACGTCATGCTTCAGAAATGTGGAAAATGGTCCGTTTTCAAATGTTTTATTTTTGAACGTCAGTTCACATTTGTAGGTGGATCATCAGTGTTAGAGCTAAAATTAGCATGTTTAAAGTGATTTTCATGCTTCCAGGGGCCCAAAACACAAGATTAATGGAATGGTTAAAAGTGCATGAAAATGGCCAATTTACTCACTCTGAGTTCTCAAAAAGGGTTTCTTCACCCCGGGAAGTGAAATAAATACCATTTGGAGGCATTTAATGTTCGAGCAAAAACGGCTGATTTTCGACAAAAGAGATAACACCCCCCCATTACGTCATGCTTCAGAAATGTGGAAAATGGTCCGTTTTCAAATGTTTTATTTTTGAACGTCAGTTCACATTTGTAGGTGGATCATCAGTGTTAGAGCTAAAATTAGCATGTTTAAAGTGATTTTCATGCTTCCAGGGGCTCGGGAAGTTAATTAAATACCATTTGGAGGCATTTAATGTTCGAGCAAAAACGGCTGATTTTCGACAAAAGAGATAACACCCCCCCATTACGTCATGCTTCAGAAATGTGGAAAATGGTCCGTTTTCAAATGTTTTATTTTTGAACGTCAGTTCACATTTGTAGGTGGATCATCAGTGTTAGAGCTAAAATTAGCATGTTTAAAGTGATTTTCATGCTTCCAGGGGCCCAAAACACAAGATTAATGGAATGGTTAAAAGTGCATGAAAATGGCCAATTTACTCACTCTGAGTTCTCAAAAAGGGTTTCTTCACCCCGGGAAGTTAATTAAATACCATTTGGAGGCATTTAATGTTCGAGCAAAAACGGCTGATTTTCGACAAAAGAGATAACACCCCCCCATTACGTCATGCTTCAGAAATGTGGAAAATGGTCCGTTTTCAAATGTTTTATTTTTGAACGTCAGTTCACATTTGTAGGTGGATCATCAGTGTTAGAGCTAAAATTAGCATGTTTAAAGTGATTTTCATGCTTCCAGAGGCTCGGGAAGTTAATTAAATACCATTTGGAGGCATTTAATGTTCGAGCAAAAACGGCTGATTTTCGACAAAAGAGATAACACCCCCCCATTACGTCATGCTTCAGAAATGTGGAAAATGGTCCGTTTTCAAATGTTTTATTTTTGAACGTCAGTTCACATTTGTAGGTGGATCATCAGTGTTAGAGCTAAAATTAGCATGTTTAAAGTGATTTTCATGCTTCCAGGGGCTCGGGAAGTGAAATAAATACCATTTGGAGGCATTTAATGTTCGAGCAAAAACGGCTGATTTTCGACAAAAGAGATAACACCCCCCCATTACGTCATGCTTCAGAAATGTGGAAAATGGTCCGTTTTCAAATGTTTTATTTTTGAACGTCAGTTCACATTTGTAGGTGGATCATCAGTGTTAGAGCTAAAATTAGCATGTTTAAAGTGATTTTCATGCTTCCAGGGGCTCGGGAAGTTAATTAAATACCATTTGGAGGCATTTAATGTTCGAGCAAAAACAGCTGATTTTCGACAAAAGAGATAACACCCCCCCATTACGTCATGCTTCAGAAATGTGGAAAATGGTCCGTTTTCAAATGTTTTATTTTTGAACGTCAGTTCACATTTGTAGGTGGATCATCAGTGTTAGAGCTAAAATTTGCATGTTTAAAGTGATTTTCATGCTTCCAGGGGCCCAAAACACAAGATTTATGGAATGGTTAAAAGTGCATGAAAATGGCCAATTTACTCACTCTGAGTTCTCAAAAAGGGTTTCTTCACCCCGGGAAGTGAAATAAAAACCATTTGGAGGCATTTAATGTTCGAGCAAAAACGGCTGATTTTCGACAAAAGAGATAACACCCCCCCATTACGTCATGCTTCAGAAATGTGGAAAATGGTCCGTTTTCAAATGTTTTATTTTTGAACGTCAGTTCACATTTGTAGGTGGATCATCAGTGTTAGAGCTAAAATTAGCATGTTTAAAGTGATTTTCATGCTTCCAGGGGCTCGGGAAGTTAATTAAATACCATTTGGAGGCATTTAATGTTCGAGCAAAAACGGCTGATTTTCAACAAAAGAGATAACAACCCCCCATTACGTCATGCTTCAGAAATGTGGAAAATGGTCCGTTTTCAAATGTTTTATTTTTGAACGTCAGTTCACATTTGTAGGTGGATCATCAGTGTTAGAGCTAAAATTAGCATGTTTAAAGTGATTTTCATGCTTCCAGGGGCCCAAAACACAAGATTTATGGAATGGTTAAAAGTGCATGAAAATGGCCAATTTACTCACTCTGAGTTCTCAAAAAGGGTTTCTTCACCCCGGGAAGTTAATTAAATACCATTTGGAGGCATTTAATGTTCGAGCAAAAACGGCTGATTTTCGACAAAAGAGATAACACCCCCCCATTACGTCATGCTTCAGAAAAGTGGAAAATGGTCCTTTTTCAAATGTTTTATTTTTGAACGTCAGTTCACATTTGTAGGTGGATCATCAGTGTTAGAGCTAAAATTAGCATGTTTAAAGTGATTATCATGCTTC
Source organism: Lissotriton vulgaris (assembly GCF_964263255.1). Lineage (NCBI taxonomy): Eukaryota > Metazoa > Chordata > Amphibia > Caudata > Salamandridae > Lissotriton > Lissotriton vulgaris. The sequence goes on along the minus strand of NW_028240926.1, from coordinate 358,904 downwards.
CAGGGGCTCGGGAAGTTAATTAAATACCATTTGGAGGCATTTAATGTTCGAGCAAAAACGGCTGATTTTCGACAAAAGAGATAACACCCCCCCATTACGTCATGCTTCAGAAATGTGGAAAATGGTCCGTTTTCAAATGTTTTATTTTTGAACGTCAGTTCACATTTGTAGGTGGATCATCAGTGTTAGAGCTAAAATTAGCATGTTTAAAGTGATTTTCATGCTTCCAGGGGCTCGGGAAGTGAAATAAATACCATTTGGAGGCATTTAATGTTCGAGCAAAAACGGCTGATTTTCGACAAAAGAGATAACACCCCCCCATTACATCATGCTTCAGAAATGTGGAAAATGGTCCGTTTTCAAATGTTTTATTTTTGAACGTCAGTTCACATTTGTAGGTGGATCATCAGTGTTAGAGCTAAAATTAGCATGTTTAAAGTGATTTTCATGCTTCCAGGGGCCCAAAACACAAGATTTATGGAATGGTTAAAAGTGCATGAAAATGGCCAATTTACTCACTCTGAGTTCTCAAAAAGGGTTTCTTCACCCCGGGAAGTTAATTAAATACCATTTGGAGGCATTTAATGTTCGAGCAAAAACGGCTGATTTTCGACAAAAGAGATAACACCCCCCCATTACGTCATGCTTCAGAAATGTGGAAAATGGTCCGTCTTCAAATGTTTTATTTTTGAGCGTCAGTTCACATTTGTAGGTGGATCATCAGTGTTAGAGCTAAAATTAGCATGTTTAAAGTGATTTTCATGCTTCCAGGGGCTCGGGAAGTTAATTAAATACCATTTGGAGGCATTTAATGTTCGAGCAAAAACGGCTGATTTTCGACAAAAGAGATAACACCCCCCCATTACGTCATGCTTCAGAAATGTGGAAAATGGTCCGTTTTCAAATGTTTTATTTTTGAACGTCAGTTCACATTTGTAGGTGGATCATCAGTGTTAGAGCTAAAATTAGCATGTTTAAAGTGATTTTCATGCTTCCAGGGGCTCGGGAAGTGAAATAAATACCATTTGGAGGCATTTAATGTTCGAGCAAAAACGGCTGATTTTCGACAAAAGAGATAACACCCCCCCATTACATCATGCTTCAGAAATGTGGAAAATGGTCCGTTTTCAAATGTTTTATTTTTGAACGTCAGTTCACATTTGTAGGTGGATCATCAGTGTTAGAGCTAAAATTAGCATGTTTAAAGTGATTTTCATGCTTCCAGGGGCCCAAAACACAAGATTTATGGAATGGTTAAAAGTGCATGAAAATGGCCAATTTACTCACTCTGAGTTCTCAAAAAGGGTTTCTTCACCCCGGGAAGTTAATTAAATACCATTTGGAGGCATTTAATGTTCGAGCAAAAACGGCTGATTTTCGACAAAAGAGATAACACCCCCCCATTACGTCATGCTTCAGAAATGTGGAAAATGGTCCGTCTTCAAATGTTTTATTTTTGAGCGTCAGTTCACATTTGTAGGTGGATCATCAGTGTTAGAGCTAAAATTAGCATGTTTAAAGTGATTTTCATGCTTCCAGGGGCTCGGGAAGTGAAATAAATACCATTTGGAGGCATTTAATGTTCGAGCAAAAACAGCTGATTTTCGACAAAAGAGATAACACCCCCCCATTACGTCATGCTTCAGAAATGTGGAAAATGGTCCGTTTTCAAATGTTTTATTTTTGAACGTCAGTTCACATTTGTAGGTGGATCATCAGTGTTAGAGCTAAAATTAGCATGTTTAAAGTGATTTTCATGCTTCCAGGGGCGCAAAACACAAGATTAATGGAATGGTTAAAAGTGCATGAAAATGGCCAATGTACTCACTCTGAGTTCTCAAAAAGGGTTTCTTCACCCCGGGAAGTGAAATAAATACCATTTGGAGGCATTTAATGTTCGAGCAAAAACGGCTGATTTTCGACAAAAGAGATAACACCCCCCCATTACGTCATGCTTCAGAAATGTGGAAAATGGTCCGTTTTCAAATGTTTTATTTTTGAACGTCAGTTCACATTTGTAGGTGGATCATCAGTGTTAGAGCTAAAATTAGCATGTTTAAAGTGATTTTCATGCTTCCAGGGGCTCGGGAAGTGAAATAAATACCATTTGGAGGCATTTAATGTTCGAGCAAAAACGGCTGATTTTCGACAAAAGAGATAACATCCCCCCATTACGTCATGCTTAAGAAATGTCGAAAATGGTCCGTTTTCAAATGTTTTATTTTTGAACGTCAGTTCACATTTGTAGGTGGATCATCAGTGTTAGAGCTAAAATTAGCATGTTTAAAGTGATTTTCATGCTTCCAGGGGCTCGGGAAGTGAAATAAATACCATTTGGAGGCATTTAATGTTCGAGCAAAAACGGCTGATTTTCGACAAAAGAGATAACACCCCCCCATTACGTCATGCTTCAGAAATGTGGAAAATGGTCCGTTTTCAAATGTTTTATTTTTGAACGTCAGTTCACATTTGTAGGTGGATCATCAGTGTTAGAGCTAAAATTAGCATGTTTAAAGTGATTTTCATGCTTCCAGGGGCCCAAAACACAAGATTTATGGGATGGTTAAAAGTGCATGAAAATGGCCAATTTACTCACTCTGAGTTCTCAAAAAGGGTTTCTTCACCCCGGGAAGTTAATTAAATACCATTTGGAGGCATTTAATGTTCGAGCAAAAACGGCTGATTTTCGACAAAAGAGATAACACCCCCCCATTACGTCATGCTTCAGAAATGTGGAAAATGGTCCGTTTTCAAATGTTTTATTTTTGAACGTCAGTTCACATTTGTAGGTGGATCATCAGTGTTAGAGCTAAAATTAGCATGTTTAAAGTGATTTTCATGCTTCCAGGGGCCCAAAACACAAGATTTATGGAATGGTTAAAAGTGCATGAAAATGGCCAATTTACTCACTCTGAGTTCTCAAAAAGGGTTTCTTCACCCCGGGAAGTTAATTAAATACCATTTGGAGGCATTTAATGTTCGAGCAAAAACGGCTGATTTTCGACAAGAGATAACACCCCCCCATTACGTCATGCTTCAGAAATGTGGAAAATGGTCCGTTTTCAAATGTTTTATTTTTGAACGTCAGTTCACATTTGTAGGTGGATCATCAGTGTTAGAGCTAAAATTAGCATGTTTAAAGTGATTTTCATGCTTCCAGGGGCTCGGGAAGTTAATTAAATACCATTGGGAGGCATTTAATGTTCGAGCAAAAACGGCAGATTTTCGACAAAAGAGATAACACCCCCCCATTACGTCATGCTTCAGAAATGTGGAAAATGGTCCGTTTTCAAATGTTTTATTTTTGAACGTCAGTTCACATTTGTAGGTGGATCATCAGTGTTAGAGCTAAAATTAGCATGTTTAAAGTGATTTTCATGCTTCCAGGGGCTCGGGAAGTTAATTAAATACCATTTGGAGGCATTTAATGTTCGAGCAAAAACGGCTGATTTTCGACAAAAGAGATAACACCCCCCCATTACGTCATGCTTCAGAAATGTGGAAAATGGTCCGTTTTCAAATGTTTTATTTTTGAACGTCAGTTCACATTTGTAGGTGGATCATCAGTGTTAGAGCTAAAATTAGCATGTTTAAAGTGATTTTCATGCTTCCAGGGGCCCAAAACACAAGATTTATGGAATGGTTAAAAGTGCATGAAAATGGCCAATTTACTCACTCTGAGTTCTCAAAAAGGGTTTCTTCACCCCGGGAAGTGAAATAAATACCATTTGGAGGCATTTAATGTTCGAGCAAAAACGGATGATTTTCGACAAAAGAGATAACACCCCCCCATTACGTCATGCTTCAGAAATGTGGAAAATGGTCCGTTTTCAAATGTTTTATTTTTGAACGTCAGTTCACATTTGTAGGTGGATCATCAGTGTTAGAGCTAAAATTAGCATGTTTAAAGTGATTTTCATGCTTCCAGGGGCTCGGGAAGTTAATTAAATACCATTTGGAGGCATTTAATGTTCGAGCAAAAACGGCTGATTTTCAACAAAAGAGATAACACCCCCCCATTACGTCATGCTTCAGAAATGTGGAAAATGGTCCGTTTTCAAATGTTTTATTTTTGAACGTCAGTTCACATTTGTAGGTGGATCATCAGTGTTAGAGCTAAAATTAGCATGTTTAAAGTGATTTTCATGCTTCCAGGGGCCCAAAACACAAGATTTATGGAATGGTTAAAAGTGCATGAAAATGGCCAATTTACTCACTCTGAGTTCTCAAAAAGGGTTTCTTCACCCCGGGAAGTTAATTAAATACCATTTGGAGGCATTTAATGTTCGAGCAAAAACGGCTGATTTTCGACAAAAGAGATAACACCCCCCCATTACGTCATGCTTCAGAAATGTGGAAAATGGTCCTTTTTCAAATGTTTTATTTTTGAACGTCAGTTCACATTTGTAGGTGGATCATCAGTGTTAGAGCTAAAATTAGCATGTTTAAAGTGATTTTCATGCTTCCAGGGGCTCGGGAAGTTAATTAAATACCATTTGGAGGCATTTAATGTTCGAGCAAAAACGGCTGATTTTCGACAAAAGAGATAACACCCCCCCATTACGTCATGCTTCAGAAATGTGGAAAATGGTCCGTTTTCAAATGTTTTATTTTTGAACGTCAGTTCACATTTGTAGGTGGATCATCAGTGTTAGAGCTAAAATTTGCATGTTTAAAGTGATTTTCATGCTTCCAGGGGCCCAAAACACAAGATTAATGGAATGGTTAAAAGTGCATGAAAATGGCCAATTTACTCACTCTGAGTTCTCAAAAAGGGTTTCTTCACCCCGGGAAGTGAAATAAATACCATTTGGAGGCATTTAATGTTCGAGCAAAAACGGCTGATTTTCGACAAAAGAGATAACACCCCCCCATTACGTCATGCTTCAGAAATGTGGAAAATGGTCCGTTTTCAAATGTTTTATTTTTGAACGTCAGTTCACATTTGTAGGTGGATCATCAGTGTTAGAGCTAAAATTAGCATGTTTAAAGTGATTTTCATGCTTCCAGGGGCCCTAAACACAAGATTTATGGAATGGTTAAAAGTGCATGAAAATGGCCAATTTACTCACTCTGAGTTCTCAAAAAGGGTTTCTTCACCCCGGGAAGTTAATTAAATACCATTTGGAGGCATTTAATGTTCGAGCAAAAACGGCTGATTTTCGACAAAAGAGATAACACCCCCCATTACGTCATGCTTCAGAAATTTGGAAAATGGTCCGTTTTCAAATGTTTTATTTTTGAACGTCAGTTCACATTTGTAGGTGGATCATCAGTGTTAGAGCTAACATTAGCATGTTTAAAGTGATTTTCATGCTTCCAGGGGCCCTAAACACAAGATTTATGGAATGGTTAAAAGTGCATGAAAATGGCCAATTTACTCTGAGTTCTCAAAAAGGGTTTCTTCACCCCGGGAAGTTAATTAAATGCCATTTGGAGGCATTTAATGTTCAAGCAAAAATGGCTGATTTTCGACAAAAGAGATAACACCCCCCATTACGTCATGCTTCAGAAATGTGGAAAATGATCTGTTTTCAAATGTTTTATTTTTGAACGTCAGTTCACATTTGTAGGTGGATCATCAGTGTTAGAGCTAAAATTAGCATGTTTAAAGTGATTTTCATGCTTCCAGGGGCCCTAAACACAAGATTTATGGAATGGTTAAAAGTGCATGAAAATGGCCAATTTACTCACTCTGAGTTCTCAAAAAGGGTTTCTTCACCCCGGAAAGTTTATTAAATACCATTTGGAGGCATTTAATGTTCAAGCAAAAACGGCTGATTTTCGACAAAAGAGATAACACCCCCCCATTACGTCATGCTTCAGAAATGTGGAAAATGGTCCGTTTTCAAATGTTTTATTTTTGAACGCCAGTTCACATTTGTAGGTGGATCATCAGTGTTAGAGCTAAAATTAGCATGTGTAAAGTGATTTTCATGCTTCCAGGGGCTCGGGAAGTGAATTAAATACTATTTGGAGGCATTTAATGTTCAAGCAAAAACAGCTGATTTCTGACAAAAGAGATAACACCCCCCCATTACGTCATGCTTCAGAAATGTGGAAAATGGTCCGTTTTCAAATGTTTTATTTTTGAACGTCAGTTCACATTTGTAGGTGGATCATCAGTGTTAGAGCTAAAATTAGCATGTTTAAAGTGATTTTCATGCTTCCAGGGGCCCTAAACACAAGATTTATGGAATGGTTAAAAGTGCATGAAAATGGCCAATTTACTCACTCTGAGTTCTCAAAAAGGGTTTCTTCACCCCGGGAAGCTAATTAAATACCATTTGGAGGCATTTAATGTTCGAGCAAAAACGGCTGATTTTCGACAAAAGAGATAACACCCCCCCCATTACGTCATGCTTCAGAAATGGGGAAAATGGTCCGTTTTCAAATGTTTTATTTTTGAACGTCAGTTCACATTTGTAGGTGGATCATCAGTGTTAGAGCTAAAATTAGCATGTTTAAAGTGATTTTCATGCTTCCAGGGGCCCTAAACACAAGATTTATGGAATGGTTAAAAGTGCATTAAAATGGCCAATTTACTCACTCTGAGTTCTCAAAAAGGGTTTCTTCACCCCGGGAAGTTAATTAAATACCATTTGGAGGCATTTAATGTTCGAGCAAAAACGGCTGATTTTCGACAAAAGAGATAACACCCCCCCCATTACGTCATGCTTCAGAAATGGGGAAAATGGTCAGTTTTCAAATGTTTTATTTTTGAACGTCAGTTCACATTTGTAGGTGGATCATCAGTGTTAGAGCTAAAATTAGCATGTTTAAAGTGATTTTCATGCTTCCAGGGGCTCGGGAAGTTAATTAAATACCATTTGGAGGCATTTAATGTTCGAGCAAAAACGGCTGATTTTCGACAAAAGAGATAACACCCCCCCATTACGTCATGCTTCAGAAATGTGGAAAATGGTCCGTTTTCAAATGTTTTATTTTTGAACGTCAGTTCACATTTGTAGGTGGATCATCAGTGTTAGAGCTAAAATTAGCATGTTTAAAGTGATTTTCATGCTTCCAGGGGCCCAAAACACAAGATTAATGGAATGGTTAAAAGTGCATGAAAATGGCCAATTTACTCACTCTGAGTTCTCAAAAAGGGTTTCTTCACCCCGGGAAGTGAAATAAATACCATTTGGAGGCATTTAATGTTCGAGCAAAAACGGCTGATTTTCGACAAAAGAGATAACACCCCCCCATTACGTCATGCTTCAGAAATGTGGAAAATGGTCCGTTTTCAAATGTTTTATTTTTGAACGTCAGTTCACATTTGTAGGTGGATCATCAGTGTTAGAGCTAAAATTAGCATGTTTAAAGTGATTTTCATGCTTCCAGGGGCCCTAAACACAAGATTTATGGAATGGTTAAAAGTGCATGAAAATGGCCAATTTACTCACTCTGAGTTCTCAAAAAGGGTTTCTTCACCCCGGGAAGTTAATTAAATACCATTTGGAGGCATTTAATGTTCGAGCAAAAACGGCTGATTTTCGACAAAAGAGATAACACCCCCCATTACGTCATGCTTCAGAAATGTAGAAAATGGTCCGTTTTCAAATGTTTTATTTTTGAACGTCAGTTCACATTTGTAGGTGGATCATCAGTGTTAGAGCTAACATTAGCATGTTTAAAGTGATTTTCATGCTTCCAGGGGCCCTAAACACAAGATTTATGGAATGGTTAAAAGTGCATGAAAATGGCCAATTTACTCTGAGTTCTCAAAAAGGGTTTCTTCACCCCGGGAAGTTAATTAAATGCCATTTGGAGGCATTTAATGTTCAAGCAAAAATGGCTGATTTTCGACAAAAGAGATAACACCCCCCCATTACGTCATGCTTCAGAAATGTGGAAAATGATCTGTTTTCAAATGTTTTATTTTTGAACGTCAGTTCACATTTGTAGGTGGATCATCAGTGTTAGAGCTAAAATTAGCATGTTTAAAGTGATTTTCATGCTTCCAGGGGCCCTAAACACAAGATTTATGGAATGGTTAAAAGTGCATGAAAATGGCCAATTTACTCACTCTGAGTTCTCAAAAAGGGTTTCTTCACCCCGGAAAGTTTATTAAATACCATTTGGAGGCATTTAATGTTCAAGCAAAAACGGCTGATTTTCGACAAAAGAGATAACACCCCCCCATTACGTCATGCTTCAGAAATGTGGAAAATGGTCCGTTTTCAAATGTTTTTTTTTTGAACGCCAGTTCACATTTGTAGGTGGATCATCAGTGTTAGAGCTAAAATTAGCATGTTTAAAGTGATTTTCATGCTTCCAGGGGCTCGGGAAGTGAATTAAATACTATTTGGAGGCATTTAATGTTCAAGCAAAAACAGCTGATTTCTGACAAAAGAGATAACACCCCCCCATTACGTCATGCTTCAGAAATGTGGAAAATGGTCCGTTTTCAAATGTTTTATTTTTGAACGTCAGTTCACATTTGTAGGTGGATCATCAGTGTTAGAGCTAAAATTAGCATGTTTAAAGTGATTTTCATGCTTCCAGGGGCCCTAAACACAAGATTTATGGAATGGTTAAAAGTGCATGAAAATGGCCAATTTACTCACTCTGAGTTCTCAAAAAGGGTTTCTTCACCCCGGGAAGCTAATTAAATACCATTTGAAGGCATTTAATGTTCGAGCAAAAACGGCTGATTTTCGACAAAAGAGATAACACCCCCCCCATTACGTCATGCTTCAGAAATGGGGAAAATGGTCCGTTTTCAAATGTTTTATTTTTGAACGTCAGTTCACATTTGTAGGTGGATCATCAGTGTTAGAGCTAAAATTAGCATGTTTAAAGTGATTTTCATGCTTCCAGGGGCCCTAAACACAAGATTTATGGAATGGTTAAAAGTGCATTAAAATGGCCAATTTACTCACTCTGAGTTCTCAAAAAGGGTTTCTTCACCCCGGGAAGTTAATTAAATACCATTTGGAGGCATTTAATGTTCGAGCAAAAACGGCTGATTTTCGACAAAAGAGATAACACCCCCCCCATTACGTCATGCTTCAGAAATGGGGAAAATGGTCAGTTTTCAAATGTTTTATTTTTGAACGTCAGTTCACATTTGTAGGTGGATCATCAGTGTTAGAGCTAAAATTAGCATGTTTAAAGTGATTTTCATGCTTCCAGGGGCTCGAGAAGTGAATTAAATACTATTTGGAGGCATTTAATGTTCAAGCAAAAACGGCTGATTTTCAACAAAAGAGATAACACCCCCCCATTACGTCATGCTTCAGAAATGTGGAAAATGGTCCGTTTTCAAATGTTTTATTTTTGAACGTCAGTTCACATTTGTAGGTGGATCATCAGTGTTAGAGCTAAAATTAGCATGTTTAAAGTGATTTAATGTTCGAGCAAAAACGGCTGATTTTCGACAAAAGAGATAACACCCCCCCATTACGTCATGCTTCAGAAATGTGGAAAATGGTCAGTTTTCAAATGTTTTATTTTTGAACGTCAGTTCACATTTGTAGGTGGATCATCAGTGTTAGAGCTAAAATTAGCATGTTTAAAGTGATTTTCATGCTTCCAGGGGCCCAAAACACAAGATTTATGGAATGGTTAAAAGTGCATGAAAATGGCCAATTTACTCACTCTGAGTTCTCAAAAAGGGTTTCTTCACCCCGGGAAGTTAATTAAATACCATTTGGAGGCATTTAATGTTCGAGCAAAAACTGCTGATTTTCGACAAAAGAGATAACACCCCCCCCATTACGTCATGCTTCAGAAATGTGGAAAATGGTCCGTTTTCAAATGTTTTATTTTTGAACGTCAGTTCACATTTGTAGGTGGATCATCAGTGTTAGAGCTAAAATTAGCATGTTTAAAGTGATTTTCATGCTTCCAGGGGCTCGGGAAGTTAATTAAATACCATTTGGAGGCATTTAATGTTCGAGCAAAAACGGCTGATTTTCGACAAAAGAGATAACACCCCCCCATTACGTCATGCTTCAGAAATGTGGAAAATGGTCCGTTTTCAAATGTTTTATTTTTGAACGTCAGTTCACATTTGTAGGTGGATCATCAGTGTTAGAGCTAAAATTAGCATGTTTAAAGTGATTTTCATGCTTCCAGGGGCTCGGGAAGTGAAATAAATACCATTTGGAGGCATTTAATGTTCGAGCAAAAACGGCTGATTTTCGACAAAAGAGATAACACCCCCCCATTACGTCATGCTTCAGAAATGTGGAAAATGGTCCGTTTTCAAATGTTTTATTTTTGAACGTCAGTTCACATTTGTAGGTGGATCATCAGTGTTAGAGCTAAAATTAGCATGTTTAAAGTGATTTTCATGCTTCCAGGGGCCCAAAACACAAGATTAATGGAATGGTTAAAAGTGCATGAAAATGGCCAATTTACTCACTCTGAGTTCTCAAAAAGGGTTTCTTCACCCCGGGAAGTGAAATAAATACGATTTGGAGGCATTTAATGTTCGAGCAAAAACGGCTGATTTTCGACAAAAGAGATAACACCCCCCCATTACGTCATGCTTCAGAAATGTGGAAAATGGTCCGTTTTCAAATGTTTTATTTTTGAACGTCAGTTCACATTTGTAGGTGGATCATCAGTGTTAGAGCTAAAATTAGCATGTTTAAAGTGATTTTCATGCTTCCAGGGGCCCAAAACACAAGATTTATGGAATGGTTAAAAGTGCATGAAAATGGCCAATTTACTCACTCTGAGTTCTCAAAAAGGGTTTCTTCACCCCGGGAAGTTAATTAAATACCATTTGGAGGCATTTAATGTTCGAGCAAAAACGGCTGATTTTCGACAAAAGAGATAACACCCCCCCATTACGTCATGCTTCAGAAATGTGGAAAATGGTCCGTTTTCAAATGTTTTATTTTTGAACGTCAGTTCACATTTGTAGGTGGATCATCAGTGTTAGAGCTAAAATTAGCATGTTTAAAGTGATTTTCATGCTTCCAGGGGCTCGGGAAGTTAATTAAATACCATTGGGAGGCATTTAATGTTCGAGCAAAAACGGCTGATTTTCGACAAAAGAGATAACACCCCCCCATTACGTCATGCTTCAGAAATGTGGAAAATGATCTGTTTTCAAATGTTTTATTTTTGAACGTCAGTTCACATTTGTAGGTGGATCATCAGTGTTAGAGCTAAAATTAGCATGTTTAAAGTGATTTTCATGCTTCCAGGGGCCCTAAACACAAGATTTATGGAATGGTTAAAAGTGCATGAAAATGGCCAATTTACTCACTCTGAGTTCTCAAAAAGGGTTTCTTCACCCCGGAAAGTTTATTAAATACCATTTGGAGGCATTTAATGTTCAAGCAAAAACGGCTGATTTTCGACAAAAGAGATAACACCCCCCCATTACGTCATGCTTCAGAAATGTGGAAAATGGTCCGTTTTCAAATGTTTTATTTTTGAACGCCAGTTCACATTTGTAGGTGGATCATCAGTGTTAGAGCTAAAATTAGCATGTTTAAAGTGATTTTCATGCTTCCAGGGGCTCGGGAAGTGAATTAAATACTATTTGGAGGCATTTAATGTTCAAGCAAAAACAGCTGATTTCTGACAAAAGAGATAACACCCCCCCATTACGTCATGCTTCAGAAATGTGGAAAATGGTCCGTTTTCAAATGTTTTATTTTTGAACGTCAGTTCACATTTGTAGGTGGATCATCAGTGTTAGAGCTAAAATTAGCATGTTTAAAGTGATTTTCATGCTTCCAGGGGCCCTAAACACAAGATTTATGGAATGGTTAAAAGTGCATGAAAATGGCCAATTTACTCACTCTGAGTTCTCAAAAAGGGTTTCTTCACCCCGGGAAGCTAATTAAATACCATTTGGAGGCATTTAATGTTCGAGCAAAAACGGCTGATTTTCGACAAAAGAGATAACACCCCCCCCATTACGTCATCCTTCAGAAATGGGGAAAATGGTCCGTTTTCAAATGTTTTATTTTTGAACGTCAGTTCACATTTGTAGGTGGATCATCAGTGTTAGAGCTAAAATTAGCATGTTTAAAGTGATTTTCATGCTTCCAGGGGCCCTAAACACAAGATTTATGGAATGGTTAAAAGTGCATTAAAATGGCCAATTTACTCACTCTGAGTTCTCAAAAAGGGTTTCTTCACCCCGGGAAGTTAATTAAATACCATTTGGAGGCATTTAATGTTTGAGCAAAAACGGCTGATTTTCGACAAAAGAGATAACACCCCCCCCATTACGTCATGCTTCAGAAATGGGGAAAATGGTCAGTTTTCAAATGTTTTATTTTTGAACGTCAGTTCACATTTGTAGGTGGATCATCAGTGTTAGAGCTAAAATTAGCATGTTTAAAGTGATTTTCATGCTTCCAGGGGCTCGAGAAGTGAATTAAATACTATTTGGAGGCATTTAATGTTCAAGCAAAAACGGCTGATTTTCAACAAAAGAGATAACACCCCCCCATTACGTCATGCTTCAGAAATGTGGAAAATGGTCCGTTTTCAAATGTTTTATTTTTGAACGTCAGTTCACATTTGTAGGTGGATCATCAGTGTTAGAGCTAAAATTAGCATGTTTAAAGTGATTTAATGTTCGAGCAAAAACGGCTGATTTTCGACAAAAGAGATAACACCCCCCCATTACGTCATGCTTCAGAAATGTGGAAAATGGTCAGTTTTCAAATGTTTTATTTTTGAACGTCAGTTCACATTTGTAGGTGGATCATCAGTGTTAGAGCTAAAATTAGCATGTTTAAAGTGATTTTCATGCTTCCAGGGGCCCAAAACACAAGATTTATGGAATGGTTAAAAGTGCATGAAAATGGCCAATTTACTCACTCTGAGTTCTCAAAAAGGGTTTCTTCACCCCGGGAAGTTAATTAAATACCATTTGGAGGCATTTAATGTTCGAGCAAAAACTGCTGATTTTCGACAAAAGAGATAACACCCCCCCCATTACGTCATGCTTCAGAAATGTGGAAAATGGTCCGTTTTCAAATGTTTTATTTTTGAACGTCAGTTCACATTTGTAGGTGGATCATCAGTGTTAGAGCTAAAATTAGCATGTTTAAAGTGATTTTCATGCTTCCAGGGGCTCGGGAAGTTAATTAAATACCATTTGGAGGCATTTAATGTTCGAGCAAAAACGGCTGATTTTCGACAAAAGAGATAACACCCCCCCATTACGTCATGCTTCAGAAATGTGGAAAATGGTCCGTTTTCAAATGTTTTATTTTTGAACGTCAGTTCACATTTGTAGGTGGATCATCAGTGTTAGAGCTAAAATTAGCATGTTTAAAGTGATTTTCATGCTTCCAGGGGCTCGGGAAGTGAAATAAATACCATTTGGAGGCATTTAATGTTCGAGCAAAAACGGCTGATTTTCGACAAAAGAGATAACACCCCCCCATTACGTCATGCTTCAGAAATGTGGAAAATGGTCCGTTTTCAAATGTTTTATTTTTGAACGTCAGTTCACATTTGTAGGTGGATCATCAGTGTTAGAGCTAAAATTAGCATGTTTAAAGTGATTTTCATGCTTCCAGGGGCCCAAAACACAAGATTAATGGAATGGTTAAAAGTGCATGAAAATGGCCAATTTACTCACTCTGAGTTCTCAAAAAGGGTTTCTTCACCCCGGGAAGTGAAATAAATATGATTTGGAGGCATTTAATGTTCGAGCAAAAACGGCTGATTTTCGACAAAAGAGATAACACCCCCCCATTACGTCATGCTTCAGAAATGTGGAAAATGGTCCGTTTTCAAATGTTTTATTTTTGAACGTCAGTTCACATTTGTAGGTGGATCATCAGTGTTAGAGCTAAAATTAGCATGTTTAAAGTGATTTTCATGCTTCCAGGGGCCCAAAACACAAGATTTATGGAATGGTTAAAAGTGCATGAAAATGGCCAATTTACTCACTCTGAGTTCTCAAAAAGGGTTTCTTCACCCCGGGAAGTTAATTAAATACCATTTGGAGGCATTTAATGTTCGAGCAAAAACGGCTGATTTTCGACAAAAGAGATAACACCCCCCCATTACGTCATGCTTCAGAAATGTGGAAAATGGTCCGTTTTCAAATGTTTTATTTTTGAACGTCAGTTCACATTTGTAGGTGGATCATCAGTGTTAGAGCTAAAATTAGCATGTTTAAAGTGATTTTCATGCTTCCAGGGGCTCGGGAAGTTAATTAAATACCATTGGGAGGCATTTAATGTTCGAGCAAAAACGGCTGATTTTCGACAAAAGAGATAACACCCCCCCATTACGTCATGCTTCAGAAATGTGGAAAATGGTCCGTTTTCAAATGTTTTATTTTTGAACGTCAGTTCACATTTGTAGGTGGATCATCAGTGTTAGAGCTAAAATTAGCATGTTTAAAGTGATTTTCATGCTTCCAGGGGCTCGGGAAGTTAATTAAATACCATTTGGAGGCATTTAATGTTCGAGCAAAAACGGCTGATTTTCGACAAAAGAGATAACACCCCCCCATTACGTCATGCTTCAGAAATGTGGAAAATGGTCCGTTTTCAAATGTTTTATTTTTGAACGTCAGTTCACATTTGTAGGTGGATCATCAGTGTTAGAGCTAAAATTAGCATGTTTAAAGTGATTTTCATGCTTCCAGGGGCCCAAAACACAAGATTTATGGAATGGTTAAAAGTGCATGAAAATGGCCAATTTACTCACTCTGAGTTCTCAAAAAGGGTTTCTTCACCCCGGGAAGTGAAATAAATACCATTTGGAGGCATTTAATGTTCGAGCAAAAACGGATGATTTTCGACAAAAGAGATAACACCCCCCATTACGTCATGCTTCAGAAATGTGGAAAATGGTCCGTTTTCAAATGTTTTATTTTTGAACGTCAGTTCACATTTGTAGGTGGATCATCAGTGTTAGAGCTAAAATTAGCATGTTTAAAGTGATTTTCATGCTTCCAGGGGCTCGGGAAGTTAATTAAATACCATTTGGAGGCATTTAATGTTCGAGCAAAAACGGCTGATTTTCAACAAAAGAGATAACACCCCCCCATTACGTCATGCTTCAGAAATGTGGAAAATGGTCCGTTTTCAAATGTTTTATTTTTAAACGTCAGTTCACATTTGTAGGTGGATCATCAGTGTTAGAGCTAAAATTAGCATGTTTAAAGTGATTTTCATGCTTCCAGGGGCCCAAAACACAAGATTTATGGAATGGTTAAAAGTGCATGAAAATGGCCAATTTACTCACTCTGAGTTCTCAAAAAGGGTTTCTTCACCCCGGGAAGTTAATTAAATACCATTTGGAGGCATTTAATGTTCGAGCAAAAACGGCTGATTTTCGACAAAAGAGATAACACCCCCCCATTACGTCATGCTTCAGAAATGTGGAAAATGGTCCTTTTTCAAATGTTTTATTTTTGAACGTCAGTTCACATTTGTAGGTGGATCATCAGTGTTAGAGCTAAAATTAGCATGTTTAAAGTGATTTTCATGCTTCCAGGGGCTCGGGAAGTTAATTAAATACCATTTGGAGGCATTTAATGTTCGAGCAAAAACGGCTGATTTTCGACAAAAGAGATAACACCCCCCATTACGTCATGCTTCAGAAATGTGGAAAATGGTCCGTTTTCAAATGTTTTATTTTTGAACGTCAGTTCACATTTGTAGGTGGATCATCAGTGTTAGAGCTAAAATTAGCATGTTTAAAGTGATTTTCATGCTTCCAGGGGCCCAAAACACAAGATTAATGGAATGGTTAAAAGTGCATGAAAATGGCCAATTTACTCACTCTGAGTTCTCAAAAAGGGTTTCTTCACCCCGGGAAGTTAATTAAATACTATTTGGAGGCATTTAATGTTCGAGCAAAAACGGCTGATTTTCGACAAAAGAGATAACACCCCCCCATTACGTCATGCTTCAGAAATGTGGAAAATGGTCCGTTTTCAAATGTTTTATTTTTGAACGTCAGTTCACATTTGTAGGTGGATCATCAGTGTTAGAGCTAAAATTAGCATGTTTAAAGTGATTTTCATGCTTCCAGGGGCCCTAAACACAAGATTTATGGAATGGTTAAAAGTGCATGAAAATGGCCAATTTACTCACTCTGAGTTCTCAAAAAGGGTTTCTTCACCCCGGGAAGTTAATTAAATACCATTTGGAGGCATTTAATGTTCGAGCAAAAACGGCTGATTTTCGACAAAAGAGATAACACCCCCCATTACGTCATGCTTCAGAAATGTGGAAAATGGTCCGTTTTCAAATGTTTTATTTTTGAACGTCAGTTCACATTTGTAGGTGGATCATCAGTGTTAGAGCTAACATTAGCATGTTTAAAGTGATTTTCATGCTTCCAGGGGCCCTAAACACAAGATTTATGGAATGGTTAAAAGTGCATGAAAATGGCCAATTTACTCTGAGTTCTCAAAAAGGGTTTCTTCACCCCGGGAAGTTAATTAAATGCCATTTGGAGGCATTTAATGTTCAAGCAAAAATGGCTGATTTTCGACAAAAGAGATAACACCCCCCATTACGTCATGCTTCAGAAATGTGGAAAATGATCTGTTTTCAAATGTTTTATTTTTGAACGTCAGTTCACATTTGTAGGTGGATCATCAGTGTTAGAGCTAAAATTAGCATGTTTAAAGTGATTTTCATGCTTCCAGGGGCCCTAAACACAAGATTTATGGAATGGTTAAAAGTGCATGAAAATGGCCAATTTACTCACTCTGAGTTCTCAAAAAGGGTTTCTTCACCCCGGAAAGTTTATTAAATACCATTTGGAGGCATTTAATGTTCAAGCAAAAACGGCTGATTTTCGACAAAAGAGATAACACCCCCCCATTACGTCATGCTTCAGAAATGTGGAAAATGGTCCGTTTTCAAACGTTTTATTTTTGAACGCCAGTTCACATTTGTAGGTGGATCATCAGTGTTAGAGCTAAAATTAGCATGTTTAAAGTGATTTTCATGCTTCCAGGGGCTCGGGAAGTGAATTAAATACTATTTGGAGGCATTTAATGTTCAAGCAAAAACAGCTGATTTCTGACAAAAGAGATAACACCCCCTCATTACGTCATGCTTCAGAAATGTGGAAAATGGTCCGTTTTCAAATGTTTTATTTTTGAACGTCAGTTCACATTTGTAGGTGGATCATCAGTGTTAGAGCTAAAATTAGCATGTTTAAAGTGATTTTCATGCTTCCAGGGGCCCTAAACACAAGATTTATGGAATGGTTAAAAGTGCATGAAAATGGCCAATTTACTCACTCTGAGTTCTCAAAAAGGGTTTCTTCACCCCGGGAAGCTAATTAAATACCATTTGGAGGCATTTAATGTTCGAGCAAAAACGGCTGATTTTCGACAAAAGAGATAACACCCCCCCCATTACGTCATGCTTCAGAAATGGGGAAAATGGTCCGTTTTCAAATGTTTTATTTTTGAACGTCAGTTCACATTTGTAGGTGGATCATCAGTGTTAGAGCTAAAATTAGCATGTTTAAAGTGATTTTCATGCTTCCAGGGGCCCTAAACACAAGATTTATGGAATGGTTAAAAGTGCATTAAAATGGCCAATTTACTCACTCTGAGTTCTCAAAAAGGGTTTCTTCACCCCGGGAAGTTAATTAAATACCATTTGGAGGCATTTAATGTTCGAGCAAAAACGGCTGATTTTCGACAAAAGAGATAACACCCCCCCCATTACGTCATGCTTCAGAAATGGGGAAAATGGTCAGTTTTCAAATGTTTTATTTTTGAACGTCAGTTCACATTTGTAGGTGGATCATCAGTGTTAGAGCTAAAATTAGCATGTTTAAAGTGATTTTCATGCTTCCAGGGGCTCGAGAAGTGAATTAAATACTATTTGGAGGCATTTAATGTTCAAGCAAAAACGGCTGATTTTCAACAAAAGAGATAACACCCCCCCATTACGTCATGCTTCAGAAATGTGGAAAATGGTCCGTTTTCAAATGTTTTATTTTTGAACGTCAGTTCACATTTGTAGGTGGATCATCAGTGTTAGAGCTAAAATTAGCATGTTTAAAGTGATTTAATGTTCGAGCAAAAACGGCTGATTTTC
The DNA here is from genome assembly GCF_964263255.1 of Lissotriton vulgaris. Classification (NCBI taxonomy): domain Eukaryota; kingdom Metazoa; phylum Chordata; class Amphibia; order Caudata; family Salamandridae; genus Lissotriton; species Lissotriton vulgaris. Next base: position 340,884 of record NW_028240926.1, on the reverse strand, counting down.
GACAAAAGAGATAACACCCCCCCATTACGTCATGCTTCAGAAATGTGGAAAATGGTCAGTTTTCAAATGTTTTATTTTTGAACGTCAGTTCACATTTGTAGGTGGATCATCAGTGTTAGAGCTAAAATTAGCATGTTTAAAGTGATTTTCATGCTTCCAGGGGCCCAAAACACAAGATTTATGGAATGGTTAAAAGTGCATGAAAATGGCCAATTTACTCACTCTGAGTTCTCAAAAAGGGTTTCTTCACCCCGGGAAGTGAAATAAATACCATTTGGAGGCATTTAATGTTCGAGCAAAAACGGCTGATTTTCGACAAAAGAGATAACACCCCCCATTACGTCATGCTTCAGAAATGTGGAAAATGGTCCGTTTTCAAATGTTTTATTTTTGAACGTCAGTTCACATTTGTAGGTGGATCATCAGTGTTAGAGCTAAAATTAGCATGTTTAAAGTGATTTTCATGCTTCCAGGGGCTCGGGAAGTTAATTAAATACCATTTGGAGGCATTTAATGTTCGAGCAAAAACGGCTGATTTTCGACAAAAGAGATAACACCCCCCCATTACGTCATGCTTCAGAAATGTGGAAAATGGTCCGTTTTCAAATGTTTTATTTTTGAACGTCAGTTCACATTTGTAGGTGGATCATCAGTGTTAGAGCTAAAATTAGCATGTTTAAAGTGATTTTCATGCTTCCAGGGGCTCGGGAAGTGAAATAAATACCATTTGGAGGCATTTAATGTTCGAGCAAAAACGGCTGATTTTCGACAAAAGAGATAACACCCCCCATTACGTCATGCTTCAGAAATGTGGAAAATGGTCCGTTTTCTAATGTTTTATTTTTGAACGTCAGTTCACATTTGTAGGTGGATCATCAGTGTTAGAGCTAAAATTAGCATGTTTAAAGTGATTTTCATGCTTCCAGGGGCTCGGGAAGTTAATTAAATACCATTTGGAGGCATTTAATGTTCGAGCAAAAACGGCTGATTTTCGACAAAAGAGATAACACCCCCCCATTACGTCATGCTTCAGAAATGTGGAAAATGGTCCGTTTTCAAATGTTTTATTTTTGAACGTCAGTTCACATTTGTAGGTGGATCATCAGTGTTAGAGCTAAAATTAGCATGTTTAAAGTGATTTTCATGCTTCCAGGGGCCCAAAACACAAGATTTATGGAATGGTTAAAAGTGCATGAAAATGGCCAATTTACTCACTCTGAGTTCTCAAAAAGGGTTTCTTCACCCCGGGAAGTGAAATAAATACCATTTGGAGGCATTTAATGTTCGAGCAAAAACGGCTGATTTTCGACAAAAGAGATAACACCCCCCCATTACGTCATGCTTCAGAAATGTGGAAAATGGTCCGTTTTCAAATGTTTTATTTTTGAACGTCAGTTCACATTTGTAGGTGGATCATCAGTGTTAGAGCTAAAATTAGCATGTTTAAAGTGATTTTCATGCTTCCAGGGGCTCGGAAGTTAATTAAATACCATTTGGAGGCATTTAATGTTCGAGCAAAAACGGCTGATTTTCGACAAAAGAGATAACACCCCCTCATTACGTCATGCTTCAGAAATGTGGAAAATGGTCCGTTTTCAAATGTTTTATTTTTGAACGTCAGTTCACATTTGTAGGTGGATCATCAGTGTTAGAGCTAAAATTAGCATGTTTAAAGTGATTTTCATGCTTCCAGGGGCCCAAAACACAAGATTAATGGAATGGTTAAAAGTGCATGAAAATGGCCAATTTACTCACTCTGAGTTCTCAAAAAGGGTTTCTTCACCCCGGGAAGTGAAATAAATACCATTTGGAGGCATTTAATGTTCAAGCAAAAACGGCTGATTTTCGACAAAAGAGATAACACCCCCCCAATACGTCATGCTTCAGAAATGTGGAAAATGGTCCGTTTTCAAATGTTTTATTTTTGAACGTCAGTTCACATTTGTAGGTGGATCATCAGTGTTAGAGCTAAAATTAGCATGTTTAAAGTGATTTTCATGCTTCCAGGGGCTCGGGAAGTGAAATAAATACCATTTGGAGGCATTTAATGTTCGAGCAAAAACGGCTGATTTTCGACAAAAGAGATAACACCCCCCCATTACGTCATGCTTCAGAAATGTGGAAAATGGTCCGTTTTCAAATGTTTTATTTTTGAACGTCAGTTCACATTTGTAGGTGGATCATCAGTGTTAGAGCTAAAATTAGCATGTTTAAAGTGATTTTCATGCTTCCAGGGGCTCGGGAAGTTAATTAAATACCATTTGGAGGCATTTAATGTTCGAGCAAAAACGGCTGATTTTCGACAAAAGAGATAACACCCACCCATTACGTCATGCTTCAGAAATGTGGAAAATGGTCCGTTTTCAAATGTTTTATTTTTGAACGTCAGTTCACATTTGTAGGTGGATCATCAGTGTTAGAGCTAAAATTAGCATGTTTAAAGTGATTTTCATGCTTCCAGGGGCTAGGGAAGTTAATTAAATACCATTTGGAGGCATTTAATGTTCGAGCAAAAACGGCTGATTTTCGACAAAAGAGATAACACCCCCCCATTACGTCATGCTTCAGAAATGTGGAAAATGGTCCGTTTTCAAATGTTTTATTTTTGAACGTCAGTTCACATTTGTAGGTGGATCATCAGTGTTAGAGCTAAAATTAGCATGTTTAAAGTGATTTTCATGCTTCCAGGGGCCCTAAACACAAGATTTATGGAATGGTTAAAAGTGCATGAAAATGGCCAATTTACTCACTCTGAGTTCTTAAAAAGGGTTTCTTCACCCCGGGAAGCTAATTAAATACCATTTGGAGGCATTTAATGTTCGAGCAAAAACGGCTGATTTTCGACAAAAGAGATAACACCCCCCCCATTACGTCATGCTTCAGAAATGGGGAAAATGGTCCGTTTTCAAATGTTTTATTTTTGAACGTCAGTTCACATTTGTAGGTGGATCATCAGTGTTAGAGCTAAAATTAGCATGTTTAAAGTGATTTTCATGCTTCCAGGGGCCCTAAACACAAGATTTATGGAATGGTTAAAAGTGCATTAAAATGGCCAATTTACTCACTCTGAGTTCTCAAAAAGGGTTTCTTCACCCCGGGAAGTTAATTAAATACCATTTGGAGGCATTTAATGTTCGAGCAAAAACGGCTGATTTTCGACAAAAGAGATAACACCCCCCCCCATTACGTCATGCTTCAGAAATGGGGAAAATGGTCAGTTTTCAAATGTTTTATTTTTGAACGTCAGTTCACATTTGTAGGTGGATCATCAGTGTTAGAGCTAAAATTAGCATGTTTAAAGTGATTTTCATGCTTCCAGGGGCTCGAGAAGTGAATTAAATACTATTTGGAGGCATTTAATGTTCAAGCAAAAACGGCTGATTTTCAACAAAAGAGATAACACCCCCCCATTACGTCATGCTTCAGAAATGTGGAAAATGGTCCGTTTTCAAATGTTTTATTTTTGAACGTCAGTTCACATTTGTAGGTGGATCATCAGTGTTAGAGCTAAAATTAGCATGTTTAAAGTGATTTAATGTTCGAGCAAAAACGGCTGATTTTCGACAAAAGAGATAACACCCCCCCATTACGTCATGCTTCAGAAATGTGGAAAATGGTCAGTTTTCAAATGTTTTATTTTTGAACGTCAGTTCACATTTGTAGGTGGATCATCAGTGTTAGAGCTAAAATTAGCATGTTTAAAGTGATTTTCATGCTTCCAGGGGCCCAAAACACAAGATTTATGGAATGGTTAAAAGTGCATGAAAATGGCCAATTTACTCACTCTGAGTTCTCAAAAAGGGTTTCTTCACCCCGGGAAGTGAAATAAATACCATTTGGAGGCATTTAATGTTCGAGCAAAAACGGCTGATTTTCGACAAAAGAGATAACACCCCCCATTACGTCATGCTTCAGAAATGTGGAAAATGGTCCGTTTTCAAATGTTTTATTTTTGAACGTCAGTTCACATTTGTAGGTGGATCATCAGTGTTAGAGCTAAAATTAGCATGTTTAAAGTGATTTTCATGCTTCCAGGGGCTCGGGAAGTTAATTAAATACCATTTGGAGGCATTTAATGTTCGAGCAAAAACGGCTGATTTTCGACAAAAGAGATAACACCCCCCCATTACGTCATGCTTCAGAAATGTGGAAAATGGTCCGTTTTCAAATGTTTTATTTTTGAACGTCAGTTCACATTTGTAGGTGGATCATCAGTGTTAGAGCTAAAATTAGCATGTTTAAAGTGATTTTCATGCTTCCAGGGGCTCGGGAAGTGAAATAAATACCATTTGGAGGCATTTAATGTTCGAGCAAAAACGGCTGATTTTCGACAAAAGAGATAACACCCCCCATTACGTCATGCTTCAGAAATGTGGAAAATGGTCCGTTTTCTAATGTTTTATTTTTGAACGTCAGTTCACATTTGTAGGTGGATCATCAGTGTTAGAGCTAAAATTAGCATGTTTAAAGTGATTTTCATGCTTCCAGGGGCTCGGGAAGTTAATTAAATACCATTTGGAGGCATTTAATGTTCGAGCAAAAACGGCTGATTTTCGACAAAAGAGATAACACCCCCCCATTACGTCATGCTTCAGAAATGTGGAAAATGGTCCGTTTTCAAATGTTTTATTTTTGAACGTCAGTTCACATTTGTAGGTGGATCATCAGTGTTAGAGCTAAAATTAGCATGTTTAAAGTGATTTTCATGCTTCCAGGGGCCCAAAACACAAGATTTATGGAATGGTTAAAAGTGCATGAAAATGGCCAATTTACTCACTCTGAGTTCTCAAAAAGGGTTTCTTCACCCCGGGAAGTGAAATAAATACCATTTGGAGGCATTTAATGTTCGAGCAAAAACGGCTGATTTTCGACAAAAGAGATAACACCCCCCCATTACGTCATGCTTCAGAAATGTGGAAAATGGTCCGTTTTCAAATGTTTTATTTTTGAACGTCAGTTCACATTTGTAGGTGGATCATCAGTGTTAGAGCTAAAATTAGCATGTTTAAAGTGATTTTCATGCTTCCAGGGGCCCAAAACACAAGATTAATGGAATGGTTAAAAGTGCATGAAAATGGCCAATTTACTCACTCTGAGTTCTCAAAAAGGGTTTCTTCACCCCGGGAAGTGAAATAAATACCATTTGGAGGCATTTAATGTTCAAGCAAAAACGGCTGATTTTCGACAAAAGAGATAACACTCCCCCAATACGTCATGCTTCAGAAATGTGGAAAATGGTCCGTTTTCAAATGTTTTATTTTTGAACGTCAGTTCACATTTGTAGGTGGATCATCAGTGTTAGAGCTAAAATTAGCATGTTTAAAGTGATTTTCATGCTTCCAGGGGCTCGGGAAGTGAAATAAATACCATTTGGAGGCATTTAATGTTCGAGCAAAAACGGCTGATTTTCGACAAAAGAGATAACACCCCCCCATTACGTCATGCTTCAGAAATGTGGAAAATGGTCCGTTTTCAAATGTTTTATTTTTGAACGTCAGTTCACATTTGTAGGTGGATCATCAGTGTTAGAGCTAAAATTAGCATGTTTAAAGTGATTTTCATGCTTCCAGGGGCTCGGGAAGTTAATTAAATACCATTTGGAGGCATTTAATGTTCGAGCAAAAACGGCTGATTTTCGACAAAAGAGATAACACCCACCCATTACGTCATGCTTCAGAAATGTGGAAAATGGTCCGTTTTCAAATGTTTTATTTTTGAACGTCAGTTCACATTTGTAGGTGGATCATCAGTGTTAGAGCTAAAATTAGCATGTTTAAAGTGATTTTCATGCTTCCAGGGGCTAGGGAAGTTAATTAAATACCATTTGGAGGCATTTAATGTTCGAGCAAAAACGGCTGATTTTCGACAAAAGAGATAACACCCCCCCATTACGTCATGCTTCAGAAATGTGGAAAATGGTCCGTTTTCAAATGTTTTATTTTTGAACGTCAGTTCACATTTGTAGGTGGATCATCAGTGTTAGAGCTAAAATTAGCATGTTTAAAGTGATTTTCCTGCTTCCAGGGGCCCAAAACACAAGATTAATGGAATGGTTAAAAGTGCATGAAAATGGCCAATTTACTCACTCTGAGTTCTCAAAAAGGGTTTCTTCACCCCGGGAAGTGAAATAATTACCATTTGGAGGCATTTAATGTTCGAGCAAAAACGGCTGATTTTCGACAAAAGAGATAACACCCCCCATTACGTCATGCTTCAGAAATGTGGAAAATGGTCCGTTTTCAAATGTTTTATTTTTGAACGTCAGTTCACATTTGTAGGTGGATCATCAGTGTTAGAGCTAAAATTAGCATGTTTAAAGTGATTTTCATGCTTCCAGGGGCTCGGGAAGTTAATTAAATACCATTTGGAGGCATTTAATGTTCGAGCAAAAACGGCTGATTTTCGACAAAAGAGATAACACCCCCCCATTACGTCATGCTTCAGAAATGTGGAAAATGGTCTGTTTTCAAATGTTTTATTTTTGAACGTCAGTTCACATTTGTAGGTGGATCATCAGTGTTAGAGCTAAAATTAGCATGTTTAAAGTGATTTTCATGCTTCCAGGGGCTCGGGAAGTTAATTAAATACCATTTGGAGGCATTTAATGTTCGAGCAAAAACGGCTGATTTTCGACAAAAGAGATAACACCCCCCCATTACGTCATGCTTCAGAAATGTGGAAAATGGTCCGTTTTCAAATGTTTTATTTTTGAACGTCAGTTCACATTTGTAGGTGGATCATCAGTGTTAGAGCTAAAATTAGCATGTTTAAAGTGATTTTCATGCTTCCAGGGGCCCAAAACACAAGATTTATGGAATGGTTAAAAGTGCATGAAAATGGCCAATTTACTCACTCTGAGTTCTCAAAAAGGGTTTCTTCACCCCGGGAAGTTAATTAAATACCATTTGGAGGCATTTAATGTTCGAGCAAAAACGGCTGATTTTCGACAAAAGAGATAACACCCCCCCATTACATCATGCTTCAGAAATGTGGAAAATGGTCCGTTTTCAAATGTTTTATTTTTGAACGTCAGTTCACATTTGTAGGTGGATCATCAGTGTTAGAGCTAAAATTAGCATGTTTAAAGTGATTTTCATGCTTCCAGGGGCTCGGGAAGTTAATTAAATACCATTTGGAGGCATTTAATGTTCGAGCAAAAACGGCTGATTTTCGACAAAAGAGATAACACCCCCCCATTACGTCATGCTTCAGAAATGTGGAAAATGGTCCGTTTTCAAATGTTTTATTTTTGAACGTCAGTTCACATTTGTAGGTGGATCATCAGTGTTAGAGCTAAAATTAGCATGTTTAAAGTGATTTTCATGCTTCCAGGGGCTCAGGAAGTTAATTAAATACCATTTGGAGGCATTTAATGTTCGAGCAAAAACGGCTGATTTTCGACAAAAGAGATAACACCCCCCCATTACGTCATGCTTCAGAAATGTGGAAAATGGTCCGTTTTCAAATGTTTTATTTTTGAACGTCAGTTCACATTTGTAGGTGGATCATCAGTGTTAGAGCTAAAATTAGCATGTTTAAAGTGATTTTCATGCTTCCAGGGGCTCGGGAAGTTAATTAAATACCATTTGGAGGCATTTAATGTTCGAGCAAAAACGGCTGATTTTCGACAAAAGAGATAACACCCACCCATTACGTCATGCTTCAGAAATGTGGAAAATGGTCCGTTTTCAAATGTTTTATTTTTGAACGTCAGTTCACATTTGTAGGTGGATCATCAGTGTTAGAGCTAAAATTAGCATGTTTAAAGTGATTTTCATGCTTCCAGGGGCTAGGGAAGTTAATTAAATACCATTTGGAGGCATTTAATGTTCGAGCAAAAACGGCTGATTTTCGACAAAAGAGATAACACCCCCCCCATTACGTCATGCTTCAGAAATGTGGAAAATGGTCCGTTTTCAAATGTTTTATTTTTGAACGTCAGTTCACATTTGTAGGTGGATCATCAGTGTTAGAGCTAAAATTAGCATGTTTAAAGTGATTTTCCTGCTTCCAGGGGCCCAAAACACAAGATTAATGGAATGGTTAAAAGTGCATGAAAATGGCCAATTTACTCACTCTGAGTTCTCAAAAAGGGTTTCTTCACCCCGGGAAGTGAAATAAATACCATTTGGAGGCATTTAATGTTCGAGCAAAAACGGCTGATTTTCGACAAAAGAGATAACACCCCCCATTACGTCATGCTTCAGAAATGTGGAAAATGGTCCGTTTTCAAATGTTTTATTTTTGAACGTCAGTTCACATTTGTAGGTGGATCATCAGTGTTAGAGCTAAAATTAGCATGTTTAAAGTGATTTTCATGCTTCCAGGGGCTCGGGAAGTTAATTAAATACCATTTGGAGGCATTTAATGTTCGAGCAAAAACGGCTGATTTTCGAAAAAAGAGATAACACCCCCCCATTACGTCATGCTTCAGAAATGTGGAAAATGGTCCGTTTTCAAATGTTTTATTTTTGAACGTCAGTTCACATTTGTAGGTCGATTATCAGTGTTAGAGCTAAAATTAGCATGTTTAAAGTGATTTTCATGCTTCCAGGGGCTCGGGAAGTTAATTAAATACCATTTGGAGGCATTTAATGTTCGAGCAAAAACGGCTGATTTTCGACAAAAGAGATAACACCCCCCCATTACGTCATGCTTCAGAAATGTGGAAAATGGTCCGTTTTCAAATGTTTTATTTTTGAACGTCAGTTCACATTTGTAGGTGGATCATCAGTGTTAGAGCTAAAATTAGCATGTTTAAAGTGATTTTCATGCTTCCAGGGGCCCAAAACACAAGATTTATGGAATGGTTAAAAGTGCATGAAAATGGCCAATTTACTCACTCTGAGTTCTCAAAAAGGGTTTCTTCACCCCGGGAAGTTAATTAAATACCATTTGGAGGCATTTAATGTTCGAGCAAAAACGGCTGATTTTCGACAAAAGAGATAACACCCCCCCATTACGTCATGCTTCAGAAATGTGGAAAATGGTCCGTTTTCAAATGTTTTATTTTTGAACGTCAGTTCACATTTGTAGGTGGATCATCAGTGTTAGAGCTAAAATTAGCATGTTTAAATTGATTTTCATGCTTCCAGGGGCTCGGGAAGTTAATTAAATACCATTTGGAGGCATTTAATGTTCGAGCAAAAACGGCTGATTTTCGACAAAAGAGATAACACCCCCCCCATTACGTCATGCTTCAGAAATGTGGAAAATGGTCCGTTTTCAAATGTTTTATTTTTGAACGTCAGTTCACATTTGTAGGTGGATCATCAGTGTTAGAGCTAAAATTAGCATGTTTAAAGTGATTTTCATGCTTCCAGGGGCTCGGGAAGTGAAATAAATACCATTTGGAGGCATTTAATGTTCGAGCAAAAACGGCTGATTTTCGACAAAAGAGATAACACCCCCCCATTACGTCATGCTTCAGAAATGTGGAAAATGGTCCGTTTTCAAATGTTTTATTTTTGAACGTCAGTTCACATTTGTAGGTGGATCATCAGTGTTAGAGCTAAAATTAGCATGTTTAAAGTGATTTTCATGCTTCCAGGGGCTCGGGAAGTTAATTAAATACCATTTGGAGGCATTTAATGTTCGAGCAAAAACGGCTGATTTTCGACAAAAGAGATAACACCCCCCCATTACGTCATGCTTCAGAAATGTGGAAAATGGTCCGTTTTCAAATGTTTTATTTTTGAACGTCAGTTCACATTTGTAGGTGGATCATCAGTGTTAGAGCTAAAATTAGCATGTTTAAAGTGATTTTCATGCTTCCAGGGGCCCAAAACACAAGATTTATGGAATGGTTAAAAGTGCATGAAAATGGCCAATTTACTCACTCTGAGTTCTCAAAAAGAGTTTCTTCACCCCGGGAAGTTAATTAAATACCATTTGGAGGCATTTAATGTTCGAGCAAAAACGGCTGATTTTCGACAAAAGAGATAACACCCCCCCATTACGTCATGCTTCAGAAATGTGGAAAATGGTCCGTTTTCAAATGTTTTATTTTTGAACGTCAGTTCACATTTGTAGGTGGATCATCAGTGTTAGAGCTAAAATTAGCATGTTTAAAGTGATTTTCATGCTTCCAGGGGCTCGGGAAGTTAATTAAATACCATTTGTAGGCATTTAATGTTCGAGCAAAAACGGCTGATTTTCGACAAAAGAGATAACACCCCCCCATTACGTCATGCTTCAGAAATGTGGAAAATGGTCCGTTTTCAAATGTTTTATTTTTGAACGTCAGTTCACATTTGTAGGTGGATCATCAGTGTTAGAGCTAAAATTAGCATGTTTAAAGTGATTTTCATGCTTCCAGGGGCTCGGGAAGTGAAATAAATACCATTTGGAGGCATTTAATGTTCGAGCAAAAACGGCTGATTTTCGACAAAAGAGATAACACCCCCCCATTACGTCATGCTTCAGAAATGTGGAAAATGGTCCGTTTTCAAATGTTTTATTTTTGAACGTCAGTTCACATTTGTAGGTGGATCATCAGTGTTAGAGCTAAAATTAGCATGTTTAAAGTGATTTTCATGCTTCCAGGGGCTCGGGAAGTTAATTAAATACCATTTGGAGGCATTTAATGTTCGAGCAAAAACGGCTGATTTTCGACAAAAGAGATAACACCCCCCCATTACGTCATGCTTCAGAAATGTGGAAAATGGTCCGTTTTCAAATGTTTTATTTTTGAACGTCAGTTCACATTTGTAGGTGGATCATCAGTGTTAGAGCTAAAATTAGCATGTTTAAAGTGATTTTCATGCTTCCAGGGGCCCAAAACACAAGATTTATGGAATGGTTAAAAGTGCATGAAAATGGCCAATTTACTCACTCTGAGTTCTCAAAAAGGGTTTTTTCACCCCGGGAAGTAAAATAAATACCATTTGCAGGCATTTAATGTTCGAGCAAAAACGGCTGATTTTCGACAAAAGAGATAACACCCCCCCATTACGTCATGCTTCAGAAATGTGGAAAATGGTCCGTTTTCAAATGTTTTATTTTTGAACGTCAGTTCACATTTGTAGGTGGATCATCAGTGTTAGAGCTAAAATTAGCATGTTTAAAGTGATTTTCATGCTTCCAGGGGCTCGGGAAGTTAATTAAATACCATTTGGAGGCATTTAATGTTCGAGCAAAAACGGCTGATTTTCAACAAAAGAGATAACACCCCCCCATTACGTCATGCTTCAGAAATGTGGAAAATGGTCCGTTTTCAAATGTTTTATTTTTGAACGTCAGTTCACATTTGTAGGTGGATCATCAGTGTTAGAGCTAAAATTAGCATGTTTAAAGTGATTTTCATGCTTCCAGGGGCCCAAAACACAAGATTTATAGAATGGTTCAAAGTGCATGAAAATGGCCAATTTACTCACTCTGAGTTCTCAAAAAGGGTTTCTTCACCCCGGGAAGTTAATTAAATACCATTTGGAGGCATTTAATGTTCGAGCAAAAACGGCTGATTTTCGACAAAAGAGATAACACCCCCCCATTACGTCATGCTTCAGAAATGTGGAAAATGGTCCTTTTTCAAATGTTTTATTTTTGAACGTCAGTTCACATATGTAGGTGGATCATCAGTGTTAGAGCTAAAATTAGCATGTTTAAAGTGATTTTCATGCTTCCAGGGGCTCGGGAAGTTAATTAAATACCATTTGGAGGCATTTAATGTTCGAGCAAAAACGGCTGATTTTCGACAAAAGAGATAACACCCCCCCATTACGTCATGCTTCAGAAATGTGGAAAATGGTCCGTTTTCAAATGTTTTATTTTTGAACGTCAGTTCACATTTGTAGGTGGATCATCAGTGTTAGAGCTAAAATTAGCATGTTTAAAGTGATTTTCCTGCTTCCAGGGGCTCGGGAAGTGAAATAAATACCATTTGGAGGCATTTAATGTTCGAGCAAAAACGGCTGATTTTCGACAAAAGAGATAACACCCCCCATTACGTCATGCTTCAGAAATGTGGAAAATGGTCCGTTTTCAAATGTTTTATTTTTGAACGTCAGTTCACATTTGTAGGTGGATCATCAGTGTTAGAGCTAAAATTAGCATGTTTAAAGTGATTTTCATGCTTCCAGGGGCTCGGGAAGTTAATTAAATACCATTTGCAGGCATTTAATGTTCGAGCAAAAACGGCTGATTTTCGACAAAAGAGATAACACCCCCCATTACGTCATGCTTCAGAAATGTGGAAAATGGTCCGTTTTCAAATGTTTTATTTTTGAACGTCAGTTCACATTTGTAGGTGGATCATCAGTGTTAGAGCTAAAATTAGCATGTTTAAAGTGATTTTCATGCTTCCAGGGGCTCGGGAAGTTAATTAAATACCATTTGGAGGCATTTAATGTTCGAGCAAAAACGGCTGATTTTCGACAAAAGAGATAACACCCCCCCATTACGTCATGCTTCAGAAATGTGGAAAATGGTCCATTTTCAAATGTTTTATTTTTGAACGTCAGTTCACTTTTGTAGGTGGATCATCAGTGTTAGAGCTAAAATTAGCATGTTTAAAGTGATTTTCATGCTTCCAGGGGCTCAGGAAGTTAATTAAATACCATTTGGAGGCATTTAATGTTCGAGCAAAAACGGCTGATTTTCGACAAAAGAGATAACACCCCCCCATTACGTCATGCTTCAGAAATGTGGAAAATGGTCCGTTTTCAAATGTTTTATTTTTGAACGTCAGTTCACATTTGTAGGTGGATCATCAGTGTTAGAGCTAAAATTAGCATGTTTAAAGTGATTTTCATGCTTCCAGGGGCTCGGGAAGTTAATTAAATACCATTTGGAGGCATTTAATGTTCGAGCAAAAACGGCTGATTTTCGACAAAAGAGATAACACCCCCCCATTACGTCATGCTTCAGAAATGTGGAAAATGGTCCGTTTTCAAATGTTTTATTTTTGAACGTCAGTTCACATTTGTAGGTGGATCATCAGTGTTAGAGCTAAAATTAGCATGTTTAAAGTGATTTTCATGCTTCCAGGGGCCCAAAACACAAGATTTATGGAATGGTTAAAAGTGCATGAAAATGGCCAATTTACTCACTCTGAGTTCTCAAAAAGGGTTTTTTCACCCCGGGAAGTAAAATAAATACCATTTGCAGGCATTTAATGTTCGAGCAAAAACGGCTGATTTTCGACAAAAGAGATAACACCCCCCCATTACGTCATGCTTCAGAAATGTGGAAAATGGTCCGTTTTCAAATGTTTTATTTTTGAACGTCAGTTCACATTTGTAGGTGGATCATCAGTGTTAGAGCTAAAATTAGCATGTTTAAAGTGATTTTCATGCTTCCAGGGGCTCGGGAAGTTAATTAAATACCATTTGGAGGCATTTAATGTTCGAGCAAAAACGGCTGATTTTCAACAAAAGAGATAACACCCCCCCATTACGTCATGCTTCAGAAATGTGGAAAATGGTCCGTTTTCAAATGTTTTATTTTTGAACGTCAGTTCACATTTGTAGGTGGATCATCAGTGTTAGAGCTAAAATTAGCATGTTTAAAGTGATTTTCATGCTTCCAGGGGCCCAAAACACAAGATTTATAGAATGGTTCAAAGTGCATGAAAATGGCCAATTTACTCACTCTGAGTTCTCAAAAAGGGTTTCTTCACCCCGGGAAGTTAATTAAATACCATTTGGAGGCATTTAATGTTCGAGCAAAAACGGCTGATTTTCGACAAAAGAGATAACACCCCCCCATTACGTCATGCTTCAGAAATGTGGAAAATGGTCCTTTTTCAAATGTTTTATTTTTGAACGTCAGTTCACATATGTAGGTGGATCATCAGTGTTAGAGCTAAAATTAGCATGTTTAAAGTGATTTTCATGCTTCCAGGGGCTCGGGAAGTTAATTAAATACCATTTGGAGGCATTTAATGTTCGAGCAAAAACGGCTGATTTTCGACAAAAGAGATAACACCCCCCCATTACGTCATGCTTCAGAAATGTGGAAAATGGTCCGTTTTCAAATGTTTTATTTTTGAACGTCAGTTCACATTTGTAGGTGGATCATCAGTGTTAGAGCTAAAATTAGCATGTTTAAAGTGATTTTCCTGCTTCCAGGGGCTCGGGAAGTGAAATAAATACCATTTGGAGGCATTTAATGTTCGAGCAAAAACGGCTGATTTTCGACAAAAGAGATAACACCCCCCATTACGTCATGCTTCAGAAATGTGGAAAATGGTCCGTTTTCAAATGTTTTATTTTTGAACGTCAGTTCACATTTGTAGGTGGATCATCAGTGTTAGAGCTAAAATTAGCATGTTTAAAGTGATTTTCATGCTTCCAGGGGCTCGGGAAGTTAATTAAATACCATTTGGAGGCATTTAATGTTCGAGCAAAAACGGCTGATTTTCAACAAAAGAGATAACACCCCCCCATTACGTCATGCTTCAGAAATGTGGAAAATGGTCCGTTTTCAAATGTTTTATTTTTGAACGTCAGTTCACATTTGTAGGTGGATCATCAGTGTTAGAGCTAAAATTAGCATGTTTAAAGTGATTTTCATGCTTCCAGGGGCCCAAAACACAAGATTTATAGAATGGTTCAAAGTGCATGAAAATGGCCAATTTACTCACTCTGAGTTCTCAAAAAGGGTTTCTTCACCCCGGGAAGTTAATTAAATACCATTTGGAGGCATTTAATGTTCGAGCAAAAACGGCTGATTTTCGACAAAAGAGATAACACCCCCCCATTACGTCATGCTTCAGAAATGTGGAAAATGGTCCTTTTTCAAATGTTTTATTTTTGAACGTCAGTTCACATATGTAGGTGGATCATCAGTGTTAGAGCTAAAATTAGCATGTTTAAAGTGATTTTCATGCTTCCAGGGGCTCGGGAAGTTAATTAAATACCATTTGGAGGCATTTAATGTTCGAGCAAAAACGGCTGATTTTCGACAAAAGAGATAACACCCCCCCATTACGTCATGCTTCAGAAATGTGGAAAATGGTCCGTTTTCAAATGTTTTATTTTTGAACGTCAGTTCACATTTGTAGGTGGATCATCAGTGTTAGAGCTAAAATTAGCATGTTTAAAGTGATTTTCCTGCTTCCAGGGGCTCGGGAAGTGAAATAAATACCATTTGGAGGCATTTAATGTTCGAGCAAAAACGGCTGATTTTCGACAAAAGAGATAACACCCCCCATTACGTCATGCTTCAGAAATGTGGAAAATGGTCCGTTTTCAAATGTTTTATTTTTGAACGTCAGTTCACCTTTGTAGGTGGATCATCAGTGTTAGAGCTAAAATTAGCATGTTTAAAGTGATTTTCATGCTTCCAGGGGCTCGGGAAGTTAATTAAATACCATTTGCAGGCATTTAATGTTCGAGCAAAAACGGCTGATTTTCGACAAAAGAGATAACACCCCCCATTACGTCATGCTTCAGAAATGTGGAAAATGGTCCGTTTTCAAATGTTTTATTTTTGAACGTCAGTTCACATTTGTAGGTGGATCATCAGTGTTAGAGCTAAAATTAGCATGTTTAAAGTGATTTTCATGCTTCCAGGGGCTCGGGAAGTTAATTAAATACCATTTGGAGGCATTTAATGTTCGAGCAAAAACGGCTGATTTTCGACAAAAGAGATAACACCCCCCCATTACGTCATGCTTCAGAAATGTGGAAAATGGTCCATTTTCAAATGTTTTATTTTTGAACGTCAGTTCACATTTGTAGGTGGATCATCAGTGTTAGAGCTAAAATTAGCATGTTTAAAGTGATTTTCATGCTTCCAGGGGCTCAGGAAGTTAATTAAATACCATTTGGAGGCATTTAATGTTCGAGCAAAAACGGCTGATTTTCGACAAAAGAGATAACACCCCCCCATTACGTCATGCTTCAGAAATGTGGAAAATGGTCCGTTTTCAAATGTTTTATTTTTGAACGTCAGTTCACATTTGTAGGTGGATCATCAGTGTTAGAGCTAAAATTAGCATGTTTAAAGTGATTTTCATGCTTCCAGGGGCTCGGGAAGTTAATTAAATACCATTTGGAGGCATTTAATGTTCGAGCAAAAACGGCTGATTTTCGACAAAAGAGATAACACCCCCCCATTACGTCATGCTTCAGAAATGTGGAAAATGGTCCGTTTTCAAATGTTTTATTTTTGAACGTCAGTTCACATTTGTAGGTGGATCATCAGTGTTAGAGCTAAAATTAGCATGTTTAAAGTGATTTTCATGCTTCCAGGGGCCCAAAACACAAGATTTATGGAATGGTTAAAAGTGCATGAAAATGGCCAATTTACTCACTCTGAGTTCTCAAAAAGGGTTTTTTCACCCCGGGAAGTAAAATAAATACCATTTGCAGGCATTTAATGTT
The DNA here is from genome assembly GCF_964263255.1 of Lissotriton vulgaris. Lineage (NCBI taxonomy): Eukaryota > Metazoa > Chordata > Amphibia > Caudata > Salamandridae > Lissotriton > Lissotriton vulgaris. Next base: position 324,556 of record NW_028240926.1, on the reverse strand, counting down.
CGAGCAAAAACGGCTGATTTTCGACAAAAGAGATAACACCCCCCCATTACGTCATGCTTCAGAAATGTGGAAAATGGTCCGTTTTCAAATGTTTTATTTTTGAACGTCAGTTCACATTTGTAGGTGGATCATCAGTGTTAGAGCTAAAATTAGCATGTTTAAAGTGATTTTCATGCTTCCAGGGGCTCGGGAAGTTAATTAAATACCATTTGGAGGCATTTAATGTTCGAGCAAAAACGGCTGATTTTCAACAAAAGAGATAACACCCCCCCATTACGTCATGCTTCAGAAATGTGGAAAATGGTCCGTTTTCAAATGTTTTATTTTTGAACGTCAGTTCACATTTGTAGGTGGATCATCAGTGTTAGAGCTAAAATTAGCATGTTTAAAGTGATTTTCATGCTTCCAGGGGCCCAAAACACAAGATTTATAGAATGGTTCAAAGTGCATGAAAATGGCCAATTTACTCACTCTGAGTTCTCAAAAAGGGTTTCTTCACCCCGGGAAGTTAATTAAATACCATTTGGAGGCATTTAATGTTCGAGCAAAAACGGCTGATTTTCGACAAAAGAGATAACACCCCCCCATTACGTCATGCTTCAGAAATGTGGAAAATGGTCCTTTTTCAAATGTTTTATTTTTGAACGTCAGTTCACATATGTAGGTGGATCATCAGTGTTAGAGCTAAAATTAGCATGTTTAAAGTGATTTTCATGCTTCCAGGGGCTCGGGAAGTTAATTAAATACCATTTGGAGGCATTTAATGTTCGAGCAAAAACGGCTGATTTTCGACAAAAGAGATAACACCCCCCCATTACGTCATGCTTCAGAAATGTGGAAAATGGTCCGTTTTCAAATGTTTTATTTTTGAACGTCAGTTCACATTTGTAGGTGGATCATCAGTGTTAGAGCTAAAATTAGCATGTTTAAAGTGATTTTCCTGCTTCCAGGGGCTCGGGAAGTGAAATAAATACCATTTGGAGGCATTTAATGTTCGAGCAAAAACGGCTGATTTTCGACAAAAGAGATAACACCCCCCATTACGTCATGCTTCAGAAATGTGGAAAATGGTCCGTTTTCAAATGTTTTATTTTTGAACGTCAGTTCACATTTGTAGGTGGATCATCAGTGTTAGAGCTAAAATTAGCATGTTTAAAGTGATTTTCATGCTTCCAGGGGCTCGGGAAGTTAATTAAATACCATTTGCAGGCATTTAATGTTCGAGCAAAAACGGCTGATTTTCGACAAAAGAGATAACACCCCCCATTACGTCATGCTTCAGAAATGTGGAAAATGGTCCGTTTTCAAATGTTTTATTTTTGAACGTCAGTTCACATTTGTAGGTGGATCATCAGTGTTAGAGCTAAAATTAGCATGTTTAAAGTGATTTTCATGCTTCCAGGGGCTCGGGAAGTTAATTAAATACCATTTGGAGGCATTTAATGTTCGAGCAAAAACGGCTGATTTTCGACAAAAGAGATAACACCCCCCCATTACGTCATGCTTCAGAAATGTGGAAAATGGTCCATTTTCAAATGTTTTATTTTTGAACGTCAGTTCACATTTGTAGGTGGATCATCAGTGTTAGAGCTAAAATTAGCATGTTTAAAGTGATTTTCATGCTTCCAGGGGCTCAGGAAGTTAATTAAATACCATTTGGAGGCATTTAATGTTCGAGCAAAAACGGCTGATTTTCGACAAAAGAGATAACACCCCCCCATTACGTCATGCTTCAGAAATGTGGAAAATGGTCCGTTTTCAAATGTTTTATTTTTGAACGTCAGTTCACATTTGTAGGTGGATCATCAGTGTTAGAGCTAAAATTAGCATGTTTAAAGTGATTTTCATGCTTCCAGGGGCCCAAAACACAAGATTTATGGAATGGTTAAAAGTGCATGAAGATGGCCAATTTACTCACTCTGAGTTCTCAAAAAGGGTTTATTCACCCCGGGAAGTTAATTAAATACCATTTGGATGCATTTAATGTTCGAGCAAAAACGGCTGATTTTCGACAAAAGAGATAACACCCCCCCATTACGTCATGCTTCAGAAATGTGGAAAATGGTCCGTTTTCAAATGTTTTATTTTTGAACGTCAGTTCACATTTGTAGGTGGATCATCAGTGTTAGATCTAAAATTAGCATGTTTAAAGTGATTTTCATGCTTCGGGGGCTCGGGAAGTTAATTAAATACCATTTGGAGGCATTTAATGTTTGAGCAAAAACGGCTGATTTTCGACAAAAGAGATAACACCCCCCCATTACGTCATGCTTCAGAAATGTGGAAAATGGTCCGTTTTCAAATGTTTTATTTTTGAACGTCAGTTCACATTTGTAGGTGGATCATCAGTGTTAGAGCTAAAATTAGCATGTTTAAAGTGATTTTCATGCTTCCAGGGGCCCAAAACACAAGATTTATGGAATGGTTAAAAGTGCATGAAAATGGCCAATTTACTCACTCTGAGTTCTCAAAAAGGGTTTCTTCACCCCGGGAAGTTAATTAAATACCATTTGGAGGCATTTAATGTTCGAGCAAAAACGGCTGATTTTCGACAAAAGAGATAACACCCCCCCATTACGTCATGCTTCAGAAATGTGGAAAATGGTCCGTTTTCAAATGTTTTATTTTTGAACGTCAGTTCACATTTGTAGGTGGATCATCAGTGTTAGAGCTAAAATTAGCATGTTTAAAGTGATTTTCATGCTTCCAGGGGCTCGGGAAGTTAATTAAATACCATTTGGAGGCATTTAATGTTCGAGCAAAAACGGCTGATTTTCGACAAAAGAGATAACACCCCCCCATTACGTCATGCTTCAGAAATGTGGAAAATGGTCCGTTTTCAAATGTTTTATTTTTGAACGTCAGTTCACATTTGTAGGTGGATCATCAGTGTTAGAGCTAAAATTAGCATGTTTAAAGTGATTTTCATGCTTCCAGGGGCTCGGGAAGTTAATTAAATACCATTTGGAGGCATTTAATGTTCGAGCAAAAACGGCTGATTTTCGACAAAAGAGATAACACCCCCCCATTACGTCATGCTTCAGAAATGTTGAAAATGGTCCGTTTTCAAATGTTTTATTTTTGAACGTCAGTTCACATTTGTAGGTGGATCATCAGTGTTAGAGCTAAAATTAGCATGTTTAAAGTGATTTTCATGCTTCCAGGGGCTCGGGAAGTTAATTAAATACCATTTGGAGGCATTTAATGTTCGAGCAAAAACGGCTGATTTTCGACAAAAGAGATAACACCCACCCATTACGTCATGCTTCAGAAATGTGGAAAATGGTCCGTTTTCAAATGTTTTATTTTTGAACGTCAGTTCACATTTGTAGGTGGATCATCAGTGTTAGAGCTAAAATTAGCATGTTTAAAGTGATTTTCATGCTTCCAGGGGCTAGGGAAGTTAATTAAATACCATTTGGAGGCATTTAATGTTCGAGCAAAAACGGCTGATTTTCGACAAAAGAGATAACACCCCCCCATTACGTCATGCTTCAGAAATGTGGAAAATGGTCCGTTTTCAAATGTTTTATTTTTGAACGTCAGTTCACATTTGTAGGTGGATCATCAGTGTTAGAGCTAAAATTAGCATGTTTAAAGTGATTTTCCTGCTTCCAGGGGCCCAAAACACAAGATTAATGGAATGGTTAAAAGTGCATGAAAATGGCCAATTTACTCACTCTGAGTTCTCAAAAAGGGTTTCTTCACCCCGGGAAGTGAAATAAATACCATTTGGAGGCATTTAATGTTCGAGCAAAAACGGCTGATTTTCGACAAAAGAGATAACACCCCCCATTACGTCATGCTTCAGAAATGTGGAAAATGGTCCGTTTTCAAATGTTTTATTTTTGAACGTCAGTTCACATTTGTAGGTGGATCATCAGTGTTAGAGCTAAAATTAGCATGTTTAAAGTGATTTTCATGCTTCCAGGGGCTCGGGAAGTTAATTAAATACCATTTGGAGGCATTTAATGTTCGAGCAAAAACGGCTGATTTTCGACAAAAGAGATAACACCCCCCCATTACGTCATGCTTCAGAAATGTGGAAAATGGTCCGTTTTCAAATGTTTTATTTTTTGAACGTCAGTTCACATTTGTAGGTGGATCATCAGTGTTAGAGCTAAAATTAGCATGTTTAAAGTGATTTTCATGCTTCCAGGGGCTCGGGAAGTTAATTAAATACCATTTGGAGGCATTTAATGTTCGAGCAAAAACGGCTGATTTTCGACAAAAGAGATAACACCCCCCCATTACGTCATGCTTCAGAAATGTGGAAAATGGTCCGTTTTCAAATGTTTTATTTTTGAACGTCAGTTCACATTTGTAGGTGGATCATCAGTGTTAGAGCTAAAATTAGCATGTTTAAAGTGATTTTCATGCTTCCAGGGGCCCAAAACACAAGATTAATGGAATGGTTAAAAGTGCATGAAAATGGCCAATTTACTCACTCTGAGTTCTCAAAAAGGGTTTCTTCACCCCGGGAAGTGAAATAAATACCATTTGGAGGCATTTAATGTTCGAGCAAAAACGGCTGATTTTTCGACAAAAGAGATAACACCCCCCCATTACGTCATGCTTCAGAAATGTGGAAAATGGTCCGTTTTCAAATGTTTTATTTTTGAACGTCAGTTCACATTTGTAGGTGGATCATCAGTGTTAGAGCTAAAATTAGCATGTTTAAAGTGATTTTCATGCTTCCAGGGGCTCGGGAAGTTAATTAAATACCATTTGGAGGCATTTAATGTTCGAGCAAAAACGGCTGATTTTCGACAAAAGAGATAACACCCCCCCATTACGTCATGCTTCAGAAATGTGGAAAATGGTCCGTTTTCAAATGTTTTATTTTTGAACGTCAGTTCACATTTGTAGGTGGATCATCAGTGTTAGAGCTAAAATTAGCATGTTTAAAGTGATTTTCATGCTTCCAGGGGCCCAAAACACAAGATTTATGGAATGGTTAAAAGTGCATGAAAATGGCCAATTTACTCACTCTGAGTTCTCAAAAAGAGTTTCTTCACCCCGGGAAGTTAATTAAATACCATTTGGAGGCATTTAATGTTCGAGCAAAAACGGCTGATTTTCGACAAAAGAGATAACACCCCCCCATTACGTCATGCTTCAGAAATGTGGAAAATGGTCCGTTTTCAAATGTTTTATTTTTGAACGTCAGTTCACATTTGTAGGTGGATCATCAGTGTTAGAGCTAAAATTAGCATGTTTAAAGTGATTTTCATGCTTCCAGGGGCTCGGGAAGTTAATTAAATACCATTTGTAGGCATTTAATGTTCGAGCAAAAACGGCTGATTTTCGACAAAAGAGATAACACCCCCCCATTACGTCATGCTTCAGAAATGTGGAAAATGGTCCGTTTTCAAATGTTTTATTTTTGAACGTCAGTTCACATTTGTAGGTGGATCATCAGTGTTAGAGCTAAAATTAGCATGTTTAAAGTGATTTTCATGCTTCCAGGGGCTCGGGAAGTGAAATAAATACCATTTGGAGGCATTTAATGTTCGAGCAAAAACGGCTGATTTTCGACAAAAGAGATAACACCCCCCATTACGTCATGCTTCAGAAATGTGGAAAATGGTCCGTTTTCAAATGTTTTATTTTTGAACGTCAGTTCACATTTGTAGGTGGATCATCAGTGTTAGAGCTAAAATTAGCATGTTTAAAGTGATTTTCATGCTTCCAGGGGCTCGGGAAGTTAATTAAATACCATTTGGAGGCATTTAATGTTCGAGCAAAAACGGCTGATTTTCGACAAAAGAGATAACACCCCCCCATTACGTCATGCTTCAGAAATGTGGAAAATGGTCCGTTTTCAAATGTTTTATTTTTGAACGTCAGTTCACATTTGTAGGTGGATCATCAGTGTTAGAGCTAAAATTAGCATGTTTAAAGTGATTTTCATGCTTCCAGGGGCTCGGGAAGTTAATTAAATACCATTTGGAGGCATTTAATGTTCGAGCAAAAACGGCTGATTTTCGACAAAAGAGATAACACCCCCCCATTACGTCATGCTTCAGAAATGTGGAAAATGGTCCGTTTTCAAATGTTTTATTTTTGAACGTCAGTTCACATTTGTAGGTGGATCATCAGTGTTAGAGCTAAAATTAGCATGTTTAAAGTGATTTTCATGCTTCCAGGGGCCCAAAACACAAGATTAATGGAATGGTTAAAAGTGCATGAAAATGGCCAATTTACTCACTCTGAGTTCTCAAAAAGGGTTTCTTCACCCCGGGAAGTGAAATAAATACCATTTGGAGGCATTTAATGTTCGAGCAAAAACGGCTGATTTTTCGACAAAAGAGATAACACCCCCCCATTACGTCATGCTTCAGAAATGTGGAAAATGGTCCGTTTTCAAATGTTTTATTTTTGAACGTCAGTTCACATTTGTAGGTGGATCATCAGTGTTAGAGCTAAAATTAGCATGTTTAAAGTGATTTTCATGCTTCCAGGGGCTCAGGAAGTTAATTAAATACCATTTGGAGGCATTTAATGTTCGAGCAAAAACGGCTGATTTTCGACAAAAGAGATAACACCCCCCCATTACGTCATGCTTCAGAAATGTGGAAAATGGTCCGTTTTCAAATGTTTTATTTTTGAACGTCAGTTCACATTTGTAGGTGGATCATCAGTGTTAGAGCTAAAATTAGCATGTTTAAAGTGATTTTCATGCTTCCAGGGGCCCAAAACACAAGATTTATGGAATGGTTAAAAGTGCATGAAGATGGCCAATTTACTCACTCTGAGTTCTCAAAAAGGGTTTATTCACCCCGGGAAGTTAATTAAATACCATTTGGATGCATTTAATGTTCGAGCAAAAACGGCTGATTTTCGACAAAAGAGATAACACCCCCCCATTACGTCATGCTTCAGAAATGTGGAAAATGGTCCGTTTTCAAATGTTTTATTTTTGAACGTCAGTTCACATTTGTAGGTGGATCATCAGTGTTAGATCTAAAATTAGCATGTTTAAAGTGATTTTCATGCTTCGGGGGGCTCGGGAAGTTAATTAAATACCATTTGGAGGCATTTAATGTTTGAGCAAAAACGGCTGATTTTCGACAAAAGAGATAACACCCCCCCATTACGTCATGCTTCAGAAATGTGGAAAATGGTCCGTTTTCAAATGTTTTATTTTTGAACGTCAGTTCACATTTGTAGGTGGATCATCAGTGTTAGAGCTAAAATTAGCATGTTTAAAGTGATTTTCATGCTTCCAGGGGCCCAAAACACAAGATTTATGGAATGGTTAAAAGTGCATGAAAATGGCCAATTTACTCACTCTGAGTTCTCAAAAAGGGTTTCTTCACCCCGGGAAGTTAATTAAATACCATTTGGAGGCATTTAATGTTCGAGCAAAAACGGCTGATTTTCGACAAAAGAGATAACACCCCCCCATTACGTCATGCTTCAGAAATGTGGAAAATGGTCCGTTTTCAAATGTTTTATTTTTGAACGTCAGTTCACATTTGTAGGTGGATCATCAGTGTTAGAGCTAAAATTAGCATGTTTAAAGTGATTTTCATGCTTCCAGGGGCTCGGGAAGTTAATTAAATACCATTTGGAGGCATTTAATGTTCGAGCAAAAACGGCTGATTTTCGACAAAAGAGATAACACCCCCCCATTACGTCATGCTTCAGAAATGTGGAAAATGGTCCGTTTTCAAATGTTTTATTTTTGAACGTCAGTTCACATTTGTAGGTGGATCATCAGTGTTAGAGCTAAAATTAGCATGTTTAAAGTGATTTTCATGCTTCCAGGGGCTCGGGAAGTTAATTAAATACCATTTGGAGGCATTTAATGTTCGAGCAAAAACGGCTGATTTTCGACAAAAGAGATAACACCCCCCCATTACGTCATGCTTCAGAAATGTGGAAAATGGTCCGTTTTCAAATGTTTTATTTTTGAACGTCAGTTCACATTTGTAGGTGGATCATCAGTGTTAGAGCTAAAATTAGCATGTTTAAAGTGATTTTCATGCTTCCAGGGGCTCGGGAAGTTAATTAAATACCATTTGGAGGCATTTAATGTTCGAGCAAAAACGGCTGATTTTCGACAAAAGAGATAACACCCACCCATTACGTCATGCTTCAGAAATGTGGAAAATGGTCCGTTTTCAAATGTTTTATTTTTGAACGTCAGTTCACATTTGTAGGTGGATCATCAGTGTTAGAGCTAAAATTAGCATGTTTAAAGTGATTTTCATGCTTCCAGGGGCTAGGGAAGTTAATTAAATACCATTTGGAGGCATTTAATGTTCGAGCAAAAACGGCTGATTTTCGACAAAAGAGATAACACCCCCCCATTACGTCATGCTTCAGAAATGTGGAAAATGGTCCGTTTTCAAATGTTTTATTTTTGAACGTCAGTTCACATTTGTAGGTGGATCATCAGTGTTAGAGCTAAAATTAGCATGTTTAAAGTGATTTTCCTGCTTCCAGGGGCCCAAAACACAAGATTAATGGAATGGTTAAAAGTGCATGAAAATGGCCAATTTACTCACTCTGAGTTCTCAAAAAGGGTTTCTTCACCCCGGGAAGTGAAATAAATACCATTTGGAGGCATTTAATGTTCGAGCAAAAACGGCTGATTTTCGACAAAAGAGATAACACCCCCCATTACGTCATGCTTCAGAAATGTGGAAAATGGTCCGTTTTCAAATGTTTTATTTTTGAACGTCAGTTCACATTTGTAGGTGGATCATCAGTGTTAGAGCTAAAATTAGCATGTTTAAAGTGATTTTCATGCTTCCAGGGGCTCGGGAAGTTAATTAAATACCATTTGGAGGCATTTAATGTTCGAGCAAAAACGGCTGATTTTCGACAAAAGAGATAACACCCCCCCATTACGTCATGCTTCAGAAATGTGGAAAATGGTCCGTTTTCAAATGTTTTATTTTTGAACGTCAGTTCACATTTGTAGGTGGATCATCAGTGTTAGAGCTAACATTAGCATGTTTAAAGTGATTTTCATGCTTCCAGGGGCTCGGGAAGTTAATTAAATACCATTTGGAGGCATTTAATGTTCGAGCAAAAACGGCTGATTTTCGACAAAAGAGATAACACCCCCCCATTACGTCATGCTTCAGAAATGTGGAAAATGGTCCGTTTTCAAATGTTTTATTTTTGAACGTCAGTTCACATTTGTAGGTGGATCATCAGTGTTAGAGCTAAAATTAGCATGTTTAAAGTGATTTTCATGCTTCCAGGGGCCCAAAACACAAGATTAATGGAATGGTTAAAAGTGCATGAAAATGGCCAATTTACTCACTCTGAGTTCTCAAAAAGGGTTTCTTCACCCCGGGAAGTGAAATAAATACCATTTGGAGGCATTTAATGTTCGAGCAAAAACGGCTGATTTTTCGACAAAAGAGATAACACCCCCCCATTACGTCATGCTTCAGAAATGTGGAAAATGGTCCGTTTTCAAATGTTTTATTTTTGAACGTCAGTTCACATTTGTAGGTGGATCATCAGTGTTAGAGCTAAAATTAGCATGTTTAAAGTGATTTTCATGCTTCCAGGGGCTCGGGAAGTTAATTAAATACCATTTGGAGGCATTTAATGTTCGAGCAAAAACGGCTGATTTTCGACAAAAGAGATAACACCCCCCCATTACGTCATGCTTCAGAAATGTGGAAAATGGTCCGTTTTCAAATGTTTTATTTTTGAACGTCAGTTCACATTTGTAGGTGGATCATCAGTGTTAGAGCTAAAATTAGCATGTTTAAAGTGATTTTCATGCTTCCAGGGGCCCAAAACACAAGATTTATGGAATGGTTAAAAGTGCATGAAAATGGCCAATTTACTCACTCTGAGTTCTCAAAAAGAGTTTCTTCACCCCGGGAAGTTAATTAAATACCATTTGGAGGCATTTAATGTTCGAGCAAAAACGGCTGATTTTCGACAAAAGAGATAACACCCCCCCATTACGTCATGCTTCAGAAATGTGGAAAATGGTCCGTTTTCAAATGTTTTATTTTTGAACGTCAGTTCACATTTGTAGGTGGATCATCAGTGTTAGAGCTAAAATTAGCATGTTTAAAGTGATTTTCATGCTTCCAGGGGCTCGGGAAGTTAATTAAATACCATTTGTAGGCATTTAATGTTCGAGCAAAAACGGCTGATTTTCGACAAAAGAGATAACACCCCCCCATTACGTCATGCTTCAGAAATGTGGAAAATGGTCCGTTTTCAAATGTTTTATTTTTGAACGTCAGTTCACATTTGTAGGTGGATCATCAGTGTTAGAGCTAAAATTAGCATGTTTAAAGTGATTTTCATGCTTCCAGGGGCTCGGGAAGTGAAATAAATACCATTTGGAGGCATTTAATGTTCGAGCAAAAACGGCTGATTTTCGACAAAAGAGATAACACCCCCCCATTACGTCATGCTTCAGAAATGTGGAAAATGGTGCGTTTTCAAATGTTTTATTTTTGAACGTCAGTTCACATTTGTAGGTGGATCATCAGTGTTAGAGCTAAAATTAGCATGTTTAAAGTGATTTTCATGCTTCCAGGGGCTCGGGAAGTTAATTAAATACCATTTGGAGGCATTTAATGTTCGAGCAAAAACGGCTGATTTTCGACAAAAGAGATAACACCCCCCCATTACGTCATGCTTCAGAAATGTGGAAAATGGTCCGTTTTCAAATGTTTTATTTTTGAACGTCAGTTCACATTTGTAGGTGGATCATCAGTGTTAGAGCTAAAATTAGCATGTTTAAAGTGATTTTCATGCTTCCAGGGGCCCAAAACACAAGATTTATGGAATGGTTAAAAGTGCATGAAAATGGCCAATTTACTCACTCTGAGTTCTCAAAAAGGGTTTCTTCACCCCGGGAAGTAAAATAAATACCATTTGCAGGCATTTAATGTTCGAGCAAAAACGGCTGATTTTCGACAAAAGAGATAACACCCCCCCCATTACGTCATGCTTCAGAAATGTGGAAAATGGTCCGTTTTCAAATGTTTTATTTTTGAACGTCAGTTCACATTTGTAGGTGGATCATCAGTGTTAGAGCTAAAATTAGCATGTTTAAAGTGATTTTCATGCTTCCAGGGGCTCGGGAAGTTAATTAAATACCATTTGGAGGCATTTAATGTTCGAGCAAAAACGGCTGATTTTCAACAAAAGAGATAACACCCCCCCATTACGTCATGCTTCAGAAATGTGGAAAATGGTCCGTTTTCAAATGTTTTATTTTTGAACGTCAGTTCACATTTGTAGGTGGATCATCAGTGTTAGAGCTAAAATTAGCATGTTTAAAGTGATTTTCATGCTTCCAGGGGCCCAAAACACAAGATTTATGGAATGGATCAAAGTGCATGAAAATGGCCAATTTACTCACTCTGAGTTCTCAAAAAGGGTTTCTTCACCCCGGGAAGTTAATTAAATACCATTTGGAGGCATTTAATGTTCGAGCAAAAACGGCTGATTTTCGACAAAAGAGATAACACCCCCCCATTACGTCATGCTTCAGAAATGTGGAAAATGGTCCTTTTTCAAATGTTTTATTTTTGAACGTCAGTTCACATATGTAGGTGGATCATCAGTGTTAGAGCTAAAATTAGCATGTTTAAAGTGATTTTCATGCTTCCAGGGGCTCGGGAAGTTAATTAAATACCATTTGGAGGCATTTAATGTTCGAGCAAAAACGGCTGATTTTCGACAAAAGAGATAACACCCCCCCATTACGTCATGCTTCAGAAATGTGGAAAATGGTCCGTTTTCAAATGTTTTATTTTTGAACGTCAGTTCACATTTGTAGGTGGATCATCAGTGTTAGAGCTAAAATTAGCATGTTTAAAGTGATTTTCCTGCTTCCAGGGGCTCGGGAAGTGAAATAAATACCATTTGGAGGCATTTAATGTTCGAGCAAAAACGGCTGATTTTCGACAAAAGAGATAACACCCCCCCATTACGTCATGCTTCAGAAATGTGGAAAATGGTCAATTTTCAAATGTTTTTTTTTTGAACGTCAGTTCACAATTGTAGGTGGATCATCAGTGTTAGAGCTAAAATTAGCATGTTTAAAGTGATTTTCATGCTTCCAGGGGCTCGGGAAGTTAATTAAATACCATTTGGAGGCATTTAATGTTCGAGCAAAAACGGCTGATTTTCGACAAAAGAGATAACACCCCCCCATTACGTCATGCTTCAGAAATGTGGAAAATGGTCCGTTTTCAAATGTTTTATTTTTGAACGTCAGTTCACATTTGTAGGTGGATCATCAGTGTTAGAGCTAAAATTAGCATGTTTAAAGTGATTTTCATGCTTCCAGGGGCCCAAAACACAAGATTAATGGAATGGTTAAAAGTGCATGAAAATGGCCAATTTACTCACTCTGAGTTCTCAAAAAGGGTTTCTTCACCCCGGGAAGTGAAATAAATACCATTTGGAGGCATTTAATGTTCGAGCAAAAACGGCTGATTTTCGACAAAAGAGATAACACCCCCCATTACGTCATGCTTCAGAAATGTGGAAAATGGTCCGTTTTCAAATGTTTTATTTTTGAACGTCAGTTCACATTTGTAGGTGGATCATCAGTGTTAGAGCTAAAATTAGCATGTTTAAAGTGATTTTCATGCTTCCAGGGGCTCGGGAAGTTAATTAAATACCATTTGCAGGCATTTAATGTTCGAGCAAAAACGGCTGATTTTCGACAAAAGAGATAACACCCCCCATTACGTCATGCTTCAGAAATGTGGAAAATGGTCCGTTTTCAAATGTTTTATTTTTGAACGTCAGTTCACATTTGTAGGTGGATCATCAGTGTTAGAGCTAAAATTAGCATGTTTAAAGTGATTTTCATGCTTCCAGGGGCCCAAAACACAAGATTTATGGAATGGTTAAAAGTGCATGAAGATGGCCAATTTACTCACTCTGAGTTCTCAAAAAGGGTTTATTCACCCCGGGAAGTTAATTAAATACCATTTGGAGGCATTTAATGTTCGAGCAAAAACGGCTGATTTTCGACAAAAGAGATAACACCCCCCCATTACGTCATGCTTCAGAAATGTGGAAAATGGTCCGTTTTCAAATGTTTTATTTTTGAACGTCAGTTCACATTTGTAGGTGGATCATCAGTGTTAGATCTAAAATTAGCATGTTTAAAGTGATTTTCATGCTTCCAGGGGCTCGGGAAGTTAATTAAATACCATTTGGAGGCATTTAATGTTTGAGCAAAAACGGCTGATTTTCGACAAAAGAGATAACACCCCCCCATTACGTCATGCTTCAGAAATGTGGAAAATGGTCCGTTTTCAAATGTTTTATTTTTGAACGTCAGTTCACATTTGTAGGTGGATCATCAGTGTTAGAGCTAAAATTAGCATGTTTAAAGTGATTTTCATGCTTCCAGGGGCCCAAAACACAAGATTTATGGAATGGTTAAAAGTGCATGAAAATGGCCAATTTACTCACTCTGAGTTCTCAAAAAGGGTTTCTTCACCCCGGGAAGTTAATTAAATACCATTTGAAGGCATTTAATGTTCGAGCAAAAACGGCTGATTTTCGACAAAAGAGATAACACACCCCCATTACGTCATGCTTCAGAAATGTGGAAAATGGTCCGTTTTCAAATGTTTTATTTTTGAACGTCAGTTCACATTTGTAGGTGGATCATCAGTGTTAGAGCTAAAATTAGCATGTTTAAAGTGATTTTCATGCTTCCAGGGGCTCGGGAAGTTAATTAAATACCATTTGGAGGCATTTAATGTTCGAGCAAAAACGGCTGATTTTCGACAAAAGAGATAACACCCCCCCATTACGTCATGCTTCAGAAATGTGGAAAATGGTCCGTTTTCAAATGTTTTATTTTTGAACGTCAGTTCACATTTGTAGGTGGATCATCAGTGTTAGAGCTAAAATTAGCATGTTTAAAGTGATTTTCATGCTTCCAGGGGCCCAAAACACAAGATTTATGGAATGGTTAAAAGTGCATGAAAATGGCCAATTTACTCACTCTGAGTTCTCAAAAAGAGTTTCTTCACCCCGGGAAGTTAATTAAATACCATTTGGAGGCATTTAATGTTCGAGCAAAAACGGCTGATTTTCGACAAAAGAGATAACACCCCCCCATTACGTCATGCTTCAGAAATGTGGAAAATGGTCCGTTTTCAAATGTTTTATTTTTGAACGTCAGTTCACATTTGTAGGTGGATCATCAGTGTTAGAGCTAAAATTAGCATGTTTAAAGTGATTTTCATGCTTCCAGGGGCTCGGGAAGTTAATTAAATACCATTTGTAGGCATTTAATGTTCGAGCAAAAACGGCTGATTTTCGACAAAAGAGATAACACCCCCCCATTACGTCATGCTTCAGAAATGTGGAAAATGGTCCGTTTTCAAATGTTTTATTTTTGAACGTCAGTTCACATTTGTAGGTGGATCATCAGTGTTAGAGCTAAAATTAGCATGTTTAAAGTGATTTTCATGCTTCCAGGGGCTCGGGAAGTTAATTAAATACCATTTGGAGGCATTTAATGTTCGAGCAAAAACGGCTGATTTTCGACAAAAGAGATAACACCCCCCCATTACGTCATGCTTCAGAAATGTGGAAAATGTTCCGTTTTCAAATGTTTTATTTTTGAACGTCAGTTCACATTTGTAGGTGGATCATCAGTGTTAGAGCTAAAATTAGCATGTTTAAAGTGATTTTCATGCTTCCAGGGGCCCAAAACACAAGATTTATGGAATGGTTAAAAGTGCATGAAAATTGCCAATTTACTCACTCTGAGTTCTGAAAAAGGGTTTCTTCACCCCGGGAAGTTAATTAAATACCATTTGGAGGCATTTAATGTTCGAGCAAAAACGGCTGATTTTTGACAAAAGAGATAACACCCCCCCATTACGTCATGCTTCAGAAATGTGGAAAAAGGTCCTTTTTCAAATGTTTTATTTTTGAACGTCAGTTCACATATGTAGGTGGATCATCAGTGTTAGAGCTAAAATTAGCATGTTTAAAGTGATTTTCATGCTTCCAGGGGCTCGGGAAGTTAATTAAATACCATTTGGAGGCATTTAATGTTCGAGCAAAAACGGCTGATTTTCGACAAAAGAGATAACACCCCCCCATTACGTCATGCTTCAGAAATGTGGAAAATGGTCCGTTTTCAAATGTTTTATTTTTGAACGTCAGTTCACATTTGTAGGTGGATCATCAGTGTTAGAGCTAAAATTAGCATGTTTAAAGTGATTTTCCTGCTTCCAGGGGCTCGGGAAGTGAAATAAATACCATTTGGAGGCATTTAATGTTCGAGCAAAAACGGCTGATTTTCGACAAAAGAGATAACACCCCCCCATTACGTCATGCTTCAGAAATGTGGAAAATGGTCAGTTTTCAAATGTTTTATTTTTGAACGTCAGTTCACAATTGTAGGTGGATCATCAGTGTTAGAGCTAAAATTAGCATGTTTAAAGTGATTTTCATGCTTCCAGGGGCTCGGGAAGTTAATTAAATACCATTTGGAGGCATTTAATGTTCGAGCAAAAACGGCTGATTTTCGACAAAAGAGATAACACCCCCCCATTACGTCATGCTTCAGAAATGTGGAAAATGGTCCGTTTTCAAATGTTTTATTTTTGAACGTCAGTTCACATTTGTAGGTGGATCATCAGTGTTAGAGCTAAAATTAGCATGTTTAAAGTGATTTTCATGCTTCCAGGGGCCCAAAACACAAGATTAATGGAATGGTTAAAAGTGCATGAAAATGGCCAATTTACTCACTCTGAGTTCTCAAAAAGGGTTTCTTCACCCCGGGAAGTGAAATAAATACCATTTGGAGGCATTTAATGTTCGAGCAAAAACGGCTGATTTTCGACAAAAGAGATAACACCCCCCATTACGTCATGCTTCAGAAATGTGGAAAATGGTCCGTTTTCAAATGTTTTATTTTTGAACGTCAGTTCACATTTGTAGGTGGATCATCAGTGTTAGAGCTAAAATTAGCATGTTTAAAGTGATTTTCATGCTTCCAGGGGCTCGGGAAGTTAATTAAATACCATTTGCAGGCATTTAATGTTCGAGCAAAAACGGCTGATTTTCGACAAAAGAGATAACACCCCCCATTACGTCATGCTTCAGAAATGTGGAAAATGGTCCGTTTTCAAATGTTTTATTTTTGAACGTCAGTTCACATTTGTAGGTGGATCATCAGTGTTAGAGCTAAAATTAGCATGTTTAAAGTGATTTTCATGCTTCCAGGGGCCCAAAACACAAGATTTATGGAATGGTTAAAAGTGCATGAAAATGGCCAATTTACTCACTCTGAGTTCTCAAAAAGGGTTTCTTCACCCCGGGAAGTTAATTAAATACCATTTGAAGGCATTTAATGTTCGAGCAAAAACGGCTGATTTTTGACAAAAGAGATAACACCCCCCCATTACGTCATGCTTCAGAAATGTGGAAAATGGTCCGTTTTCAAATGTTTTATTTTTGAACGTCAGTTCACATTTGTAGGTGGATCATCAGTGTTAGAGCTAAAATTAGCATGTTTAAAGTGATTTTCATGCTTCCAGGGGCTCGGGAAGTTAATTAAATACCATTTGGAGGCATTTAATGTTCGAGCAAAAACGGCTGATTTTCGACAAAAGAGATAACACCCCCCCATTACGTCATGCTTCAGAAATGTGGAAAATGGTCCGTTTTCAAATGTTTTATTTTTGAACGTCAGTTCACATTTGTAGGTGGATCATCAGTGTTAGAGCTAAAATTAGCATGTTTAAAGTGATTTTCATGCTTCCAGGGGCCCAAAACACAAGAATAATGGAATGGTTAAAAGTGCATGAAAATGGCCAATTTACTCACTCTGAGTTCTCAAAAAGGGTTTCTTCACCCCGGGAAGTTAATTAAATACCATTTGGAGGCATTTAATGTTCGAGCAAAAACGGCTGATTTTCGACAAAAGAGATAACACCCCCCCATTACGTCATGCTTCAGAAATGTGGAAAATGGTCCGTTTTCAAATGTTTTATTTTTGAACGTCAGTTCACATTTGTAGGTGGATCATCAGTGTTAGAGCTAAAATTAGCATGTTTAAAGTGATTTTCATGCTTCCAGGGGCTCGGGAAGTTAAGTAAATACCATTTGGAGGCATTTAATGTTCGAGCAAAAACGGCTGATTTTCGACAAAAGAGATAACACCCCCCCATTACGTCATGCTTCAGAAATGTGGAAAATGGTCCGTTTTCAAATGTTTTATTTTTGAACGTCAGTTCACATTTGTAGGTGGATCATCAGTGTTAGAGCTAAAATTAGCATGTTTAAAGTGATTTTCATGCTTCCAGGGGCTCGGGAAGTGAAATAAATACCATTTGGAGGCATTTAATGTTCGAGCAAAAACGGCTGATTTTCGACAAAAGAGATAACACCCCCCATTACGTCATGCTTCAGAAATGTGGAAAATGGTCCGTTTTCAAATGTTTTATTTTTGAACGTCAGTTCACATTTGTAGGTGGATCATCAGTCTTAGAGCTAAAATTAGCATGTTTAAAGTGATTTTCATGCTTCCAGGGGCTCGGGAAGTTAATTAAATACCATTTGGAGGCATTTAATGTTCGAGCAAAAACAGCTGATTTTCGACAAAAGAGATAACACCCCCCCATTACGTCATGCTTCAGAAATGTGGAAAATGGTCCGTTTTCAAATGTTTTATTTTTGAACGTCAGTTCACATTTGTAGGTGGATCATCAGTGTTAGATCTAAAATTAGCATGTTTAAAGTGATTTTCATGCTTCCAGGGGCCCAAAACACAAGATTTATGGAATGGTTAAAAGTGCATGAAAATGGCCAATTTACTCACTCTGAGTTCTCAAAAAGGGTTTCTTCACCCCGGGAAGTGAAATAAATACCATTTGGAGGCATTTAATGTTCGAGCAAAAACGGCTGATTTTCGACAAAAGAGATAACACCCCCCCATTACGTCATGCTTCAGAAATGTGGAAAATGGTCCGTTTTCAAATGTTTTATTTTTGAACGTCAGTTCACATTTGTAGGTGGATCATCAGTGTTAGAGCTAAAATTAGCATGTTTAAAGGGATTTTCATGCTTCCAGGGGCCCAAAACACAAGATTTATGGAATGGTTAAAAGTGCATGAAAATGGCCAATTTACTCACTCTGAGTTCTCAAAAAGGGTTTCTTCACCCCGGGAAGTTAATTAAATACCATTTGGAGGCATTTAATGTTCGAGCAAAAACGGCTGATTTTCGACAAAAGAGATAACACCCCCCCCATTACGTCATGCTTCAGAAATGTGGAAAATGGTCCTTTTTCAAATGTTTTATTTTTGAACGTCAGTTCACATTTGTAGGTGGATCATCAGTGTTAGAGCTAAAATTAGCATGTTTAAAGTGATTATCATGCTTCCAGGGGCTCGGGAAGTTAATTAAATACCATTTGGAGGCATTTAATGTTCGAGCAAAAACGGCTGATTTTCGACAAAAGAGATAACACCCCCCCATTACGTCATGCTTCAGAAATGTGGAAAATGGTCCGTTTTCAAATGTTTTATTTTTGAACGTCAGTTCACATTTGTAGGTGGATCATCAGTGTTAGAGCTAAAATTAGCATGTTTAAAGTGATTTTCATGCTTCCAGGGGCTCGGGAAGTGAAATAAATACCATTTGGAGGCATTTAATGTTCGAGCAAAAACGGCTGATTTTCGACAAAAGAGATAACACCCCCCCATTACGTCATGCTTCAGAAATGTCGAAAATGGTCCGTTTTCAAATGTTTTATTTTTGAACGTCAGTTCACATTTGTAGGTGGATCATCAGTGTTAGAGCTAAAATTAGCATGTTTAAAGTGATTTTCATGCTTCCAGGGGCTCAGGAAGTGAAATAAATACCATTTGGAGGCATTTAATGTTCGAGCAAAAACGGCTGATTTTCGACAAAAGAGATAACACCCCCCCATTACATCATGCTTCAGAAATGTGGAAAATGGTCCGTTTTCAAATGTTTTATTTTTGAACGTCAGTTCACATTTGTAGGTGGATCATCAGTGTTAGAGCTAAAATTAGCATGTTTAAAGTGATTTTCCTGCTTCCAGGGGCTCGGGAAGTGAAATAAATACCATTTGGAGGCATTTAATGTTCGAGCAAAAACGGCTGATTTTCGACAAAAGAGATAACACCCCCCCATTACGTCATGCTTCAGAAATGTGGAAAATGGTCCGTTTTCAAATGTTTTATTTTTGAACGTCAGTTCACATTTGTAGGTGGATCATCAGTGTTAGAGCTAAAATTAGCATGTTTAAAGTGATTTTCATGCTTCCAGGGGCCCAAAACACAAGATTAATGGAATGGTTAAAAGTGCATGAAAATGGCCAATTTACTCACTCTGAGTTCTCAAAAAGGGTTTCTTCACCCCGGGAAGTGAAATAAATACCATTTGGAGGCATTTAATGTTCGAGCAAAAACAGCTGATTTTCGACAAAAGAGATAACACCCCCCATTACGTCATGCTTCAGAAATGTGGAAAATGGTCCGTTTTCAAATGTTTTATTTTTGAACGTCAGTTCACATTTGTAGGTGGATCATCAGTGTTAGAGCTAAAATTAGCATGTTTAAAGTGATTTTCATGCTTCCAGGGGCTCGGGAAGTTAATTAAATACCATTTGCAGGCATTTAATGTTCGAGCAAAAACGGCTGATTTTCGACAAAAGAGATAACACCCCCCATTACGTCATGCTTCAGAAATGTGGAAAATGGTCCGTTTTCAAATGTTTTATTTTTGAACGTCAGTTCACATTTGTAGGTGGATCATCAGTGTTAGAGCTAAAATTAGCATGTTTAAAGTGATTTTCATGCTTCCAGGGGCCCAAAACACAAGATTTATGGAATGGTTAAAAGTGCATGAAGATGGCCAATTTACTCACTCTGAGTTCTCAAAAAGGGTTTATTCA
This sequence comes from Lissotriton vulgaris, assembly GCF_964263255.1. Lineage (NCBI taxonomy): Eukaryota > Metazoa > Chordata > Amphibia > Caudata > Salamandridae > Lissotriton > Lissotriton vulgaris. The sequence continues at coordinate 304,638 of NW_028240926.1, read as the reverse complement.
CCCCGGGAAGTTAATTAAATACCATTTGGAGGCATTTAATGTTCGAGCAAAAACGGCTGATTTTCGACAAAAGAGATAACACCCCCCCATTACGTCATGCTTCAGAAATGTGGAAAATGGTCCGTTTTCAAATGTTTTATTTTTGAACGTCAGTTCACATTTGTAGGTGGATCATCAGTGTTAGATCTAAAATTAGCATGTTTAAAGTGATTTTCATGCTTCCAGGGGCTCGGGAAGTTAATTAAATACCATTTGGAGGCATTTAATGTTTGAGCAAAAACGGCTGATTTTCGACAAAAGAGATAACACCCCCCCATTACGTCATGCTTCAGAAATGTGGAAAATGGTCCGTTTTCAAATGTTTTATTTTTGAACGTCAGTTCACATTTGTAGGTGGATCATCAGTGTTAGAGCTAAAATTAGCATGTTTAAAGTGATTTTCATGCTTCCAGGGGCCCAAAACACAAGATTTATGGAATGGTTAAAAGTGCATGAAAATGGCCAATTTACTCACTCTGAGTTCTCAAAAAGGGTTTCTTCACCCCGGGAAGTTAATTAAATACCATTTGAAGGCATTTAATGTTCGAGCAAAAACGGCTGATTTTCGACAAAAGAGATAACACCCCCCCCATTACGTCATGCTTCAGAAATGTGGAAAATGGTCCGTTTTCAAATGTTTTATTTTTGAACGTCAGTTCACATTTGTAGGTGGATCATCAGTGTTAGAGCTAAAATTAGCATGTTTAAAGTGATTTTCATGCTTCCAGGGGCTCGGGAAGTTAATTAAATACCATTTGGAGGCATTTAATGTTCGAGCAAAAACGGCTGATTTTCGACAAAAGAGATAACACCCCCCCATTACGTCATGCTTCAGAAATGTGGAAAATGGTCCGTTTTCAAATGTTTTATTTTTGAACGTCAGTTCACATTTGTAGGTGGATCATCAGTGTTAGAGCTAAAATTAGCATGTTTAAAGTGATTTTCATGCTTCCAGGGGCCCAAAACACAAGATTAATGGAATGGTTAAAAGTGCATCAAAATGGCCAATTTACTCACTCTGAGTTCTCAAAAAGGGTTTCTTCACCCCGGGAAGTTAATTAAATACCATTTGGAGGCATTTAATGTTCGAGCAAAAACGGCTGATTTTCGACAAAAGAGATAACACCCCCCCATTACGTCATGCTTCAGAAATGTGGAAAATGGTCCGTTTTCAAATGTTTTATTTTTGAACGTCAGTTCACATTTGTAGGTGGATCATCAGTGTTAGAGCTAAATTTAGCATGTTTAAAGTGATTTTCATGCTTCCAGGGGCTCGGGAAGTTAAGTAAATACCATTTGGAGGCATTTAATGTTCGAGCAAAAACGGCTGATTTTCGACAAAAGAGATAACACCCCCCCATTACGTCATGCTTCAGAAATGTGGAAAATGGTCCGTTTTCAAATGTTTTATTTTTGAACGTCAGTTCACATTTGTAGGTGGATCATCAGTGTTAGAGCTAAAATTAGCATGTTTAAAGTGATTTTCATGCTTCCAGGGGCTCGGGAAGTGAAATAAATACCATTTGGAGGCATTTAATGTTCGAGCAAAAACGGCTGATTTTCGACAAAAGAGATAACACCCCCCATTACGTCATGCTTCAGAAATGTGGAAAATGGTCCGTTTTCAAATGTTTTATTTTTGAACGTCAGTTCACATTTGTAGGTGGATCATCAGTCTTAGAGCTAAAATTAGCATGTTTAAAGTGATTTTCATGCTTCCAGGGGCTCGGGAAGTTAATTAAATACCATTTGGAGGCATTTAATGTTCGAGCAAAAACAGCTGATTTTCGACAAAAGAGATAACACCCCCCCATTACGTCATGCTTCAGAAATGTGGAAAATGGTCCGTTTTCAAATGTTTTATTTTTGAACGTCAGTTCACATTTGTAGGTGGATCATCAGTGTTAGAGCTAAAATTAGCATGTTTAAAGTGATTTTCATGCTTCCAGGGGCCCAAAACACAAGATTTATGGAATGGTTAAAAGTGCATGAAAATGGCCAATTTACTCACTCTGAGTTCTCAAAAAGGGTTTCTTCACCCCGGGAAGTGAAATAAATACCATTTGGAGGCATTTAATGTTCGAGCAAAAACGGCTGATTTTCGACAAAAGAGATAACACCCCCCCATTACGTCATGCTTCAGAAATGTGGAAAATGGTCCGTTTTCAAATGTTTTATTTTTGAACGTCAGTTCACATTTGTAGGTGGATCATCAGTGTTAGAGCTAAAATTAGCATGTTTAAAGTGATTTTCATGCTTCCAGGGGCCCAAAACACAAGATTTATGGAATGGTTAAAAGTGCATGAAAATGGCCAATTTACTCACTCTGAGTTCTCAAAAAGGGTTTCTTCACCCCGGGAAGTTAATTAAATACCATTTGGAGGCATTTAATGTTCGAGCAAAAACGGCTGATTTTCGACAAAAGAGATAACACCCCCCCCATTACGTCATGCTTCAGAAATGTGGAAAATGGTCCTTTTTCAAATGTTTTATTTTTGAACGTCAGTTCACATTTGTAGGTGGATCATCAGTGTTAGAGCTAAAATTAGCATGTTTAAAGTGATTATCATGCTTCCAGGGGCTCGGGAAGTTAATTAAATACCATTTGGAGGCATTTAATGTTCGAGCAAAAACGGCTGATTTTCGACAAAAGAGATAACACCCCCCCATTACGTCATGCTTCAGAAATGTGGAAAATGGTCCGTTTTCAAATGTTTTATTTTTGAACGTCAGTTCACATTTGTAGGTGGATCATCAGTGTTAGAGCTAAAATTAGCATGTTTAAAGTGATTTTCATGCTTCCAGGGGCTCGGGAAGTGAAATAAATACCATTTGGAGGCATTTAATGTTCGAGCAAAAACGGCTGATTTTCGACAAAAGAGATAACACCCCCCCATTACGTCATGCTTCAGAAATGTCGAAAATGGTCCGTTTTCAAATGTTTTATTTTTGAACGTCAGTTCACATTTGTAGGTGGATCATCAGTGTTAGAGCTAAAATTAGCATGTTTAAAGTGATTTTCATGCTTCCAGGGGCTCAGGAAGTGAAATAAATACCATTTGGAGGCATTTAATGTTCGAGCAAAAACGGCTGATTTTCGACAAAAGAGATAACACCCCCCCATTACATCATGCTTCAGAAATGTGGAAAATGGTCCGTTTTCAAATGTTTTATTTTTGAACGTCAGTTCACATTTGTAGGTGGATCATCAGTGTTAGAGCTAAAATTAGCATGTTTAAAGTGATTTTCATGCTTCCAGGGGCCCAAAACACAAGATTTATGGAATGGTTAAAAGTGCATGAAAATGGCCAATTTACTCCCTCTGAGTTCTCAAAAAGGGTTTCTTCACCCCGGGAAGTTAATTAAATACCATTTGGAGGCATTTAATGTTCGAGCAAAAACGGCTGATTTTCGACAAAAGAGATAACACCCCCCCATTACGTCATGCTTCAGAAATGTGGAAAATGGTCCGTTTTCAAATGTTTTATTTTTGAACGTCAGTTCACATTTGTAGGTGGATCATCAGTGTTAGAGCTAAAATTAGCATGTTTAAAGTGATTTTCATGCTTCCAGGGGCCCAAAACACAAGATTAATGGAATGGTTAAAAGTGCATGAAAATGGCCAATTTACTCACTCTGAGTTCTCAAAAAGGGTTTCTTCACCCCGGGAAGTGAAATAAATACCATTTGGAGGCATTTAATGTTCGAGCAAAAACAGCTGATTTTCGACAAAAGAGATAACACCCCCCATTACGTCATGCTTCAGAAATGTGGAAAATGGTCCGTTTTCAAATGTTTTATTTTTGAACGTCAGTTCACATTTGTAGGTGGATCATCAGTGTTAGAGCTAAAATTAGCATGTTTAAAGTGATTTTCATGCTTCCAGGGGCTCGGGAAGTTAATTAAATACCATTTGCAGGCATTTAATGTTCGAGCAAAAACGGCTGATTTTCGACAAAAGAGATAACACCCCCCATTACGTCATGCTTCAGAAATGTGGAAAATGGTCCGTTTTCAAATGTTTTATTTTTGAACGTCAGTTCACATTTGTAGGTGGATCATCAGTGTTAGAGCTAAAATTAGCATGTTTAAAGTGATTTTCATGCTTCCAGGGGCCCAAAACACAAGATTTATGGAATGGTTAAAAGTGCATGAAGATGGCCAATTTACTCACTCTGAGTTCTCAAAAAGGGTTTATTCACCCCGGGAAGTTAATTAAATACCATTTGGAGGCATTTAATGTTCGAGCAAAAACGGCTGATTTTCGACAAAAGAGATAACACCCCCCCATTACGTCATGCTTCAGAAATGTGGAAAATGGTCCGTTTTCAAATGTTTTATTTTTGAACGTCAGTTCACATTTGTAGGTGGATCATCAGTGTTAGATCTAAAATTAGCATGTTTAAAGTGATTTTCATGCTTCCAGGGGCTCGGGAAGTTAATTAAATACCATTTGGAGGCATTTAATGTTTGAGCAAAAACGGCTGATTTTCGACAAAAGAGATAACACCCCCCCATTACGTCATGCTTCAGAAATGTGGAAAATGGTCCGTTTTCAAATGTTTTATTTTTGAACGTCAGTTCACATTTGTAGGTGGATCATCAGTGTTAGAGCTAAAATTAGCATGTTTAAAGTGATTTTCATGCTTCCAGGGGCCCAAAACACAAGATTTATGGAATGGTTAAAAGTGCATGAAAATGGCCAATTTACTCACTCTGAGTTCTCAAAAAGGGTTTCTTCACCCCGGGAAGTTAATTAAATACCATTTGAAGGCATTTAATGTTCGAGCAAAAACGGCTGATTTTCGACAAAAGAGATAACACCCCCCCCATTACGTCATGCTTCAGAAATGTGGAAAATGGTCCGTTTTCAAATGTTTTATTTTTGAACGTCAGTTCACATTTGTAGGTGGATCATCAGTGTTAGAGCTAAAATTAGCATGTTTAAAGTGATTTTCATGCTTCCAGGGGCTCGGGAAGTTAATTAAATACCATTTGGAGGCATTTAATGTTCGAGCAAAAACGGCTGATTTTCGACAAAAGAGATAACACCCCCCCATTACGTCATGCTTCAGAAATGTGGAAAATGGTCCGTTTTCAAATGTTTTATTTTTGAACGTCAGTTCACATTTGTAGGTGGATCATCAGTGTTAGAGCTAAAATTAGCATGTTTAAAGTGATTTTCATGCTTCCAGGGGCCCAAAACACAAGATTAATGGAATGGTTAAAAGTGCATGAAAATGGCCAATTTACTCACTCTGAGTTCTCAAAAAGGGTTTCTTCACCCCGGGAAGTTAATTAAATACCATTTGGAGGCATTTAATGTTCGAGCAAAAACGGCTGATTTTCGACAAAAGAGATAACACCCCCCCATTACGTCATGCTTCAGAAATGTGGAAAATGGTCCGTTTTCAAATGTTTTATTTTTGAACGTCAGTTCACATTTGTAGGTGGATCATCAGTGTTAGAGCTAAAATTAGCATGTTTAAAGTGATTTTCATGCTTCCAGGGGCTCGGGAAGTTAAGTAAATACCATTTGGAGGCATTTAATGTTCGAGCAAAAACGGCTGATTTTCGACAAAAGAGATAACACCCCCCCATTACGTCATGCTTCAGAAATGTGGAAAATGGTCCGTTTTCAAATGTTTTATTTTTGAACGTCAGTTCACATTTGTAGGTGGATCATCAGTGTTAGAGCTAAAATTAGCATGTTTAAAGTGATTTTCATGCTTCCAGGGGCTCGGGAAGTGAAATAAATACCATTTGGAGGCATTTAATGTTCGAGCAAAAACGGCTGATTTTCGACAAAAGAGATAACACCCCCCATTACGTCATGCTTCAGAAATGTGGAAAATGGTCCGTTTTCAAATGTTTTATTTTTGAACGTCAGTTCACATTTGTAGGTGGATCATCAGTCTTAGAGCTAAAATTAGCATGTTTAAAGTGATTTTCATGCTTCCAGGGGCTCGGGAAGTTAATTAAATACCATTTGGAGGCATTTAATGTTCGAGCAAAAACAGCTGATTTTCGACAAAAGAGATAACACCCCCCCATTACGTCATGCTTCAGAAATGTGGAAAATGGTCCGTTTTCAAATGTTTTATTTTTGAACGTCAGTTCACATTTGTAGGTGGATCATCAGTGTTAGAGCTAAAATTAGCATGTTTAAAGTGATTTTCATGCTTCCAGGGGCCCAAAACACAAGATTTATGGAATGGTTAAAAGTGCATGAAAATGGCCAATTTACTCACTCTGAGTTCTCAAAAAGGGTTTCTTCACCCCGGGAAGTGAAATAAATACCATTTGGAGGCATTTAATGTTCGAGCAAAAACGGCTGATTTTCGACAAAAGAGATAACACCCCCCCATTACGTCATGCTTCAGAAATGTGGAAAATGGTCCGTTTTCAAATGTTTTATTTTTGAACGTCAGTTCACATTTGTAGGTGGATCATCAGTGTTAGAGCTAAAATTAGCATGTTTAAAGTGATTTTCATGCTTCCAGGGGCCCAAAACACAAGATTTATGGAATGGTTAAAAGTGCATGAAAATGGCCAATTTACTCACTCTGAGTTCTCAAAAAGGGTTTCTTCACCCCGGGAAGTTAATTAAATACCATTTGGAGGCATTTAATGTTCGAGCAAAAACGGCTGATTTTCGACAAAAGAGATAACACCCCCCCCATTACGTCATGCTTCAGAAATGTGGAAAATGGTCCTTTTTCAAATGTTTTATTTTTGAACGTCAGTTCACATTTGTAGGTGGATCATCAGTGTTAGAGCTAAAATTAGCATGTTTAAAGTGATTATCATGCTTCCAGGGGCTCGGGAAGTTAATTAAATACCATTTGGAGGCATTTAATGTTCGAGCAAAAACGGCTGATTTTCGACAAAAGAGATAACACCCCCCCATTACGTCATGCTTCAGAAATGTGGAAAATGGTCCGTTTTCAAATGTTTTATTTTTGAACGTCAGTTCACATTTGTAGGTGGATCATCAGTGTTAGAGCTAAAATTAGCATGTTTAAAGTGATTTTCATGCTTCCAGGGGCTCGGGAAGTGAAATAAATACCATTTGGAGGCATTTAATGTTCGAGCAAAAACGGCTGATTTTCGACAAAAGAGATAACACCCCCCCATTACGTCATGCTTCAGAAATGTCGAAAATGGTCCGTTTTCAAATGTTTTATTTTTGAACGTCAGTTCACATTTGTAGGTGGATCATCAGTGTTAGAGCTAAAATTAGCATGTTTAAAGTGATTTTCATGCTTCCAGGGGCTCAGGAAGTGAAATAAATACCATTTGGAGGCATTTAATGTTCGAGCAAAAACGGCTGATTTTCGACAAAAGAGATAACACCCCCCCATTACATCATGCTTCAGAAATGTGGAAAATGGTCCGTTTTCAAATGTTTTATTTTTGAACGTCAGTTCACATTTGTAGGTGGATCATCAGTGTTAGAGCTAAAATTAGCATGTTTAAAGTGATTTTCATGCTTCCAGGGGCCCAAAACACAAGATTTATGGAATGGTTAAAAGTGCATGAAAATGGCCAATTTACTCCCTCTGAGTTCTCAAAAAGGGTTTCTTCACCCCGGGAAGTTAATTAAATACCATTTGGAGGCATTTAATGTTCGAGCAAAAACGGCTGATTTTCGACAAAAGAGATAACACCCCCCCATTACGTCATGCTTCAGAAATGTGGAAAATGGTCCGTTTTCAAATGTTTTATTTTTGAACGTCAGTTCACATTTGTAGGTGGATCATCAGTGTTAGAGCTAAAATTAGCATGTTTAAAGTGATTTTCATGCTTCCAGGGGCCCAAAACACAAGATTTATGGAATGGTTAAAAGTGCATGAAAATGGCCAATTTACTCACTCTGAGTTCTCAAAAAGGGTTTCTTCACCCCGGGAAGTTAATTAAATACCATTTGGAGGCATTTAATGTTCGAGCAAAAACGGCTGATTTTCGACAAAAGAGATAACACCCCCCCATTACGTCATGCTTCAGAAATGTGGAAAATGGTCCGTTTTCAAATGTTTTATTTTTGAACGTCAGTTCACATTTGTAGGTGGATCATCAGTGTTAGAGCTAAAATTAGCATGTTTAAAGTGATTTTCATGCTTCCAGGGGCTCGGGAAGTTAATTAAATACCATTTGGAGGCATTTAATGTTCGAGCAAAAACGGCTGATTTTCGACAAAAGAGATAACACCCCCCCATTACGTCATGCTTCAGAAATGTGGAAAATGGTCCGTTTTCAAATGTTTTATTTTTGAACGTCAGTTCACATTTGTAGGTGGATCATCAGTGTTAGAGCTAAAATTAGCATGTTTAAAGTGATTTTCATGCTTCCAGGGGCTCGGGAAGTGAAATAAATACCATTTGGAGGCATTTAATGTTCGAGCAAAAACGGCTGATTTTCGACAAAAGAGATAACATCCCCCCATTACGTCATGCTTCAGAAATGTCGAAAATGGTCCGTTTTCAAATGTTTTATTTTTGAACGTCAGTTCACATTTGTAGGTGGATCATCAGTGTTAGAGCTAAAATTAGCATGTTTAAAGTGATTTTCATGATTCCAGGGGCTCGGGAAGTGAAATAAATACCATTTGGAGGCATTTAATGTTCGAGCAAAAATGGCTGATTTTCGACAAAAGAGATAACACCCCCCCATTACGTCATGCTTCAGAAATGTGGAAAATGGTCCGTTTTCAAATGTTTTATTTTTGAACGTCAGTTCACATTTGTAGGTGGATCATCAGTGTTAGAGCTAAAATTAGCATGTTTAAAGTGATTTTCATGCTTCCAGGGGCCCAAAACACAAGATTTATGGAATGGTTAAAAGTGCATGAAAATGGCCAATTTACTCACTCTGAGTTCTCAAAAAGGGTTTCTTCACCCCGGGAAGTTAATTAAATACCATTTGGAGGCATTTAATGTTCGAGCAAAAACGGCTGATTTTCGACAAAAGAGATAACACCCCCCCATTACGTCATGCTTCAGAAATGTGGAAAATGGTCCGTTTTCAAATGTTTTATTTTTGAACGTCAGTTCACATTTGTAGGTGGATCATCAGTGTTAGAGCTAAAATTAGCATGTTTAAAGTGATTTTCATGCTTCCAGGGGCCCAAAACACAAGATTTATGGAATGGTTAAAAGTGCATGAAAATGGCCAATTTACTCACTCTGAGTTCTCAAAAAGGGTTTCTTCACCCCGGGAAGTTAATTAAATACCATTTGGAGGCATTTAATGTTCGAGCAAAAACGGCTGATTTTCGACAAAAGAGATAACACCCCCCCATTACGTCATGCTTCAGAAATGTGGAAAATGGTCCGTTTTCAAATGTTTTATTTTTGAACGTCAGTTCACATTTGTAGGTGGATCATCAGTGTTAGAGCTAAAATTAGCATGTTTAAAGTGATTTTCATGCTTCCAGGGGCTCGGGAAGTTAATTAAATACCATTTGGAGGCATTTAATGTTCGAGCAAAAACGGCTGATTTTCGACAAAAGAGATAACACCCCCCCATTACGTCATGCTTCAGAAATGTGGAAAATGGTCAGTTTTCAAATGTTTTATTTTTGAACGTCAGTTCACAATTGTAGGTGGATCATCAGTGTTAGAGCTAAAATTAGCATGTTTAAAGTGATTTTCATGCTTCCAGGGGCTCGGGAAGTTAATTAAATACCATTTGGAGGCATTTAATGTTCGAGCAAAAACGGCTGATTTTCGACAAAAGAGATAACACCCCCCCATTACGTCATGCTTCAGAAATGTGGAAAATGGTCCGTTTTCAAATGTTTTATTTTTGAACGTCAGTTCACATTTGTAGGTGGATCATCAGTGTTAGAGCTAAAATTAGCATGTTTAAAGTGATTTTCATGCTTCCAGGGGCCCAAAACACAAGATTAATGGAATGGTTAAAAGTGCATGAAAATGGCCAATTTACTCACTCTGAGTTCTCAAAAAGGGTTTCTTCACCCCGGGAAGTGAAATAAATACCATTTGGAGGCATTTAATGTTCGAGCAAAAACGGCTGATTTTCGACAAAAGAGATAACACCCCCCATTACGTCATGCTTCAGAAATGTGGAAAATGGTCCGTTTTCAAATGTTTTATTTTTGAACGTCAGTTCACATTTGTAGGTGGATCATCAGTGTTAGAGCTAAAATTAGCATGTTTAAAGTGATTTTCATGCTTCCAGGGGCTCGGGAAGTTAATTAAATACCATTTGCAGGCATTTAATGTTCGAGCAAAAACGGCTGATTTTCGACAAAAGAGATAACACCCCCCATTACGTCATGCTTCAGAAATGTGGAAAATGGTCCGTTTTCAAATGTTTTATTTTTGAACGTCAGTTCACATTTGTAGGTGGATCATCAGTGTTAGAGCTAAAATTAGCATGTTTAAAGTGATTTTCATGCTTCCAGGGGCTCGGGAAGTTAATTAAATACCATTTGGAGGCATTTAATGTTCGAGCAAAAACGGCTGATTTTCGACAAAAGAGATAACACCCCCCCATTACGTCATGCTTCAGAAATGTGGAAAATGGTCCGTTTTCAAATGTTTTATTCTTGAACGTCAGTTCACATTTGTAGGTGGATCATCAGTGTTAAAGCTAAAATTAGCATGTTTAAAGTGATTTTCATGCTTCCAGGGGCTCGGGAAGTGAAATAAATACCATTTGGAGGCATTTAATGTTCGAGCAAAAACGGCTGATTTTCGACAAAAGAGATAACATCCCCCCATTACGTCATGCTTCAGAAATGTCGAAAATGGTCCGTTTTCAAATGTTTTATTTTTGAACGTCAGTTCACATTTGTAGGTGGATCATCAGTGTTAGAGCTAAAATTAGCATGTTTAAAGTGATTTTCATGATTCCAGGGGCTCGGGAAGTGAAATAAATACCATTTGGAGGCATTTAATGTTCGAGCAAAAACGGCTGATTTTCGACAAAAGAGATAACACCCCCCCATTACGTCATGCTTCAGAAATGTGGAAAATGGTCCGTTTTCAAATGTTTTATTTTTGAACGTCAGTTCACATTTGTAGGTGGATCATCAGTGTTAGAGCTAAAATTAGCATGTTTAAAGTGATTTTCATGCTTCCAGGGGCCCAAAACACAAGATTTATGGAATGGTTAAAAGTGCATGAAAATGGCCAATTTACTCACTCTGAGTTCTCAAAAAGGGTTTCTTCACCCCGGGAAGTTAATTAAATACCATTTGGAGGCATTTAATGTTCGAGCAAAAACGGCTGATTTTCGACAAAAGAGATAACACCCCCCCATTACGTCATGCTTCAGAAATGTGGAAAATGGTCCGTTTTCAAATGTTTTATTTTTGAACGTCAGTTCACATTTGTAGGTGGATCATCAGTGTTAGAGCTAAAATTAGCATGTTTAAAGTGATTTTCATGCTTCCAGGGGCCCAAAACACAAGATTTATGGAATGGTTAAAAGTGCATGAAAATGGCCAATTTACTCACTCTGAGTTCTCAAAAAGGGTTTCTTCACCCCGGGAAGTTAATTAAATACCATTTGGAGGCATTTAATGTTCGAGCAAAAACGGCTGATTTTCGACAAAAGAGATAACACCCCCCCATTACGTCATGCTTCAGAAATGTGGAAAATGGTCCGTTTTCAAATGTTTTATTTTTGAACGTCAGTTCACATTTGTAGGTGGATCATCAGTGTTAGAGCTAAAATTAGCATGTTTAAAGTGATTTTCATGCTTCCAGGGGCTCGGGAAGTTAATTAAATACCATTTGGAGGCATTTAATGTTCGAGCAAAAACGGCTGATTTTCGACAAAAGAGATAACACCCCCCCATTACGTCATGCTTCAGAAATGTGGAAAATGGTCAGTTTTCAAATGTTTTATTTTTGAACGTCAGTTCACAATTGTAGGTGGATCATCAGTGTTAGAGCTAAAATTAGCATGTTTAAAGTGATTTTCATGCTTCCAGGGGCTCGGGAAGTTAATTAAATACCATTTGGAGGCATTTAATGTTCGAGCAAAAACGGCTGATTTTCGACAAAAGAGATAACACCCCCCCATTACGTCATGCTTCAGAAATGTGGAAAATGGTCCGTTTTCAAATGTTTTATTTTTGAACGTCAGTTCACATTTGTAGGTGGATCATCAGTGTTAGAGCTAAAATTAGCATGTTTAAAGTGATTTTCATGCTTCCAGGGGCCCAAAACACAAGATTAATGGAATGGTTAAAAGTGCATGAAAATGGCCAATTTACTCACTCTGAGTTCTCAAAAAGGGTTTCTTCACCCCGGGAAGTGAAATAAATACCATTTGGAGGCATTTAATGTTCGAGCAAAAACGGCTGATTTTCGACAAAAGAGATAACACCCCCCATTACGTCATGCTTCAGAAATGTGGAAAATGGTCCGTTTTCAAATGTTTTATTTTTGAACGTCAGTTCACATTTGTAGGTGGATCATCAGTGTTAGAGCTAAAATTAGCATGTTTAAAGTGATTTTCATGCTTCCAGGGGCTCGGGAAGTTAATTAAATACCATTTGCAGGCATTTAATGTTCGAGCAAAAACGGCTGATTTTCGACAAAAGAGATAACACCCCCCATTACGTCATGCTTCAGAAATGTGGAAAATGGTCCGTTTTCAAATGTTTTATTTTTGAACGTCAGTTCACATTTGTAGGTGGATCATCAGTGTTAGAGCTAAAATTAGCATGTTTAAAGTGATTTTCATGCTTCCAGGGGCCCAAAACACAAGATTTATGGAATGGTTAAAAGTGCATGAAGATGGCCAATTTACTCACTCTGAGTTCTCAAAAAGGGTTTATTCACCCCGGGAAGTTAATTAAATACCATTTGGAGGCATTTAATGTTCGAGCAAAAACGGCTGATTTTCGACAAAAGAGATAACACCCCCCCATTACGTCATGCTTCAGAAATGTGGAAAATGGTCCGTTTTCAAATGTTTTATTTTTGAACGTCAGTTCACATTTGTAGGTGGATCATCAGTGTTAGATCTAAAATTAGCATGTTTAAAGTGATTTTCATGCTTCCAGGGGCTCGGGAAGTTAATTAAATACCATTTGGAGGCATTTAATGTTTGAGCAAAAACGGCTGATTTTCGACAAAAGAGATAACACCCCCCCATTACGTCATGCTTCAGAAATGTGGAAAATGGTCCGTTTTCAAATGTTTTATTTTTGAACGTCAGTTCACATTTGTAGGTGGATCATCAGTGTTAGAGCTAAAATTAGCATGTTTAAAGTGATTTTCATGCTTCCAGGGGCCCAAAACACAAGATTTATGGAATGGTTAAAAGTGCATGAAAATGGCCAATTTACTCACTCTGAGTTCTCAAAAAGGGTTTCTTCACCCCGGGAAGTTAATTAAATACCATTTGGAGGCATTTAATGTTCGAGCAAAAACGGCTGATTTTCGACAAAAGAGATAACACCCCCCCATTACGTCATGCTTCAGAAATGTGGAAAATGGTCCGTTTTCAAATGTTTTATTTTTGAACGTCAGTTCACATTTGTAGGTGGATCATCAGTGTTAGAGCTAAAATTAGCATGTTTAAAGTGATTTTCATGCTTCCAGGGGCCCAAAACACAAGATTTATGGAATGGTTAAAAGTGCATGAAAATGGCCAATTTACTCACTCTGAGTTCTCAAAAAGGGTTTCTTCACCCCGGGAAGTTAATTAAATACCATTTGGAGGCATTTAATGTTCGAGCAAAAACGGCTGATTTTCGACAAAAGAGATAACACCCCCCCATTACGTCATGCTTCAGAAATGTGGAAAATGGTCCGTTTTCAAATGTTTTATTTTTGAACGTCAGTTCACATTTGTAGGTGGATCATCAGTGTTAGAGCTAAAATTAGCATGTTTAAAGTGATTTTCATGCTTCCAGGGGCTCGGGAAGTTAATTAAATACCATTTGGAGGCATTTAATGTTCGAGCAAAAACGGCTGATTTTCGACAAAAGAGATAACACCCCCCCATTACGTCATGCTTCAGAAATGTGGAAAATGGTCAGTTTTCAAATGTTTTATTTTTGAACGTCAGTTCACAATTGTAGGTGGATCATCAGTGTTAGAGCTAAAATTAGCATGTTTAAAGTGATTTTCATGCTTCCAGGGGCTCGGGAAGTTAATTAAATACCATTTGGAGGCATTTAATGTTCGAGCAAAAACGGCTGATTTTCGACAAAAGAGATAACACCCCCCCATTACGTCATGCTTCAGAAATGTGGAAAATGGTCCGTTTTCAAATGTTTTATTTTTGAACGTCAGTTCACATTTGTAGGTGGATCATCAGTGTTAGAGCTAAAATTAGCATGTTTAAAGTGATTTTCATGCTTCCAGGGGCCCAAAACACAAGATTAATGGAATGGTTAAAAGTGCATGAAAATGGCCAATTTACTCACTCTGAGTTCTCAAAAAGGGTTTCTTCACCCCGGGAAGTGAAATAAATACCATTTGGAGGCATTTAATGTTCGAGCAAAAACGGCTGATTTTCGACAAAAGAGATAACACCCCCCATTACGTCATGCTTCAGAAATGTGGAAAATGGTCCGTTTTCAAATGTTTTATTTTTGAACGTCAGTTCACATTTGTAGGTGGATCATCAGTGTTAGAGCTAAAATTAGCATGTTTAAAGTGATTTTCATGCTTCCAGGGGCTCGGGAAGTTAATTAAATACCATTTGCAGGCATTTAATGTTCGAGCAAAAACGGCTGATTTTCGACAAAAGAGATAACACCCCCCATTACGTCATGCTTCAGAAATGTGGAAAATGGTCCGTTTTCAAATGTTTTATTTTTGAACGTCAGTTCACATTTGTAGGTGGATCATCAGTGTTAGAGCTAAAATTAGCATGTTTAAAGTGATTTTCATGCTTCCAGGGGCTCGGGAAGTTAATTAAATACCATTTGGAGGCATTTAATGTTCGAGCAAAAACGGCTGATTTTCGACAAAAGAGATAACACCCCCCCATTACGTCATGCTTCAGAAATGTGGAAAATGGTCCGTTTTCAAATGTTTTATTCTTGAACGTCAGTTCACATTTGTAGGTGGATCATCAGTGTTAAAGCTAAAATTAGCATGTTTAAAGTGATTTTCATGCTTCCAGGGGCTCGGGAAGTGAAATAAATACCATTTGGAGGCATTTAATGTTCGAGCAAAAACGGCTGATTTTCGACAAAAGAGATAACATCCCCCCATTACGTCATGCTTCAGAAATGTCGAAAATGGTCCGTTTTCAAATGTTTTATTTTTGAACGTCAGTTCACATTTGTAGGTGGATCATCAGTGTTAGAGCTAAAATTAGCATGTTTAAAGTGATTTTCATGATTCCAGGGGCTCGGGAAGTGAAATAAATACCATTTGGAGGCATTTAATGTTCGAGCAAAAACGGCTGATTTTCGACAAAAGAGATAACACCCCCCCATTACGTCATGCTTCAGAAATGTGGAAAATGGTCCGTTTTCAAATGTTTTATTTTTGAACGTCAGTTCACATTTGTAGGTGGATCATCAGTGTTAGAGCTAAAATTAGCATGTTTAAAGTGATTTTCATGCTTCCAGGGGCCCAAAACACAAGATTTATGGAATGGTTAAAAGTGCATGAAAATGGCCAATTTACTCACTCTGAGTTCTCAAAAAGGGTTTCTTCACCCCGGGAAGTTAATTAAATACCATTTGGAGGCATTTAATGTTCGAGCAAAAACGGCTGATTTTCGACAAAAGAGATAACACCCCCCCATTACGTCATGCTTCAGAAATGTGGAAAATGGTCCGTTTTCAAATGTTTTATTTTTGAACGTCAGTTCACATTTGTAGGTGGATCATCAGTGTTAGAGCTAAAATTAGCATGTTTAAAGTGATTTTCATGCTTCCAGGGGCCCAAAACACAAGATTTATGGAATGGTTAAAAGTGCATGAAAATGGCCAATTTACTCACTCTGAGTTCTCAAAAAGGGTTTCTTCACCCCGGGAAGTTAATTAAATACCATTTGGAGGCATTTAATGTTCGAGCAAAAACGGCTGATTTTCGACAAAAGAGATAACACCCCCCCATTACGTCATGCTTCAGAAATGTGGAAAATGGTCCGTTTTCAAATGTTTTATTTTTGAACGTCAGTTCACATTTGTAGGTGGATCATCAGTGTTAGAGCTAAAATTAGCATGTTTAAAGTGATTTTCATGCTTCCAGGGGCTCGGGAAGTTAATTAAATACCATTTGGAGGCATTTAATGTTCGAGCAAAAACGGCTGATTTTCGACAAAAGAGATAACACCCCCCCATTACGTCATGCTTCAGAAATGTGGAAAATGGTCAGTTTTCAAATGTTTTATTTTTGAACGTCAGTTCACAATTGTAGGTGGATCATCAGTGTTAGAGCTAAAATTAGCATGTTTAAAGTGATTTTCATGCTTCCAGGGGCTCGGGAAGTTAATTAAATACCATTTGGAGGCATTTAATGTTCGAGCAAAAACGGCTGATTTTCGACAAAAGAGATAACACCCCCCCATTACGTCATGCTTCAGAAATGTGGAAAATGGTCCGTTTTCAAATGTTTTATTTTTGAACGTCAGTTCACATTTGTAGGTGGATCATCAGTGTTAGAGCTAAAATTAGCATGTTTAAAGTGATTTTCATGCTTCCAGGGGCCCAAAACACAAGATTAATGGAATGGTTAAAAGTGCATGAAAATGGCCAATTTACTCACTCTGAGTTCTCAAAAAGGGTTTCTTCACCCCGGGAAGTGAAATAAATACCATTTGGAGGCATTTAATGTTCGAGCAAAAACGGCTGATTTTCGACAAAAGAGATAACACCCCCCATTACGTCATGCTTCAGAAATGTGGAAAATGGTCCGTTTTCAAATGTTTTATTTTTGAACGTCAGTTCACATTTGTAGGTGGATCATCAGTGTTAGAGCTAAAATTAGCATGTTTAAAGTGATTTTCATGCTTCCAGGGGCTCGGGAAGTTAATTAAATACCATTTGCAGGCATTTAATGTTCGAGCAAAAACGGCTGATTTTCGACAAAAGAGATAACACCCCCCATTACGTCATGCTTCAGAAATGTGGAAAATGGTCCGTTTTCAAATGTTTTATTTTTGAACGTCAGTTCACATTTGTAGGTGGATCATCAGTGTTAGAGCTAAAATTAGCATGTTTAAAGTGATTTTCATGCTTCCAGGGGCCCAAAACACAAGATTTATGGAATGGTTAAAAGTGCATGAAGATGGCCAATTTACTCACTCTGAGTTCTCAAAAAGGGTTTATTCACCCCGGGAAGTTAATTAAATACCATTTGGAGGCATTTAATGTTCGAGCAAAAACGGCTGATTTTCGACAAAAGAGATAACACCCCCCCATTACGTCATGCTTCAGAAATGTGGAAAATGGTCCGTTTTCAAATGTTTTATTTTTGAACGTCAGTTCACATTTGTAGGTGGATCATCAGTGTTAGATCTAAAATTAGCATGTTTAAAGTGATTTTCATGCTTCCAGGGGCTCGGGAAGTTAATTAAATACCATTTGGAGGCATTTAATGTTTGAGCAAAAACGGCTGATTTTCGACAAAAGAGATAACACCCCCCCATTACGTCATGCTTCAGAAATGTGGAAAATGGTCCGTTTTCAAATGTTTTATTTTTGAACGTCAGTTCACATTTGTAGGTGGATCATCAGTGTTAGAGCTAAAATTAGCATGTTTAAAGTGATTTTCATGCTTCCAGGGGCCCAAAACACAAGATTAATGGAATGGTTAAAAGTGCATGAAAATGGCCAATTTACTCACTCTGAGTTCTCAAAAAGGGTTTCTTCACCCCGGGAAGTTAATTAAATACCATTTGGAGGCATTTAATGTTCGAGCAAAAACGGCTGATTTTCGACAAAAGAGATAACACCCCCCCATTACGTCATGCTTCAGAAATGTGGAAAATGGTCCGTTTTCAAATGTTTTATTTTTGAACGTCAGTTCACATTTGTAGGTGGATCATCAGTGTTAGAGCTAAAATTAGCATGTTTAAAGTGATTTTCATGCTTCCAGGGGCTCGGGAAGTTAAGTAAATACCATTTGGAGGCATTTAATGTTCGAGCAAAAACGGCTGATTTTCGACAAAAGAGATAACACCCCCCCATTACGTCATGCTTCAGAAATGTGGAAAATGGTCCGTTTTCAAATGTTTTATTTTTGAACGTCAGTTCACGTTTGTAGGTGGATCATCAGTGTTAGAGCTAAAATTAGCATGTTTAAAGTGATTTTCATGCTTCCAGGGGCTCGGGAAGTGAAATAAATACCATTTGGAGGCATTTAATGTTCGAGCAAAAACGGCTGATTTTCGACAAAAGAGATAACACCCCCCATTACGTCATGCTTCAGAAATGTGGAAAATGGTCCGTTTTCAAATGTTTTATTTTTGAACGTCAGTTCACATTTGTAGGTGGATCATCAGTCTTAGAGCTAAAATTAGCATGTTTAAAGTGATTTTCATGCTTCCAGGGGCTCGGGAAGTTAATTAAATACCATTTGGAGGCATTTAATGTTCGAGCAAAAACAGCTGATTTTCGACAAAAGAGATAACACCCCCCCATTACGTCATGCTTCAGAAATGTGGAAAATGGTCCGTTTTCAAATGTTTTATTTTTGAACGTCAGTTCACATTTGTAGGTGGATCATCAGTGTTAGAGCTAAAATTAGCATGTTTAAAGTGATTTTCATGCTTCCAGGGGCCCAAAACACAAGATTTATGGAATGGTTAAAAGTGCATGAAAATGGCCAATTTACTCACTCTGAGTTCTCAAAAAGGGTTTCTTCACCCCGGGAAGTGAAATAAATACCATTTGGAGGCATTTAATGTTCGAGCAAAAACGGCTGATTTTCGACAAAAGAGATAACACCCCCCCATTACGTCATGCTTCAGAAATGTGGAAAATGGTCCGTTTTCAAATGTTTTATTTTTGAACGTCAGTTCACATTTGTAGGTGGATCATCAGTGTTAGAGCTAAAATTAGCATGTTTAAAGTGATTTTCATGCTTCCAGGGGCTCGGGAAGTTAATTAAATACCATTTGGAGGCATTTAATGTTCGAGCAAAAACGGCTGATTTTCAACAAAAGAGATAACAACCCCCCATTACGTCATGCTTCAGAAATGTGGAAAATCGTCCGTTTTCAAATGTTTTATTTTTGAACGTCAGTTCACATTTGTAGGTGGATCATCAGTGTTAGAGCTAAAATTAGCATGTTTAAAGTGATTTTCATGCTTCCAGGGGCCCAAAACACAAGATTTATGGAATGGTTAAAAGTGCATGAAAATGGCCAATTTACTCACTCTGAGTTCTCAAAAAGGGTTTCTTCACCCCGGGAAGTTAATTAAATACCATTTGGAGGCATTTAATGTTCGAGCAAAAACGGCTGATTTTCGACAAAAGAGATAACACCCCCCCCATTACGTCATGCTTCAGAAATGTGGAAAATGGTCCTTTTTCAAATGTTTTATTTTTGAACGTCAGTTCACATTTGTAGGTGGATCATCAGTGTTAGAGCTAAAATTAGCATGTTTAAAGTGATTATCATGCTTCCAGGGGCTCGGGAAGTTAATTAAATACCATTTGGAGGCATTTAATGTTCGAGCAAAAACGGCTGATTTTCGACAAAAGAGATAACACCCCCCCATTACGTCATGCTTCAGAAATGTGGAAAATGGTCCGTTTTCAAATGTTTTATTTTTGAACGTCAGTTCACATTTGTAGGTGGATCATCAGTGTTAGAGCTAAAATTAGCATGTTTAAAGTGATTTTCATGCTTCCAGGGGCTCGGGAAGTGAAATAAATACCATTTGGAGGCATTTAATGTTCGAGCAAAAACGGCTGATTTTCGACAAAAGAGATAACACCCCCCCATTACGTCATGCTTCAGAAATGTCGAAAATGGTCCGTTTTCAAATGTTTTATTTTTGAACATCAGTTCACATTTGTAGGTGGATCATCAGTGTTAGAGCTAAAATTAGCATGTTTAAAGTGATTTTCATGCTTCCAGGGGCTCAGGAAGTGAAATAAATACCATTTGGAGGCATTTAATGTTCGAGCAAAAACGGCTGATTTTCGACAAAAGAGATAACACCCCCCCATTACATCATGCTTCAGAAATGTGGAAAATGGTCCGTTTTCAAATGTTTTATTTTTGAACGTCAGTTCACATTTGTAGGTGGATCATCAGTGTTAGAGCTAAAATTAGCATGTTTAAAGTGATTTTCATGCTTCCAGGGGCCCAAAACACAAGATTTATGGAATGGTTAAAAGTGCATGAAAATGGCCAATTTATTCACTCTGAGTTCTCAAAAAGGGTTTCTTCACCCCGGGAAGTTAATTAAATACCATTTGGAGGCATTTAATGTTCGAGCAAAAACGGCTGATTTTCGACAAAAGAGATAACACCCCCCCATTACGTCATGCTTCAGAAATGTGGAAAATGGTCCGTTTTCAAATGTTTTATTTTTGAACGTCAGTTCACATTTGTAGGTGGATCATCAGTGTTAGAGCTAAAATTAGCATGTTTAAAGTGATTTTCATGCTTCCAGGGGCTCGGGAAGTTAATTAAATACCATTTGGAGGCATTTAATGTTCGGGCAAAAACGGCTGATTTTCGACAAAAGAGATAACACCCCCCCATTACGTCATGCTTCAGAAATGTGGAAAATGGTCCGTTTTCAAATGTTTTATTTTTGAACGTCAGTTCACATTTGTAGGTGGATCATCAGTGTTAGAGCTAAAATTAGCATGTTTAAAGTGATTTTCATGCTTCCAGGGGCCCAAAACACAAGATTTATGGAATGGTTAAAAGTGCATGAAAATGGCCAATTTACTCACTCTGAGTTCTCAAAAAGGGTTTCTTCACCCCGGGAAGTTAATTAAATACCATTTGGAGGCATTTAATGTTCGAGCAAAAACGGCTGATTTTCGACAAAAGAGATAACACCCCCCCATTACGTCATGCTTCAGAAATGTGGAAAATGGTCCGTTTTCAAATGTTTTATTTTTGAACGTCAGTTCACATTTGTAGGTGGATCATCAGTTTTAGAGCTAAAATTAGCATGTTTAAAGTGATTTTCATGCTTCCAGGGGCTCGGGAAGTTAATTAAATACCATTTGGAGGCATTTAATGTTCGAGCAAAAACGGCTGATTTTCGACAAAAGAGATAACACCCCCCCATTACGTCATGCTTCAGAAATGTGGAAAATGGTCCGTTTTCAAATGTTTTATTTTTGATCGTCAGTTCACATTTGTAGGTGGATCATCAGTGTTAGAGCTAAAATTAGCATGTTTAAAGTGATTTTCATGCTTCCAGGGGCTCGGGAAGTGAAATAAATACCATTTGGAGGCATTTAATGTTCGAGCAAAAACGGCTGATTTTCGACAAAAGAGATAACACCGCCCCTTTACGTCATGCTTCAGAAATGTGGAAAATGCTCCGTTTTCAAATGTTTTATTTTTGAACGTCAGTTCACATTTGTAGGTGGATCATCAGTGTTAGAGCTAAAATTAGCATGTTTAAAGTGATTTTCATGCTTCCAGGGGCTCGGGAAGTTAATTAAATACCATTTGGAGGCATTTAATGTTCGAGCAAAAACGGCTGATTTTCGACAAAAGAGATAACACCCCCCCATTACGTCATGCTTCAGAAATGTGGAAAATGGTCCGTTTTCAAATGTTTTTTTTTTGAACGTCAGTTCACATTTGTAGGTGGATCATCAGTGTTAGAGCTAAAATTAGCATGTTTAAAGTGATTTTCATGCTTCCAGGGGCTCGGGAAGTGAAATAAATACCATTTGGAGGCATTTAATGTTCGAGCAAAAACGGCTGATTTTCGACAAAAGAGATAACACCCCCCCCATTACGTCATGCTTCAGAAATGTGGAAAATGGTCCGTTTTCAAATGTTTTATTTTTGAACGTCAGTTCACATTTGTAGGTGGATCATCAGTGTTAGAGCTAAAATTAGCATGTTTAAAGTGATTTTCATGCTTCCAGGGGCTCGGGAAGTTAATTAAATACCATTTGGAGGCATTTAATGTTCGAGCAAAAACGGCTGATTTTCGACAAAAGAGATAACACCCCCCCATTACGTCATGCTTCAGAAATGTCGAAAATGGTCAGTTTTCAAATGTTTTATTTTTGAACGTCAGTTCACATTTGTAGGTGGATCATCAGTGTTAGAGCTAAAATTAGCATGTTTAAAGTGATTTTCATGCTTCCAGGGGCTCGGGAAGTGAAATAAATACCATTTGGAGGCATTTAATGTTCGAGCAAAAACGGCTGATTTTCGACAAAAGAGATAACACCCCCCCATTACGTCATGCTTCAGAAATGTGGAAAATGGTCCGTTTTCAAATGTTTTATTTTTGAACGTCAGTTCACATTTGTAGGTGGATCATCAGTGTTAGAGCTAAAATTAGCATGTTTAAAGTGATATTCATGCTTCCAGGGGCCCAAAACACAAGATTTATGGAATGGTTAAAAGTGCATGAAAATGGCCAATTTACTCACTCTGAGTTCTCAAAAAGGGTTTCTTCACCCCGGGAAGTTAATTAAATACCATTTGGAGGCATTTAATGTTCGAGCAAAAACGGCTGATTTTCGACAAAAGAGATAACACCCCCCCCATTACGTCATGCTTCAGAAATGTGGAAAATGGTCCGTTTTCAAATGTTTTATTTTTGAACGTCAGTTCACATTTGTAGGTGGATCATCAGTGTTAGAGCTAAAATTAGCATGTTTAAAGTGATTTTCATGCTTCCAGGGGCTCGGGAAGTTAATTAAATACGATTTGGAGGCATTTAATGTTCGAGCAAAAACGGCTGATTTTCGACAAAAGAGATAACACCCCCCCCCATTACGTCATGCTTCAGAAATGTGGAAAATGGTCCGTTTTCAAATGTTTTATTTTTGAACGTCAGTTCACATTTGTAGGTGGATCATCAGTGTTAGAGCTAAAATTAGCATGTTTAAAGTGATTTTCATGCTTCCAGGGGCCCAAAACACAAGATTAATGGAATGGTTAAAAGTGCATGAAAATGGCCAATTTACTCACTCTGAGTTCTCAAAAAGGGTTTCTTCACCCCAGGAAGTGAAATAAATACCATTTGGAGGCATTTAATGTTCGAGCAAAAACGGCTGATTTTCGACAAAAGAGATAACACCCCCCCATTACGTCATGCTTCAGAAATGTGGAAAATGGTCCGTTTTCAAATGTTTTATTTTTGAACGTCAGTTCACATTTGTAGGTGGATCATCAGTGTTAGAGCTAAAATTAGCATGTTTAAAGTGATTTTCATGCTTCCAGGGGCTCGGGAAGTGAAATAAATACCATTTGGAGGCATTTAATGTTCGAGCAAAAACGGCTGATTTTCGACAAAAGAGATAACACCCCCCCATTACGTCATGCTTCAGAAATGTGGAAAATGGTCCGTTTTCAAATGTTTTATTTTTGAACGTCAGTTCACATTTGTAGGTGGATCATCAGTGTTAGAGCTAAAATTAGCATGTTTAAAGTGATTTTCATGCTTCCAGGGGCCCAAAACACAAGATTTATGGAATGGTTAAAAGTGCATGAAAATGGCCAATTTACTCACTCTGAGTTCTCAAAAAGGGTTTCTTCACCCCGGGAAGTTAATTAAATACCATTTGGAGGCATTTAATGTTCGAGCAAAAACGGCTGATTTTCGACAAAAGAGATAACACCCCCCCATTACGTCATGCTTCAGAAATGTGGAAAATGGTCCGTTTTCAAATGTTTTATTTTTGAACGTCAGTTCACATTTGTAGGTGGATCATCAGTGTTAGAGCTAAAATTAGCATGTTTAAAGTGATTTTCATGCTTCCAGGGGCCCAAAACACAAGATTTATGGAATGGTTAAAAGTGCACGAAAATGGCCAATTTATTCACTCTGAGTTCTCAAAAAGGGTTTCTTCACCCCGGGAAGTTAATTAAATACTATTTGGAGGCATTTAATGTTCGAGCAAAAACGGCTGATTTTCGACAAAAGAGATAACACCCCCCCATTACGTCATGCTTCAGAAATGTGGAAAATGGTCAGTTTTCAAATGTTTTATTTTTGAACGTCAGTTCACATTTGTAGGTGGATCATCAGTGTTAGAGCTAAAATTAGCATGTTGAAAGTGATTTTCATGCTTCCAGGGGCTCGGGAAGTTAATTAAATACCATTTGGAGGCATTTAATGTTCGAGCAAAAACGGCTGATTTTCGACAAAAGAGATAACACCCCCCCATTACGTCATGCTTCAGAAATGTGGAAAATGGTCCGTTTTCAAATGTTTTATTTTTGAACGTCAGTTCACATTTGTAGGTGGATCATCAGTGTTAGAGCTAAAATTAGCATGTTTAAAGTGATTTTCATGCTTCCAGGGGCTCGGGAAGTTAATTAAATACCATTTGGAGGCATTTAATGTTCGAGCAAAAACGGCTGATTTTCGACAAAAGAGATAACACCCCCCCATTACGTCATGCTTCAGAAATGTGGAAAATGGTCCGTTTTCAAATGTTTTATTTTTGAACGTCAGTTCACATTTGTAGGTGGATCATCAGTGTTAGAGCTAAAATTAGCATGTTTAAAGTGATTTTCATGCTTCCAGGGGCCCAAAACAAGAGATTTATGGAATGGTTAAAAGTGCATGAAAATGGCCAATTTACTCACTCTGAGTTCTCAAAAAGGGTTTCTTCACCCCGGGAAGTTAATTAAATACCATTTGGAGGCATTTAATGTTCGAGCAAAAACGGCTGATTTTCGACAAAAGAGATGACACCCCCCCATTACGTCATGCTTCAGAAATGTGGAAAATGGTCCGTTTTCAAATGTTTTATTTTTGAACGTCAGTTCACATTTGTAGGTGGATCATCAGTTTTAGAGCTAAAATTAGCATGTTTAAAGTGATTTTCATGCTTCCAGGGGCTCGGGAAGTTAATTAAATACCATTTGGAGGCATTTAATGTTCGAGCAAAAACGGCTGATTTTCGACAAAAGAGATAACACCCCCCCATTACGTCATGCTTCAGAAATGTGGAAAATGGTCCGTTTTCAAATGTTTTTTTTTTGAACGTCAGTTCACATTTGTAGGTGGATCATCAGTGTTAGAGCTAAAATTAGCATGTTTAAAGTGATTTTCATGCTTCCAGGGGCTCGGGAAGTGAAATAAATACCATTTGGAGGCATTTAATGTTCGAGCAAAAACGGCTGATTTTCGACAAAAGAGATAACACCCCCCCATTACGTCATGCTTCAGAAATGTGGAAAATGGTCCGTTTTCAAATGTTTTATTTTTGAACGTCAGTTCACATTTGTAGGTGGATCATCAGTGTTAGAGCTAAAATTAGCATGTTTAAAGTGATTTTCATGCTTCCAGGGGCTCGGGAAGTTAATTAAATACCATTTGGAGGCATTTAATGTTCGAGCAAAAACGGCTGATTTTCGACAAAAGAGATAACACCCCCCCATTACGTCATGCTTCAGAAATGTGGAAAATGGTCCGTTTTCAAATGTTTTATTTTTGAACGTCAGTTCACATTTGTAGGTGGATCATCAGTGTTAGAGCTAAAATTAGCATGTTTAAAGTGATTTTCATGCTTCCAGGGGCTCGGGAAGTTAATTAAATACCATTTGGAGGCATTTAATGTTCGAGCAAAAACGGCTGATTTTCGACAAAAGAGATAACACCCCCCCCATTACGTCATGCTTCAGAAATGTGGAAAATGGTCCGTTTTCAAATGTTTTATTTTTGAACGTCAGTTCACATTTGTAGGTGGATCATCAGTGTTAGAGCTAAAATTAGCATGTTTAAAGTGATTTTTATGCTTCCAGGGGCTCGGGAAGTTAATTAAATACCATTTGGAGGCATTTAATGTTCGAGCAAAAACGGCTGATTTTCGACAAAAGAGATAACACCCCCCCATTACGTCATGCTTCAGAAATGTGGAAAATGGTCCGTTTTCAAATGTTTTATTTTTGAACGTCAGTTCACATTTGTAGGTGGATCATCAGTGTTAGAGCTAAAATTAGCATGTTTAAAGTGATTTTCATGCTTCCAGGGGCTTGGGAAGTTAATTAAATACCATTTGGAGGCATTTAATGTTCGAGCAAAAACGGCTGATTTTCGACAAAAGAGATAACACCCCCCCCATTACGTCATGCTTCAGAAATGTGGAAAATGGTCCGTTTTCAAATGTTTTATTTTTGAACGTCAGTTCACATTTGTAGGTGGATCATCAGTGTTAGAGCTAAAATTAGCATGTTTAAAGTGATTTTCATGCTTCCAGGGGCCCAAAACACAAGATTTATGGAATGGTTAAAAGTGCATGAAAATGGCCAATTTACTCACTCTGAGTTCTCAAAAAGGGTTTCTTCACCCCGGGAAGTTAATTAAATACCATTTGGAGGCATTTAATGTTCGAGCAAAAACGGCTGATTTTCGACAAAAGAGATAACACCCCCCCATTACGTCATGCTTCAGAAATGTGGAAAATGGTCCGTTTTCAAATGTTTTATTTTTGAACGTCAGTTCACATTTGTAGGTGGATCATCAGTGTTAGAGCTAAAATTAGCATGTTTAAAGTGATTTTCATGCTTCCAGGGGCTCGGGAAGTTAATTAAATACCATTTGGAGGCATTTAATGTTCGAGCAAAAACGGCTGATTTTCGACAAAAGAGATAACACCCCCCCCCCCATTACGTCATGCTTCAGAAATGTGGAAAATGGTCCGTTTTCAAATGTTTTATTTTTGAACGTCAGTTCACATTTGTAGGTGGATCATCAGTGTTAGAGCTAAAATTAGCATGTTTAAAGTGATTTTCATGCTTCCAGGGGCTCGGGAAGTTAATTAAATACCATTTGGAGGCATTTAATGTTCGAGCAAAAACGGCTGATTTTCGACAAAAGAGATAACACCCCCCCCATTACGTCATGCTTCAGAAATGTGGAAAATGGTCCGTTTTCAAATGTTTTATTTTTGAACGTCAGTTCACATTTGCAGGTGGATCATCAGTGTTAGAGCTAAAATTAGCATGTTTAAAGTGATTTTCATGCTACCAGGGGCTCGGGAAGTTAATTAAATACCATTTGGAGGCATTTAATGTTCGAGCAAAAACGGCTGATTTTCGACAAAAGAGATAACACCCCCCCATTACGTCATGCTTCAGAAATGTGGAAAATGGTCCGTTTTCAAATGTTTTATTTTTGAACGTCAGTTCACATTTGTAGGTGGATCATCAGTGTTAGAGCTAAAATTAGCATGTTTAAAGTGATTTTCATGCTTCCAGGGGCTCGGGAAGTTAATTAAATACCATTTGGAGGCATTTAATGTTCGAGCAAAAACGGCTGATTTTCGACAAAAGAGATAACACCCCCCCATTACGTCATGCTTCAGAAATGTGGAAAATGGTCCGTTTTCAAATGTTTTATTTTTGAACGTCAGTTCACATTTTGAGGTGGATCATCAGTGTTAGAGCTAAAATTAGCATGTTTAAAGTGATTTTCATGCTTCCAGGGGCCCAAAACACAAGATTTATGGAATGGTTAAAAGTGCATGAAAATGGCCAATTTACTCACTCTGAGTTCTCAAAAAGGGTTTCTTCACCCCGGGAAGTTAATTAAATACCATTTGGAGGCATTTAATGTTCGAGCAAAAATGGCTGATTTTCGACAAAAGAGATAACACCCCCCCATTACGTCATGCTTCAGAAATGTGGAAAATGGTCCGTTTTCAAATGTTTTATTTTTGAACGTCAGTTCACATTTGCAGGTGGATCATCAGTGTTAGAGCTAAAAGTAGCATGTTTAAAGTGATTTTCATGCTTCCAGGGGCTCGGGAAGTTAATTAAATACCATTTGTAAGCATTTAATGTTCGAGCAAAAACGGCTGATTTTCGACAAAAGAGATAACACCCCCCCATTACGTCATGCTTCAGAAATGTGGAAAATGGTCCGTTTTCAAATGTTTTATTTTTGAACGTCAGTTCACATTTGTAGGTGGATCATCAGTGTTAGAGCTAAAATTAGCATGTTTAAAGTGATTTTCATGCTTCCAGGGGCTCGGGAAGTGAAATAAATACCATTTGGAGGCATTTAATGTTCGAGCAAAAACGGCTGATTTTCGACAAAAGAGATAACACCGCCCCATTACGTCATGCTTCAGAAATGTGGAAAATGGTCCGTTTTCAAATGTTTTATTTTTGAACGTCAGTTCACATTTGTAGGTGGATCATCAGTGTTAGAGCTAAAATTAGCATGTTTAAAGTGATTTTCATGCTTCCAGGGGCTCGGGAAGTTAATTAAATACCATTTGGAGGCATTTAATGTTCGAGCAAAAACAGCTGATTTTCGACAAAAGAGATAACACCCCCCCCCATTACGTCATGCTTCAGAAATGTGGAAAATGGTCCGTTTTCAAATGTTTTATTTTTGAACGTCAGTTCACATTTGTAGGTGGATCATCAGTGTTAGAGCTAAAATTAGCATGTTTAAAGTGATTTTCATGCTTCCAGGGGCTCGGGAAGTGAAATAAATACCATTTGGAGGCATTTAATGTTCGAGCAAAAACGGCTGATTTTCGACAAAAGAGATAACACCCCCCCATTACGTCATGCTTCAGAAATGTGGAAAATGGTCCGTTTTCAAATGTTTTATTTTTGAACGTCAGTTCACATTTGCAGGTGGATCATCAGTGTTAGAGCTAAAAGTAGCATGTTTAAAGTGATTTTCATGCTTCCAGGGGCTCGGGAAGTTAATTAAATACCATTTGGAAGCATTTAATGTTCGAGCAAAAACGGCTGATTTTCGACAAAAGAGATAACACCCCCCCATTACGTCATGCTTCAGAAATGTGGAAAATGGTCCGTTTTCAAATGTTTTATTTTTGAACGTCAGTTCACATTTGTAGGTGGATCATCAGTGTTAGAGCTAAAATTAGCATGTTTAAAGTGATTTTCATGCTTCCAGGGGCTCGGGAAGTGAAATAAATACCATTTGGAGGCATTTAATGTTCGAGCAAAAACGGCTGATTTTCGACAAAAGAGATAACACCGCCCCATTACGTCATGCTTCAGAAATGTGGAAAATGGTCCGTTTTCAAATGTTTTATTTTTGAACGTCAGTTCACATTTGTAGGTGGATCATCAGTGTTAGAGCTAAAATTAGCATGTTTAAAGTGATTTTCATGCTTCCAGGGGCTCGGGAAGTTAATTAAATACCATTTGGAGGCATTTAATGTTCGAGCAAAAACAGCTGATTTTCGACAAAAGAGATAACACCCCCCCCCATTACGTCATGCTTCAGAAATGTGGAAAATGGTCCGTTTTCAAATGTTTTATTTTTGAACGTCAGTTCACATTTGTAGGTGGATCATCAGTGTTAGAGCTAAAATTAGCATGTTTAAAGTGATTTTCATGCTTCCAGGGGCTCGGGAAGTGAAATAAATACCATTTGGAGGCATTTAATATTCGAGCAAAAACGGCTGATTTTCGACAAAAGAGATAACACCCCCCCATTACGTCATGCTTCAGAAATGTGGAAAATGGTCCGTTTTCAAATGTTTTATTTTTGAACGTCAGTTCACATTTGTAGGTGGATCATCAGTGTTAGAGCTAAAATTAGCATGTTTAAAGTGATTTTCATGCTTCCAGGAGCTCGGGAAGTTAATTAAATACCATTTGGAGGCATTTAATGTTCGAGCAAAAACAGCTGATTTTCGACAAAAGAGATAACACCCCCCCATTACGTCATGCTTCAGAAATGTGGAAAATGGTCCGTTTTCAAATGTTTTATTTTTGAACGTCAGTTCACATTTGTAGGTGGATCATCAGTGTTAGAGCTAAAATTAGCATGTTTAAAGTGATTTTCATGCTTCCAGGGGCTCGGGAAGTGAAATAAATACCATTTGGAGGCATTTAATGTTCGAGCAAAAACGGCTGATTTTCGACAAAAGAGATAACACCGCCCCATTACGTCATGCTTCAGAAATGTGGAAAATGGTCCGTTTTCAAATGTTTTATTTTTGAACGTCAGTTCACATTTGTAGGTGGATCATCAGTGTTAGAGCTAAAATTAGCATGTTTAAAGTGATTTTCATGCTTCCAGGGGCTCGGGAAGTTAATTAAATACCATTTGGAGGCATTTAATGTTCGAGCAAAAACAGCTGATTTTCGACAAAAGAGATAACACCCCCCCATTACGTCATGCTTCAGAAATGTGGAAAATGGTCCGTTTTCAAATGTTTTATTTTTGAACGTCAGTTCACATTTGTAGGTGGATCATCAGTGTTAGAGCTAAAATTAGCATGTTTAAAGTGATTTTCATGCTTCCAGGGGCTCGGGAAGTGAAATAAATACCATTTGGAGGCATTTAATGTTCGAGCAAAAACGGCTGATTTTCGACAAAAGAGATAACACCCCCCCATTACGTCATGCTTCAGAAATGTGGAAAATGGTCCGTTTTCAAATGTTTTATTTTTGAACGTCAGTTCACATTTGTAGGTGGATCATCAGTGTTAGAGCTAAAATTAGCATGTTTAAAGTGATTTTCATGCTTCCAGGGGCTCGGGAAGTTAATTAAATACCATTTGGAGGCATTTAATGTTCGAGCAAAAACGGCTGATTTTCGACAAAAGAGATAACACCCCCCCATTACGTCATGCTTCAGAAATGTGGAAAATGGTCCGTTTTCAAATGTTTTATTTTTGAACGTCAGTTCACATTTGTAGGTGGATCATCAGTGTTAGAGCTAAAATTAGCATGTTTAAAGTGATTTTCATGCTTCCAGGGGCTCGGGAAGTTAATTAAATACCATTTGGAGGCATTTAATGTTCGAGCAAAAACGGCTGATTTTCGACAAAAGAGATAACACCCCCCCCATTACGTCATGCTTCAGAAATGTGGAAAATGGTCCGTTTTCAAATGTTTTATTTTTGAACGTCAGTTCACATTTGTAGGTGGATCATCAGTGTTAGAGCTAAAATTAGCATGTTTAAAGTGATTTTCATGCTTCCAGGGGCCCAAAACACAAGATTCATGGAATGGTTAAAAGTGCATGAAAATGGCCAATTTACTCACTCTGAGTTCTCAAAAAGGGTTTCTTCACCCCGGGAAGTTAATTAAATACCATTTGGAGGCATTTAATGTTCGAGCAAAAACGGCTGATTTTCGACAAAAGAGATAACACCCCCCCATTACGTCTGCTTCAGAAATGTGGAAAATGGTCCGTTTTCAAATGTTTTATTTTTGAACGTCAGTTCACATTTGTAGGTGGATCATCAGTGTTAGAGCTAAAATTAGCATGTTTAAAGTGATTTTCATGCTTCCAGGGGCTCGGGAAGTTAATTAAATACCATTTGGAGGCATTTAATGTTCGAGCAAAAACGGCTGATTTTCGACAAAAGAGATAACACCCCCCCCCCATTACGTCATGCTTCAGAAATGTGGAAAATGGTCCGTTTTCAAATGTTTTATTTTTGAACGTCAGTTCACATTTGTAGGTGGATCATCAGTGTTAGAGCTAAAATTAGCATGTTTAAAGTGATTTTCATGCTTCCAGGGGCTCGGGAAGTTAATTAAATACCATTTGGAGGCATTTAATGTTCGAGCGAAAACGGCTGATTTTCGACAAAAGAGATAACACCCCCCCATTACGTCATGCTTCAGAAATGTGGAAAATGGTCCGTTTTCAAATGTTTTATTTTTGAACGTCAGTTCACATTTGTAGGTGGATCATCAGTGTTAGAGCTAAAATTAGCATGTTTAAAGTGATTTTCATGCTTCCAGGGGCTCGGGAAGTTAATTAAATACCATTTGGAGGCATTTAATGTTCGAGCAAAAACGGCTGATTTTTGACAAAAGAGATAACACCCCCCCATTACGTCATGCTTCAGAAATGTGGAAAATGGTCCGTTTTCAAATGTTTTATTTTTGAACGTCAGTTCACATTTGTAGGTGGATCATCAGTGTTAGAGCTAAAATTAGCATGTTTAAAGTGATTTTCATGCTTCCAGGGGCTCGGGAAGTGAAATAAATACCATTTGGAGGCATTTAATGTTCGAGCAAAAACGGCTGATTTTCGACAAAAGAGATAACACCCCCCCATTACGTCATGCTTCACAAATGTGGAAAATGGTCCGTTTTCAAATGTTTTATTTTTGAACGTCAGTTCACATTTGTAGGTGGATCATCAGTGTTAGAGCTAAAATTAGCATGTTTAAAGTGATATTCATGCTTCCAGGGGCCCAAAACACAAGATTTATGGAATGGTTAAAAGTGCATGAAAATGGCCAATTTACTCACTCTGAGTTCTCAAAAAGGGTTTCTTCACCCCAGGAAGTTAATTAAATACCATTTGGAGGCATTTAATGTTCGAGCAAAAACGGCTGATTTTCGACAAAAGAGATAACACCCCCCCATTACGTCATGCTTCAGAAATGTGGAAAATGGTCCGTTTTCAAATGTTTTATTTTTGAACGTCAGTTCACATTTGTAGGTGGATCATCAGTGTTAGAGCTAAAAGTAGCATGTTTAAAGTGATTTTCATGCTTCCAGGGGCCCAAAACACAAGATTTATGGAATGGTTAAAAGTGCATGAAAATGGCCAATTTACTCACTCTGAGTTCTCAAAAAGGGTTTCTTCACCCCGGGAAGTGAAATAAATACCATTTGGAGGCATTTAATGTTCGAGCAAAAACGGCTGATTTTCGACAAAAGAGATAACACCCCCCCATTACGTCATGCTTCAGAAATGTGGAAAATGGTCCGTTTTCAAATGTTTTATTTTTGAACGTCAGTTCACATTTGTAGGTGGATCATCAGTGTTAGAGCTAAAATTAGCATGTTTAAAGTGATTTTCATGCTTCCAGGGGCTCGGGAAGTGAAATAAATACCATTTGGAGGCATTTAATGTTCGAGCAAAAACGGCTGATTTTCGACAAAAGAGATAACACCCCCCCATTACGTCATGCTTCAGAAATGTGGAAAATGGTCCGTTTTCAAATGTTTTATTTTTGAACGTCAGTTCACATTTGTAGGTGGATCATCAGTGTTAGAGCTAAAATTAGCATGTTTAAAGTGATTTTCATGCTTCCAGGGGCCCAAAACACAAGATTTATGGAATGGTTAAAAGTGCATGAAAATGGCCAATTTACTCACTCTGAGTTCTCAAAAAGGGTTTCTTCACCCCGGGAAGTTAATTAAATACCATTTGGAGGCATTTAATGTTCGAGCAAAAACGGCTGATTTTCGACAAAAGAGATAACACCCCCCCATTACGTCATGCTTCAGAAATGTGGAAAATGGTCCGTTTTCAAATGTTTTATTTTTGAACGTCAGTTCACATTTGTAGGTGGATCATCAGTGTTAGAGCTAAAATTAGCATGTTTAAAGTGATTTTCATGCTTCCAGGGGCCCAAAACACAAGATTTATGGAATGGTTAAAAGTGCATGAAAATGGCCAATTTATTCACTCTGAGTTCTCAAAAAGGGTTTCTTCACCCCGGGAAGTTAATTAAATACCATTTGGAGGCATTTAATGTTCGAGCAAAAACGGCTGATTTTCGACAAAAGAGATAACACCCCCCCATTACGTCATGCTTCAGAAATGTGGAAAATGGTCAGTTTTCAAATGTTTTATTTTTGAACGTCAGTTCACATTTGTAGGTGGATCATCAGTGTTAGAGCTAAAATTAGCATGTTTAAAGTGATTTTCATGCTTCCAGGGGCTCGGGAAGTTAATTAAATACCATTTGGAGGCATTTAATGTTCGAGCAAAAACGGCTGATTTTCGACAAAAGAGATAACACCCCCCCATTACGTCATGCTTCAGAAATGTGGAAAATGGTCCGTTTTCAAATGTTTTATTTTTGAACGTCAGTTCACATTTGTAGGTGGATCATCAGTGTTAGAGCTAAAATTAGCATGTTTAAAGTGATTTTCATGCTTCCAGGGGCCCAAAACACAAGATTAATGGAATGGTTAAAAGTGCATGAAAATGGCCAATTTACTCACTCTGAGTTCTCAAAAAGGGTTTCTTCACCCCGGGAGGTGAAATAAATACCATTTGGAGGCATTTAATGTTCGAGCAAAAACGGCTGATTTTCGACAAAAGAGATAACACCCCCCCATTACGTCATGCTTCAGAAATGTGGAAAATGGTCCGTTTTCAAATGTTTTATTTTTGAACGTCAGTTCACATTTGTAGGTGGATCATCAGTGTTAGAGCTAAAATTAGCATGTTTAAAGTGATTTTCATGCTTCCAGGGGCTCGGGAAGTTAATTAAATACCATTTGGAGGCATTTAATGTTCGAGCAAAAACGGCTGATTTTCGACAAAAGAGATAACACCCCCCCATTACGTCATGCTTCAGAAATGTGGAAAATGGTCCGTTTTCAAATGTTTTATTTTTGAACGTCAGTTCACATTTGTAGGTGGATCATCAGTGTTAGAGCTAAAATTAGCATGTTTAAAGTGATTTTCATGCTTCCAGGGGCCCAAAACACAAGATTTATGGAATGGTTAAAAGTGCATGAAAATGGCCAATTTACTCACTCTGAGTTCTCAAAAAGGGTTTCTTCACCCCGGGAAGTTAATTAAATACCATTTGGAGGCATTTAATGTTCGAGCAAAAACGGCTGATTTTCGACAAAAGAGATAACACCCCCCCATTACGTCATGCTTCAGAAATGTGGAAAATGGTCCGTTTTCAAATGTTTTATTTTTGAACGTCAGTTCACATTTGTAGGTGGATCATCAGTGTTAGAGCTAAAATTAGCATGTTTAAAGTGATTTTCATGCTTCCAGGGGCCCAAAACACAAGATTTATGGAATGGTTAAAAGTGCATGAAAATGGCCAATTTATTCACTCTGAGTTCTCAAAAAGGGTTTCTTCACCCCGGGAAGTTAATTAAATACCATTTGGAGGCATTTAATGTTCGAGCAAAAACGGCTGATTTTCGACAAAAGAGATAACACCCCCCCATTACGTCATGCTTCAGAAATGTGGAAAATGGTCAGTTTTCAAATGTTTTATTTTTGAACGTCAGTTCACATTTGTAGGTGGATCATCAGTGTTAGAGCTAAAATTAGCATGTTTAAAGTGATTTTCATGCTTCCAGGGGCTCGGGAAGTTAATTAAATACCATTTGGAGGCATTTAATGTTCGAGCAAAAACGGCTGATTTTCGACAAAAGAGATAACACCCCCCCATTACGTCATGCTTCAGAAATGTGGAAAATGGTCCGTTTTCAAATGTTTTATTTTTGAACGTCAGTTCACATTTGTAGGTGGATCATCAGTGTTAGAGCTAAAATTAGCATGTTTAAAGTGATTTTCATGCTTCCAGGGGCCCAAAACACAAGATTAATGGAATGGTTAAAAGTGCATGAAAATGGCCAATTTACTCACTCTGAGTTCTCAAAAAGGGTTTCTTCACCCCGGGAGGTGAAATAAATACCATTTGGAGGCATTTAATGTTCGAGCAAAAACGGCTGATTTTCGACAAAAGAGATAACACCCCCCCATTACGTCATGCTTCAGAAATGTGGAAAATGGTCCGTTTTCAAATGTTTTATTTTTGAACGTCAGTTCACATTTGTAGGTGGATCATCAGTGTTAGAGCTAAAATTAGCATGTTTAAAGTGATTTTCATGCTTCCAGGGGCTCGGGAAGTTAATTAAATACCATTTGGAGGCATTTAATGTTCGAGCAAAAACGGCTGATTTTCGACAAAAGAGATAACACCCCCCCATTACGTCATGCTTCAGAAATGTGGAAAATGGTCCGTTTTCAAATGTTTTATTTTTGAACGTCAGTTCACATTTGTAGGTGGATCATCAGTGTTAGAGCTAAAATTAGCATGTTTAAACTGATTTTCATGCTTCCAGGGGCCCAAAACACAAGATTTATGGAATGGTTAAAAGTGCATGAAAATGGCCAATTTACTCACTCTGAGTTCTCAAAAAGGGTTTCTTCACCCCGGGAAGTTAATTAAATACCATTTGGAGGCATTTAATGTTCGAGCAAAAACGGCTGATTTTCGACAAAAGAGATAACACCCCCCCATTACGTCATGCTTCAGAAATGTGGAAAATGGTCCGTTTTCAAATGTTTTATTTTTGAACGTCAGTTCACATTTGTAGGTGGATCATCAGTTTTAGAGCTAAAATTAGCATGTTTAAAGTGATTTTCATGCTTCCAGGGGCTCGGGAAGTTAATTAAATACCATTTGGAGGCATTTAATGTTCGAGCAAAAACGGCTGATTTTCGACAAAAGAGATAACACCCCCCCATTACGTCATGCTTCAGAAATGTGGAAAATGGTCCGTTTTCAAATGTTTTATTTTTGAACGTCAGTTCACATTTGTAGGTGGATCATCAGTGTTAGAGCTAAAATTAGCATGTTTAAAGTGATTTTCATGCTTCCAGGGGCTCGGGAAGTGAAATAAATACCATTTGGAGGCATTTAATGTTCGAGCAAAAACGGCTGATTTTCGACAAAAGAGATAACACCGCCCCATTACGTCATGCTTCAGAAATGTGGAAAATGGTCCGTTTTCAAATGTTTTATTTTTGAACGTCAGTTCACATTTGTAGGTGGATCATCAGTGTTAGAGCTAAAATTAGCATGTTTAAAGTGATTTTCATGCTTCCAGGGGCTCGGGAAGTTAATTAAATACCATTTGGAGGCATTTAATGTTCGAGCAAAAACGGCTGATTTTCGACAAAAGAGATAACACCCCCCCATTACGTCATGCTTCAGAAATGTGGAAAATGGTCCGTTTTCAAATGTTTTATTTTTGAACGTCAGTTCACATTTGTAGGTGGATCATCAGTGTTAGAGCTAAAATTAGCATGTTTAAAGTGATTTTCATGCTTCCAGGGGCTCGGGAAGTTAATTAAATACCATTTGGAGGCATTTAATGTTCGAGCAAAAACGGCTGATTTTCGACAAAAGAGATAACACCCCCCCATTACGTCATGCTTCAGAAATGTGGAAAATGGTCCGTTTTCAAATGTTTTATTTTTGAACGTCAGTTCACATTTGTAGGTGGATCATCAGTGTTAGAGCTAAAATTAGCATGTTTAAAGTGATTTTCATGCTTCCAGGGGCCCAAAACACAAGATTTATGGAATGGTTAAAAGTGCATGAAAATGGCCAATTTACTCACTCTGAGTTCTCAAAAAGGGTTTCTTCACCCCGGGAAGTTAATTAAATACCATTTGGAGGCATTTAATGTTCGAGCAAAAACGGCTGATTTTCGACAAAAGAGATAACACCCCCCCATTACGTCATGCTTCAGAAATGTGGAAAATGGTCCGTTTTCAAATGTTTTATTTTTGAACGTCAGTTCACATTTGTAGGTGGATCATCAGTTTTAGAGCTAAAATTAGCATGTTTAAAGTGATTTTCATGCTTCCAGGGGCTCGGGAAGTTAATTAAATACCATTTGGAGGCATTTAATGTTCGAGCAAAAACGGCTGATTTTCGACAAAAGAGATAACACCCCCCCATTACGTCATGCTTCAGAAATGTGGAAAATGGTCCGTTTTCAAATGTTTTATTTTTGAACGTCAGTTCACATTTGTAGGTGGATCATCAGTGTTAGAGCTAAAATTAGCATGTTTAAAGTGATTTTCATGCTTCCAGGGGCTCGGGAAGTGAAATAAATACCATTTGGAGGCATTTAATGTTCGAGCAAAAACGGCTGATTTTCGACAAAAGAGATAACACCGCCCCATTACGTCATGCTTCAGAAATGTGGAAAATGGTCCGTTTTCAAATGTTTTATTTTTGAACGTCAGTTCACATTTGTAGGTGGATCATCAGTGTTAGAGCTAAAATTAGCATGTTTAAAGTGATTTTCATGCTTCCAGGGGCTCGGGAAGTTAATTAAATACCATTTGGAGGCATTTAATGTTCGAGCAAAAACGGCTGATTTTCGACAAAAGAGATAACACCCCCCCATTACGTCATGCTTCAGAAATGTGGAAAATGGTCCGTTTTCAAATGTTTTTTTTTTGAACGTCAGTTCACATTTGTAGGTGGATCATCAGTGTTAGAGCTAAAATTAGCATGTTTAAAGTGATTTTCATGCTTCCAGGGGCTCGGGAAGTGAAATAAATACCATTTGGAGGCATTTAATGTTCGAGCAAAAACGGCTGATTTTCGACAAAAGAGATAACACCCCCCCCATTACGTCATGCTTCAGAAATGTGGAAAATGGTCCGTTTTCAAATGTTTTATTTTTGAACGTCAGTTCACATTTGTAGGTGGATCATCAGTGTTAGAGCTAAAATTAGCATGTTTAAAGTGATTTTCATGCTTCCAGGGGCTCGGGAAGTTAATTAAATACCATTTGGAGGCATTTAATGTTCGAGCAAAAACGGCTGATTTTCGACAAAAGAGATAACACCCCCCCATTACGTCATGCTTCAGAAATGTGGAAAATGGTCCGTTTTCAAATGTTTTATTTTTGAACGTCAGTTCACATTTGTAGGTGGATCATCAGTGTTAGAGCTCAAATTAGCATGTTTAAAGTGATTTTCATGCTTCCAGGGGCTCGGGAAGTTAATTAAATACCATTTGGAGGCATTTAATGTTCGAGCAAAAACGGCTGATTTTCGACAAAAGAGATAACACCCCCCCATTACGTCATGCTTCAGAAATGTGGAAAATGGTCCGTTTTCAAATGTTTTATTTTTGAACGTCAGTTCACATTTGTAGGTGGATCATCAGTGTTAGAGCTAAAATTAGCATGTTTAAAGTGATTTTCATGCTTCCAGGGGCCCAAAACACAAGATTTATGGAATGGTTAAAAGTGCATGAAAATGGCCAATTTACTCACTCTGAGTTCTCAAAAAGGGTTTCTTCACCCCGGGAAGTTAATTAAATACCATTTGGAGGCATTTAATGTTCGAGCAAAAACGGCTGATTTTCGACAAAAGAGATAACACCCCCCCATTACGTCATGCTTCAGAAATGTGGAAAATGGTCCGTTTTCAAATGTTTTATTTTTGAACGTCAGTTCACATTTGTAGGTGGATCATCAGTGTTAGAGCTAAAATTAGCATGTTTAAAGTGATTTTCATGCTTCCAGGGGCTCGGGAAGTTAATTAAATACCATTTGGAGGCATTTAATGTTCGAGCAAAAACGGCTGATTTTCGACAAAAGAGATAACACCCCCCCCCATTACGTCATGCTTCAGAAATGTGGAAAATGGTCCGTTTTCAAATGTTTTATTTTTGAACGTCAGTTCACATTTGTAGGTGGATCATCAGTGTTAGAGCTAAAATTAGCATGTTTAAAGTGATTTTCATGCTTCCAGGGGCTCGGGAAGTTAATTAAATACCATTTGGAGGCATTTAATGTTCGAGCAAAAACGGCTGATTTTCGACAAAAGAGATAACACCCCCCCATTACGTCATGCTTCAGAAATGTGGAAAATGGTCCGTTTTCAAATGTTTTATTTTTGAACGTCAGTTCACATTTGCAGGTGGATCATCAGTGTTAGAGCTAAAATTAGCATGTTTAAAGTGATTTTCATGCTACCAGGGGCTCGGGAAGTTAATTAAATACCATTTGGAGGCATTTAATGTTCGAGCAAAAACGGCTGATTTTCGACAAAAGAGATAACACCCCCCCATTACGTCATGCTTCAGAAATGTGGAAAATGGTCCGTTTTCAAATGTTTTATTTTTGAACGTCAGTTCACATTTGTAGGTGGATCATCAGTGTTAGAGCTAAAATTAGCATGTTTAAAGTGATTTTCATGCTTCCAGGGGCTCGGGAAGTTAATTAAATACCATTTGGAGGCATTTAATGTTCGAGCAAAAACGGCTGATTTTCGACAAAAGAGATAACACCCCCCCATTACGTCATGCTTCAGAAATGTGGAAAATGGTCCGTTTTCAAATGTTTTATTTTTGAACGTCAGTTCACATTTTGAGGTGGATCATCAGTGTTAGAGCTAAAATTAGCATGTTTAAAGTGATTTTCATGCTTCCAGGGGCCCAAAACACAAGATTTATGGAATGGTTAAAAGTGCATGAAAATGGCCAATTTACTCACTCTGAGTTCTCAAAAAGGGTTTCTTCACCCCGGGAAGTTAATTAAATACCATTTGGAGGCATTTAATATTCGAGCAAAAATGGCTGATTTTCGACAAAAGAGATAACACCCCCCCATTACGTCATGCTTCAGAAATGTGGAAAATGGTCCGTTTTCAAATGTTTTATTTTTGAACGTCAGTTCACATTTGCAGGTGGATCATCAGTGTTAGAGCTAAAAGTAGCATGTTTAAAGTGATTTTCATGCTTCCAGGGGCTCGGGAAGTTAATTAAATACCATTTGGAAGCATTTAATGTTCGAGCAAAAACGGCTGATTTTCGACAAAAGAGATAACACCCCCCCATTACGTCATGCTTCAGAAATGTGGAAAATGGTCCGTTTTCAAATGTTTTATTTTTGAACGTCAGTTCACATTTGTAGGTGGATCATCAGTGTTAAAGCTAAAATTAGCATGTTTAAAGTGATTTTCATGCTTCCAGGGGCTCGGGAAGTGAAATAAATACCATTTGGAGGCATTTAATGTTCGAGCAAAAACGGCTGATTTTCGACAAAAGAGATAACACCGCCCCATTACGTCATGCTTCAGAAATGTGGAAAATGGTCCGTTTTCAAATGTTTTATTTTTGAACGTCAGTTCACATTTGTAGG
Source organism: Lissotriton vulgaris (assembly GCF_964263255.1). Taxonomy (NCBI): domain Eukaryota; kingdom Metazoa; phylum Chordata; class Amphibia; order Caudata; family Salamandridae; genus Lissotriton; species Lissotriton vulgaris. The sequence goes on along the minus strand of NW_028240926.1, from coordinate 263,841 downwards.
TGGATCATCAGTGTTAGAGCTAAAATTAGCATGTTTAAAGTGATTTTCATGCTTCCAGGGGCTCGGGAAGTTAATTAAATACCATTTGGAGGCATTTAATGTTCGAGCAAAAACAGCTGATTTTCGACAAAAGAGATAACACCCCCCCCCATTACGTCATGCTTCAGAAATGTGGAAAATGGTCCGTTTTCAAATGTTTTATTTTTGAACGTCAGTTCACATTTGTAGGTGGATCATCAGTGTTAGAGCTAAAATTAGCATGTTTAAAGTGATTTTCATGCTTCCAGGGGCTCGGGAAGTGAAATAAATACCATTTGGAGGCATTTAATGTTCGAGCAAAAACGGCTGATTTTCGACAAAAGAGATAACACCCCCCCATTACGTCATGCTTCAGAAATGTGGAAAATGGTCCGTTTTCAAATGTTTTATTTTTGAACGTCAGTTCACATTTGTAGGTGGATCATCAGTGTTAGAGCTAAAATTAGCATGTTTAAAGTGATTTTCATGCTTCCAGGGGCTCGGGAAGTTAATTAAATACCATTTGGAGGCATTTAATGTTCGAGCAAAAACAGCTGATTTTCGACAAAAGAGATAACACCCCCCCATTACGTCATGCTTCAGAAATGTGGAAAATGGTCCGTTTTCAAATGTTTTATTTTTGAACGTCAGTTCACATTTGTAGGTGGATCATCAGTGTTAGAGCTAAAATTAGCATGTTTAAAGTGATTTTCATGCTTCCAGGGGCTCGGGAAGTGAAATAAATACCATTTGGAGGCATTTAATGTTCGAGCAAAAACGGCTGATTTTCGACAAAAGAGATAACACCGCCCCATTACGTCATGCTTCAGAAATGTGGAAAATGGTCCGTTTTCAAATGTTTTATTTTTGAACGTCAGTTCACATTTGTAGGTGGATCATCAGTGTTAGAGCTAAAATTAGCATGTTTAAAGTGATTTTCATGCTTCCAGGGGCTCGGGAAGTTAATTAAATACCATTTGGAGGCATTTAATGTTCGAGCAAAAACAGTTGATTTTCGACAAAAGAGATAACACCCCCCCATTACGTCATGCTTCAGAAATGTGGAAAATGGTCCGTTTTCAAATGTTTTATTTTTGAACGTCAGTTCACATTTGTAGGTGGATCATCAGTGTTAGAGCTAAAATTAGCATGTTTAAAGTGATTTTCATGCTTCCAGGGGCTCGGGAAGTGAAATAAATACCATTTGGAGGCATTTAATGTTCGAGCAAAAACGGCTGATTTTCGACAAAAGAGATAACACCCCCCCATTACGTCATGCTTCAGAAATGTGGAAAATGGTCCGTTTTCAAATGTTTTATTTTTGAACGTCAGTTCACATTTGTAGGTGGATCATCAGTGTTAGAGCTAAAATTAGCATGTTTAAAGTGATTTTCATGCTTCCAGGGGCTCGGGAAGTTAATTAAATACCATTTGGAGGCATTTAATGTTCGAGCAAAAACGGCTGATTTTCGACAAAAGAGATAACACCCCCCCATTACGTCATGCTTCAGAAATGTGGAAAATGGTCCGTTTTCAAATGTTTTATTTTTGAACGTCAGTTCACATTTGTAGGTGGATCATCAGTGTTAGAGCTAGAATTAGCATGTTTAAAGTGATTTTCATGCTTCCAGGGGCTCGGGAAGTTAATTAAATACCATTTGGAGGCATTTAATGTTCGAGCAAAAACGGCTGATTTTCGACAAAAGAGATAACACCCCCCCCATTACGTCATGCTTCAGAAATGTGGAAAATGGTCCGTTTTCAAATGTTTTATTTTTGAACGTCAGTTCACATTTGTAGGTGGATCATCAGTGTTAGAGCTAAAATTAGCATGTTTAAAGTGATTTTCATGCTTCCAGGGGCCCAAAACACAAGATTCATGGAATGGTTAAAAGTGCATGAAAATGGCCAATTTACTCACTCTGAGTTCTCAAAAAGGGTTTCTTCACCCCGGGAAGTTAATTAAATACCATTTGGAGGCATTTAATGTTCGAGCAAAAACGGCTGATTTTCGACAAAAGAGATAACACCCCCCCATTACGTCTGCTTCAGAAATGTGGAAAATGGTCCGTTTTCAAATGTTTTATTTTTGAACGTCAGTTCACATTTGTAGGTGGATCATCAGTGTTAGAGCTAAAATTAGCATGTTTAAAGTGATTTTCATGCTTCCAGGGGCTCGGGAAGTTAATTAAATACCATTTGGAGGCATTTAATGTTCGAGCAAAAACGGCTGATTTTCGACAAAAGAGATAACACCCCCCCCCCATTACGTCATGCTTCAGAAATGTGGAAAATGGTCCGTTTTCAAATGTTTTATTTTTGAACGTCAGTTCACATTTGTAGGTGGATCATCAGTGTTAGAGCTAAAATTAGCATGTTTAAAGTGATTTTCATGCTTCCAGGGGCTCGGGAAGTTAATTAAATACCATTTGGAGGCATTTAATGTTCGAGCAAAAACGGCTGATTTTTGACAAAAGAGATAACACCCCCCCATTACGTCATGCTTCAGAAATGTGGAAAATGGTCCGTTTTCAAATGTTTTATTTTTGAACGTCAGTTCACATTTGTAGGTGGATCATCAGTGTTAGAGCTAAAATTAGCATGTTTAAAGTGATTTTCATGCTTCCAGGGGCTCGGGAAGTTAATTAAATACCATTTGGAGGCATTTAATGTTCGAGCAAAAACGGCTGATTTTCGACAAAAGAGATAACACCCCCCCATTACGTCATGCTTCAGAAATGTGGAAAATGGTCCGTTTTCAAATGTTTTATTTTTGAACGTCAGTTCACATTTGTAGGTGGATCATCAGTGTTAGAGCTAAAATTAGCATGTTTAAAGTGATTTTCATGCTTCCAGGGGCCCAAAACACAAGATTTATGGAATGGTTAAAAGTGCATGAAAATGGCCAATTTACTCATTCTGAGTTCTCGAAAAGGGTTTCTTCACCCCGGGAAGTTAATTAAATACCATTTGGAGGCATTTAATGTTCGAGCAAAAACGGCTGATTTTCGACAAAAGAGATAACACCCCCCCATTACGTCATGCTTCAGAAATGTGGAAAATGGTCCGTTTTCAAATGTTTTATTTTTGAACGTCAGTTCACATTTGTAGGTGGATCATCAGTGTTAGAGCTAAAATTAGCATGTTTAAAGTGATTTTCATGCTTCCAGGGGCCCAAAACACAAGATTAATGGAATGGTTAAAAGTGCATGAAAATGGCCAATTTACTCACTCTGAGTTCTCAAAAAGGGTTTCTTCACCCCGGAAAGTGAAATAAATACCATTTGGAGGCATTTAATGTTCGAGCAAAAACGGCTGATTTTCGACAAAAGAGATAACACCCCCCCATTACGTCATGCTTCAGAAATGTGGAAAATGGTCCGTTTTCAAATGTTTTATTTTTGAACGTCAGTTCACATTTGTAGGTGGATCATCAGTGTTAGAGCTAAAATTAGCATGTTTAAAGTGATTTTCATGCTTCCAGGGGCTCGGGAAGTTAATTAAATACCATTTGGAGGCATTTAATGTTCGAGCAAAAACGGCTGATTTTCGACAAAAGAGATAACACCCCCCCATTACGTCATGCTTCAGAAATGTGGAAAATGGTCCGTTTTCAAATGTTTTATTTTTGAACGTCAGTTCACATTTGTAGGTGGATCATCAGTGTTAGAGCTAAAATTAGCATGTTTAAAGTGATTTTCATGCTTCCAGGGGCCCAAAACACAAGATTTATGGAATGGTTAAAAGTGCATGAAAATGGCCAATTTACTCACTCTGAGTTCTCAAAAAGGGTTTCTTCACCCCGGGAAGTTAATTAAATACCATTTGGAGGCATTTAATGTTCGAGCAAAAACGGCTGATTTTCGACAAAAGAGATAACACCCCCCCATTACGTCATGCTTCAGAAATGTGGAAAATGGTCCGTTTTCAAATGTTTTATTTTTGAACGTCAGTTCACATTTGTAGGTGGATCATCAGTTTTAGAGCTAAAATTAGCATGTTTAAAGTGATTTTCATGCTTCCAGGGGCTCGGGAAGTTAATTAAATACCATTTGGAGGCATTTAATGTTCGAGCAAAAACGGCTGATTTTCGACAAAAGAGATTACACCCCCCCATTACGTCATGCTTCAGAAATGTGGAAAATGGTCCGTTTTCAAATGTTTTATTTTTGAACGTCAGTTCACATTTGTAGGTGGATCATCAGTGTTAGAGCTAAAATTAGCATGTTTAAAGTGATTTTCATGCTTCCAGGGGCTCGGGAAGTGAAATAAATACCATTTGGAGGCATTTAATGTTCGAGCAAAAACGGCTGATTTTCGACAAAAGAGATAACACCGCCCCATTACGTCATGCTTCAGAAATGTGGAAAATGGTCCGTTTTCAAATGTTTTATTTTTGAACGTCAGTTCACATTTGTAGGTGGATCATCAGTGTTAGAGCTAAAATTAGCATGTTTAAAGTGATTTTCATGCTTCCAGGGGCTCGGGAAGTTAATTAAATACCATTTGGAGGCATTTAATGTTCGAGCAAAAACGGCTGATTTTCGACAAAAGAGATAACACCCCCCCATTACGTCATGCTTCAGAAATGTGGAAAATGGTCCGTTTTCAAATGTTTTTTTTTTGAACGTCAGTTCACATTTGTAGGTGGATCATCAGTGTTAGAGCTAAAATTAGCATGTTTAAAGTGATTTTCATGCTTCCAGGGGCTCGGGAAGTGAAATAAATACCATTTGGAGGCATTTAATGTTCGAGCAAAAACGGCTGATTTTCGACAAAAGAGATAACACCCCCCCCATTACGTCATGCTTCAGAAATGTGGAAAATGGTCCGTTTTCAAATGTTTTATTTTTGAACGTCAGTTCACATTTGTAGGTGGATCATCAGTGTTAGAGCTAAAATTAGCATGTTTAAAGTGATTTTCATGCTTCCAGGGGCTCGGGAAGTTAATTAAATACCATTTGGAGGCATTTAATGTTCGAGCAAAAACGGCTGATTTTCGACAAAAGAGATAACACCCCCCCATTACGTCATGCTTCAGAAATGTGGAAAATGGTCCGTTTTCAAATGTTTTATTTTTGAACGTCAGTTCACATTTGTAGGTGGATCATCAGTGTTAGAGCTCAAATTAGCATGTTTAAAGTGATTTTCATGCTTCCAGGGGCTCGGGAAGTTAATTAAATACCATTTGGAGGCATTTAATGTTCGAGCAAAAACGGCTGATTTTCGACAAAAGAGATAACACCCCCCCCATTACGTCATGCTTCAGAAATGTGGAAAATGGTCCGTTTTCAAATGTTTTATTTTTGAACGTCAGTTCACATTTGTAGGTGGATCATCAGTGTTAGAGCTAAAATTAGCATGTTTAAAGTGATTTTCATGCTTCCAGGGGCCCAAAACACAAGATTTATGGAATGGTTAAAAGTGCATGAAAATGGCCAATTTACTCACTCTGAGTTCTCAAAAAGGGTTTCTTCACCCCGGGAAGTTAATTAAATACCATTTGGAGGCATTTAATGTTCGAGCAAAAACGGCTGATTTTCGACAAAAGAGATAACACCCCCCCATTACGTCATGCTTCAGAAATGTGGAAAATGGTCCGTTTTCAAATGTTTTATTTTTGAACGTCAGTTCACATTTGTAGGTGGATCATCAGTGTTAGAGCTAAAATTAGCATGTTTAAAGTGATTTTCATGCTTCCAGGGGCTCGGGAAGTTAATTAAATACCATTTGGAGGCATTTAATGTTCGAGCAAAAACGGCTGATTTTCGACAAAAGAGATAACACCCCCCCCCCATTACGTCATGCTTCAGAAATGTGGAAAATGGTCCGTTTTCAAATGTTTTATTTTTGAACGTCAGTTCACATTTGTAGGTGGATCATCAGTGTTAGAGCTAAAATTAGCATGTTTAAAGTGATTTTCATGCTTCCAGGGGCTCGGGAAGTTAATTAAATACCATTTGGAGGCATTTAATGTTCGAGCAAAAACGGCTGATTTTCGACAAAAGAGATAACACCCCCCCATTACGTCATGCTTCAGAAATGTGGAAAATGGTCCGTTTTCAAATGTTTTATTTTTGAACGTCAGTTCACATTTGCAGGTGGATCATCAGTGTTAGAGCTAAAATTAGCATGTTTAAAGTGATTTTCATGCTACCAGGGGCTCGGGAAGTTAATTAAATACCATTTGGAGGCATTTAATGTTCGAGCAAAAACGGCTGATTTTCGACAAAAGAGATAACACCCCCCCATTACGTCATGCTTCAGAAATGTGGAAAATGGTCCGTTTTCAAATGTTTTATTTTTGAACGTCAGTTCACATTTGTAGGTGGATCATCAGTGTTAGAGCTAAAATTAGCATGTTTAAAGTGATTTTCATGCTTCCAGGGGCTCGGGAAGTTAATTAAATACCATTTGGAGGCATTTAATGTTCGAGCAAAAACGGCTGATTTTCGACAAAAGAGATAACACCCCCCATTACGTCATGCTTCAGAAATGTGGAAAATGGTCCGTTTTCAAATGTTTTATTTTTGAACGTCAGTTCACATTTTGAGGTGGATCATCAGTGTTAGAGCTAAAATTAGCATGTTTAAAGTGATTTTCATGCTTCCAGGGGCTCGGGAAGTGAAATAAATACCATTTGGAGGCATTTAATGTTCGAGCAAAAACGGCTGATTTTCGACAAAAGAGATAACACCCCCCCATTACGTCATGCTTCAGAAATGTGGAAAATGGTCCGTTTTCAAATGTTTTATTTTTGAACGTCAGTTCACATTTGTAGGTGGATCATCAGTGTTAGAGCTAAAATTAGCATGTTTAAAGTGATTTTCATGCTTCCAGGGGCTCGGGAAGTTAATTAAATACCATTTGGAGGCATTTAATGTTCGAGCAAAAACAGCTGATTTTCGACAAAAGAGATAACACCCCCCCATTACGTCATGCTTCAGAAATGTGGAAAATGGTCCGTTTTCAAATGTTTTATTTTTGAACGTCAGTTCACATTTGTAGGTGGATCATCAGTGTTAGAGCTAAAATTAGCATGTTTAAAGTGATTTTCATGCTTCCAGGGGCTCGGGAAGTGAAATAAATACCATTTGGAGGCATTTAATGTTCGAGCAAAAACGGCTGATTTTCGACAAAAGAGATAACACCGCCCCATTACGTCATGCTTCAGAAATGTGGAAAATGGTCCGTTTTCAAATGTTTTATTTTTGAACGTCAGTTCACATTTGTAGGTGGATCATCAGTGTTAGAGCTAAAATTAGCATGTTTAAAGTGATTTTCATGCTTCCAGGGGCTCGGGAAGTTAATTAAATACCATTTGGAGGCATTTAATGTTCGAGCAAAAACAGCTGATTTTCGACAAAAGAGATAACACCCCCCCATTACGTCATGCTTCAGAAATGTGGAAAATGGTCCGTTTTCAAATGTTTTATTTTTGAACGTCAGTTCACATTTGTAGGTGGATCATCAGTGTTAGAGCTAAAATTAGCATGTTTAAAGTGATTTTCATGCTTCCAGGGGCTCGGGAAGTGAAATAAATACCATTTGGAGGCATTTAATGTTCGAGCAAAAACGGCTGATTTTCGACAAAAGAGATAACACCCCCCCATTACGTCATGCTTCAGAAATGTGGAAAATGGTCCGTTTTCAAATGTTTTATTTTTGAACGTCAGTTCACATTTGTAGGTGGATCATCAGTGTTAGAGCTAAAATTAGCATGTTTAAAGTGATTTTCATGCTTCCAGGGGCTCGGGAAGTTAATTAAATACCATTTGGAGGCATTTAATGTTCGAGCAAAAACGGCTGATTTTCGACAAAAGAGATAACACCCCCCCATTACGTCATGCTTCAGAAATGTGGAAAATGGTCCGTTTTCAAATGTTTTATTTTTGAACGTCAGTTCACATTTGTAGGTGGATCATCAGTGTTAGAGCTAAAATTAGCATGTTTAAAGTGATTTTCATGCTTCCAGGGGCTCGGGAAGTTAATTAAATACCATTTGGAGGCATTTAATGTTCGAGCAAAAACGGCTGATTTTCGACAAAAGAGATAACACCCCCCCCATTACGTCATGCTTCAGAAATGTGGAAAATGGTCCGTTTTCAAATGTTTTATTTTTGAACGTCAGTTCACATTTGTAGGTGGATCATCAGTGTTAGAGCTAAAATTAGCATGTTTAAAGTGATTTTCATGCTTCCAGGGGCCCAAAACACAAGATTCATGGAATGGTTAAAAGTGCATGAAAATGGCCAATTTACTCACTCTGAGTTCTCAAAAAGGGTTTCTTCACCCCGGGAAGTTAATTAAATACCATTTGGAGGCATTTAATGTTCGAGCAAAAACGGCTGATTTTCGACAAAAGAGATAACACCCCCCCATTACGTCTGCTTCAGAAATGTGGAAAATGGTCCGTTTTCAAATGTTTTATTTTTGAACGTCAGTTCACATTTGTAGGTGGATCATCAGTGTTAGAGCTAAAATTAGCATGTTTAAAGTGATTTTCATGCTTCCAGGGGCTCGGGAAGTTAATTAAATACCATTTGGAGGCATTTAATGTTCGAGCAAAAACGGCTGATTTTCGACAAAAGAGATAACACCCCCCCCCCATTACGTCATGCTTCAGAAATGTGGAAAATGGTCCGTTTTCAAATGTTTTATTTTTGAACGTCAGTTCACATTTGTAGGTGGATCATCAGTGTTAGAGCTAAAATTAGCATGTTTAAAGTGATTTTCATGCTTCCAGGGGCTCGGGAAGTTAATTAAATACCATTTGGAGGCATTTAATGTTCGAGCGAAAACGGCTGATTTTCGACAAAAGAGATAACACCCCCCCATTACGTCATGCTTCAGAAATGTGGAAAATGGTCCGTTTTCAAATGTTTTATTTTTGAACGTCAGTTCACATTTGTAGGTGGATCATCAGTGTTAGAGCTAAAATTAGCATGTTTAAAGTGATTTTCATGCTTCCAGGGGCTCGGGAAGTTAATTAAATACCATTTGGAGGCATTTAATGTTCGAGCAAAAACGGATGATTTTTGACAAAAGAGATAACACCCCCCCATTACGTCATGCTTCAGAAATGTGGAAAATGGTCCGTTTTCAAATGTTTTATTTTTGAACGTCAGTTCACATTTGTAGGTGGATCATCAGTGTTAGAGCTAAAATTAGCATGTTTAAAGTGATTTTCATGCTTCCAGGGGCTCGGGAAGTGAAATAAATACCATTTGGAGGCATTTAATGTTCGAGCAAAAACGGCTGATTTTCGACAAAAGAGATAACACCCCCCCATTACGTCATGCTTCAGAAATGTGGAAAATGGTCCGTTTTCAAATGTTTTATTTTTGAACGTCAGTTCACATTTGTAGGTGGATCATCAGTGTTAGAGCTAAAATTAGCATGTTTAAAGTGATATTCATGCTTCCAGGGGCCCAAAACACAAGATTTATGGAATGGTTAAAAGTGCATGAAAATGGCCAATTTACTCACTCTGAGTTCTCAAAAAGGGTTTCTTCACCCCAGGAAGTTAATTAAATACCATTTGGAGGCATTTAATGTTCGAGCAAAAACGGCTGATTTTCGACAAAAGAGATAACACCCCCCCATTACGTCATGCTTCAGAAATGTGGAAAATGGTCCGTTTTCAAATGTTTTATTTTTGAACGTCAGTTCACATTTGTAGGTGGATCATCAGTGTTAGAGCTAAAAGTAGCATGTTTAAAGTGATTTTCATGCTTCCAGGGGCCCAAAACACAAGATTTATGGAATGGTTAAAAGTGCATGAAAATGGCCAATTTACTCACTCTGAGTTCTCAAAAAGGGTTTCTTCACCCCGGGAAGTGAAATAAATACCATTTGGAGGCATTTAATGTTCGAGCAAAAACGGCTGATTTTCGACAAAAGAGATAACACCCCCCCATTACGTCATGCTTCAGAAATGTGGAAAATGGTCCGTTTTCAAATGTTTTATTTTTGAACGTCAGTTCACATTTGTAGGTGGATCATCAGTGTTAGAGCTAAAATTAGCATGTTTAAAGTGATTTTCATGCTTCCAGGGGCTCGGGAAGTGAAATAAATACCATTTGGAGGCATTTAATGTTCGAGCAAAAACGGCTGATTTTCGACAAAAGAGATAACACCCCCCCATTACGTCATGCTTCAGAAATGTGGAAAATGGTCCGTTTTCAAATGTTTTATTTTTGAACGTCAGTTCACATTTGTAGGTGGATCATCAGTGTTAGAGCTAAAATTAGCATGTTTAAAGTGATTTTCATGCTTCCAGGGGCCCAAAACACAAGATTTATGGAATGGTTAAAAGTGCATGAAAATGGCCAATTTACTCACTCTGAGTTCTCAAAAAGGGTTTCTTCACCCCGGGAAGTTAATTAAATACCATTTGGAGGCATTTAATGTTCGAGCAAAAACGGCTGATTTTCGACAAAAGAGATAACACCCCCCCATTACGTCATGCTTCAGAAATGTGGAAAATGGTCCGTTTTCAAATGTTTTATTTTTGAACGTCAGTTCACATTTGTAGGTGGATCATCAGTGTTAGAGCTAAAATTAGCATGTTTAAAGTGATTTTCATGCTTCCAGGGGCCCAAAACACAAGATTTATGGAATGGTTAAAAGTGCATGAAAATGGCCAATTTATTCACTCTGAGTTCTCAAAAAGGGTTTCTTCACCCCGGGAAGTTAATTAAATACCATTTGGAGGCATTTAATGTTCGAGCAAAAACGGCTGATTTTCGACAAAAGAGATAACACCCCCCCATTACGTCATGCTTCAGAAATGTGGAAAATGGTCAGTTTTCAAATGTTTTATTTTTGAACGTCAGTTCACATTTGTAGGTGGATCATCAGTGTTAGAGCTAAAATTAGCATGTTTAAAGTGATTTTCATGCTTCCAGGGGCTCGGGAAGTTAATTTAATACCATTTGGAGGCATTTAATGTTCGAGCAAAAACGGCTGATTTTCGACAAAAGAGATAACACCCCCCCATTACGTCATGCTTCAGAAATGTGGAAAATGGTCCGTTTTCAAATGTTTTATTTTTGAACGTCAGTTCACATTTGTAGGTGGATCATCAGTGTTAGAGCTAAAATTAGCATGTTTAAAGTGATTTTCATGCTTCCAGGGGCCCAAAACACAAGATTAATGGAATGGTTAAAAGTGCATGAAAATGGCCAATTTACTCACTCTGAGTTCTCAAAAAGGGTTTCTTCACCCCGGGAGGTGAAATAAATACCATTTGGAGGCATTTAATGTTCGAGCAAAAACGGCTGATTTTCGACAAAAGAGATAACACCCCCCCATTACGTCATGCTTCAGAAATGTGGAAAATGGTCCGTTTTCAAATGTTTTATTTTTGAACGTCAGTTCACATTTGTAGGTGGATCATCAGTGTTAGAGCTAAAATTAGCATGTTTAAAGTGATTTTCATGCTTCCAGGGGCTCGGGAAGTTAATTAAATACCATTTGGAGGCATTTAATGTTCGAGCAAAAACGGCTGATTTTCGACAAAAGAGATAACACCCCCCCATTACGTCATGCTTCAGAAATGTGGAAAATGGTCCGTTTTCAAATGTTTTATTTTTGAACGTCAGTTCACATTTGTAGGTGGATCATCAGTGTTAGAGCTAAAATTAGCATGTTTAAAGTGATTTTCATGCTTCCAGGGGCCCAAAACACAAGATTTATGGAATGGTTAAAAGTGCATGAAAATGGCCAATTTACTCACTCTGAGTTCTCAAAAAGGGTTTCTTCACCCCGGGAAGTTAATTAAATACCATTTGGAGGCATTTAATGTTCGAGCAAAAACGGCTGATTTTTGACAAAAGAGATAACACCCCCCCATTACGTCATGCTTCAGAAATGTGGAAAATGGTCCGTTTTCAAATGTTTTATTTTTGAACGTCAGTTCACATTTGTAGGTGGATCATCAGTGTTAGAGCTAAAATTAGCATGTTTAAAGTGATTTTCATGCTTCCAGGGGCCCAAAACACAAGATTTATGGAATGGTTAAAAGTGCATGAAAATGGCCAATTTATTCACTCTGAGTTCTCAAAAAGGGTTTCTTCACCCCGGGAAGTTAATTAAATACCATTTGGAGGCATTTAATGTTCGAGCAAAAACGGCTGATTTTCGACAAAAGAGATAACACCCCCCCATTACGTCATGCTTCAGAAATGTGGAAAATGGTCAGTTTTCAAATGTTTTATTTTTGAACGTCAGTTCACATTTGTAGGTGGATCATCAGTGTTAGAGCTAAAATTAGCATGTTTAAAGTGATTTTCATGCTTCCAGGGGCTCGGGAAGTTAATTAAATACCATTTGGAGGCATTTAATGTTCGAGCAAAAACGGCTGATTTTCGACAAAAGAGATAACACCCCCCCATTACGTCATGCTTCAGAAATGTGGAAAATGGTCCGTTTTCAAATGTTTTATTTTTGAACGTCAGTTCACATTTGTAGGTGGATCATCAGTGTTAGAGCTAAAATTAGCATGTTTAAAGTGATTTTCATGCTTCCAGGGGCCCAAAACACAAGATTAATGGAATGGTTAAAAGTGCATGAAAATGGCCAATTTACTCACTCTGAGTTCTCAAAAAGGGTTTCTTCACCCCGGGAGGTGAAATAAATACCATTTGGAGGCATTTAATGTTCGAGCAAAAACGGCTGATTTTCGACAAAAGAGATAACACCCCCCCATTACGTCATGCTTCAGAAATGTGGAAAATGGTCCGTTTTCAAATGTTTTATTTTTGAACGTCAGTTCACATTTGTAGGTGGATCATCAGTGTTAGAGCTAAAATTAGCATGTTTAAAGTGATTTTCATGCTTCCAGGGGCTCGGGAAGTTAATTAAATACCATTTGGAGGCATTTAATGTTCGAGCAAAAACGGCTGATTTTCGACAAAAGAGATAACACCCCCCCATTACGTCATGCTTCAGAAATGTGGAAAATGGTCCGTTTTCAAATGTTTTATTTTTGAACGTCAGTTCACATTTGTAGGTGGATCATCAGTGTTAGAGCTAAAATTAGCATGTTTAAAGTGATTTTCATGCTTCCAGGGGCCCAAAACACAAGATTTATGGAATGGTTAAAAGTGCATGAAAATGGCCAATTTACTCACTCTGAGTTCTCAAAAAGGGTTTCTTCACCCCGGGAAGTTAATTAAATACCATTTGGAGGCATTTAATGTTCGAGCAAAAACGGCTGATTTTCGACAAAAGAGATAACACCCCCCCATTACGTCATGCTTCAGAAATGTGGAAAATGGTCCGTTTTCAAATGTTTTATTTTTGAACGTCAGTTCACATTTGTAGGTGGATCATCAGTTTTAGAGCTAAAATTAGCATGTTTAAAGTGATTTTCATGCTTCCAGGGGCTCGGGAAGTTAATTAAATACCATTTGGAGGCATTTAATGTTCGAGCAAAAACGGCTGATTTTCGACAAAAGAGATAACACCCCCCCATTACGTCATGCTTCAGAAATGTGGAAAATGGTCCGTTTTCAAATGTTTTATTTTTGAACGTCAGTTCACATTTGTAGGTGGATCATCAGTGTTAGAGCTAAAATTAGCATGTTTAAAGTGATTTTCATGCTTCCAGGGGCTCGGGAAGTGAAATAAATACCATTTGGAGGCATTTAATGTTCGAGCAAAAACGGCTGATTTTCGACAAAAGAGATAACACCGCCCCATTACGTCATGCTTCAGAAATGTGGAAAATGGTCCGTTTTCAAATGTTTTATTTTTGAACGTCAGTTCACATTTGTAGGTGGATCATCAGTGTTAGAGCTAAAATTAGCATGTTTAAAGTGATTTTCATGCTTCCAGGGGCTCGGGAAGTTAATTAAATACCATTTGGAGGCATTTAATGTTCGAGCAAAAACGGCTGATTTTCGACAAAAGAGATAACACCCCCCCATTACGTCATGCTTCAGAAATGTGGAAAATGGTCCGTTTTCAAATGTTTTATTTTTGAACGTCAGTTCACATTTGTAGGTGGATCATCAGTGTTAGAGCTAAAATTAGCATGTTTAAAGTGATTTTCATGCTTCCAGGGGCTCGGGAAGTTAATTAAATACCATTTGGAGGCATTTAATGTTCGAGCAAAAACGGCTGATTTTCGACAAAAGAGATAACACCCCCCCATTACGTCATGCTTCAGAAATGTGGAAAATGGTCCGTTTTCAAATGTTTTATTTTTGAACGTCAGTTCACATTTGTAGGTGGATCATCAGTGTTAGAGCTAAAATTAGCATGTTTAAAGTGATTTTCATGCTTCCAGGGGCCCAAAACACAAGATTTATGGAATGGTTAAAAGTGCATGAAAATGGCCAATTTACTCACTCTGAGTTCTCAAAAAGGGTTTCTTCACCCCGGGAAGTTAATTAAATACCATTTGGAGGCATTTAATGTTCGAGCAAAAACGGCTGATTTTCGACAAAAGAGATAACACCCCCCCATTACGTCATGCTTCAGAAATGTGGAAAATGGTCCGTTTTCAAATGTTTTATTTTTGAACGTCAGTTCACATTTGTAGGTGGATCATCAGTTTTAGAGCTAAAATTAGCATGTTTAAAGTGATTTTCATGCTTCCAGGGGCTCGGGAAGTTAATTAAATACCATTTGGAGGCATTTAATGTTCGAGCAAAAACGGCTGATTTTCGACAAAAGAGATAACACCCCCCCATTACGTCATGCTTCAGAAATGTGGAAAATGGTCCGTTTTCAAATGTTTTATTTTTGAACGTCAGTTCACATTTGTAGGTGGATCATCAGTGTTAGAGCTAAAATTAGCATGTTTAAAGTGATTTTCATGCTTCCAGGGGCTCGGGAAGTGAAATAAATACCATTTGGAGGCATTTAATGTTCGAGCAAAAACGGCTGATTTTCGACAAAAGAGATAACACCGCCCCATTACGTCATGCTTCAGAAATGTGGAAAATGGTCCGTTTTCAAATGTTTTATTTTTGAACGTCAGTTCACATTTGTAGGTGGATCATCAGTGTTAGAGCTAAAATTAGCATGTTTAAAGTGATTTTCATGCTTCCAGGGGCTCGGGAAGTTAATTAAATACCATTTGGAGGCATTTAATGTTCGAGCAAAAACGGCTGATTTTCGACAAAAGAGATAACACCCCCCCATTACGTCATGCTTCAGAAATGTGGAAAATGGTCCGTTTTCAAATGTTTTTTTTTTGAACGTCAGTTCACATTTGTAGGTGGATCATCAGTGTTAGAGCTAAAATTAGCATGTTTAAAGTGATTTTCATGCTTCCAGGGGCTCGGGAAGTGAAATAAATACCATTTGGAGGCATTTAATGTTCGAGCAAAAACGGCTGATTTTCGACAAAAGAGATAACACCCCCCCCATTACGTCATGCTTCAGAAATGTGGAAAATGGTCCGTTTTCAAATGTTTTATTTTTGAACGTCAGTTCACATTTGTAGGTGGATCATCAGTGTTAGAGCTAAAATTAGCATGTTTAAAGTGATTTTCATGCTTCCAGGGGCTCGGGAAGTTAATTAAATACCATTTGGAGGCATTTAATGTTCGAGCAAAAACGGCTGATTTTCGACAAAAGAGATAACACCCCCCCATTACGTCATGCTTCAGAAATGTGGAAAATGGTCCGTTTTCAAATGTTTTATTTTTGAACGTCAGTTCACATTTGTAGGTGGATCATCAGTGTTAGAGCTCAAATTAGCATGTTTAAAGTGATTTTCATGCTTCCAGGGGCTCGGGAAGTTAATTAAATACCATTTGGAGGCATTTAATGTTCGAGCAAAAACGGCTGATTTTCGACAAAAGAGATAACACCCCCCCATTACGTCATGCTTCAGAAATGTGGAAAATGGTCCGTTTTCAAATGTTTTATTTTTGAACGTCAGTTCACATTTGTAGGTGGATCATCAGTGTTAGAGCTAAAATTAGCATGTTTAAAGTGATTTTCATGCTTCCAGGGGCCCAAAACACAAGATTTATGGAATGGTTAAAAGTGCATGAAAATGGCCAATTTACTCACTCTGAGTTCTCAAAAAGGGTTTCTTCACCCCGGGAAGTTAATTAAATACCATTTGGAGGCATTTAATGTTCGAGCAAAAACGGCTGATTTTCGACAAAAGAGATAACACCCCCCCATTACGTCATGCTTCAGAAATGTGGAAAATGGTCCGTTTTCAAATGTTTTATTTTTGAACGTCAGTTCACATTTGTAGGTGGATCATCAGTGTTAGAGCTAAAATTAGCATGTTTAAAGTGATTTTCATGCTTCCAGGGGCTCGGGAAGTTAATTAAATACCATTTGGAGGCATTTAATGTTCGAGCAAAAACGGCTGATTTTCGACAAAAGAGATAACACCCCCCCCCATTACGTCATGCTTCAGAAATGTGGAAAATGGTCCGTTTTCAAATGTTTTATTTTTGAACGTCAGTTCACATTTGTAGGTGGATCATCAGTGTTAGAGCTAAAATTAGCATGTTTAAAGTGATTTTCATGCTTCCAGGGGCTCGGGAAGTTAATTAAATACCATTTGGAGGCATTTAATGTTCGAGCAAAAACGGCTGATTTTCGACAAAAGAGATAACACCCCCCCATTACGTCATGCTTCAGAAATGTGGAAAATGGTCCGTTTTCAAATGTTTTATTTTTGAACGTCAGTTCACATTTGCAGGTGGATCATCAGTGTTAGAGCTAAAATTAGCATGTTTAAAGTGATTTTCATGCTACCAGGGGCTCGGGAAGTTAATTAAATACCATTTGGAGGCATTTAATGTTCGAGCAAAAACGGCTGATTTTCGACAAAAGAGATAACACCCCCCCATTACGTCATGCTTCAGAAATGTGGAAAATGGTCCGTTTTCAAATGTTTTATTTTTGAACGTCAGTTCACATTTGTAGGTGGATCATCAGTGTTAGAGCTAAAATTAGCATGTTTAAAGTGATTTTCATGCTTCCAGGGGCTCGGGAAGTTAATTAAATACCATTTGGAGGCATTTAATGTTCGAGCAAAAACGGCTGATTTTCGACAAAAGAGATAACACCCCCCCATTACGTCATGCTTCAGAAATGTGGAAAATGGTCCGTTTTCAAATGTTTTATTTTTGAACGTCAGTTCACATTTTGAGGTGGATCATCAGTGTTAGAGCTAAAATTAGCATGTTTAAAGTGATTTTCATGCTTCCAGGGGCCCAAAACACAAGATTTATGGAATGGTTAAAAGTGCATGAAAATGGCCAATTTACTCACTCTGAGTTCTCAAAAAGGGTTTCTTCACCCCGGGAAGTTAATTAAATACCATTTGGAGGCATTTAATATTCGAGCAAAAATGGCTGATTTTCGACAAAAGAGATAACACCCCCCCATTACGTCATGCTTCAGAAATGTGGAAAATGGTCCGTTTTCAAATGTTTTATTTTTGAACGTCAGTTCACATTTGCAGGTGGATCATCAGTGTTAGAGCTAAAAGTAGCATGTTTAAAGTGATTTTCATGCTTCCAGGGGCTCGGGAAGTTAATTAAATACCATTTGGAAGCATTTAATGTTCGAGCAAAAACGGCTGATTTTCGACAAAAGAGATAACACCCCCCCATTACGTCATGCTTCAGAAATGTGGAAAATGGTCCGTTTTCAAATGTTTTATTTTTGAACGTCAGTTCACATTTGTAGGTGGATCATCAGTGTTAAAGCTAAAATTAGCATGTTTAAAGTGATTTTCATGCTTCCAGGGGCTCGGGAAGTGAAATAAATACCATTTGGAGGCATTTAATGTTCGAGCAAAAACGGCTGATTTTCGACAAAAGAGATAACACCGCCCCATTACGTCATGCTTCAGAAATGTGGAAAATGGTCCGTTTTCAAATGTTTTATTTTTGAACGTCAGTTCACATTTGTAGGTGGATCATCAGTGTTAGAGCTAAAATTAGCATGTTTAAAGTGATTTTCATGCTTCCAGGGGCTCGGGAAGTTAATTAAATACCATTTGGAGGCATTTAATGTTCGAGCAAAAACAGCTGATTTTCGACAAAAGAGATAACACCCCCCCCCATTACGTCATGCTTCAGAAATGTGGAAAATGGTCCGTTTTCAAATGTTTTATTTTTGAACGTCAGTTCACATTTGTAGGTGGATCATCAGTGTTAGAGCTAAAATTAGCATGTTTAAAGTGATTTTCATGCTTCCAGGGGCTCGGGAAGTGAAATAAATACCATTTGGAGGCATTTAATGTTCGAGCAAAAACGGCTGATTTTCGACAAAAGAGATAACACCCCCCCATTACGTCATGCTTCAGAAATGTGGAAAATGGTCCGTTTTCAAATGTTTTATTTTTGAACGTCAGTTCACATTTGTAGGTGGATCATCAGTGTTAGAGCTAAAATTAGCATGTTTAAAGTGATTTTCATGCTTCCAGGGGCTCGGGAAGTTAATTAAATACCATTTGGAGGCATTTAATGTTCGAGCAAAAACAGCTGATTTTCGACAAAAGAGATAACACCCCCCCATTACGTCATGCTTCAGAAATGTGGAAAATGGTCCGTTTTCAAATGTTTTATTTTTGAACGTCAGTTCACATTTGTAGGTGGATCATCAGTGTTAGAGCTAAAATTAGCATGTTTAAAGTGATTTTCATGCTTCCAGGGGCTCGGGAAGTGAAATAAATACCATTTGGAGGCATTTAATGTTCGAGCAAAAACGGCTGATTTTCGACAAAAGAGATAACACCGCCCCATTACGTCATGCTTCAGAAATGTGGAAAATGGTCCGTTTTCAAATGTTTTATTTTTGAACGTCAGTTCACATTTGTAGGTGGATCATCAGTGTTAGAGCTAAAATTAGCATGTTTAAAGTGATTTTCATGCTTCCAGGGGCTCGGGAAGTTAATTAAATACCATTTGGAGGCATTTAATGTTCGAGCAAAAACAGTTGATTTTCGACAAAAGAGATAACACCCCCCCATTACGTCATGCTTCAGAAATGTGGAAAATGGTCCGTTTTCAAATGTTTTATTTTTGAACGTCAGTTCACATTTGTAGGTGGATCATCAGTGTTAGAGCTAAAATTAGCATGTTTAAAGTGATTTTCATGCTTCCAGGGGCTCGGGAAGTGAAATAAATACCATTTGGAGGCATTTAATGTTCGAGCAAAAACGGCTGATTTTCGACAAAAGAGATAACACCCCCCCATTACGTCATGCTTCAGAAATGTGGAAAATGGTCCGTTTTCAAATGTTTTATTTTTGAACGTCAGTTCACATTTGTAGGTGGATCATCAGTGTTAGAGCTAAAATTAGCATGTTTAAAGTGATTTTCATGCTTCCAGGGGCTCGGGAAGTTAATTAAATACCATTTGGAGGCATTTAATGTTCGAGCAAAAACGGCTGATTTTCGACAAAAGAGATAACACCCCCCCATTACGTCATGCTTCAGAAATGTGGAAAATGGTCCGTTTTCAAATGTTTTATTTTTGAACGTCAGTTCACATTTGTAGGTGGATCATCAGTGTTAGAGCTAGAATTAGCATGTTTAAAGTGATTTTCATGCTTCCAGGGGCTCGGGAAGTTAATTAAATACCATTTGGAGGCATTTAATGTTCGAGCAAAAACGGCTGATTTTCGACAAAAGAGATAACACCCCCCCCATTACGTCATGCTTCAGAAATGTGGAAAATGGTCCGTTTTCAAATGTTTTATTTTTGAACGTCAGTTCACATTTGTAGGTGGATCATCAGTGTTAGAGCTAAAATTAGCATGTTTAAAGTGATTTTCATGCTTCCAGGGGCCCAAAACACAAGATTCATGGAATGGTTAAAAGTGCATGAAAATGGCCAATTTACTCACTCTGAGTTCTCAAAAAGGGTTTCTTCACCCCGGGAAGTTAATTAAATACCATTTGGAGGCATTTAATGTTCGAGCAAAAACGGCTGATTTTCGACAAAAGAGATAACACCCCCCCATTACGTCTGCTTCAGAAATGTGGAAAATGGTCCGTTTTCAAATGTTTTATTTTTGAACGTCAGTTCACATTTGTAGGTGGATCATCAGTGTTAGAGCTAAAATTAGCATGTTTAAAGTGATTTTCATGCTTCCAGGGGCTCGGGAAGTTAATTAAATACCATTTGGAGGCATTTAATGTTCGAGCAAAAACGGCTGATTTTCGACAAAAGAGATAACACCCCCCCCCCCATTACGTCATGCTTCAGAAATGTGGAAAATGGTCCGTTTTCAAATGTTTTATTTTTGAACGTCAGTTCACATTTGTAGGTGGATCATCAGTGTTAGAGCTAAAATTAGCATGTTTAAAGTGATTTTCATGCTTCCAGGGGCTCGGGAAGTTAATTAAATACCATTTGGAGGCATTTAATGTTCGAGCAAAAACGGCTGATTTTTGACAAAAGAGATAACACCCCCCCATTACGTCATGCTTCAGAAATGTGGAAAATGGTCCGTTTTCAAATGTTTTATTTTTGAACGTCAGTTCACATTTGTAGGTGGATCATCAGTGTTAGAGCTAAAATTAGCATGTTTAAAGTGATTTTCATGCTTCCAGGGGCTCGGGAAGTTAATTAAATACCATTTGGAGGCATTTAATGTTCGAGCAAAAACGGCTGATTTTCGACAAAAGAGATAACACCCCCCCATTACGTCATGCTTCAGAAATGTGGAAAATGGTCCGTTTTCAAATGTTTTATTTTTGAACGTCAGTTCACATTTGTAGGTGGATCATCAGTGTTAGAGCTAAAATTAGCATGTTTAAAGTGATTTTCATGCTTCCAGGGGCCCAAAACACAAGATTTATGGAATGGTTAAAAGTGCATGAAAATGGCCAATTTACTCATTCTGAGTTCTCGAAAAGGGTTTCTTCACCCCGGGAAGTTAATTAAATACCATTTGGAGGCATTTAATGTTCGAGCAAAAACGGCTGATTTTCGACAAAAGAGATAACACCCCCCCATTACGTCATGCTTCAGAAATGTGGAAAATGGTCCGTTTTCAAATGTTTTATTTTTGAACGTCAGTTCACATTTGTAGGTGGATCATCAGTGTTAGAGCTAAAATTAGCATGTTTAAAGTGATTTTCATGCTTCCAGGGGCCCAAAACACAAGATTAATGGAATGGTTAAAAGTGCATGAAAATGGCCAATTTACTCACTCTGAGTTCTCAAAAAGGGTTTCTTCACCCCGGAAAGTGAAATAAATACCATTTGGAGGCATTTAATGTTCGAGCAAAAACGGCTGATTTTCGACAAAAGAGATAACACCCCCCCATTACGTCATGCTTCAGAAATGTGGAAAATGGTCCGTTTTCAAATGTTTTATTTTTGAACGTCAGTTCACATTTGTAGGTGGATCATCAGTGTTAGAGCTAAAATTAGCATGTTTAAAGTGATTTTCATGCTTCCAGGGGCTCGGGAAGTTAATTAAATACCATTTGGAGGCATTTAATGTTCGAGCAAAAACGGCTGATTTTCGACAAAAGAGATAACACCCCCCCATTACGTCATGCTTCAGAAATGTGGAAAATGGTCCGTTTTCAAATGTTTTATTTTTGAACGTCAGTTCACATTTGTAGGTGGATCATCAGTGTTAGAGCTAAAATTAGCATGTTTAAAGTGATTTTCATGCTTCCAGGGGCCCAAAACACAAGATTTATGGAATGGTTAAAAGTGCATGAAAATGGCCAATTTACTCACTCTGAGTTCTCAAAAAGGGTTTCTTCACCCCGGGAAGTTAATTAAATACCATTTGGAGGCATTTAATGTTCGAGCAAAAACGGCTGATTTTCGACAAAAGAGATAACACCCCCCCATTACGTCATGCTTCAGAAATGTGGAAAATGGTCCGTTTTCAAATGTTTTATTTTTGAACGTCAGTTCACATTTGTAGGTGGATCATCAGTTTTAGAGCTAAAATTAGCATGTTTAAAGTGATTTTCATGCTTCCAGGGGCTCGGGAAGTTAATTAAATACCATTTGGAGGCATTTAATGTTCGAGCAAAAACGGCTGATTTTCGACAAAAGAGATTACACCCCCCCATTACGTCATGCTTCAGAAATGTGGAAAATGGTCCGTTTTCAAATGTTTTATTTTTGAACGTCAGTTCACATTTGTAGGTGGATCATCAGTGTTAGAGCTAAAATTAGCATGTTTAAAGTGATTTTCATGCTTCCAGGGGCTCGGGAAGTGAAATAAATACCATTTGGAGGCATTTAATGTTCGAGCAAAAACGGCTGATTTTCGACAAAAGAGATAACACCGCCCCATTACGTCATGCTTCAGAAATGTGGAAAATGGTCCGTTTTCAAATGTTTTATTTTTGAACGTCAGTTCACATTTGTAGGTGGATCATCAGTGTTAGAGCTAAAATTAGCATGTTTAAAGTGATTTTCATGCTTCCAGGGGCTCGGGAAGTTAATTAAATACCATTTGGAGGCATTTAATGTTCGAGCAAAAACGGCTGATTTTCGACAAAAGAGATAACACCCCCCCATTACGTCATGCTTCAGAAATGTGGAAAATGGTCCGTTTTCAAATGTTTTTTTTTTGAACGTCAGTTCACATTTGTAGGTGGATCATCAGTGTTAGAGCTAAAATTAGCATGTTTAAAGTGATTTTCATGCTTCCAGGGGCTCGGGAAGTGAAATAAATACCATTTGGAGGCATTTAATGTTCGAGCAAAAACGGCTGATTTTCGACAAAAGAGATAACACCCCCCCCATTACGTCATGCTTCAGAAATGTGGAAAATGGTCCGTTTTCAAATGTTTTATTTTTGAACGTCAGTTCACATTTGTAGGTGGATCATCAGTGTTAGAGCTAAAATTAGCATGTTTAAAGTGATTTTCATGCTTCCAGGGGCTCGGGAAGTTAATTAAATACCATTTGGAGGCATTTAATGTTCGAGCAAAAACGGCTGATTTTCGACAAAAGAGATAACACCCCCCCATTACGTCATGCTTCAGAAATGTGGAAAATGGTCCGTTTTCAAATGTTTTATTTTTGAACGTCAGTTCACATTTGTAGGTGGATCATCAGTGTTAGAGCTCAAATTAGCATGTTTAAAGTGATTTTCATGCTTCCAGGGGCTCGGGAAGTTAATTAAATACCATTTGGAGGCATTTAATGTTCGAGCAAAAACGGCTGATTTTCGACAAAAGAGATAACACCCCCCCCATTACGTCATGCTTCAGAAATGTGGAAAATGGTCCGTTTTCAAATGTTTTATTTTTGAACGTCAGTTCACATTTGTAGGTGGATCATCAGTGTTAGAGCTAAAATTAGCATGTTTAAAGTGATTTTCATGCTTCCAGGGGCCCAAAACACAAGATTTATGGAATGGTTAAAAGTGCATGAAAATGGCCAATTTACTCACTCTGAGTTCTCAAAAAGGGTTTCTTCACCCCGGGAAGTTAATTAAATACCATTTGGAGGCATTTAATGTTCGAGCAAAAACGGCTGATTTTCGACAAAAGAGATAACACCCCCCCATTACGTCATGCTTCAGAAATGTGGAAAATGGTCCGTTTTCAAATGTTTTATTTTTGAACGTCAGTTCACATTTGTAGGTGGATCATCAGTGTTAGAGCTAAAATTAGCATGTTTAAAGTGATTTTCATGCTTCCAGGGGCTCGGGAAGTTAATTAAATACCATTTGGAGGCATTTAATGTTCGAGCAAAAACGGCTGATTTTCGACAAAAGAGATAACACCCCCCCCCCATTACGTCATGCTTCAGAAATGTGGAAAATGGTCCGTTTTCAAATGTTTTATTTTTGAACGTCAGTTCACATTTGTAGGTGGATCATCAGTGTTAGAGCTAAAATTAGCATGTTTAAAGTGATTTTCATGCTTCCAGGGGCTCGGGAAGTTAATTAAATACCATTTGGAGGCATTTAATGTTCGAGCAAAAACGGCTGATTTTCGACAAAAGAGATAACACCCCCCCATTACGTCATGCTTCAGAAATGTGGAAAATGGTCCGTTTTCAAATGTTTTATTTTTGAACGTCAGTTCACATTTGCAGGTGGATCATCAGTGTTAGAGCTAAAATTAGCATGTTTAAAGTGATTTTCATGCTACCAGGGGCTCGGGAAGTTAATTAAATACCATTTGGAGGCATTTAATGTTCGAGCAAAAACGGCTGATTTTCGACAAAAGAGATAACACCCCCCCATTACGTCATGCTTCAGAAATGTGGAAAATGGTCCGTTTTCAAATGTTTTATTTTTGAACGTCAGTTCACATTTGTAGGTGGATCATCAGTGTTAGAGCTAAAATTAGCATGTTTAAAGTGATTTTCATGCTTCCAGGGGCTCGGGAAGTTAATTAAATACCATTTGGAGGCATTTAATGTTCGAGCAAAAACGGCTGATTTTCGACAAAAGAGATAACACCCCCCCATTACGTCATGCTTCAGAAATGTGGAAAATGGTCCGTTTTCAAATGTTTTATTTTTGAACGTCAGTTCACATTTTGAGGTGGATCATCAGTGTTAGAGCTAAAATTAGCATGTTTAAAGTGATTTTCATGCTTCCAGGGGCCCAAAACACAAGATTTATGGAATGGTTAAAAGTGCATGAAAATGGCCAATTTACTCACTCTGAGTTCTCAAAAAGGGTTTCTTCACCCCGGGAAGTTAATTAAATACCATTTGGAGGCATTTAATATTCGAGCAAAAATGGCTGATTTTCGACAAAAGAGATAACACCCCCCCATTACGTCATGCTTCAGAAATGTGGAAAATGGTCCGTTTTCAAATGTTTTATTTTTGAACGTCAGTTCACATTTGCAGGTGGATCATCAGTGTTAGAGCTAAAAGTAGCATGTTTAAAGTGATTTTCATGCTTCCAGGGGCTCGGGAAGTTAATTAAATACCATTTGGAAGCATTTAATGTTCGAGCAAAAACGGCTGATTTTCGACAAAAGAGATAACACCCCCCCATTACGTCATGCTTCAGAAATGTGGAAAATGGTCCGTTTTCAAATGTTTTATTTTTGAACGTCAGTTCACATTTGTAGGTGGATCATCAGTGTTAAAGCTAAAATTAGCATGTTTAAAGTGATTTTCATGCTTCCAGGGGCTCGGGAAGTGAAATAAATACCATTTGGAGGCATTTAATGTTCGAGCAAAAACGGCTGATTTTCGACAAAAGAGATAACACCGCCCCATTACGTCATGCTTCAGAAATGTGGAAAATGGTCCGTTTTCAAATGTTTTATTTTTGAACGTCAGTTCACATTTGTAGGTGGATCATCAGTGTTAGAGCTAAAATTAGCATGTTTAAAGTGATTTTCATGCTTCCAGGGGCTCGGGAAGTTAATTAAATACCATTTGGAGGCATTTAATGTTCGAGCAAAAACAGCTGATTTTCGACAAAAGAGATAACACCCCCCCCCATTACGTCATGCTTCAGAAATGTGGAAAATGGTCCGTTTTCAAATGTTTTATTTTTGAACGTCAGTTCACATTTGTAGGTGGATCATCAGTGTTAGAGCTAAAATTAGCATGTTTAAAGTGATTTTCATGCTTCCAGGGGCTCGGGAAGTTAATTAAATACCATTTGGAGGCATTTAATGTTCGAGCAAAAACAGCTGATTTTCGACAAAAGAGATAACACCCCCCCATTACGTCATGCTTCAGAAATGTGGAAAATGGTCCGTTTTCAAATGTTTTATTTTTGAACGTCAGTTCACATTTGTAGGTGGATCATCAGTGTTAGAGCTAAAATTAGCATGTTTAAAGTGATTTTCATGCTTCCAGGGGCTCGGGAAGTGAAATAAATACCATTTGGAGGCATTTAATGTTCGAGCAAAAACGGCTGATTTTCGACAAAAGAGATAACACCGCCCCATTACGTCATGCTTCAGAAATGTGGAAAATGGTCCGTTTTCAAATGTTTTATTTTTGAACGTCAGTTCACATTTGTAGGTGGATCATCAGTGTTAGAGCTAAAATTAGCATGTTTAAAGTGATTTTCATGCTTCCAGGGGCTCGGGAAGTTAATTAAATACCATTTGGAGGCATTTAATGTTCGAGCAAAAACAGTTGATTTTCGACAAAAGAGATAACACCCCCCCATTACGTCATGCTTCAGAAATGTGGAAAATGGTCCGTTTTCAAATGTTTTATTTTTGAACGTCAGTTCACATTTGTAGGTGGATCATCAGTGTTAGAGCTAAAATTAGCATGTTTAAAGTGATTTTCATGCTTCCAGGGGCTCGGGAAGTGAAATAAATACCATTTGGAGGCATTTAATGTTCGAGCAAAAACGGCTGATTTTCGACAAAAGAGATAACACCCCCCCATTACGTCATGCTTCAGAAATGTGGAAAATGGTCCGTTTTCAAATGTTTTATTTTTGAACGTCAGTTCACATTTGTAGGTGGATCATCAGTGTTAGAGCTAAAATTAGCATGTTTAAAGTGATTTTCATGCTTCCAGGGGCTCGGGAAGTTAATTAAATACCATTTGGAGGCATTTAATGTTCGAGCAAAAACGGCTGATTTTCGACAAAAGAGATAACACCCCCCCATTACGTCATGCTTCAGAAATGTGGAAAATGGTCCGTTTTCAAATGTTTTATTTTTGAACGTCAGTTCACATTTGTAGGTGGATCATCAGTGTTAGAGCTAAAATTAGCATGTTTAAAGTGATTTTCATGCTTCCAGGGGCTCGGGAAGTTAATTAAATACCATTTGGAGGCATTTAATGTTCGAGCAAAAACGGCTGATTTTCGACAAAAGAGATAACACCCCCCCCATTACGTCATGCTTCAGAAATGTGGAAAATGGTCCGTTTTCAAATGTTTTATTTTTGAACGTCAGTTCACATTTGTAGGTGGATCATCAGTGTTAGAGCTAAAATTAGCATGTTTAAAGTGATTTTCATGCTTCCAGGGGCCCAAAACACAAGATTCATGGAATGGTTAAAAGTGCATGAAAATGGCCAATTTACTCACTCTGAGTTCTCAAAAAGGGTTTCTTCACCCCGGGAAGTTAATTAAATACCATTTGGAGGCATTTAATGTTCGAGCAAAAACGGCTGATTTTCGACAAAAGAGATAACACCCCCCCATTACGTCTGCTTCAGAAATGTGGAAAATGGTCCGTTTTCAAATGTTTTATTTTTGAACGTCAGTTCACATTTGTAGGTGGATCATCAGTGTTAGAGCTAAAATTAGCATGTTTAAAGTGATTTTCATGCTTCCAGGGGCTCGGGAAGTTAATTAAATACCATTTGGAGGCATTTAATGTTCGAGCAAAAACGGCTGATTTTCGACAAAAGAGATAACACCCCCCCCCCATTACGTCATGCTTCAGAAATGTGGAAAATGGTCCGTTTTCAAATGTTTTATTTTTGAACGTCAGTTCACATTTGTAGGTGGATCATCAGTGTTAGAGCTAAAATTAGCATGTTTAAAGTGATTTTCATGCTTCCAGGGGCCCAAAACACAAGATTAATGGAATGGTTAAAAGTGCATGAAAATGGCCAATTTACTCACTCTGAGTTCTCAAAAAGGGTTTCTTCACCCCGGAAAGTGAAATAAATACCATTTGGAGGCATTTAATGTTCGAGCAAAAACGGCTGATTTTCGACAAAAGAGATAACACCCCCCCATTACGTCATGCTTCAGAAATGTGGAAAATGGTCCGTTTTCAAATGTTTTATTTTTGAACGTCAGTTCACATTTGTAGGTGGATCATCAGTGTTAGAGCTAAAATTAGCATGTTTAAAGTGATTTTCATGCTTCCAGGGGCTCGGGAAGTTAATTAAATACCATTTGGAGGCATTTAATGTTCGAGCAAAAACGGCTGATTTTCGACAAAAGAGATAACACCCCCCCATTACGTCATGCTTCAGAAATGTGGAAAATGGTCCGTTTTCAAATGTTTTATTTTTGAACGTCAGTTCACATTTGTAGGTGGATCATCAGTGTTAGAGCTAAAATTAGCATGTTTAAAGTGATTTTCATGCTTCCAGGGGCCCAAAACACAAGATTTATGGAATGGTTAAAAGTGCATGAAAATGGCCAATTTACTCACTCTGAGTTCTCAAAAAGGGTTTCTTCACCCCGGGAAGTTAATTAAATACCATTTGGAGGCATTTAATGTTCGAGCAAAAACGGCTGATTTTCGACAAAAGAGATAACACCCCCCCATTACGTCATGCTTCAGAAATGTGGAAAATGGTCCGTTTTCAAATGTTTTATTTTTGAACGTCAGTTCACATTTGTAGGTGGATCATCAGTTTTAGAGCTAAAATTAGCATGTTTAAAGTGATTTTCATGCTTCCAGGGGCTCGGGAAGTTAATTAAATACCATTTGGAGGCATTTAATGTTCGAGCAAAAACGGCTGATTTTCGACAAAAGAGATAACACCCCCCCATTACGTCATGCTTCAGAAATGTGGAAAATGGTCCGTTTTCAAATGTTTTATTTTTGAACGTCAGTTCACATTTGTAGGTGGATCATCAGTGTTAGAGCTAAAATTAGCATGTTTAAAGTGATTTTCATGCTTCCAGGGGCCCAAAACACAAGATTCATGGAATGGTTAAAAGTGCATGAAAATGGCCAATTTACTCACTCTGAGTTCTCAAAAAGGGTTTCTTCACCCCGGGAAGTTAATTAAATACCATTTGGAGGCATTTAATGTTCGAGCAAAAACGGCTGATTTTCGACAAAAGAGATAACACCCCCCCATTACGTCTGCTTCAGAAATGTGGAAAATGGTCCGTTTTCAAATGTTTTATTTTTGAACGTCAGTTCACATTTGTAGGTGGATCATCAGTGTTAGAGCTAAAATTAGCATGTTTAAAGTGATTTTCATGCTTCCAGGGGCTCGGGAAGTTAATTAAATACCATTTGGAGGCATTTAATGTTCGAGCAAAAACGGCTGATTTTCGACAAAAGAGATAACACCCCCCCCCCATTACGTCATGCTTCAGAAATGTGGAAAATGGTCCGTTTTCAAATGTTTTATTTTTGAACGTCAGTTCACATTTGTAGGTGGATCATCAGTGTTAGAGCTAAAATTAGCATGTTTAAAGTGATTTTCATGCTTCCAGGGGCTCGGGAAGTTAATTAAATACCATTTGGAGGCATTTAATGTTCGAGCAAAAACGGCTGATTTTTGACAAAAGAGATAACACCCCCCCATTACGTCATGCTTCAGAAATGTGGAAAATGGTCCGTTTTCAAATGTTTTATTTTTGAACGTCAGTTCACATTTGTAGGTGGATCATCAGTGTTAGAGCTAAAATTAGCATGTTTAAAGTGATTTTCATGCTTCCAGGGGCCCAAAACACAAGATTTATGGAATGGTTAAAAGTGCATGAAAATGGCCAATTTACTCATTCTGAGTTCTCGAAAAGGGTTTCTTCACCCCGGGAAGTTAATTAAATACCATTTGGAGGCATTTAATGTTCGAGCAAAAACGGCTGATTTTCGACAAAAGAGATAACACCCCCCCATTACGTCATGCTTCAGAAATGTGGAAAATGGTCCGTTTTCAAATGTTTTATTTTTGAACGTCAGTTCACATTTGTAGGTGGATCATCAGTGTTAGAGCTAAAATTAGCATGTTTAAAGTGATTTTCATGCTTCCAGGGGCCCAAAACACAAGATTAATGGAATGGTTAAAAGTGCATGAAAATGGCCAATTTACTCACTCTGAGTTCTCAAAAAGGGTTTCTTCACCCCGGAAAGTGAAATAAATACCATTTGGAGGCATTTAATGTTCGAGCAAAAACGGCTGATTTTCGACAAAAGAGATAACACCCCCCCATTACGTCATGCTTCAGAAATGTGGAAAATGGTCCGTTTTCAAATGTTTTATTTTTGAACGTCAGTTCACATTTGTAGGTGGATCATCAGTGTTAGAGCTAAAATTAGCATGTTTAAAGTGATTTTCATGCTTCCAGGGGCCCAAAACACAAGATTAATGGAATGGTTAAAAGTGCATGAAAATGGCCAATTTACTCACTCTGAGTTCTCAAAAAGGGTTTCTTCACCCCGGAAAGTGAAATAAATACCATTTGGAGGCATTTAATGTTCGAGCAAAAACGGCTGATTTTCGACAAAAGAGATAACACCCCCCCATTACGTCATGCTTCAGAAATGTGGAAAATGGTCCGTTTTCAAATGTTTTATTTTTGAACGTCAGTTCACATTTGTAGGTGGATCATCAGTGTTAGAGCTAAAATTAGCATGTTTAAAGTGATTTTCATGCTTCCAGGGGCTCGGGAAGTTAATTAAATACCATTTGGAGGCATTTAATGTTCGAGCAAAAACGGCTGATTTTCGACAAAAGAGATAACACCCCCCCATTACGTCATGCTTCAGAAATGTGGAAAATGGTCCGTTTTCAAATGTTTTATTTTTGAACGTCAGTTCACATTTGTAGGTGGATCATCAGTGTTAGAGCTAAAATTAGCATGTTTAAAGTGATTTTCATGCTTCCAGGGGCCCAAAACACAAGATTTATGGAATGGTTAAAAGTGCATGAAAATGGCCAATTTACTCACTCTGAGTTCTCAAAAAGGGTTTCTTCACCCCGGGAAGTTAATTAAATACCATTTGGAGGCATTTAATGTTCGAGCAAAAACGGCTGATTTTCGACAAAAGAGATAACACCCCCCCATTACGTCATGCTTCAGAAATGTGGAAAATGGTCCGTTTTCAAATGTTTTATTTTTGAACGTCAGTTCACATTTGTAGGTGGATCATCAGTTTTAGAGCTAAAATTAGCATGTTTAAAGTGATTTTCATGCTTCCAGGGGCTCGGGAAGTTAATTAAATACCATTTGGAGGCATTTAATGTTCGAGCAAAAACGGCTGATTTTCGACAAAAGAGATAACACCCCCCCATTACGTCATGCTTCAGAAATGTGGAAAATGGTCCGTTTTCAAATGTTTTATTTTTGAACGTCAGTTCACATTTGTAGGTGGATCATCAGTGTTAGAGCTAAAATTAGCATGTTTAAAGTGATTTTCATGCTTCCAGGGGCCCAAAACACAAGATTCATGGAATGGTTAAAAGTGCATGAAAATGGCCAATTTACTCACTCTGAGTTCTCAAAAAGGGTTTCTTCACCCCGGGAAGTTAATTAAATACCATTTGGAGGCATTTAATGTTCGAGCAAAAACGGCTGATTTTCGACAAAAGAGATAACACCCCCCCATTACGTCTGCTTCAGAAATGTGGAAAATGGTCCGTTTTCAAATGTTTTATTTTTGAACGTCAGTTCACATTTGTAGGTGGATCATCAGTGTTAGAGCTAAAATTAGCATGTTTAAAGTGATTTTCATGCTTCCAGGGGCTCGGGAAGTTAATTAAATACCATTTGGAGGCATTTAATGTTCGAGCAAAAACGGCTGATTTTCGACAAAAGAGATAACACCCCCCCCCCCATTACGTCATGCTTCAGAAATGTGGAAAATGGTCCGTTTTCAAATGTTTTATTTTTGAACGTCAGTTCACATTTGTAGGTGGATCATCAGTGTTAGAGCTAAAATTAGCATGTTTAAAGTGATTTTCATGCTTCCAGGGGCTCGGGAAGTTAATTAAATACCATTTGGAGGCATTTAATGTTCGAGCAAAAACGGCTGATTTTTGACAAAAGAGATAACACCCCCCCATTACGTCATGCTTCAGAAATGTGGAAAATGGTCCGTTTTCAAATGTTTTATTTTTGAACGTCAGTTCACATTTGTAGGTGGATCATCAGTGTTAGAGCTAAAATTAGCATGTTTAAAGTGATTTTCATGCTTCCAGGGGCCCAAAACACAAGATTTATGGAATGGTTAAAAGTGCATGAAAATGGCCAATTTACTCATTCTGAGTTCTCGAAAAGGGTTTCTTCACCCCGGGAAGTTAATTAAATACCATTTGGAGGCATTTAATGTTCGAGCAAAAACGGCTGATTTTCGACAAAAGAGATAACACCCCCCCATTACGTCATGCTTCAGAAATGTGGAAAATGGTCCGTTTTCAAATGTTTTATTTTTGAACGTCAGTTCACATTTGTAGGTGGATCATCAGTGTTAGAGCTAAAATTAGCATGTTTAAAGTGATTTTCATGCTTCCAGGGGCCCAAAACACAAGATTAATGGAATGGTTAAAAGTGCATGAAAATGGCCAATTTACTCACTCTGAGTTCTCAAAAAGGGTTTCTTCACCCCGGAAAGTGAAATAAATACCATTTGGAGGCATTTAATGTTCGAGCAAAAACGGCTGATTTTCGACAAAAGAGATAACACCCCCCCATTACGTCATGCTTCAGAAATGTGGAAAATGGTCCGTTTTCAAATGTTTTATTTTTGAACGTCAGTTCACATTTGTAGGTGGATCATCAGTGTTAGAGCTAAAATTAGCATGTTTAAAGTGATTTTCATGCTTCCAGGGGCCCAAAACACAAGATTTATGGAATGGTTAAAAGTGCATGAAAATGGCCAATTTACTCACTCTGAGTTCTCAAAAAGGGTTTCTTCACCCCGGGAAGTTAATTAAATACCATTTGGAGGCATTTAATGTTCGAGCAAAAACGGCTGATTTTCGACAAAAGAGATAACACCCCCCCATTACGTCATGCTTCAGAAATGTGGAAAATGGTCCGTTTTCAAATGTTTTATTTTTGAACGTCAGTTCACATTTGTAGGTGGATCATCAGTTTTAGAGCTAAAATTAGCATGTTTAAAGTGATTTTCATGCTTCCAGGGGCTCGGGAAGTTAATTAAATACCATTTGGAGGCATTTAATGTTCGAGCAAAAACGGCTGATTTTCGACAAAAGAGATAACACCCCCCCATTACGTCATGCTTCAGAAATGTGGAAAATGGTCCGTTTTCAAATGTTTTATTTTTGAACGTCAGTTCACATTTGTAGGTGGATCATCAGTGTTAGAGCTAAAATTAGCATGTTTAAAGTGATTTTCATGCTTCCAGGGGCTCGGGAAGTGAAATAAATACCATTTGGAGGCATTTAATGTTCGAGCAAAAACGGCTGATTTTCGACAAAAGAGATAACACCGCCCCATTACGTCATGCTTCAGAAATGTGGAAAATGGTCCGTTTTCAAATGTTTTATTTTTGAACGTCAGTTCACATTTGTAGGTGGATAATCAGTGTTAGAGCTAAAATTAGCATGTTTAAAGTGATTTTCATGCTTCCAGGGGCTCGGGAAGTTAATTAAATACCATTTGGAGGCATTTAATGTTCGAGCAAAAACGGCTGATTTTCGACAAAAGAGATAACACCCCCCCATTACGTCATGCTTCAGAAATGTGGAAAATGGTCCGTTTTCAAATGTTTTTTTTTTGAACGTCAGTTCACATTTGTAGGTGGATCATCAGTGTTAGAGCTAAAATTAGCATGTTTAAAGTGATTTTCATGCTTCCAGGGGCTCGGGAAGTTAATTAAATACCATTTGGAGGCATTTAATGTTCGAGCAAAAACGGCTGATTTTCGACAAAAGAGATAACACCCCCCCATTACGTCATGCTTCAGAAATGTGGAAAATGGTCCGTTTTCAAATGTTTTATTTTTGAACGTCAGTTCACATTTGTAGGTGGATCATCAGTGTTAGAGCTCAAATTAGCATGTTTAAAGTGATTTTCATGCTTCCAGGGGCTCGGGAAGTTAATTAAATACCATTTGGAGGCATTTAATGTTCGAGCAAAAACGGCTGATTTTCGACAAAAGAGATAACACCCCCCCCATTACGTCATGCTTCAGAAATGTGGAAAATGGTCCGTTTTCAAATGTTTTATTTTTGAACGTCAGTTCACATTTGTAGGTGGATCATCAGTGTTAGAGCTAAAATTAGCATGTTTAAAGTGATTTTCATGCTTCCAGGGGCCCAAAACACAAGATTTATGGAATGGTTAAAAGTGCATGAAAATGGCCAATTTACTCACTTTGAGTTCTCAAAAAGGGTTTCTTCACCCCGGGAAGTTAATTAAATACCATTTGGAGGCATTTAATGTTCGAGCAAAAACGGCTGATTTTCGACAAAAGAGATAACACCCCCCCATTACGTCATGCTTCAGAAATGTGGAAAATGGTCCGTTTTCAAATGTTTTATTTTTGAACGTCAGTTCACATTTGTAGGTGGATCATCAGTGTTAGAGCTAAAATTAGCATGTTTAAAGTGATTTTCATGCTTCCAGGGGCTCGGGAAGTTAATTAAATACCATTTGGAGGCATTTAATGTTCGAGCAAAAACGGCTGATTTTCGACAAAAGAGATAACACCCCCCCCCCATTACGTCATGCTTCAGAAATGTGGAAAATGGTCCGTTTTCAAATGTTTTATTTTTGAACGTCAGTTCACATTTGTAGGTGGATCATCAGTGTTAGAGCTAAAATTAGCATGTTTAAAGTGATTTTCATGCTTCCAGGGGCTCGGGAAGTTAATTAAATACCATTTGGAGGCATTTAATGTTCGAGCAAAAACGGCTGATTTTCGACAAAAGAGATAACACCCCCCCATTACGTCATGCTTCAGAAATGTGGAAAATGGTCCGTTTTCAAATGTTTTATTTTTGAACGTCAGTTCACATTTGCAGGTGGATCATCAGTGTTAGAGCTAAAATTAGCATGTTTAAAGTGATTTTCATGCTACCAGGGGCTCGGGAAGTTAATTAAATACCATTTGGAGGCATTTAATGTTCGAGCAAAAACGGCTGATTTTCGACAAAAGAGATAACACCCCCCCATTACGTCATGCTTCAGAAATGTGGAAAATGGTCCGTTTTCAAATGTTTTATTTTTGAACGTCAGTTCACATTTGTAGGTGGATCATCAGTGTTAGAGCTAAAATTAGCATGTTTAAAGTGATTTTCATGCTTCCAGGGGCTCGGGAAGTTAATTAAATACCATTTGGAGGCATTTAATGTTCGAGCAAAAACGGCTGATTTTCGACAAAAGAGATAACACCCCCCCATTACGTCATGCTTCAGAAATGTGGAAAATGGTCCGTTTTCAAATGTTTTATTTTTGAACGTCAGTTCACATTTTGAGGTGGATCATCAGTGTTAGAGCTAAAATTAGCATGTTTAAAGTGATTTTCATGCTTCCAGGGGCCCAAAACACAAGATTTATGGAATGGTTAAAAGTGCATGAAAATGGCCAATTTACTCACTCTGAGTTCTCAAAAAGGGTTTCTTCACCCCGGGAAGTTAATTAAATACCATTTGGAGGCATTTAATATTCGAGCAAAAATGGCTGATTTTCGACAAAAGAGATAACACCCCCCATTACGTCATGCTTCAGAAATGTGGAAAATGGTCCGTTTTCAAATGTTTTATTTTTGAACGTCAGTTCACATTTGTAGGTGGATCATCAGTGTTAGAGCTAAAATTAGCATGTTTAAAGTGATTTTCATGCTTCCAGGGGCTCGGGAAGTTAATTAAATACCATTTGGAGGCATTTAATGTTCGAGCAAAAACAGCTGATTTTCGACAAAAGAGATAACACCCCCCCATTACGTCATGCTTCAGAAATGTGGAAAATGGTCCGTTTTCAAATGTTTTATTTTTGAACGTCAGTTCACATTTGTAGGTGGATCATCAGTGTTAGAGCTAAAATTAGCATGTTTAAAGTGATTTTCATGCTTCCAGGGGCTCGGGAAGTGAAATAAATACCATTTGGAGGCATTTAATGTTCGAGCAAAAACGGCTGATTTTCGACAAAAGAGATAACACCGCCCCATTACGTCATGCTTCAGAAATGTGGAAAATGGTCCGTTTTCAAATGTTTTATTTTTGAACGTCAGTTCACATTTGTAGGTGGATCATCAGTGTTAGAGCTAAAATTAGCATGTTTAAAGTGATTTTCATGCTTCCAGGGGCTCGGGAAGTTAATTAAATACCATTTGGAGGCATTTAATGTTCGAGCAAAAACAGTTGATTTTCGACAAAAGAGATAACACCCCCCCATTACGTCATGCTTCAGAAATGTGGAAAATGGTCCGTTTTCAAATGTTTTATTTTTGAACGTCAGTTCACATTTGTAGGTGGATCATCAGTGTTAGAGCTAAAATTAGCATGTTTAAAGTGATTTTCATGCTTCCAGGGGCTCGGGAAGTGAAATAAATACCATTTGGAGGCATTTAATGTTCGAGCAAAAACGGCTGATTTTCGACAAAAGAGATAACACCCCCCCATTACGTCATGCTTCAGAAATGTGGAAAATGGTCCGTTTTCAAATGTTTTATTTTTGAACGTCAGTTCACATTTGTAGGTGGATCATCAGTGTTAGAGCTAAAATTAGCATGTTTAAAGTGATTTTCATGCTTCCAGGGGCTCGGGAAGTTAATTAAATACCATTTGGAGGCATTTAATGTTCGAGCAAAAACGGCTGATTTTCGACAAAAGAGATAACACCCCCCCATTACGTCATGCTTCAGAAATGTGGAAAATGGTCCGTTTTCAAATGTTTTATTTTTGAACGTCAGTTCACATTTGTAGGTGGATCATCAGTGTTAGAGCTAAAATTAGCATGTTTAAAGTGATTTTCATGCTTCCAGGGGCTCGGGAAGTTAATTAAATACCATTTGGAGGCATTTAATGTTCGAGCAAAAACGGCTGATTTTCGACAAAAGAGATAACACCCCCCCCATTACGTCATGCTTCAGAAATGTGGAAAATGGTCCGTTTTCAAATGTTTTATTTTTGAACGTCAGTTCACATTTGTAGGTGGATCATCAGTGTTAGAGCTAAAATTAGCATGTTTAAAGTGATTTTCATGCTTCCAGGGGCCCAAAACACAAGATTCATGGAATGGTTAAAAGTGCATGAAAATGGCCAATTTACTCACTCTGAGTTCTCAAAAAGGGTTTCTTCACCCCGGGAAGTTAATTAAATACCATTTGGAGGCATTTAATGTTCGAGCAAAAACGGCTGATTTTCGACAAAAGAGATAACACCCCCCCATTACGTCTGCTTCAGAAATGTGGAAAATGGTCCGTTTTCAAATGTTTTATTTTTGAACGTCAGTTCACATTTGTAGGTGGATCATCAGTGTTAGAGCTAAAATTAGCATGTTTAAAGTGATTTTCATGCTTCCAGGGGCTCGGGAAGTTAATTAAATACCATTTGGAGGCATTTAATGTTCGAGCAAAAACGGCTGATTTTCGACAAAAGAGATAACACCCCCCCCCCCATTACGTCATGCTTCAGAAATGTGGAAAATGGTCCGTTTTCAAATGTTTTATTTTTGAACGTCAGTTCACATTTGTAGGTGGATCATCAGTGTTAGAGCTAAAATTAGCATGTTTAAAGTGATTTTCATGCTTCCAGGGGCTCGGGAAGTTAATTAAATACCATTTGGAGGCATTTAATGTTCGAGCAAAAACGGCTGATTTTTGACAAAAGAGATAACACCCCCCCATTACGTCATGCTTCAGAAATGTGGAAAATGGTCCGTTTTCAAATGTTTTATTTTTGAACGTCAGTTCACATTTGTAGGTGGATCATCAGTGTTAGAGCTAAAATTAGCATGTTTAAAGTGATTTTCATGCTTCCAGGGGCCCAAAACACAAGATTTATGGAATGGTTAAAAGTGCATGAAAATGGCCAATTTACTCATTCTGAGTTCTCGAAAAGGGTTTCTTCACCCCGGGAAGTTAATTAAATACCATTTGGAGGCATTTAATGTTCGAGCAAAAACGGCTGATTTTCGACAAAAGAGATAACACCCCCCCATTACGTCATGCTTCAGAAATGTGGAAAATGGTCCGTTTTCAAATGTTTTATTTTTGAACGTCAGTTCACATTTGTAGGTGGATCATCAGTGTTAGAGCTAAAATTAGCATGTTTAAAGTGATTTTCATGCTTCCAGGGGCCCAAAACACAAGATTAATGGAATGGTTTAAAGTGCATGAAAATGGCCAATTTACTCACTCTGAGTTCTCAAAAAGGGTTTCTTCACCCCGGAAAGTGAAATAAATACCATTTGGAGGCATTTAATGTTCGAGCAAAAACGGCTGATTTTCGACAAAAGAGATAACACCCCCCCCCCATTACGTCATGCTTCAGAAATGTGGAAAATGGTCCGTTTTCAAATGTTTTATTTTTGAACGTCAGTTCACATTTGTAGGTGGATCATCAGTGTTAGAGCTAAAATTAGCATGTTTAAAGTGATTTTCATGCTTCCAGGGGCTCGGGAAGTTAATTAAATACCATTTGGAGGCATTTAATGTTCGAGCAAAAACGGCTGATTTTCGACAAAAGAGATAACACCCCCCCATTACGTCATGCTTCAGAAATGTGGAAAATGGTCCGTTTTCAAATGTTTTATTTTTGAACGTCAGTTCACATTTGTAGGTGGATCATCAGTGTTAGAGCTAAAATTAGCATGTTTAAAGTGATTTTCATGCTTCCAGGGGCCCAAAACACAAGATTTATGGAATGGTTAAAAGTGCATGAAAATGGCCAATTTACTCACTCTGAGTTCTCAAAAAGGGTTTCTTCACCCCGGGAAGTTAATTAAATACCATTTGGAGGCATTTAATGTTCGAGCAAAAACGGCTGATTTTCGACAAAAGAGATAACACCCCCCCATTACGTCATGCTTCAGAAATGTGGAAAATGGTCCGTTTTCAAATGTTTTATTTTTGAACGTCAGTTCACATTTGTAGGTGGATCATCAGTTTTAGAGCTAAAATTAGCATGTTTAAAGTGATTTTCATGCTTCCAGGGGCTCGGGAAGTTAATTAAATACCATTTGGAGGCATTTAATGTTCGAGCAAAAACGGCTGATTTTCGACAAAAGAGATAACACCCCCCCATTACGTCATGCTTCAGAAATGTGGAAAATGGTCCGTTTTCAAATGTTTTATTTTTGAACGTCAGTTCACATTTGTAGGTGGATCATCAGTGTTAGAGCTAAAATTAGCATGTTTAAAGTGATTTTCATGCTTCCAGGGGCTCGGGAAGTGAAATAAATACCATTTGGAGGCATTTAATGTTCGAGCAAAAACGGCTGATTTTCGACAAAAGAGATAACACCGCACCATTACGTCATGCTTCAGAAATGTGGAAAATGGTCCGTTTTCAAATGTTTTATTTTTGAACGTCAGTTCACATTTGTAGGTGGATCATCAGTGTTAGAGCTAAAATTAGCATGTTTAAAGTGATTTTCATGCTTCCAGGGGCTCGGGAAGTTAATTAAATACCATTTGGAGGCATTTAATGTTCGAGCAAAAACGGCTGATTTTCGACAAAAGAGATAACACCCCCCCATTACGTCATGCTTCAGAAATGTGGAAAATGGTCCGTTTTCAAATGTTTTTTTTTTGAACGTCAGTTCACATTTGTAGGTGGATCATCAGTGTTAGAGCTAAAATTAGCATGTTTAAAGTGATTTTCATGCTTCCAGGGGCTCGGGAAGTGAAATAAATACCATTTGGAGGCATTTAATGTTCGAGCAAAAACGGCTGATTTTCGACAAAAGAGATAACACCCCCCCCATTACGTCATGCTTCAGAAATGTGGAAAATGGTCCGTTTTCAAATGTTTTATTTTTGAATGTCAGTTCACATTTGTAGGTGGATCATCAGTGTTAGAGCTAAAATTAGCATGTTTAAAGTGATTTTCATGCTTCCAGGGGCTCGGGAAGTTAATTAAATACCATTTGGAGGCATTTAATGTTCGAGCAAAAACGGCTGATTTTCGACAAAAGAGATAACACCCCCCCATTACGTCATGCTTCAGAAATGTGGAAAATGGTCCGTTTTCAAATGTTTTATTTTTGAACGTCAGTTCACATTTGTAGGTGGATCATCAGTGTTAGAGCTCAAATTAGCATGTTTAAAGTGATTTTCATGCTTCCAGGGGCTCGGGAAGTTAATTAAATACCATTTGGAGGCATTTAATGTTCGAGCAAAAACGGCTGATTTTCGACAAAAGAGATAACACCCCCCCCATTACGTCATGCTTCAGAAATGTGGAAAATGGTCCGTTTTCAAATGTTTTATTTTTGAACGTCAGTTCACATTTGTAGGTGGATCATCAGTGTTAGAGCTAAAATTAGCATGTTTAAAGTGATTTTCATGCTTCCAGGGGCCCAAAACACAAGATTTATGGAATGGTTAAAAGTGCATGAAAATGGCCAATTTACTCACTCTGAGTTCTCAAAAAGGGTTTCTTCACCCCGGGAAGTTAATTAAATACCATTTGGAGGCATTTAATGTTCGAGCAAAAACGGCTGATTTTCGACAAAAGAGATAACACCCCCCCATTACGTCATGCTTCAGAAATGTGGAAAATGGTCCGTTTTCAAATGTTTTATTTTTGAACGTCAGTTCACATTTGTAGGTGGATCATCAGTGTTAGAGCTAAAATTAGCATGTTTAAAGTGATTTTCATGCTTCCAGGGGCTCGGGAAGTTAATTAAATACCATTTGGAGGCATTTAATGTTCGAGCAAAAACGGCTGATTTTCGACAAAAGAGATAACACCCCCCCCCCATTACGTCATGCTTCAGAAATGTGGAAAATGGTCCGTTTTCAAATGTTTTATTTTTGAACGTCAGTTCACATTTGTAGGTGGATCATCAGTGTTAGAGCTAAAATTAGCATGTTTAAAGTGATTTTCATGCTTCCAGGGGCTCGGGAAGTTAATTAAATACCATTTGGAGGCATTTAATGTTCGAGCAAAAACGGCTGATTTTCGACAAAAGAGATAACACCCCCCCATTACGTCATGCTTCAGAAATGTGGAAAATGGTCCGTTTTCAAATGTTTTATTTTTGAACGTCAGTTCACATTTGCAGGTGGATCATCAGTGTTAGAGCTAAAATTAGCATGTTTAAAGTGATTTTCATGCTACCAGGGGCTCGGGAAGTTAATTAAATACCATTTGGAGGCATTTAATGTTCGAGCAAAAACGGCTGATTTTCGACAAAAGAGATAACACCCCCCCATTACGTCATGCTTCAGAAATGTGGAAAATGGTCCGTTTTCAAATGTTTTATTTTTGAACGTCAGTTCACATTTGTAGGTGGATCATCAGTGTTAGAGCTAAAATTAGCATGTTTAAAGTGATTTTCATGCTTCCAGGGGCTCGGGAAGTTAATTAAATACCATTTGGAGGCATTTAATGTTCGAGCAAAAACGGCTGATTTTCGACAAAAGAGATAACACCCCCCCATTACGTCATGCTTCAGAAATGTGGAAAATGGTCCGTTTTCAAATGTTTTATTTTTGAACGTCAGTTCACATTTTGAGGTGGATCATCAGTGTTAGAGCTAAAATTAGCATGTTTAAAGTGATTTTCATGCTTCCAGGGGCCCAAAACACAAGATTTATGGAATGGTTAAAAGTGCATGAAAATGGCCAATTTACTCACTCTGAGTTCTCAAAAAGGGTTTCTTCACCCCGGGAAGTTAATTAAATACCATTTGGAGGCATTTAATATTCGAGCAAAAATGGCTGATTTTTGACAAAAGAGATAACACCCCCCCATTACGTCATGCTTCAGAAATGTGGAAAATGGTCCGTTTTCAAATGTTTTATTTTTGAACGTCAGTTCACATTTGCAGGTGGATCATCAGTGTTAGAGCTAAAAGTAGCATGTTTAAAGTGATTTTCATGCTTCCAGGGGCTCGGGAAGTTAATTAAATACCATTTGGAAGCATTTAATGTTCGAGCAAAAACGGCTGATTTTCGACAAAAGAGATAACACCCCCCCATTACGTCATGCTTCAGAAATGTGGAAAATGGTCCGTTTTCAAATGTTTTATTTTTGAACGTCAGTTCACATTTGTAGGTGGATCATCAGTGTTAAAGCTAAAATTAGCATGTTTAAAGTGATTTTCATGCTTCCAGGGGCTCGGGAAGTGAAATAAATACCATTTGGAGGCATTTAATGTTCGAGCAAAAACGGCTGATTTTCGACAAAAGAGATAACACCGCCCCATTACGTCATGCTTCAGAAATGTGGAAAATGGTCCGTTTTCAAATGTTTTATTTTTGAACGTCAGTTCACATTTGTAGGTGGATCATCAGTGTTAGAGCTAAAATTAGCATGTTTAAAGTGATTTTCATGCTTCCAGGGGCTCGGGAAGTTAATTAAATACCATTTGGAGGCATTTAATGTTCGAGCAAAAACAGCTGATTTTCGACAAAAGAGATAACACCCCCCCCCATTACGTCATGCTTCAGAAATGTGGAAAATGGTCCGTTTTCAAATGTTTTATTTTTGAACGTCAATTCACATTTGTAGGTGGATCATCAGTGTTAGAGCTAAAATTAGCATGTTTAAAGTGATTTTCATGCTTCCAGGGGCTCGGGAAGTGAAATAAATACCATTTAGAGGCATTTAATGTTCGAGCAAAAACGGCTGATTTTCGACAAAAGAGATAACACCCCCCCATTACGTCATGCTTCAGAAATGTGGAAAATGGTCCGTTTTCAAATGTTTTATTCTTGAACGTCAGTTCACATTTGTAGGTGGATCATCAGTGTTAGAGCTAAAATTAGCATGTTTAAAGTGATTTTCATGCTTCCAGGGGCTCGGGAAGTTAATTAAATACCATTTGGAGGCATTTAATGTTCGAGCAAAAACAGCTGATTTTCGACAAAAGAGATAACACCCCCCCATTACGTCATGCTTCAGAAATGTGGAAAATGGTCCGTTTTCAAATGTTTTATTTTTGAACGTCAGTTCACATTTGTAGGTGGATCATCAGTGTTAGAGCTAAAATTAGCATGTTTAAAGTGATTTTCATGCTTCCAGGGGCTCGGGAAGTGAAATAAATACCATTTGGAGGCATTTAATGTTCGAGCAAAAACGGCTGATTTTCGACAAAAGAGATAACACCGCCCCATTACGTCATGCTTCAGAAATGTGGAAAATGGTCCGTTTTCAAATGTTTTATTTTTGAACGTCAGTTCACATTTGTAGGTGGATCATCAGTGTTAGAGCTAAAATTAGCATGTTTAAAGTGATTTTCATGCTTCCAGGGGCTCGGGAAGTTAATTAAATACCATTTGGAGGCATTTAATGTTCGAGCAAAAACAGTTGATTTTCGACAAAAGAGATAACACCCCCCCATTACGTCATGCTTCAGAAATGTGGAAAATGGTCCGTTTTCAAATGTTTTATTTTTGAACGTCAGTTCACATTTGTAGGTGGATCATCAGTGTTAGAGCTAAAATTAGCATGTTTAAAGTGATTTTCATGCTTCCAGGGGCTCGGGAAGTGAAATAAATACCATTTGGAGGCATTTAATGTTCGAGCAAAAACGGCTGATTTTCGACAAAAGAGATAACACCCCCCCATTACGTCATGCTTCAGAAATGTGGAAAATGGTCCGTTTTCAAATGTTTTATTTTTGAACGTCAGTTCACATTTGTAGGTGGATCATCAGTGTTAGAGCTAAAATTAGCATGTTTAAAGTGATTTTCATGCTTCCAGGGGCTCGGGAAGTTAATTAAATACCATTTGGAGGCATTTAATGTTCGAGCAAAAACGGCTGATTTTCGACAAAAGAGATAACACCCCCCCATTACGTCATGCTTCAGAAATGTGGAAAATGGTCCATTTTCAAATGTTTTATTTTTGAACGTCAGTTCACATTTGTAGGTGGATCATCAGTGTTAGAGCTAAAATTAGCATGTTTAAAGTGATTTTCATGCTTCCAGGGGCTCGGGAAGTTAATTAAATACCATTTGGAGGCATTTAATGTTCGAGCAAAAACGGCTGATTTTCGACAAAAGAGATAACACCCCCCCCATTACGTCATGCTTCAGAAATGTGGAAAATGGTCCGTTTTCAAATGTTTTATTTTTGAACGTCAGTTCACATTTGTAGGTGGATCATCAGTGTTAGAGCTAAAATTAGCATGTTTAAAGTGATTTTCATGCTTCCAGGGGCCCAAAACACAAGATTCATGGAATGGTTAAAAGTGCATGAAAATGGCCAATTTACTCACTCTGAGTTCTCAAAAAGGGTTTCTTCACCCCGGGAAGTTAATTAAATACCATTTGGAGGCATTTAATGTTCGAGCAAAAACGGCTGATTTTCGACAAAAGAGATAACACCCCCCCATTACGTCTGCTTCAGAAATGTGGAAAATGGTCCGTTTTCAAATGTTTTATTTTTGAACGTCAGTTCACATTTGTAGGTGGATCATCAGTGTTAGAGCTAAAATTAGCATGTTTAAAGTGATTTTCATGCTTCCAGGGGCTCGGGAAGTTAATTAAATACCATTTGGAGGCATTTAATGTTCGAGCAAAAACGGCTGATTTTCGACAAAAGAGATAACACCCCCCCCCCCCATTACGTCATGCTTCAGAAATGTGGAAAATGGTCCGTTTTCAAATGTTTTATTTTTGAACGTCAGTTCACATTTGTAGGTGGATCATCAGTGTTAGAGCTAAAATTAGCATGTTTAAAGTGATTTTCATGCTTCCAGGGGCTCGGGAAGTTAATTAAATACCATTTGGAGGCATTTAATGTTCGAGCAAAAACGGCTGATTTTTGACAAAAGAGATAACACCCCCCCATTACGTCATGCTTCAGAAATGTGGAAAATGGTCCGTTTTCAAATGTTTTATTTTTGAACGTCAGTTCACATTTGTAGGTGGATCATCAGTGTTAGAGCTAAAATTAGCATGTTTAAAGTGATTTTCATGCTTCCAGGGGCTCGGGAAGTTAATTAAATACCATTTGGAGGCATTTAATGTTCGAGCAAAAACGGCTGATTTTCGACAAAAGAGATAACACCCCCCCATTACGTCATGCTTCAGAAATGTGGAAAATGGTCCGTTTTCAAATGTTTTATTTTTGAACGTCAGTTCACATTTGTAGGTGGATCATCAGTGTTAGAGCTAAAATTAGCATGTTTAAAGTGATTTTCATGCTTCCAGGGGCCCAAAAC
This sequence comes from Lissotriton vulgaris, assembly GCF_964263255.1. NCBI lineage: Eukaryota > Metazoa > Chordata > Amphibia > Caudata > Salamandridae > Lissotriton > Lissotriton vulgaris. The sequence goes on along the minus strand of NW_028240926.1, from coordinate 218,939 downwards.
ACAAGATTTATGGAATGGTTAAAAGTGCATGAAAATGGCCAATTTACTCATTCTGAGTTCTCGAAAAGGGTTTCTTCACCCCGGGAAGTTAATTAAATACCATTTGGAGGCATTTAATGTTCGAGCAAAAACGGCTGATTTTCGACAAAAGAGATAACACCCCCCCATTACGTCATGCTTCAGAAATGTGGAAAATGGTCCGTTTTCAAATGTTTTATTTTTGAACGTCAGTTCACATTTGTAGGTGGATCATCAGTGTTAGAGCTAAAATTAGCATGTTTAAAGTGATTTTCATGCTTCCAGGGGCCCAAAACACAAGATTAATGGAATGGTTAAAAGTGCATGAAAATGGCCAATTTACTCACTCTGAGTTCTCAAAAAGGGTTTCTTCACCCCGGAAAGTGAAATAAATACCATTTGGAGGCATTTAATGTTCGAGCAAAAACGGCTGATTTTCGACAAAAGAGATAACACCCCCCCATTACGTCATGCTTCAGAAATGTGGAAAATGGTCCGTTTTCAAATGTTTTATTTTTGAACGTCAGTTCACATTTGTAGGTGGATCATCAGTGTTAGAGCTAAAATTAGCATGTTTAAAGTGATTTTCATGCTTCCAGGGGCTCGGGAAGTTAATTAAATACCATTTGGAGGCATTTAATGTTCGAGCAAAAACGGCTGATTTTCGACAAAAGAGATAACACCCCCCCATTACGTCATGCTTCAGAAATGTGGAAAATGGTCCGTTTTCAAATGTTTTATTTTTGAACGTCAGTTCACATTTGTAGGTGGATCATCAGTGTTAGAGCTAAAATTAGCATGTTTAAAGTGATTTTCATGCTTCCAGGGGCCCAAAACACAAGATTTATGGAATGGTTAAAAGTGCATGAAAATGGCCAATTTACTCACTCTGAGTTCTCAAAAAGGGTTTCTTCACCCCGGGAAGTTAATTAAATACCATTTGGAGGCATTTAATGTTCGAGCAAAAACGGCTGATTTTCGACAAAAGAGATAACACCCCCCCATTACGTCATGCTTCAGAAATGTGGAAAATGGTCCGTTTTCAAATGTTTTATTTTTGAACGTCAGTTCACATTTGTAGGTGGATCATCAGTTTTAGAGCTAAAATTAGCATGTTTAAAGTGATTTTCATGCTTCCAGGGGCTCGGGAAGTTAATTAAATACCATTTGGAGGCATTTAATGTTCGAGCAAAAACGGCTGATTTTCGACAAAAGAGATAACACCCCCCCATTACGTCATGCTTCAGAAATGTGGAAAATGGTCCGTTTTCAAATGTTTTATTTTTGAACGTCAGTTCACATTTGTAGGTGGATCATCAGTGTTAGAGCTAAAATTAGCATGTTTAAAGTGATTTTCATGCTTCCAGGGGCTCGGGAAGTGAAATAAATACCATTTGGAGGCATTTAATGTTCGAGCAAAAACGGCTGATTTTCGACAAAAGAGATAACACCGCCCCATTACGTCATGCTTCAGAAATGTGGAAAATGGTCCGTTTTCAAATGTTTTATTTTTGAACGTCAGTTCACATTTGTAGGTGGATCATCAGTGTTAGAGCTAAAATTAGCATGTTTAAAGTGATTTTCATGCTTCCAGGGGCTCGGGAAGTTAATTAAATACCATTTGGAGGCATTTAATGTTCGAGCAAAAACGGCTGATTTTCGACAAAAGAGATAACACCCCCCCATTACGTCATGCTTCAGAAATGTGGAAAATGGTCCGTTTTCAAATGTTTTTTTTTTGAACGTCAGTTCACATTTGTAGGTGGATCATCAGTGTTAGAGCTAAAATTAGCATGTTTAAAGTGATTTTCATGCTTCCAGGGGCTCGGGAAGTGAAATAAATACCATTTGGAGGCATTTAATGTTCGAGCAAAAACGGCTGATTTTCGACAAAAGAGATAACACCCCCCCATTACGTCATGCTTCAGAAATGTGGAAAATGGTCCGTTTTCAAATGTTTTATTTTTGAACGTCAGTTCACATTTGTAGGTGGATCATCAGTGTTAGAGCTAAAATTAGCATGTTTAAAGTGATTTTCATGCTTCCAGGGGCTCGGGAAGTTAATTAAATACCATTTGGAGGCATTTAATGTTCGAGCAAAAACGGCTGATTTTCGACAAAAGAGATAACACCCCCCCATTACGTCATGCTTCAGAAATGTGGAAAATGGTCCGTTTTCAAATGTTTTATTTTTGAACGTCAGTTCACATTTGTAGGTGGATCATCAGTGTTAGAGCTCAAATTAGCATGTTTAAAGTGATTTTCATGCTTCCAGGGGCTCGGGAAGTTAATTAAATACCATTTGGAGGCATTTAATGTTCGAGCAAAAACGGCTGATTTTCGACAAAAGAGATAACACCCCCCCCATTACGTCATGCTTCAGAAATGTGGAAAATGGTCCGTTATCAAATGTTTTATTTTTGAACGTCAGTTCACATTTGTAGGTGGATCATCAGTGTTAGAGCTAAAATTAGCATGTTTAAAGTGATTTTCATGCTTCCAGGGGCCCAAAACACAAGATTTATGGAATGGTTAAAAGTGCATGAAAATGGCCAATTTACTCACTCTGAGTTCTCAAAAAGGGTTTCTTCACCCCGGGAAGTTAATTAAATACCATTTGGAGGCATTTAATGTTCGAGCAAAAACGGCTGATTTTCGACAAAAGAGATAACACCCCCCCATTACGTCATGCTTCAGAAATGTGGAAAATGGTCCGTTTTCAAATGTTTTATTTTTGAACGTCAGTTCACATTTGTAGGTGGATCATCAGTGTTAGAGCTAAAATTAGCATGTTTAAAGTGATTTTCATGCTTCCAGGGGCTCGGGAAGTTAATTAAATACCATTTGGAGGCATTTAATGTTCGAGCAAAAACGGCTGATTTTCGACAAAAGAGATAACACCCCCCCCCCATTACGTCATGCTTCAGAAATGTGGAAAATGGTCCGTTTTCAAATGTTTTATTTTTGAACGTCAGTTCACATTTGTAGGTGGATCATCAGTGTTAGAGCTAAAATTAGCATGTTTAAAGTGATTTTCATGCTTCCAGGGGCTCGGGAAGTTAATTAAATACCATTTGGAGGCATTTAATGTTCGAGCAAAAACGGCTGATTTTCGACAAAAGAGATAACACCCCCCCATTACGTCATGCTTCAGAAATGTGGAAAATGGTCCGTTTTCAAATGTTTTATTTTTGAACGTCAGTTCACATTTGCAGGTGGATCATCAGTGTTAGAGCTAAAATTAGCATGTTTAAAGTGATTTTCATGCTACCAGGGGCTCGGGAAGTTAATTAAATACCATTTGGAGGCATTTAATGTTCGAGCAAAAACGGCTGATTTTCGACAAAAGAGATAACACCCCCCCATTACGTCATGCTTCAGAAATGTGGAAAATGGTCCGTTTTCAAATGTTTTATTTTTGAACGTCAGTTCACATTTGTAGGTGGATCATCAGTTTTAGAGCTAAAATTAGCATGTTTAAAGTGATTTTCATGCTTCCAGGGGCTCGGGAAGTTAATTAAATACCATTTGGAGGCATTTAATGTTCGAGCAAAAACGGCTGATTTTCGACAAAAGAGATAACACCCCCCCATTACGTCATGCTTCAGAAATGTGGAAAATGGTCCGTTTTCAAATGTTTTATTTTTGAACGTCAGTTCACATTTGTAGGTGGATCATCAGTGTTAGAGCTAAAATTAGCATGTTTAAAGTGATTTTCATGCTTCCAGGGGCTCGGGAAGTGAAATAAATACCATTTGGAGGCATTTAATGTTCGAGCAAAAACGGCTGATTTTCGACAAAAGAGATAACACCGCCCCATTACGTCATGCTTCAGAAATGTGGAAAATGGTCCGTTTTCAAATGTTTTATTTTTGAACGTCAGTTCACATTTGTAGGTGGATCATCAGTGTTAGAGCTAAAATTAGCATGTTTAAAGTGATTTTCATGCTTCCAGGGGCTCGGGAAGTTAATTAAATACCATTTGGAGGCATTTAATGTTCGAGCAAAAACGGCTGATTTTCGACAAAAGAGATAACACCCCCCCATTACGTCATGCTTCAGAAATGTGGAAAATTGTCCGTTTTCAAATGTTTTTTTTTTGAACGTCAGTTCACATTTGTAGGTGGATCATCAGTGTTAGAGCTAAAATTAGCATGTTTAAAGTGATTTTCATGCTTCCAGGGGCTCGGGAAGTGAAATAAATACCATTTGGAGGCATTTAATGTTCGAGCAAAAACGGCTGATTTTCGACAAAAGAGATAACACCCCCCCCATTACGTCATGCTTCAGAAATGTGGAAAATGGTCCGTTTTCAAATGTTTTATTTTTGAACGTCAGTTCACATTTGTAGGTGGATCATCAGTGTTAGAGCTAAAATTAGCATGTTTAAAGTGATTTTCATGCTTCCAGGGGCTCGGGAAGTTAATTAAATACCATTTGGAGGCATTTAATGTTCGAGCAAAAACGGCTGATTTTCGACAAAAGAGATAACACCCCCCCATTACGTCATGCTTCAGAAATGTGGAAAATGGTCCGTTTTCAAATGTTTTTTTTTTGAACGTCAGTTCACATTTGTAGGTGGATCATCAGTGTTAGAGCTAAAATTAGCATGTTTAAAGTGATTTTCATGCTTCCAGGGGCTCGGGAAGTGAAATAAATACCATTTGGAGGCATTTAATGTTCGAGCAAAAACGGCTGATTTTCGACAAAAGAGATAACACCCCCCCCATTACGTCATGCTTCAGAAATGTGGAAAATGGTCCGTTTTCAAATGTTTTATTTTTGAACGTCAGTTCACATTTGTAGGTGGATCATCAGTGTTAGAGCTAAAATTAGCATGTTTAAAGTGATTTTCATGCTTCCAGGGGCCCAAAACACAAGATTAATGGAATGGTTAAAAGTGCATGAAAATGGCCAATTTACTCACTCTGAGTTCTCAAAAAGGGTTTCTTCACCCCGGAAAGTGAAATAAATACCATTTGGAGGCATTTAATGTTCGAGCAAAAACGGCTGATTTTCGACAAAAGAGATAACACCCCCCCATTACGTCATGCTTCAGAAATGTGGAAAATGGTCCGTTTTCAAATGTTTTATTTTTGAACGTCAGTTCACATTTGTAGGTGGATCATCAGTGTTAGAGCTAAAATTAGCATGTTTAAAGTGATTTTCATGCTTCCAGGGGCTCGGGAAGTTAATTAAATACCATTTGGAGGCATTTAATGTTCGAGCAAAAACGGCTGATTTTCGACAAAAGAGATAACACCCCCCCATTACGTCATGCTTCAGAAATGTGGAAAATGGTCCGTTTTCAAATGTTTTATTTTTGAACGTCAGTTCACATTTGTAGGTGGATCATCAGTGTTAGAGCTAAAATTAGCATGTTTAAAGTGATTTTCATGCTTCCAGGGGCCCAAAACACAAGATTTATGGAATGGTTAAAAGTGCATGAAAATGGCCAATTTACTCACTCTGAGTTCTCAAAAAGGGTTTCTTCACCCCGGGAAGTTAATTAAATACCATTTGGAGGCATTTAATGTTCGAGCAAAAACGGCTGATTTTTCGACAAAAGAGATAACACCCCCCCATTACGTCATGCTTCAGAAATGTGGAAAATGGTCCGTTTTCAAATGTTTTATTTTTGAACGTCAGTTCACATTTGTAGGTGGATCATCAGTTTTAGAGCTAAAATTAGCATGTTTAAAGTGATTTCATGCTTCCAGGGGCTCGGGAAGTTAATTAAATACCATTTGGAGGCATTTAATGTTCGAGCAAAAACGGCTGATTTTCGACAAAAGAGATAACACCCCCCCATTACGTCATGCTTCAGAAATGTGGAAAATGGTCCGTTTTCAAATGTTTTATTTTTGAACGTCAGTTCACATTTGTAGGTGGATCATCAGTGTTAGAGCTAAAATTAGCATGTTTAAAGTGATTTTCATGCTTCCAGGGGCTCGGGAAGTGAAATAAATACCATTTGGAGGCATTTAATGTTCGAGCAAAAACGGCTGATTTTCGACAAAAGAGATAACACCGCCCCATTACGTCATGCTTCAGAAATGTGGAAAATGGTCCGTTTTCAAATGTTTTATTTTTGAACGTCAGTTCACATTTGTAGGTGGATCATCAGTGTTAGAGCTAAAATTAGCATGTTTAAAGTGATTTTCATGCTTCCAGGGGCTCGGGAAGTTAATTAAATACCATTTGGAGGCATTTAATGTTCGAGCAAAAACGGCTGATTTTCGACAAAAGAGATAACACCCCCCCATTACGTCATGCTTCAGAAATGTGGAAAATGGTCCGTTTTCAAATGTTTTTTTTTGAACGTCAGTTCACATTTGTAGGTGGATCATCAGTGTTAGAGCTAAAATTAGCATGTTTAAAGTGATTTTCATGCTTCCAGGGGCTCGGGAAGTGAAATAAATACCATTTGGAGGCATTTAATGTTCGAGCAAAAACGGCTGATTTTCGACAAAAGAGATAACACCCCCCCCATTACGTCATGCTTCAGAAATGTGGAAAATGGTCCGTTTTCAAATGTTTTATTTTTGAACGTCAGTTCACATTTGTAGGTGGATCATCAGTGTTAGAGCTAAAATTAGCATGTTTAAAGTGATTTTCATGCTTCCAGGGGCTCGGGAAGTTAATTAAATACCATTTGGAGGCATTTAATGTTCGAGCAAAAACGGCTGATTTTCGACAAAAGAGATAACACCCCCCCATTACGTCATGCTTCAGAAATGTGGAAAATGGTCCGTTTTCAAATGTTTTATTTTTGAACGTCAGTTCACATTTGTAGGTGGATCATCAGTGTTAGAGCTCAAATTAGCATGTTTAAAGTGATTTTCATGCTTCCAGGGGCTCGGGAAGTTAATTAAATACCATTTGGAGGCATTTAATGTTCGAGCAAAAACGGCTGATTTTCGACAAAAGAGATAACACCCCCCCATTACGTCATGCTTCAGAAATGTGGAAAATGGTCCGTTTTCAAATGTTTTATTTTTGAACGTCAGTTCACATTTGTAGGTGGATCATCAGTGTTAGAGCTAAAATTAGCATGTTTAAAGTGATTTTCATGCTTCCAGGGGCCCAAAACACAAGATTTATGGAATGGTTAAAAGTGCATGAAAATGGCCAATTTACTCATTCTGAGTTCTCGAAAAGGGTTTCTTCACCCCGGGAAGTTAATTAAATACCATTTGGAGGCATTTAATGTTCGAGCAAAAACGGCTGATTTTCGACAAAAGAGATAACACCCCCCCATTACGTCATGCTTCAGAAATGTGGAAAATGGTCCGTTTTCAAATGTTTTATTTTTGAACGTCAGTTCACATTTGTAGGTGGATCATCAGTGTTAGAGCTAAAATTAGCATGTTTAAAGTGATTTTCATGCTTCCAGGGGCCCAAAACACAAGATTAATGGAATGGTTAAAAGTGCATGAAAATGGCCAATTTACTCACTCTGAGTTCTCAAAAAGGGTTTCTTCACCCCGGAAAGTGAAATAAATACCATTTGGAGGCATTTAATGTTCGAGCAAAAACGGCTGATTTTCGACAAAAGAGATAACACCCCCCCATTACGTCATGCTTCAGAAATGTGGAAAATGGTCCGTTTTCAAATGTTTTATTTTTGAACGTCAGTTCACATTTGTAGGTGGATCATCAGTGTTAGAGCTAAAATTAGCATGTTTAAAGTGATTTTCATGCTTCCAGGGGCTCGGGAAGTTAATTAAATACCATTTGGAGGCATTTAATGTTCGAGCAAAAACGGCTGATTTTCGACAAAAGAGATAACACCCCCCCATTACGTCATGCTTCAGAAATGTGGAAAATGGTCCGTTTTCAAATGTTTTATTTTTGAACGTCAGTTCACATTTGTAGGTGGATCATCAGTGTTAGAGCTAAAATTAGCATGTTTAAAGTGATTTTCATGCTTCCAGGGGCCCAAAACACAAGATTTATGGAATGGTTAAAAGTGCATGAAAATGGCCAATTTACTCACTCTGAGTTCTCAAAAAGGGTTTCTTCACCCCGGGAAGTTAATTAAATACCATTTGGAGGCATTTAATGTTCGAGCAAAAACGGCTGATTTTCGACAAAAGAGATAACACCCCCCCATTACGTCATGCTTCAGAAATGTGGAAAATGGTCCGTTTTCAAATGTTTTATTTTTGAACGTCAGTTCACATTTGTAGGTGGATCATCAGTTTTAGAGCTAAAATTAGCATGTTTAAAGTGATTTTCATGCTTCCAGGGGCTCGGGAAGTTAATTAAATACCATTTGGAGGCATTTAATGTTCGAGCAAAAACGGCAGATTTTCGACAAAAGAGATAACACCCCCCCATTACGTCATGCTTCAGAAATGTGGAAAATGGTCCGTTTTCAAATGTTTTATTTTTGAACGTCAGTTCACATTTGTAGGTGGATCATCAGTGTTAGAGCTAAAATTAGCATGTTTAAAGTGATTTTCATGCTTCCAGGGGCTCGGGAAGTGAAATAAATACCATTTGGAGGCATTTAATGTTCGAGCAAAAACGGCTGATTTTCGACAAAAGAGATAACACCGCCCCATTACGTCATGCTTCAGAAATGTGGAAAATGGTCCGTTTTCAAATGTTTTATTTTTGAACGTCAGTTCACATTTGTAGGTGGATCATCAGTGTTAGAGCTAAAATTAGCATGTTTAAAGTGATTTTCATGCTTCCAGGGGCTCGGGAAGTTAATTAAATACCATTTGGAGGCATTTAATGTTCGAGCAAAAACGGCTGATTTTCGACAAAAGAGATAACACCCCCCCATTACGTCATGCTTCAGAAATGTGGAAAATGGTCCGTTTTCAAATGTTTTTTTTTTGAACGTCAGTTCACATTTGTAGGTGGATCATCAGTGTTAGAGCTAAAATTAGCATGTTTAAAGTGATTTTCATGCTTCCAGGGGCTCGGGAAGTGAAATAAATACCATTTGGAGGCATTTAATGTTCGAGCAAAAACGGCTGATTTTCGACAAAAGAGATAACACCCCCCCCATTACGTCATGCTTCAGAAATGTGGAAAATGGTCCGTTTTCAAATGTTTTATTTTTGAACGTCAGTTCACATTTGTAGGTGGATCATCAGTGTTAGAGCTAAAATTAGCATGTTTAAAGTGATTTTCATGCTTCCAGGGGCTCGGGAAGTTAATTAAATACCATTTGGAGGCATTTAATGTTCGAGCAAAAACGGCTGATTTTCGACAAAAGAGATAACACCCCCCCATTACGTCATGCTTCAGAAATGTGGAAAATGGTCCGTTTTCAAATGTTTTATTTTTGAACGTCAGTTCACATTTGTAGGTGGATCATCAGTGTTAGAGCTCAAATTAGCATGTTTAAAGTGATTTTCATGCTTCCAGGGGCTCGGGAAGTTAATTAAATACCATTTGGAGGCATTTAATGTTCGAGCAAAAACGGCTGATTTTCGACAAAAGAGATAACACCCCCCCCATTACGTCATGCTTCAGAAATGTGGAAAATGGTCCGTTTTCAAATGTTTTATTTTTGAACGTCAGTTCACATTTGTAGGTGGATCATCAGTGTTAGAGCTAAAATTAGCATGTTTAAAGTGATTTTCATGCTTCCAGGGGCCCAAAACACAAGATTTATGGAATGGTTAAAAGTGCATGAAAATGGCCAATTTACTAACTCTGAGTTCTCAAAAAGGGTTTCTTCACCCCGGGAAGTTAATTAAATACCATTTGGAGGCATTTAATGTTCGAGCAAAAACGGCTGATTTTCGACAAAAGAGATAACACCCCCCCATTACGTCATGCTTCAGAAATGTGGAAAATGGTCCGTTTTCAAATGTTTTATTTTTGAACGTCAGTTCACATTTGTAGGTGGATCATCAGTGTTAGAGCTAAAATTAGCATGTTTAAAGTGATTTTCATGCTTCCAGGGGCTCGGGAAGTTAATTAAATACCATTTGGAGGCATTTAATGTTCGAGCAAAAACGGCTGATTTTCGACAAAAGAGATAACACCCCCCCCCCATTACGTCATGCTTCAGAAATGTGGAAAATGGTCCGTTTTCAAATGTTTTATTTTTGAACGTCAGTTCACATTTGTAGGTGGATCATCAGTGTTAGAGCTAAAATTAGCATGTTTAAAGTGATTTTCATGCTTCCAGGGGCTCGGGAAGTTAATTAAATACCATTTGGAGGCATTTAATGTTCGAGCAAAAACGGCTGATTTTCGACAAAAGAGATAACACCCCCCCATTACGTCATGCTTCAGAAATGTGGAAAATGGTCCGTTTTCAAATGTTTTATTTTTGAACGTCAGTTCACATTTGCAGGTGGATCATCAGTGTTAGAGCTAAAATTAGCATGTTTAAAGTGATTTTCATGCTACCAGGGGCTCGGGAAGTTAATTAAATACCATTTGGAGGCATTTAATGTTCGAGCAAAAACGGCTGATTTTCGACAAAAGAGATAACACCCCCCCATTACGTCATGCTTCAGAAATGTGGAAAATGGTCCGTTTTCAAATGTTTTATTTTTGAACGTCAGTTCACATTTGTAGGTGGATCATCAGTGTTAGAGCTAAAATTAGCATGTTTAAAGTGATTTTCATGCTTCCAGGGGCTCGGGAAGTTAATTAAATACCATTTGGAGGCATTTAATGTTCGAGCAAAAACGGCTGATTTTCGACAAAAGAGATAACACCCCCCCATTACGTCATGCTTCAGAAATGTGGAAAATGGTCCGTTTTCAAATGTTTTATTTTTGAACGTCAGTTCACATTTTGAGGTGGATCATCAGTGTTAGAGCTAAAATTAGCATGTTTAAAGTGATTTTCATGCTTCCAGGGGCCCAAAACACAAGATTTATGGAATGGTTAAAAGTGCATGAAAATGGCCAATTTACTCACTCTGAGTTCTCAAAAAGGGTTTCTTCACCCCGGGAAGTTAATTAAATACCATTTGGAGGCATTTAATATTCGAGCAAAAATGGCTGATTTTCGACAAAAGAGATAACACCCCCCCATTACGTCATGCTTCAGAAATGTGGAAAATGGTCCGTTTTCAAATGTTTTATTTTTGAACGTCAGTTCACATTTGCAGGTGGATCATCAGTGTTAGAGCTAAAAGTAGCATGTTTAAAGTGATTTTCATGCTTCCAGGGGCTCGGGAAGTTAATTAAATACCATTTGGAAGCATTTAATGTTCGAGCAAAAACGGCTGATTTTCGACAAAAGAGATAACACCCCCCCATTACGTCATGCTTCAGAAATGTGGAAAATGGTCCGTTTTCAAATGTTTTATTTTTGAACGTCAGTTCACATTTGTAGGTGGATCATCAGTGTTAGAGCTAAAATTAGCATGTTTAAAGTGATTTTCATGCTTCCAGGGGCTCGGGAAGTGAAATAAATACCATTTGGAGGCATTTAATGTTCGAGCAAAAACGGCTGATTTTCGACAAAAGAGATAACACCGCCCCATTACGTCATGCTTCAGAAATGTGGAAAATGGTCCGTTTTCAAATGTTTTATTTTTGAACGTCAGTTCACATTTGTAGGTGGATCATCAGTGTTAGAGCTAAAATTAGCATGTTTAAAGTGATTTTCATGCTTCCAGGGGCTCGGGAAGTTAATTAAATACCATTTGGAGGCATTTAATGTTCGAGCAAAAACAGCTGATTTTCGACAAAAGAGATAACACCCCCCCATTACGTCATGCTTCAGAAATGTGGAAAATGGTCCGTTTTCAAATGTTTTATTTTTGAACGTCAGTTCACATTTGTAGGTGGATCATCAGTGTTAGAGCTAAAATTAGCATGTTTAAAGTGATTTTCATGCTTCCAGGGGCTCGGGAAGTGAAATAAATACCATTTGGAGGCATTTAATGTTCGAGCAAAAACGGCTGATTTTCGACAAAAGAGATAACACCCCCCCATTACGTCATGCTTCAGAAATGTGGAAAATGGTCCGTTTTCAAATGTTTTATTTTTGAACATCAGTTCACATTTGTAGGTGGATCATCAGTGTTAGAGCTAAAATTAGCATGTTTAAAGTGATTTTCATGCTTCCAGGGGCTCGGGAAGTTAATTAAATACCATTTGGAGGCATTTAATGTTCGAGCAAAAACGGCTGATTTTCGACAAAAGAGATAACACCCCCCCATTACGTCATGCTTCAGAAATGTGGAAAATGGTCCGTTTTCAAATGTTTTATTTTTGAACGTCAGTTCACATTTGTAGGTGGATCATCAGTGTTAGAGCTAAAATTAGCATGTTTAAAGTGATTTTCATGCTTCCAGGGGCTCGGGAAGTTAATTAAATACCATTTGGAGGCATTTAATGTTCGAGCAAAAACGGCTGATTTTCGACAAAAGAGATAACACCCCCCCCATTACGTCATGCTTCAGAAATGTGGAAAATGGTCCGTTTTCAAATGTTTTATTTTTGAACGTCAGTTCACATTTGTAGGTGGATCATCAGTGTTAGAGCTAAAATTAGCATGTTTAAAGTGATTTTCATGCTTCCAGGGGCCCAAAACACAAGATTTATGGAATGGTTAAAAGTGCATGAAAATGGCCAATTTACTCACTCTGAGTTCTCAAAAAGGGTTTCTTCACCCCGGGAAGTTAATTAAATACCATTTGGAGGCATTTAATGTTCGAGCAAAAACGGCTGATTTTCGACAAAAGAGATAACACCCCCCCATTACGTCTGCTTCAGAAATGTGGAAAATGGTCCGTTTTCAAATGTTTTATTTTTGAACGTCAGTTCACATTTGTAGGTGGATCATCAGTGTTAGAGCTAAAATTAGCATGTTTAAAGTGATTTTCATGCTTCCAGGGGCTCGGGAAGTTAATTAAATACCATTTGGAGGCATTTAATGTTCGAGCAAAAACGGCTGATTTTCGACAAAAGAGATAACACCCCCCCCCCATTACGTCATGCTTCAGAAATGTGGAAAATGGTCCGTTTTCAAATGTTTTATTTTTGAACGTCAGTTCACATTTGTAGGTGGATCATCAGTGTTAGAGCTAAAATTAGCATGTTTAAAGTGATTTTCATGCTTCCAGGGGCTCGGGAAGTTAATTAAATACCATTTGGAGGCATTTAATGTTCGAGCGAAAACGGCTGATTTTCGACAAAAGAGATAACACCCCCCCATTACGTCATGCTTCAGAAATGTGGAAAATGGTCCGTTTTCAAATGTTTTATTTTTGAACGTCAGTTCACATTTGTAGGTGGATCATCAGTGTTAGAGCTAAAATTAGCATGTTTAAAGTGATTTTCATGCTTCCAGGGGCTCTGGAAGTTAATTAAATACCATTTGGAGGCATTTAATGTTCGAGCAAAAACGGCTGATTTTTGACAAAAGAGATAACACCCCCCCATTACGTCATGCTTCAGAAATGTGGAAAATGATCCGTTTTCAAATGTTTTATTTTTGAACGTCAGTTCACATTTGTAGGTGGATCATCAGTGTTAGAGCTAAAATTAGCATGTTTAAAGTGATTTTCATGCTTCCAGGGGCTCGGGAAGTTAATTAAATACCATTTGGAGGCATTTAATGTTCGAGCAAAAACGGCTGATTTTCGACAAAAGAGATAACACCCCCCCATTACGTCATGCTTCAGAAATGTGGAAAATGGTCCGTTTTCAAATGTTTTATTTTTGAACGTCAGTTCACATTTGTAGGTGGATCATCAGTGTTAGAGCTAAAATTAGCATGTTTAAAGTGATTTTCATGCTTCCAGGGGCCCAAAACACAAGATTTATGGAATGGTTAAAAGTGCATGAAAATGGCCAATTTACTCACTCTGAGTTCTCGAAAAGGGTTTCTTCACCCCGGGAAGTTAATTAAATACCATTTGGAGGCATTTATTGTTCGAGCAAAAACGGCTGATTTTCGACAAAAGAGATAACACCCCCCCATTACGTCATGCTTCAGAAATGTGGAAAATGGTCCGTTTTCAAATGTTTTATTTTTGAACGTCAGTTCACATTTGTAGGTGGATCATCAGTGTTAGAGCTAAAATTAGCATGTTTAAAGTGATTTTCATGCTTCCAGGGGCCCAAAACACAAGATTAATGGAATGGTTAAAAGTGCATGAAAATGGCCAATTTACTCACTCTGAGTTCTCAAAAAGTGTTTCTTCACCCCGGAAAGTGAAATAAATACCATTTGGAGGCATTTAATGTTCGAGCAAAAACGGCTGATTTTCGACAAAAGAGATAACACCCCCCCATTACGTCATGCTTCAGAAATGTGGAAAATGGTCCGTTTTCAAATGTTTTATTTTTGAACGTCAGTTCACATTTGTAGGTGGATCATCAGTGTTAGAGCTAAAATTAGCATGTTTAAAGTGATTTTCATGCTTCCAGGGGCTCGGGAAGTTAATTAAATACCATTTGGAGGCATTTAATGTTCGAGCAAAAACGGCTGATTTTCGACAAAAGAGATAACACCCCCCCCATTACGTCATGCTTCAGAAATGTGGAAAATGGTCCGTTTTCAAATGTTTTATTTTTGAACGTCAGTTCACATTTGTAGGTGGATCATCAGTGTTAGAGCTAAAATTAGCATGTTTAAAGTGATTTTCATGCTTCCAGGGGCTCGGGAAGTTAATTAAATACCATTTGGAGGCATTTAATGTTCGAGCAAAAACGGCTGATTTTTGACAAAAGAGATAACACCCCCCCATTACGTCATGCTTCAGAAATGTGGAAAATGATCCGTTTTCAAATGTTTTATTTTTGAACGTCAGTTCACATTTGTAGGTGGATCATCAGTGTTAGAGCTAAAATTAGCATGTTTAAAGTGATTTTCATGCTTCCAGGGGCTCGGGAAGTTAATTAAATACCATTTGGAGGCATTTAATGTTCGAGCAAAAACGGCTGATTTTCGACAAAAGAGATAACACCCCCCCATTACGTCATGCTTCAGAAATGTGGAAAATGGTCCGTTTTCAAATGTTTTATTTTTGAACGTCAGTTCACATTTGTAGGTGGATCATCAGTGTTAGAGCTAAAATTAGCATGTTTAAAGTGATTTTCATGCTTCCAGGGGCCCAAAACACAAGATTTATGGAATGGTTAAAAGTGCATGAAAATGGCCAATTTACTCACTCTGAGTTCTCGAAAAGGGTTTCTTCACCCCGGGAAGTTAATTAAATACCATTTGGAGGCATTTAATGTTCGAGCAAAAACGGCTGATTTTCGACAAAAGAGATAACACCCCCCCCATTACGTCATGCTTCAGAAATGTGGAAAATGGTCCGTTTTCAAATGTTTTATTTTTGAACGTCAGTTCACATTTGTAGGTGGATCATCAGTGTTAGAGCTAAAATTAGCATGTTTAAAGTGATTTTCATGCTTCCAGGGGCTCGGGAAGTTAATTAAATACCATTTGGAGGCATTTAATGTTCGAGCAAAAACGGCTGATTTTCGACAAAAGAGATAACACCCCCCCCATTACGTCATGCTTCAGAAATGTGGAAAATGGTCCGTTTTCAAATGTTTTATTTTTGAACGTCAGTTCACATTTGTAGGTGGATCATCAGTGTTAGAGCTAAAATTAGCATGTTTAAAGTGATTTTCATGCTTCCAGGGGCTCGGGAAGTTAATTAAATACCATTTGGAGGCATTTAATGTTCGAGCAAAAACGGCTGATTTTCGACAAAAGAGATAACACCCCCCCATTACGTCATGCTTCAGAAATGTGGAAAATGGTCAGTTTTCAAATGTTTTATTTTTGAACGTCAGTTCACATTTGTAGGTGGATCATCAGTGTTAGAGCTAAAATTAGCATGTTTAAAGTGATTTTCATGCTTCCAGGGGCTCGGGAAGTTAATTAAATACCATTTGGAGGCATTTAATGTTCGAGCAAAAACAGCTGATTTTCGACAAAAGAGATAACACCCCCCCCATTACGTCATGCTTCAGAAATGTGGAAAATGGTCCGTTTTCAAATGTTTTATTTTTGAACGTCAGTTCACATTTGTAGGTGGATCATCAGTGTTAGAGCTAAAATTAGCATGTTTAAAGTGATTTTCATGCTTCCAGGGGCTCGGGAAGTGAAATAAATACCATTTGGAGGCATTTAATGTTCGAGCAAAAACGGCTGATTTTCGACAAAAGAGATAACACCCCCCCATTACGTCATGCTTCAGAAATGTGGAAAATGGTCCGTTTTCAAATGTTTTATTTTTGAACGTCAGTTTACATTTGTAGGTGGATCATCAGTGTTAGAGCTAAAATTAGCATGTTTAAAGTGATTTTCATGCTTCTAGGGGCTCGGGAAGTTAATTAAATACCATTTGGAGGCATTTAATGTTCGAGCAAAAACGGCTGATTTTCGACAAAAGAGATAACACCCCCCCATTACGTCATGCTTCAGAAATGTGGAAAATGGTCCGTTTTCAAATGTTTTATTTTTGAACGTCAGTTCACATTTGTAGGTGGATCATCAGTGTTAGAGCTAAAATTAGCATGTTTAAAGTGATTTTCATGCTTCCAGGGGCTCGGGAAGTGAAATAAATACCATTTGGAGGCATTTAATGTTCGAGCAAAAACGGCTGATTTTCGACAAAAGAGATAACACCGCCCCATTACGTCATGCTTCAGAAATGTGGAAAATGGTCCGTTTTCAAATGTTTTATTTTTGAACGTCAGTTCACATTTGTAGGTGGATCATCAGTGTTAGAGCTAAAATTAGCATGTTTAAAGTGATTTTCATGCTTCCAGGGGCTCGGGAAGTTAATTAAATACCATTTGGAGGCATTTAATGTTCGAGCAAAAACGGCTGATTTTCGACAAAAGAGATAACACCCCCCCCATTACGTCATGCTTCAGAAATGTGGAAAATGGTCCGTTTTCAAATGTTTTATTTTTGAACGTCAGTTCACATTTGTAGATGGATCATCAGTGTTAGAGCTAAAATTAGCATGTTTAAAGTTATTTTCATGCTTCCAGGGGCCCAAAACACAAGATTTATGGAATGGTTAAAAGTGCATGAAAATGGCCAATTTACTCACTCTGAGTTCTCAAAAAGGGTTTCTTCACCCCGGGAAGTTAATTAAATACCATTTGGAGGCATTTAATGTTCGAGCAAAAACGGCTGATTTTCGACAAAAGAGATAACACCCCCCCATTACGTCATGCTTCAGAAATGTGGAAAATGGTCAGTTTTCAAATGTTTTATTTTTGAACGTCAGTTCACATTTGCAGGTGGATCATCAGTGTTAGAGCTAAAATTAGCATGTTTAAAGTGATTTTCATGCTTCCAGGGGCTCGGGAAGTTAATTAAATACCATTTGGAAGCATTTAATGTTCGAGCAAAAACGGCTGATTTTCGACAAAAGAGATAACACCCCCCCATTACGTCATGCTTCAGAAATGTGGAAAATGGTCCGTTTTCAAATGTTTTATTTTTGAACGTCAGTTCACATTTGTAGGTGGATCATCAGTGTTAGAGCTAAAATTAGCATGTTTAAAGTGATTTTCATGCTTCCAGGGGCTCAGGAAGTGAAATAAATACCATTTGGAGGCATTTAATGTTCGAGCAAAAACGGCTGATTTTCGACAAAAGAGATAACACCGCCCCATTACGTCATGCTTCAGAAATGTGGAAAATGGTCCGTTTTCAAATGTTTTATTTTTGAACGTCAGTTCACATTTGTAGGTGGATCATCAGTGTTAGAGCTAAAATTAGCATGTTTAAAGTGATTTTCATGCTTCCAGGGGCTCGGGAAGTTAATTAAATACCATTTGGAGGCATTTAATGTTCGAGCAAAAACAGCTGATTTTCGACAAAAGAGATAACACCCCCCCCATTACGTCATGCTTCAGAAATGTGGAAAATGGTCCGTTTTCAAATGTTCTATTTTTGAACGTCAGTTCACATTTGTAGGTGGATCATCAGTGTTAGAGCTAAAATTAGCATGTTTAAAGTGATTTTCATGCTTCCAGGGGCTCGGGAAGTGAAATAAATACCATTTGGAGGCATTTAATGTTCGAGCAAAAACGGCTGATTTTCGACAAAAGAGATAACACCCCCCCATTACGTCATGCTTCAGAAATGTGGAAAATGGTCCGTTTTCAAATGTTTTATTTTTGAACGTCAGTTCACATTTGTAGGTGGATCATCAGTGTTAGAGCTAAAATTAGCATGTTTAAAGTGATTTTCATGCTTCCAGGGGCTCGGGAAGTTAATTAAATACCATTTGGAGGCATTTAATGTTCGAGCAAAAACAGCTGATTTTCGACAAAAGAGATAACACCCCCCCATTACGTCATGCTTCAGAAATGTGGAAAATGGTCCGTTTTCAAATGTTTTATTTTTGAACGTCAGTTCACATTTGTAGGTGGATCATCAGTGTTAGAGCTAAAATTAGCATGTTTAAAGTGATTTTCATGCTTCCAGGGGCTCGGGAAGTGAAATAAATACCATTTGGAGGCATTTAATGTTCGAGCAAAAACGGCTGATTTTCGACAAAAGAGATAACACCGCCCCATTACGTCATGCTTCAGAAATGTGGAAAATGGTCCGTTTTCAAATGTTTTATTTTTGAACGTCAGTTCACATTTGTAGGTGGATCATCAGTGTTAGAGCTAAAATTAGCATGTTTAAAGTGATTTTCATGCTTCCAGGGGCTCGGGAAGTTAATTAAATACCATTTGGAGGCATTTAATGTTCGAGCAAAAACAGCTGATTTTCGACAAAAGAGATAACACCCCCCCATTACGCCATGCTTCAGAAATGTGGAAAATGGTCCGTTTTCAAATGTTTTATTTTTGAACGTCAGTTCACATTTGTAGGTGGATCATCAGTGTTAGAGCTAAAATTAGCATGTTTAAAGTGATTTTCATGCTTCCAGGGGCTCGGGAAGTGAAATAAATACCATTTGGAGGCATTTAATGTTCGAGCAAAAACGGCTGATTTTCGACAAAAGAGATAACACCCCCCCATTACGTCATGCTTCAGAAATGTGGAAAATGGTCCGTTTTCAAATGTTTTATTTTTGAACATCAGTTCACATTTGTAGGTGGATCATCAGTGTTAGAGCTAAAATTAGCATGTTTAAAGTGATTTTCATGCTTCCAGGGGCTCGGGAAGTTAATTAAATACCATTTGGAGGCATTTAATGTTCGAGCAAAAACGGCTGATTTTCGACAAAAGAGATAACACCCCCCCATTACGTCATGCTTCAGAAATGTGGAAAATGGTCCGTTTTCAAATGTTTTATTTTTGAACGTCAGTTCACATTTGTAGGTGGATCATCAGTGTTAGAGCTAAAATTAGCATGTTTAAAGTGATTTTCATGCTTCCAGGGGCTCGGGAAGTTAATTAAATACCATTTGGAGGCATTTAATGTTCGAGCAAAAACGGCTGATTTTCGACAAAAGAGATAACACCCCCCCCATTACGTCATGCTTCAGAAATGTGGAAAATGGTCCGTTTTCAAATGTTTTATTTTTGAACGTCAGTTCACATTTGTAGGTGGATCATCAGTGTTAGAGCTAAAATTAGCATGTTTAAAGTGATTTTCATGCTTCCAGGGGCCCAAAACACAAGATTTATGGAATGGTTAAAAGTGCATGAAAATGGCCAATTTACTCACTCTGAGTTCTCAAAAAGGGTTTCTTCACCCCGGGAAGTTAATTAAATACCATTTGGAGGCATTTAATGTTCGAGCAAAAACGGCTGATTTTCGACAAAAGAGATAACACCCCCCCATTACGTCTGCTTCAGAAATGTGGAAAATGGTCCGTTTTCAAATGTTTTATTTTTGAACGTCAGTTCACATTTGTAGGTGGATCATCAGTGTTAGAGCTAAAATTAGCATGTTTAAAGTGATTTTCATGCTTCCAGGGGCTCGGGAAGTTAATTAAATACCATTTGGAGGCATTTAATGTTCGAGCAAAAACGGCTGATTTTCGACAAAAGAGATAACACCCCCCCCCATTACGTCATGCTTCAGAAATGTGGAAAATGGTCCGTTTTCAAATGTTTTATTTTTGAACGTCAGTTCACATTTGTAGGTGGATCATCAGTGTTAGAGCTAAAATTAGCATGTTTAAAGTGATTTTCATGCTTCCAGGGGCTCGGGAAGTTAATTAAATACCATTTGGAGGCATTTAATGTTCGAGCGAAAACGGCTGATTTTCGACAAAAGAGATAACACCCCCCCATTACGTCATGCTTCAGAAATGTGGAAAATGGTCCGTTTTCAAATGTTTTATTTTTGAACGTCAGTTCACATTTGTAGGTGGATCATCAGTGTTAGAGCTAAAATTAGCATGTTTAAAGTGATTTTCATGCTTCCAGGGGCTCGGGAAGTTAATTAAATACCATTTGGAGGCATTTAATGTTCGAGCAAAAACGGCTGATTTTTGACAAAAGAGATAACACCCCCCCATTACGTCATGCTTCAGAAATGTGGAAAATGATCCGTTTTCAAATGTTTTATTTTTGAACGTCAGTTCACATTTGTAGGTGGATCATCAGTGTTAGAGCTAAAATTAGCATGTTTAAAGTGATTTTCATGCTTCCAGGGGCTCGGGAAGTTAATTAAATACCATTTGGAGGCATTTAATGTTCGAGCAAAAACGGCTGATTTTCGACAAAAGAGATAACACCCCCCCATTACGTCATGCTTCAGAAATGTGGAAAATGGTCCGTTTTCAAATGTTTTATTTTTGAACGTCAGTTCACATTTGTAGGTGGATCATCAGTGTTAGAGCTAAAATTAGCATGTTTAAAGTGATTTTCATGCTTCCAGGGGCCCAAAACACAAGATTTATGGAATGGTTAAAAGTGCATGAAAATGGCCAATTTACTCACTCTGAGTTCTCGAAAAGGGTTTCTTCACCCCGGGAAGTTAATTAAATACCATTTGGAGGCATTTAATGTTCGAGCAAAAACGGCTGATTTTCGACAAAAGAGATAACACCCCCCCATTACGTCATGCTTCAGAAATGTGGAAAATGGTCCGTTTTCAAATGTTTTATTTTTGATCGTCAGTTCACATTTGTAGGTGGATCATCAGTGTTAGAGCTAAAATTAGCATGTTTAAAGTGATTTTCATGCTTCCAGGGGCTCGGGAAGTTAATTAAATACCATTTGGAGGCATTTAATGTTCGAGCAAAAACGGCTGATTTTCGACAAAAGAGATAACACCCCCCCCATTACGTCATGCTTCAGAAATGTGGAAAATGGTCCGTTTTCAAATGTTTTATTTTTGAACGTCAGTTCACATTTGTAGGTGGATCATCAGTGTTAGAGCTAAAATTAGCATGTTTAAAGTGATTTTCATGCTTCCAGGGGCTCGGGAAGTTAATTAAATACCATTTGGAGGCATTTAATGTTCGAGCAAAAACGGCTGATTTTTGACAAAAGAGATAACACCCCCCCATTACGTCATGCTTCAGAAATGTGGAAAATGATCCGTTTTCAAATGTTTTATTTTTGAACGTCAGTTCACATTTGTAGGTGGATCATCAGTGTTAGAGCTAAAATTAGCATGTTTAAAGTGATTTTCATGCTTCCAGGGGCTCGGGAAGTTAATTAAATACCATTTGGAGGCATTTAATGTTCGAGCAAAAACGGCTGATTTTCGACAAAAGAGATAACACCCCCCCATTACGTCATGCTTCAGAAATGTGGAAAATGGTCCGTTTTCAAATGTTTTATTTTTGAACGTCAGTTCACATTTGTAGGTGGATCATCAGTGTTAGAGCTAAAATTAGCATGTTTAAAGTGATTTTCATGCTTCCAGGGGCCCAAAACACAAGATTTATGGAATGGTTAAAAGTGCATGAAAATGGCCAATTTACTCACTCTGAGTTCTCGAAAAGGGTTTCTTCACCCCGGGAAGTTAATTAAATACCATTTGGAGGCATTTAATGTTCGAGCAAAAACGGCTGATTTTCGACAAAAGAGATAACACCCCCCCATTACGTCATGCTTCAGAAATGTGGAAAATGGTCCGTTTTCAAATGTTTTATTTTTGAACGTCAGTTCACATTTGTAGGTGGATCATCAGTGTTAGAGCTAAAATTAGCATGTTTAAAGTGATTTTCATGCTTCCAGGGGCTCGGGAAGTTAATTAAATACCATTTGGAGGCATTTAATGTTCGAGCAAAAACGGCTGATTTTCGACAAAAGAGATAACACCCCCCCCATTACGTCATGCTTCAGAAATGTGGAAAATGGTCCGTTTTCAAATGTTTTATTTTTGAACGTCAGTTCACATTTGTAGGTGGATCATCAGTGTTAGAGCTAAAATTAGCATGTTTAAAGTGATTTTCATGCTTCCAGGGGCTCGGGAAGTTAATTAAATACCATTTGGAGGCATTTAATGTTCGAGCAAAAACGGCTGATTTTCGACAAAAGAGATAACACCCCCCCATTACGTCATGCTTCAGAAATGTGGAAAATGGTCAGTTTTCAAATGTTTTATTTTTGAACGTCAGTTCACATTTGTAGGTGGATCATCAGTGTTAGAGCTAAAATTAGCATGTTTAAAGTGATTTTCATGCTTCCAGGGGCTCGGGAAGTTAATTAAATACCATTTGGAGGCATTTAATGTTCGAGCAAAAACAGCTGATTTTCGACAAAAGAGATAACACCCCCCCCATTACGTCATGCTTCAGAAATGTGGAAAATGGTCCGTTTTCAAATGTTTTATTTTTGAACGTCAGTTCACATTTGTAGGTGGATCATCAGTGTTAGAGCTAAAATTAGCATGTTTAAAGTGATTTTCATGCTTCCAGGGGCTCGGGAAGTGAAATAAATACCATTTGGAGGCATTTAATGTTCGAGCAAAAACGGCTGATTTTCGACAAAAGAGATAACACCCCCCCATTACGTCATGCTTCAGAAATGTGGAAAATGGTCCGTTTTCAAATGTTTTATTTTTGAACGTCAGTTTACATTTGTAGGTGGATCATCAGTGTTAGAGCTAAAATTAGCATGTTTAAAGTGATTTTCATGCTTCTAGGGGCTCGGGAAGTTAATTAAATACCATTTGGAGGCATTTAATGTTCGAGCAAAAACGGCTGATTTTCGACAAAAGAGATAACACCGCCCCATTACGTCATGCTTCAGAAATGTGGAAAATGGTCCGTTTTCAAATGTTTTATTTTTGAACGTCAGTTCACATTTGTAGGTGGATCATCAGTGTTAGAGCTAAAATTAGCATGTTTAAAGTGATTTTCATGCTTCCAGGGGCTCGGGAAGTTAATTAAATACCATTTGGAGGCATTTAATGTTCGAGCAAAAACAGCTGATTTTCGACAAAAGAGATAACACCCCCCCATTACGTCATGCTTCAGAAATGTGGAAAATGGTCCGTTTTCAAATGTTTTATTTTTGAACGTCAGTTCACATTTGTAGGTGGATCATCAGTGTTAGAGCTAAAATTAGCATGTTTAAAGTGATTTTCATGCTTCCAGGGGCTCGGGAAGTTAATTAAATACCATTTGGAGGCATTTAATGTTCGAGCAAAAACGGCTGATTTTCGACAAAAGAGATAACACCCCCCCATTACGTCATGCTTCAGAAATGTGGAAAATGGTCCGTTTTCAAATGTTTTATTTTTGAACGTCAGTTCACATTTGTAGGTGGATCATCAGTGTTAGAGCTAAAATTAGCATGTTTAAAGTGATTTTCATGCTTCCAGGGGCTCGGGAAGTTAATTAAATACCATTTGGAGGCATTTAATGTTCGAGCAAAAACGGCTGATTTTTGACAAAAGAGATAACACCCCCCCATTACGTCATGCTTCAGAAATGTGGAAAATGATCCGTTTTCAAATGTTTTATTTTTGAACGTCAGTTCACATTTGTAGGTGGATCATCAGTGTTAGAGCTAAAATTAGCATGTTTAAAGTGATTTTCATGCTTCCAGGGGCTCGGGAAGTTAATTAAATACCATTTGGAGGCATTTAATGTTCGAGCAAAAACGGCTGATTTTCGACAAAAGAGATAACACCCCCCCATTACGTCATGCTTCAGAAATGTGGAAAATGGTCCGTTTTCAAATGTTTTATTTTTGAACGTCAGTTCACATTTGTAGGTGGATCATCAGTGTTAGAGCTAAAATTAGCATGTTTAAAGTGATTTTCATGCTTCCAGGGGCCCAAAACACAAGATTTATGGAATGGTTAAAAGTGCATGAAAATGGCCAATTTACTCACTCTGAGTTCTCGAAAAGGGTTTCTTCACCCCGGGAAGTTAATTAAATACCATTTGGAGGCATTTAATGTTCGAGCAAAAACGGCTGATTTTCGACAAAAGAGATAACACCCCCCCATTACGTCATGCTTCAGAAATGTGGAAAATGGTCCGTTTTCAAATGTTTTATTTTTGAACGTCAGTTCACATTTGTAGGTGGATCATCAGTGTTAGAGCTAAAATTAGCATGTTTAAAGTGATTTTCATGCTTCCAGGGGCTCGGGAAGTTAATTAAATACCATTTGGAGGCATTTAATGTTCGAGCAAAAACGGCTGATTTTCGACAAAAGAGATAACACCCCCCCCATTACGTCATGCTTCAGAAATGTGGAAAATGGTCCGTTTTCAAATGTTTTATTTTTGAACGTCAGTTCACATTTGTAGGTGGATCATCAGTGTTAGAGCTAAAATTAGCATGTTTAAAGTGATTTTCATGCTTCCAGGGGCTCGGGAAGTTAATTAAATACCATTTGGAGGCATTTAATGTTCGAGCAAAAACGGCTGATTTTCGACAAAAGAGATAACACCCCCCCATTACGTCATGCTTCAGAAATGTGGAAAATGGTCAGTTTTCAAATGTTTTATTTTTGAACGTCAGTTCACATTTGTAGGTGGATCATCAGTGTTAGAGCTAAAATTAGCATGTTTAAAGTGATTTTCATGCTTCCAGGGGCTCGGGAAGTTAATTAAATACCATTTGGAGGCATTTAATGTTCGAGCAAAAACAGCTGATTTTCGACAAAAGAGATAACACCCCCCCCATTACGTCATGCTTCAGAAATGTGGAAAATGGTCCGTTTTCAAATGTTTTATTTTTGAACGTCAGTTCACATTTGTAGGTGGATCATCAGTGTTAGAGCTAAAATTAGCATGTTTAAAGTGATTTTCATGCTTCCAGGGGCTCGGGAAGTGAAATAAATACCATTTGGAGGCATTTAATGTTCGAGCAAAAACGGCTGATTTTCGACAAAAGAGATAACACCCCCCCATTACGTCATGCTTCAGAAATGTGGAAAATGGTCCGTTTTCAAATGTTTTATTTTTGAACGTCAGTTTACATTTGTAGGTGGATCATCAGTGTTAGAGCTAAAATTAGCATGTTTAAAGTGATTTTCATGCTTCTAGGGGCTCGGGAAGTTAATTAAATACCATTTGGAGGCATTTAATGTTCGAGCAAAAACGGCTGATTTTCGACAAAAGAGATAACACCGCCCCATTACGTCATGCTTCAGAAATGTGGAAAATGGTCCGTTTTCAAATGTTTTATTTTTGAACGTCAGTTCACATTTGTAGGTGGATCATCAGTGTTAGAGCTAAAATTAGCATGTTTAAAGTGATTTTCATGCTTCCAGGGGCTCGGGAAGTTAATTAAATACCATTTGGAGGCATTTAATGTTCGAGCAAAAACAGCTGATTTTCGACAAAAGAGATAACACCCCCCCATTACGTCATGCTTCAGAAATGTGGAAAATGGTCCGTTTTCAAATGTTTTATTTTTGAACGTCAGTTCACATTTGTAGGTGGATCATCAGTGTTAGAGCTAAAATTAGCATGTTTAAAGTGATTTTCATGCTTCCAGGGGCTCGGGAAGTTAATTAAATACCATTTGGAGGCATTTAATGTTCGAGCAAAAACGGCTGATTTTCGACAAAAGAGATAACACCCCCCCATTACGTCATGCTTCAGAAATGTGGAAAATGGTCCGTTTTCAAATGTTTTATTTTTGAACGTCAGTTCACATTTGTAGGTGGATCATCAGTGTTAGAGCTAAAATTAGCATGTTTAAAGTGATTTTCATGCTTCCAGGGGCTCGGGAAGTTAATTAAATACCATTTGGAGGCATTTAATGTTCGAGCAAAAACGGCTGATTTTCGACAAAAGAGATAACACCCCCCCATTACGTCATGCTTCAGAAATGTGGAAAATGGTCCGTTTTCAAATGTTTTATTTTTGAACGTCAGTTCACATTTGTAGGTGGATCATCAGTGTTAGAGCTAAAATTAGCATGTTTAAAGTGATTTTCATGCTTCCAGGGGCCCAAAACACAAGATTTATGGAATGGTTAAAAGTGCATGAAAATGGCCAATTTACTCACTCTGAGTTCTCGAAAAGGGTTTCTTCACCCCGGGAAGTTAATTAAATACCATTTGGAGGCATTTAATGTTCGAGCAAAAACGGCTGATTTTCGACAAAAGAGATAACACCCCCCCATTACGTCATGCTTCAGAAATGTGGAAAATGGTCCGTTTTCAAATGTTTTATTTTTGAACGTCAGTTCACATTTGTAGGTGGATCATCAGTGTTAGAGCTAACATTAGCATGTTTAAAGTGATTTTCATGCTTCCAGGGGCCCAAAACACAAGATTAATGGAATGGTTAAAAGTGCATGAAAATGGCCAATTTACTCACTCTGAGTTCTCAAAAAGGGTTTCTTCACCCCGGGAAGTGAAATAAATACCATTTGGAGGCATTTAATGTTCGAGCAAAAACGGCTGATTTTCGACAAAAGAGATAACACCCCCCCATTACGTCATGCTTCAGAAATGTGGAAAATGGTCCGTTTTCAAATGTTTTATTTTTGAACGCCAGTTCACATTTGTAGATGGATCATCAGTGTTAGAGCTAAAATTAGCATGTTTAAAGTGATTTTCATGCTTCCAGGGGCCCAAAACACAAGATTTATGGAATGGTTAAAAGTGCATGAAAATGGCCAATTTACTCACTCTGAGTTCTCAAAAAGGGTTTCTTCACCCCGGGAAGTTAATTAAATACCATTTGGAGGCATTTAATGTTCGAGCAAAAACGGCTGATTTTCGACAAAAGAGATAACACCCCCCCATTACGTCATGCTTCAGAAATGTGGAAAATGGTCCGTTTTCAAATGTTTTATTTTTGAACGTCAGTTCACATTTGTAGGTGGATCATCAGTGTTAGAGCTAAAATTAGCCTGTTGAAAGTGATTTTCATGCTTCCAGGGGCTCGGGAAGTTAATTAAATACCATTTGGAGGCATTTAATGTTCGAGCAAAAACGGCTGATTTTCGACAAAAGAGATAACACCCCCCCCATTACGTCATGCTTCAGAAATGTGGAAAATGGTCCGTTTTCAAATGTTTTATTTTTGAACGTCAGTTCACATTTGTAGGTGGATCATCAGTGTTAGAGCTAAAATTAGCATGTTTAAAGTGATTTTCATGCTTCCAGGGGCTCGGGAAGTTAATTAAATACCATTTGGAGGCATTTAATTTTCGAGCAAAAACGGCTGATTTTCGACAAAAGAGATAACACCCCCCCATTACGTCATGCTTCAGAAATGTGGAAAATGGTCCGTTTTCAAATGTTTTATTTTTGAACGTCAGTTCACATTTGTAGGTGGATCATCAGTGTTAGAGCTAAAATTAGCATGTTTAAAGTGATTTTCATGCTTCCAGGGGCTCGGGAAGTTAATTAAATACCATTTGGAGGCATTTAATGTTCGAGCAAAAACAGCTGATTTTCGACAAAAGAGATAACACCCCCCCATTACGTCATGCTTCAGAAATGTGGAAAATGGTCCGTTTTCAAATGTTTTATTTTTGAACGTCAGTTCACATTTGTAGGTGGATCATCAGTGTTAGAGCTAAAATTAGCATGTTTAAAGTGATTTTCATGCTTCCAGGGGCTCGGGAAGTTAATTAAATACCATTTGGAGGCATTTAATGTTCGAGCAAAAACGGCTGATTTTCGACAAAAGAGATAACACCCCCCCCATTACGTCATGCTTCAGAAATGTGGAAAATGGTCCGTTTTCAAATGTTTTATTTTTGAACGTCAGTTCACATTTGTAGGTGGATCATCAGTGTTAGAGCTAAAATTAGCATGTTTAAAGTGATTTTCATGCTTCCAGGGGCTCGGGAAGTGAAATAAATACCATTTGGAGGCATTTAATGTTCGAGCAAAAACGGCTGATTTTCGACAAAAGAGATAACACCCCCCCATTACGTCATGCTTCAGAAATGTGGAAAATGGTCCGTTTTCAAATGTTTTATTTTTGAACGTCAGTTCACATTTGTAGGTGGATCATCAGTGTTAGAGCTAAAATTAGCATGTTTAAAGTGATTTTCATGCTTCCAGGGGCTCGGGAAGTGAAATAAATACCATTTGGAGGCATTTAATGTTCGAGCAAAAACGGCTGATTTTCGACAAAAGAGATAACACCCCCCCATTACGTCATGCTTCAGAAATGTGGAAAATGGTCCGTTTTCAAATGTTTTATTTTTGAACGTCAGTTCACATTTGTAGGTGGATCATCAGTGTTAGAGCTAAAATTAGCATGTTTAAAGTGATTTTCATGCTTCCAGGGGCCCAAAACACAAGATTTATTGAATGGTTAAAAGTGCATGAAAATGGCCAATTTACTCACTCTGAGTTCTCAAAAAGGGTTTCTTCACCCCGGGAAGTTAATTAAATACCATTTGGAGGCATTTAATGTTCGAGCAAAAACGGCTGATTTTCGACAAAAGAGATAACACCCCCCCATTACGTCATGCTTCAGAAATGTGGAAAATGGTCCGTTTTCAAATGTTTTATTTTTGAACGTCAGATCACATTTGTAGGTGGATCATCAGTGTTAGAGCTAAAATTAGCATGTTTAAAGTGATTTTCATGCTTCCAGGGGCCCAAAACACAAGATTTATGGAATGGTTAAAAGTGCATGAAAATGGCCAATTTATTCACTCTGAGTTCTCAAAAAGGGTTTCTTCACCCCGGGAAGTTAATTAAATACCATTTGGAGGCATTTAATGTTCGAGCAAAAACGGCTGATTTTCGACAAAAGAGATAACACCCCCCCATTACGTCATGCTTCAGAAATGTGGAAAATGGTCAGTTTTCAAATGTTTTATTTTTGAACGTCAGTTCACATTTGTAGGTGGATCATCAGTGTTAGAGCTAAAATTAGCATGTTTAAAGTGATTTTCATGCTTCCAGGGGCTCGGGAAGTTAATTAAATACCATTTGGAGGCATTTAATGTTCGAGCAAAAACGGCTGATTTTCGACAAAAGAGATAACACCCCCCCATTACGTCATGCTTCAGAAATGTGGAAAATGGTCCGTTTTCAAATGTTTTATTTTTGAACGTCAGTTCACATTTGTAGGTGGATCATCAGTGTTAGAGCTAAAATTAGCATGTTTAAAGTGATTTTCATGCTTCCAGGGGCCCAAAACACAAGATTAATGGAATGGTTAAAAGTGCATGAAAATGGCCAATTTACTCACTCTGAGTTCTCAAAAAGGGTTTCTTCACCCCGGGAGGTGAAATAAATACCATTTGGAGGCATTTAATGTTCGAGCAAAAACGGCTGATTTTCGACAAAAGAGATAACACCCCCCCATTACGTCATGCTTCAGAAATGTGGAAAATGGTCCGTTTTCAAATGTTTTATTTTTGAACGTCAGTTCACATTTGTAGGTGGATCATCAGTGTTAGAGCTAAAATTAGCATGTTTAAAGTGATTTTCATGCTTCCAGGGGCCCAAAACACAAGATTTATGGAATGGTTAAAAGTGCATGAAAATGGCCAATTTACTCACTCTGAGTTCTCAAAAAGGGTTTCTTCACCCCGGGAAGTTAATTAAATACCATTTGGAGGCATTTAATGTTCGAGCAAAAACGGCTGATTTTCGACAAAAGAGATAACACCCCCCCATTACGTCATGCTTCAGAAATGTGGAAAATGGTCCGTTTTCAAATGTTTTATTTTTGAACGTCAGTTCACATTTGTAGGTGGATCATCAGTGTTAGAGCTAAAATTAGCATGTTTAAAGTGATTTTCATGCTTCCAGGGGCCCAAAACACAAGATTTATGGAATGGTTAAAAGTGCATGAAAATGGCCAATTTATTCACTCTGAGTTCTCAAAAAGGGTTTCTTCACCCCGGGAAGTTAATTAAATACCATTTGGAGGCATTTAATGTTCGAGCAAAAACGGCTGATTTTCGACAAAAGAGATAACACCCCCCCATTACGTCATGCTTCAGAAATGTGGAAAATGGTCAGTTTTCAAATGTTTTATTTTTGAACGTCAGTTCACATTTGTAGGTGGATCATCAGTGTTAGAGCTAAAATTAGCATGTTTAAAGTGATTTTCATGCTTCCAGGGGCTCGGGAAGTTAATTAAATACCATTTGGAGGCATTTAATGTTCGAGCAAAAACGGCTGATTTTCGACAAAAGAGATAACACCCCCCCATTACGTCATGCTTCAGAAATGTGGAAAATGGTCCGTTTTCAAATGTTTTATTTTTGAACGTCAGTTCACATTTGTAGGTGGATCATCAGTGTTAGAGCTAAAATTAGCATGTTTAAAGTGATTTTCATGCTTCCAGGGGCCCAAAACACAAGATTAATGGAATGGTTAAAAGTGCATGAAAATGGCCAATTTACTCACTCTGAGTTCTCAAAAAGGGTTTCTTCACCCCGGGAGGTGAAATAAATACCATTTGGAGGCATTTAATGTTCGAGCAAAAACGGCTGATTTTCGACAAAAGAGATAACACCCCCCCATTACGTCATGCTTCAGAAATGTGGAAAATGGTCCGTTTTCAAATGTTTTATTTTTGAACGTCAGTTCACATTTGTAGGTGGATCATCAGTGTTAGAGCTAAAATTAGCATGTTTAAAGTGATTTTCATGCTTCCAGGGGCTCGGGAAGTTAATTAAATACCATTTGGAGGCATTTAATGTTCGAGCAAAAACGGCTGATTTTCGACAAAAGAGATAACACCCCCCCATTACGTCATGCTTCAGAAATGTGGAAAATGGTCCGTTTTCAAATGTTTTATTTTTGAACGTCAGTTCACATTTGTAGGTGGATCATCAGTGTTAGAGCTAAAATTAGCATGTTTAAAGTGATTTTCATGCTTCCAGGGGCCCAAAACACAAGATTTATGGAATGGTTAAAAGTGCATGAAAATGGCCAATTTACTCACTCTGAGTTCTCAAAAAGGGTTTCTTCACCCCGGGAAGTTAATTAAATACCATTTGGAGGCATTTAATGTTCGAGCAAAAACGGCTGATTTTCGACAAAAGAGATAACACCCCCCCATTACGTCATGCTTCAGAAATGTGGAAAATGGTCCGTTTTCAAATGTTTTATTTTTGAACGTCAGTTCACATTTGTAGGTGGATCATCAGTTTTAGAGCTAAAATTAGCATGTTTAAAGTGATTTTCATGCTTCCAGGGGCTCGGGAAGTTAATTAAATACCATTTGGAGGCATTTAATGTTCGAGCAAAAACGGCTGATTTTCGACAAAAGAGATAACACCCCCCCATTACGTCATGCTTCAGAAATGTGGAAAATGGTCCGTTTTCAAATGTTTTATTTTTGAACGTCAGTTCACATTTGTAGGTGGATCATCAGTGTTAGAGCTAAAATTAGCATGTTTAAAGTGATTTTCATGCTTCCAGGGGCTCGGGAAGTGAAATAAATACCATTTGGAGGCATTTAATGTTCGAGCAAAAACGGCTGATTTTCGACAAAAGAGATAACACCGCCCCATTACGTCATGCTTCAGAAATGTGGAAAATGGTCCGTTTTCAAATGTTTTATTTTTGAACGTCAGTTCACATTTGTAGGTGGATCATCAGTGTTAGAGCTAAAATTAGCATGTTTAAAGTGATTTTCATGCTTCCAGGGGCTCGGGAAGTTAATTAAATACCATTTGGAGGCATTTAATGTTCGAGCAAAAACGGCTGATTTTCGACAAAAGAGATAACACCCCCCCATTACGTCATGCTTCAGAAATGTGGAAAATGGTCCGTTTTCAAATGTTTTTTTTTTGAACGTCAGTTCACATTTGTAGGTGGATCATCAGTGTTAGAGCTAAAATTAGCATGTTTAAAGTGATTTTCATGCTTCCAGGGGCTCGGGAAGTTAATTAAATACCATTTGGAGGCATTTAATGTTCGAGCAAAAACGGCTGATTTTCGACAAAAGAGATAACACCCCCCCATTACGTCATGCTTCAGAAATGTGGAAAATGGTCCGTTTTCAAATGTTTTATTTTTGAACGTCAGTTCACATTTGTAGGTGGATCATCAGTGTTAGAGCTAAAATTAGCATGTTTAAAGTGATTTTCATGCTTCCAGGGGCTCGGGAAGTTAATTAAATACCATTTGGAGGCATTTAATGTTCGAGCAAAAACGGCTGATTTTCGACAAAAGAGATAACACCCCCCCCATTACGTCATGCTTCAGAAATGTGGAAAATGGTCCGTTTTCAAATGTTTTATTTTTGAACGTCAGTTCACATTTGTAGGTGGATCATCAGTGTTAGAGCTAAAATTAGCATGTTTAAAGTGATTTTCATGCTTCCAGGGGCCCAAAACACAAGATTTATGGAATGGTTAAAAGTGCATGAAAATGGCCAATTTACTCACTCTGAGTTCTCAAAAAGGGTTTCTTCACCCCGGGAAGTTAATTAAATACCATTTGGAGGCATTTAATGTTCGAGCAAAAACGGCTGATTTTCGACAAAAGAGATAACACCCCCCCATTACGTCATGCTTCAGAAATGTGGAAAATGGTCCGTTTTCAAATGTTTTATTTTTGAACGTCAGTTCACATTTGTAGGTGGATCATCAGTGTTAGAGCTAAAATTAGCATGTTTAAAGTGATTTTCATGCTTCCAGGGGCTCGGGAAGTTAATTAAATACCATTTGGAGGCATTTAATGTTCGAGCAAAAACGGCTGATTTTCGACAAAAGAGATAACACCCCCCCATTACGTCATGCTTCAGAAATGTGGAAAATGGTCCGTTTTCAAATGTTTTATTTTTGAACGTCAGTTCACATTTGCAGGTGGATCATCAGTGTTAGAGCTAAAATTAGCATGTTTAAAGTGATTTTCATGCTACCAGGGGCTCGGGAAGTTAATTAAATACCATTTGGAGGCATTTAATGTTCGAGCAAAAACGGCTGATTTTCGACAAAAGAGATAACACCCCCCCATTACGTCATGCTTCAGAAATGTGGAAAATGGTCCGTTTTCAAATGTTTTATTTTTGAACGTCAGTTCACATTTGTAGGTGGATCATCAGTGTTAGAGCTAAAATTAGCATGTTTAAAGTGATTTTCATGCTTCCAGGGGCTCGGGAAGTTAATTAAATACCATTTGGAGGCATTTAATGTTCGAGCAAAAACGGCTGATTTTCGACAAAAGAGATAACACCCCCCCATTACGTCATGCTTCAGAAATGTGGAAAATGGTCCGTTTTCAAATGTTTTATTTTTGAACGTCAGTTCACATTTTGAGGTGGATCATCAGTGTTAGAGCTAAAATTAGCATGTTTAAAGTGATTTTCATGCTTCCAGGGGCCCAAAACACAAGATTTATGGAATGGTTAAAAGTGCATGAAAATGGCCAATTTACTCACTCTGAGTTCTCAAAAAGGGTTTCTTCACCCCGGGAAGTTAATTAAATACCATTTGGAGGCATTTAATATTCGAGCAAAAATGGCTGATTTTCGACAAAAGAGATAACACCCCCCCATTACGTCATGCTTCAGAAATGTGGAAAATGGTCAGTTTTCAAATGTTTTATTTTTGAACGTCAGTTCACATTTGCAGGTGGATCATCAGTGTTAGAGCTAAAAGTAGCATGTTTAAAGTGATTTTCATGCTTCCAGGGGCTCGGGAAGTTAATTAAATACCATTTGGAAGCATTTAATGTTCGAGCAAAAACGGCTGATTTTCGACAAAAGAGATAACACCCCCCCATTACGTCATGCTTCAGAAATGTGGAAAATGGTCCGTTTTCAAATGTTTTATTTTTGAACGTCAGTTCACATTTGTAGGTGGATCATCAGTGTTAAAGCTAAAATTAGCATGTTTAAAGTGATTTTCATGCTTCCAGGGGCTCGGGAAGTGAAATAAATACCATTTGGAGGCATTTAATGTTCGAGCAAAAACGGCTGATTTTCGACAAAAGAGATAACACCGCCCCATTACGTCATGCTTCAGAAATGTGGAAAATGGTCAATTTTCAAATGTTTTATTTTTGAACGTCAGTTCACATTTGTAGGTGGATCATCAGTGTTAGAGCTAAAATTAGCATGTTTAAAGTGATTTTCATGCTTCCAGGGGCTCGGGAAGTTAATTAAATACCATTTGGAGGCATTTAATGTTCGAGCAAAAACAGCTGATTTTCGACAAAAGAGATAACACCCCCCCCCCATTACGTCATGCTTCAGAAATGTGGAAAATGGTCCGTTTTCAAATGTTTTATTTTTGAACGTCAGTTCACATTTGTAGGTGGATCATCAGTGTTAGAGCTAAAATTAGCATGTTTAAAGTGATTTTCATGCTTCCAGGGGCTCGGGAAGTGAAATAAATACCATTTGGAGGCATTTAATGTTCGAGCAAAAACGGCTGATTTTCGACAAAAGAGATAACACCCCCCCATTACGTCATGCTTCAGAAATGTGGAAAATGGTCCGTTTTCAAATGTTTTATTTTTGAACGTCAGTTCACATTTGTAGGTGGATCATCAGTGTTAGAGCTAAAATTAGCATGTTTAAAGTGATTTTCATGCTTCCAGGGGCTCGGGAAGTTAATTAAATACCATTTGGAGGCATTTAATGTTCGAGCAAAAACAGCTGATTTTCGACAAAAGAGATAACACCCCCCCATTACGTCATGCTTCAGAAATGTGGAAAATGGTCCGTTTTCAAATGTTTTATTTTTGAACGTCAGTTCACATTTGTAGGTGGATCATCAGTGTTAGAGCTAAAATTAGCATGTTTAAAGTGATTTTCATGCTTCCAGGGGCTCGGGAAGTGAAATAAATACCATTTGGAGGCATTTAATGTTCGAGCAAAAACGGCTGATTTTCGACAAAAGAGATAACACCGCCCCATTACGTCATGCTTCAGAAATGTGGAAAATGGTCCGTTTTCAAATGTTTTATTTTTGAACGTCAGTTCACATTTGTAGGTGGATCATCAGTGTTAGAGCTAAAATTAGCATGTTTAAAGTGATTTTCATGCTTCCAGGGGCTCGGGAAGTTAATTAAATACCATTTGGAGGCATTTAATGTTCGAGCAAAAACAGTTGATTTTCGACAAAAGAGATAACACCCCCCCATTACGTCATGCTTCAGAAATGTGGAAAATGGTCCGTTTTCAAATGTTTTATTTTTGAACGTCAGTTCACATTTGTAGGTGGATCATCAGTGTTAGAGCTAAAATTAGCATGTTTAAAGTGATTTTCATGCTTCCAGGGGCTCGGGAAGTGAAATAAATACCATTTGGAGGCATTTAATGTTCGAGCAAAAACGGCTGATTTTCGACAAAAGAGATAACACCCCCCCATTACGTCATGCTTCAGAAATGTGGAAAATGGTCCGTTTTCAAATGTTTTATTTTTGAACGTCAGTTCACATTTGTAGGTGGATCATCAGTGTTAGAGCTAAAATTAGCATGTTTAAAGTGATTTTCATGCTTCCAGGGGCTCGGGAAGTTAATTAAATACCATTTGGAGGCATTTAATGTTCGAGCAAAAACGGCTGATTTTCGACAAAAGAGATAACACCCCCCCATTACGTCATGCTTCAGAAATGTGGAAAATGGTCCGTTTTCAAATGTTTTATTTTTGAACGTCAGTTCACATTTGTAGGTGGATCATCAGTGTTAGAGCTAAAATTAGCATGTTTAAAGTGATTTTCATGCTTCCAGGGGCTCGGGAAGTTAATTAAATACCATTTGGAGGCATTTAATGTTCGAGCAAAAACGGCTGATTTTCGACAAAAGAGATAACACCCCCCCCATTACGTCATGCTTCAGAAATGTGGAAAATGGTCCGTTTTCAAATGTTTTATTTTTGAACGTCAGTTCACATTTGTAGGTGGATCATCAGTGTTAGAGCTAAAATTAGCATGTTTAAAGTGATTTTCATGCTTCCAGGGGCCCAAAACACAAGATTCATGGAATGGTTAAAAGTGCATGAAAATGGCCAATTTACTCACTCTGAGTTCTCAAAAAGGGTTTCTTCACCCCGGGAAGTTAATTAAATACCATTTGGAGGCATTTAATGTTCGAGCAAAAACGGCTGATTTTCGACAAAAGAGATAACACCCCCCCATTACGTCTGCTTCAGAAATGTGGAAAATGGTCCGTTTTCAAATGTTTTATTTTTGAACGTCAGTTCACATTTGTAGGTGGATCATCAGTGTTAGAGCTAAAATTAGCATGTTTAAAGTGATTTTCATGCTTCCAGGGGCTCGGGAAGTTAATTAAATACCATTTGGAGGCATTTAATGTTCGAGCAAAAACGGCTGATTTTCGACAAAAGAGATAACACCCCCCCCCCATTACGTCATGCTTCAGAAATGTGGAAAATGGTCCGTTTTCAAATGTTTTATTTTTGAACGTCAGTTCACATTTGTAGGTGGATCATCAGTGTTAGAGCTAAAATTAGCATGTTTAAAGTGATTTTCATGCTTCCAGGGGCTCGGGAAGTTAATTAAATACCATTTGGAGGCATTTAATGTTCGAGCAAAAACGGCTGATTTTTGACAAAAGAGATAACACCCCCCCATTACGTCATGCTTCAGAAATGTGGAAAATGGTCCGTTTTCAAATGTTTTATTTTTGAACGTCAGTTCACATTTGTAGGTGGATCATCAGTGTTAGAGCTAAAATTAGCATGTTTAAAGTGATTTTCATGCTTCCAGGGGCTCGGGAAGTTAATTAAATACCATTTGGAGGCATTTAATGTTCGAGCAAAAACGGCTGATTTTCGACAAAAGAGATAACACCCCCCCATTACGTCATGCTTCAGAAATGTGGAAAATGGTCCGTTTTCAAATGTTTTATTTTTGAACGTCAGTTCACATTTGTAGGTGGATCATCAGTGTTAGAGCTAAAATTAGCATGTTTAAAGTGATTTTCATGCTTCCAGGGGCCCAAAACACAAGATTTATGGAATGGTTGAAAGTGCATGAAAATGGCCAATTTACTCATTCTGAGTTCTCGAAAAGGGTTTCTTCACCCCGGGAAGTTAATTAAATACCATTTGGAGGCATTTAATGTTCGAGCAAAAACGGCTGATTTTCGACAAAAGAGATAACACCCCCCCATTACGTCATGCTTCAGAAATGTGGAAAATGGTCCGTTTTCAAATGTTTTATTTTTGAACGTCAGTTCACATTTGTAGGTGGATCATCAGTGTTAGAGCTAAAATTAGCATGTTTAAAGTGATTTTCATGCTTCCAGGGGCCCAAAACACAAGATTAATGGAATGGTTAAAAGTGCATGAAAATGGCCAATTTACTCACTCTGAGTTCTCAAAAAGGGTTTCTTCACCCCGGAAAGTGAAATAAATACCATTTGGAGGCATTTAATGTTCGAGCAAAAACGGCTGATTTTCGACAAAAGAGATAACACCCCCCCATTACGTCATGCTTCAGAAATGTGGAAAATGGTCCGTTTTCAAATGTTTTATTTTTGAACGTCAGTTCACATTTGTAGGTGGATCATCAGTGTTAGAGCTAAAATTAGCATGTTTAAAGTGATTTTCATGCTTCCAGGGGCTCGGGAAGTTAATTAAATACCATTTGGAGGCATTTAATGTTCGAGCAAAAACGGCTGATTTTCGACAAAAGAGATAACACCGCCCCATTACGTCATGCTTCAGAAATGTGGAAAATGGTCCGTTTTCAAATGTTTTATTTTTGAACGTCAGTTCACATTTGTAGGTGGATCATCAGTGTTAGAGCTAAAATTAGCATGTTTAAAGTGATTTTCATGCTTCCAGGGGCTCGGGAAGTTAATTAAATACCATTTGGAGGCATTTAATGTTCGAGCAAAAACAGCTGATTTTCGACAAAAGAGATAACACCCCCCCCATTACGTCATGCTTCAGAAATGTGGAAAATGGTCCGTTTTCAAATGTTCTATTTTTGAACGTCAGTTCACATTTGTAGGTGGATCATCAGTGTTAGAGCTAAAATTAGCATGTTTAAAGTGATTTTCATGCTTCCAGGGGCTCGGGAAGTGAAATAAATACCATTTGGAGGCATTTAATGTTCGAGCAAAAACGGCTGATTTTCGACAAAAGAGATAACACCCCCCCATTACGTCATGCTTCAGAAATGTGGAAAATGGTCCGTTTTCAAATGTTTTATTTTTGAACGTCAGTTCACATTTGTAGGTGGATCATCAGTGTTAGAGCTAAAATTAGCATGTTTAAAGTGATTTTCATGCTTCCAGGGGCTCGGGAAGTTAATTAAATACCATTTGGAGGCATTTAATGTTCGAGCAAAAACAGCTGATTTTCGACAAAAGAGATAACACCCCCCCATTACGTCATGCTTCAGAAATGTGGAAAATGGTCCGTTTTCAAATGTTTTATTTTTGAACGTCAGTTCACATTTGTAGGTGGATCATCAGTGTTAGAGCTAAAATTAGCATGTTTAAAGTGATTTTCATGCTTCCAGGGGCTCAGGAAGTGAAATAAATACCATTTGGAGGCATTTAATGTTCGAGCAAAAACGGCTGATTTTCGACAAAAGAGATAACACCGCCCCATTACGTCATGCTTCAGAAATGTGGAAAATGGTCCGTTTTCAAATGTTTTATTTTTGAACGTCAGTTCACATTTGTAGGTGGATCATCAGTGTTAGAGCTAAAATTAGCATGTTTAAAGTGATTTTCATGCTTCCAGGGGCTCGGGAAGTTAATTAAATACCATTTGGAGGCATTTAATGTTCGAGCAAAAACAGCTGATTTTCGACAAAAGAGATAACACCCCCCCATTACGTCATGCTTCAGAAATGTGGAAAATGGTCCGTTTTCAAATGTTTTATTTTTGAACGTCAGTTCACATTTGTAGGTGGATCATCAGTGTTAGAGCTAAAATTAGCATGTTTAAAGTGATTTTCATGCTTCCAGGGGCTCGGGAAGTGAAATAAATACCATTTGGAGGCATTTAATGTTCGAGCAAAAACGGCTGATTTTCGACAAAAGAGATAACACCCCCCCATTACGTCATGCTTCAGAAATGTGGAAAATGGTCCGTTTTCAAATGTTTTATTTTTGAACATCAGTTCACATTTGTAGGTGGATCATCAGTGTTAGAGCTAAAATTAGCATGTTTAAAGTGATTTTCATGCTTCCAGGGGCTCGGGAAGTTAATTAAATACCATTTGGAGGCATTTAATGTTCGAGCAAAAACGGCTGATTTTCGACAAAAGAGATAACACCCCCCCATTACGTCATGCTTCAGAAATGTGGAAAATGGTCCGTTTTCAAATGTTTTATTTTTGAACGTCAGTTCACATTTGTAGGTGGATCATCAGTGTTAGAGCTAAAATTAGCATGTTTAAAGTGATTTTCATGCTTCCAGGGGCTCGGGAAGTTAATTAAATACCATTTGGAGGCATTTAATGTTCGAGCAAAAACGGCTGATTTTCGACAAAAGAGATAACACCCCCCCCATTACGTCATGCTTCAGAAATGTGGAAAATGGTCCGTTTTCAAATGTTTTATTTTTGAACGTCAGTTCACATTTGTAGGTGGATCATCAGTGTTAGAGCTAAAATTAGCATGTTTAAAGTGATTTTCATGCTTCCAGGGGCCCAAAACACAAGATTTATGGAATGGTTAAAAGTGCATGAAAATGGCCAATTTACTCACTCTGAGTTCTCAAAAAGGGTTTCTTCACCCCGGGAAGTTAATTAAATACCATTTGGAGGCATTTAATGTTCGAGCAAAAACGGCTGATTTTCGACAAAAGAGATAACACCCCCCCATTACGTCTGCTTCAGAAATGTGGAAAATGGTCCGTTTTCAAATGTTTTATTTTTGAACGTCAGTTCACATTTGTAGGTGGATCATCAGTGTTAGAGCTAAAATTAGCATGTTTAAAGTGATTTTCATGCTTCCAGGGGCTCGGGAAGTTAATTAAATACCATTTGGAGGCATTTAATGTTCGAGCAAAAACGGCTGATTTTCGACAAAAGAGATAACACCCCCCCCCCCCATTACGTCATGCTTCAGAAATGTGGAAAATGGTCCGTTTTCAAATGTTTTATTTTTGAACGTCAGTTCACATTTGTAGGTGGATCATCAGTGTTAGAGCTAAAATTAGCATGTTTAAAGTGATTTTCATGCTTCCAGGGGCTCGGGAAGTTAATTAAATACCATTTGGAGGCATTTAATGTTCGAGCGAAAACGGCTGATTTTCGACAAAAGAGATAACACCCCCCCATTACGTCATGCTTCAGAAATGTGGAAAATGGTCAGTTTTCAAATGTTTTATTTTTGAACGTCAGTTCACATTTGTAGGTGGATCATCAGTGTTAGAGCTAAAATTAGCATGTTTAAAGTGATTTTCATGCTTCCAGGGGCTCGGGAAGTTAATTAAATACCATTTGGAGGCATTTAATGTTCGAGCAAAAACGGCTGATTTTTGACAAAAGAGATAACACCCCCCCATTACGTCATGCTTCAGAAATGTGGAAAATGATCCGTTTTCAAATGTTTTATTTTTGAACGTCAGTTCACATTTGTAGGTGGATCATCAGTGTTACAGCTAAAATTAGCATGTTTAAAGTGATTTTCATGCTTCCAGGGGCTCGGGAAGTTAATTAAATACCATTTGGAGGCATTTAATGTTCGAGCAAAAACGGCTGATTTTCGACAAAAGAGATAACACCCCCCCATTACGTCATGCTTCAGAAATGTGGAAAATGGTCCGTTTTCAAATGTTTTATTTTTGAACGTCAGTTCACATTTGTAGGTGGATCATCAGTGTTAGAGCTAAAATTAGCATGTTTAAAGTGATTTTCATGCTTCCAGGGGCCCAAAACACAAGATTTATGGAATGGTTAAAAGTGCATGAAAATGGCCAATTTACTCACTCTGAGTTCTCGAAAAGGGTTTCTTCACCCCGGGAAGTTAATTAAATACCATTTGGAGGCATTTAATGTTCGAGCAAAAACGGCTGATTTTCGACAAAAGAGATAACACCCCCCCATTACGTCATGCTTCAGAAATGTGGAAAATGGTC
The DNA here is from genome assembly GCF_964263255.1 of Lissotriton vulgaris. NCBI lineage: Eukaryota > Metazoa > Chordata > Amphibia > Caudata > Salamandridae > Lissotriton > Lissotriton vulgaris. The sequence continues at coordinate 177,656 of NW_028240926.1, read as the reverse complement.
CGTTTTCAAATGTTTTATTTTTGAACGTCAGTTCACATTTGTAGGTGGATCATCAGTGTTAGAGCTAAAATTAGCATGTTTAAAGTGATTTTCATGCTTCCAGGGGCTCGGGAAGTTAATTAAATACCATTTGGAGGCATTTAATGTTCGAGCAAAAACGGCTGATTTTCGACAAAAGAGATAACACCCCCCCCATTACGTCATGCTTCAGAAATGTGGAAAATGGTCCGTTTTCAAATGTTTTATTTTTGAACGTCAGTTCACATTTGTAGGTGGATCATCAGTGTTAGAGCTAAAATTAGCATGTTTAAAGTGATTTTCATGCTTCCAGGGGCTCGGGAAGTTAATTAAATACCATTTGGAGGCATTTAATGTTCGAGCAAAAACGGCTGATTTTTGACAAAAGAGATAACACCCCCCCATTACGTCATGCTTCAGAAATGTGGAAAATGATCCGTTTTCAAATGTTTTATTTTTGAACGTCAGTTCACATTTGTAGGTGGATCATCAGTGTTAGAGCTAAAATTAGCATGTTTAAAGTGATTTTCATGCTTCCAGGGGCTCGGGAAGTTAATTAAATACCATTTGGAGGCATTTAATGTTCGAGCAAAAACGGCTGATTTTCGACAAAAGAGATAACACCCCCCCATTACGTCATGCTTCAGAAATGTGGAAAATGGTCCGTTTTCAAATGTTTTATTTTTGAACGTCAGTTCACATTTGTAGGTGGATCATCAGTGTTAGAGCTAAAATTAGCATGTTTAAAGTGATTTTCATGCTTCCAGGGGCCCAAAACACAAGATTTATGGAATGGTTAAAAGTGCATGAAAATGGCCAATTTACTCACTCTGAGTTCTCGAAAAGGGTTTCTTCACCCCGGGAAGTTAATTAAATACCATTTGGAGGCATTTAATGTTCGAGCAAAAACGGCTGATTTTCGACAAAAGAGATAACACCCCCCCATTACGTCATGCTTCAGAAATGTGGAAAATGGTCCGTTTTCAAATGTTTTATTTTTGAACGTCAGTTCACATTTGTAGGTGGATCATCAGTGTTAGAGCTAAAATTAGCATGTTTAAAGTGATTTTCATGCTTCCAGGGGCTCGGGAAGTTAATTAAATACCATTTGGAGGCATTTAATGTTCGAGCAAAAACGGCTGATTTTCGACAAAAGAGATAACACCCCCCCATTACGTCATGCTTCAGAAATGTGGAAAATGGTCCGTTTTCAAATGTTTTATTTTTGAACGTCAGTTCACATTTGTAGGTGGATCATCAGTGTTAGAGCTAAAATTAGCATGTTTAAAGTGATTTTCATGCTTCCAGGGGCTCGGGAAGTTAATTAAATACCATTTGGAGGCATTTAATGTTCGAGCAAAAACGGCTGATTTTCGACAAAAGAGATAACACCCCCCCCATTACGTCATGCTTCAGAAATGTGGAAAATGGTCCGTTTTCAAATGTTTTATTTTTGAACGTCAGTTCACATTTGTAGGTGGATCATCAGTGTTAGAGCTAAAATTAGCATGTTTAAAGTGATTTTCATGCTTCCAGGGGCCCAAAACACAAGATTCATGGAATGGTTAAAAGTGCATGAAAATGGCCAATTTACTCACTCTGAGTTCTCAAAAAGGGTTTCTTCACCCCGGGAAGTTAATTAAATACCATTTGGAGGCATTTAATGTTCGAGCAAAAACGGCTGATTTTCGACAAAAGAGATAACACCCCCCCATTACGTCTGCTTCAGAAATGTGGAAAATGGTCCGTTTTCAAATGTTTTATTTTTGAACGTCAGTTCACATTTGTAGGTGGATCATCAGTGTTAGAGCTAAAATTAGCATGTTTAAAGTGATTTTCATGCTTCCAGGGGCTCGGGAAGTTAATTAAATACCATTTGGAGGCATTTAATGTTCGAGCAAAAACGGCTGATTTTCGACAAAAGAGATAACACCCCCCCCCCATTACGTCATGCTTCAGAAATGTGGAAAATGGTCCGTTTTCAAATGTTTTATTTTTGAACGTCAGTTCACATTTGTAGGTGGATCATCAGTGTTAGAGCTAAAATTAGCATGTTTAAAGTGATTTTCATGCTTCCAGGGGCTCGGGAAGTTAATTAAATACCATTTGGAGGCATTTAATGTTCGAGCAAAAACGGCTGATTTTTGACAAAAGAGATAACACCCCCCCATTACGTCATGCTTCAGAAATGTGGAAAATGGTCCGTTTTCAAATGTTTTATTTTTGAACGTCAGTTCACATTTGTAGGTGGATCATCAGTGTTAGAGCTAAAATTAGCATGTTTAAAGTGATTTTCATGCTTCCAGGGGCTCGGGAAGTTAATTAAATACCATTTGGAGGCATTTAATGTTCGAGCAAAAACGGCTGATTTTCGACAAAAGAGATAACACCCCCCCATTACGTCATGCTTCAGAAATGTGGAAAATGGTCCGTTTTCAAATGTTTTATTTTTGAACGTCAGTTCACATTTGTAGGTGGATCATCAGTGTTAGAGCTAAAATTAGCATGTTTAAAGTGATTTTCATGCTTCCAGGGGCCCAAAACACAAGATTTATGGAATGGTTGAAAGTGCATGAAAATGGCCAATTTACTCATTCTGAGTTCTCGAAAAGGGTTTCTTCACCCCGGGAAGTTAATTAAATACCATTTGGAGGCATTTAATGTTCGAGCAAAAACGGCTGATTTTCGACAAAAGAGATAACACCCCCCCATTACGTCATGCTTCAGAAATGTGGAAAATGGTCCGTTTTCAAATGTTTTATTTTTGAACGTCAGTTCACATTTGTAGGTGGATCATCAGTGTTAGAGCTAAAATTAGCATGTTTAAAGTGATTTTCATGCTTCCAGGGGCCCAAAACACAAGATTAATGGAATGGTTAAAAGTGCATGAAAATGGCCAATTTACTCACTCTGAGTTCTCAAAAAGGGTTTCTTCACCCCGGAAAGTGAAATAAATACCATTTGGAGGCATTTAATGTTCGAGCAAAAACGGCTGATTTTCGACAAAAGAGATAACACCCCCCCATTACGTCATGCTTCAGAAATGTGGAAAATGGTCCGTTTTCAAATGTTTTATTTTTGAACGTCAGTTCACATTTGTAGGTGGATCATCAGTGTTAGAGCTAAAATTAGCATGTTTAAAGTGATTTTCATGCTTCCAGGGGCTCGGGAAGTTAATTAAATACCATTTGGAGGCATTTAATGTTCGAGCAAAAACGGCTGATTTTCGACAAAAGAGATAACACCGCCCCATTACGTCATGCTTCAGAAATGTGGAAAATGGTCCGTTTTCAAATGTTTTATTTTTGAACGTCAGTTCACATTTGTAGGTGGATCATCAGTGTTAGAGCTAAAATTAGCATGTTTAAAGTGATTTTCATGCTTCCAGGGGCTCGGGAAGTTAATTAAATACCATTTGGAGGCATTTAATGTTCGAGCAAAAACAGCTGATTTTCGACAAAAGAGATAACACCCCCCCCATTACGTCATGCTTCAGAAATGTGGAAAATGGTCCGTTTTCAAATGTTCTATTTTTGAACGTCAGTTCACATTTGTAGGTGGATCATCAGTGTTAGAGCTAAAATTAGCATGTTTAAAGTGATTTTCATGCTTCCAGGGGCTCGGGAAGTGAAATAAATACCATTTGGAGGCATTTAATGTTCGAGCAAAAACGGCTGATTTTCGACAAAAGAGATAACACCCCCCCATTACGTCATGCTTCAGAAATGTGGAAAATGGTCCGTTTTCAAATGTTTTATTTTTGAACGTCAGTTCACATTTGTAGGTGGATCATCAGTGTTAGAGCTAAAATTAGCATGTTTAAAGTGATTTTCATGCTTCCAGGGGCTCGGGAAGTTAATTAAATACCATTTGGAGGCATTTAATGTTCGAGCAAAAACAGCTGATTTTCGACAAAAGAGATAACACCCCCCCATTACGTCATGCTTCAGAAATGTGGAAAATGGTCCGTTTTCAAATGTTTTATTTTTGAACGTCAGTTCACATTTGTAGGTGGATCATCAGTGTTAGAGCTAAAATTAGCATGTTTAAAGTGATTTTCATGCTTCCAGGGGCTCAGGAAGTGAAATAAATACCATTTGGAGGCATTTAATGTTCGAGCAAAAACGGCTGATTTTCGACAAAAGAGATAACACCGCCCCATTACGTCATGCTTCAGAAATGTGGAAAATGGTCCGTTTTCAAATGTTTTATTTTTGAACGTCAGTTCACATTTGTAGGTGGATCATCAGTGTTAGAGCTAAAATTAGCATGTTTAAAGTGATTTTCATGCTTCCAGGGGCTCGGGAAGTTAATTAAATACCATTTGGAGGCATTTAATGTTCGAGCAAAAACAGCTGATTTTCGACAAAAGAGATAACACCCCCCCATTACGTCATGCTTCAGAAATGTGGAAAATGGTCCGTTTTCAAATGTTTTATTTTTGAACGTCAGTTCACATTTGTAGGTGGATCATCAGTGTTAGAGCTAAAATTAGCATGTTTAAAGTGATTTTCATGCTTCCAGGGGCTCGGGAAGTGAAATAAATACCATTTGGAGGCATTTAATGTTCGAGCAAAAACGGCTGATTTTCGACAAAAGAGATAACACCCCCCCATTACGTCATGCTTCAGAAATGTGGAAAATGGTCCGTTTTCAAATGTTTTATTTTTGAACATCAGTTCACATTTGTAGGTGGATCATCAGTGTTAGAGCTAAAATTAGCATGTTTAAAGTGATTTTCATGCTTCCAGGGGCTCGGGAAGTTAATTAAATACCATTTGGAGGCATTTAATGTTCGAGCAAAAACGGCTGATTTTCGACAAAAGAGATAACACCCCCCCATTACGTCATGCTTCAGAAATGTGGAAAATGGTCCGTTTTCAAATGTTTTATTTTTGAACGTCAGTTCACATTTGTAGGTGGATCATCAGTGTTAGAGCTAAAATTAGCATGTTTAAAGTGATTTTCATGCTTCCAGGGGCTCGGGAAGTTAATTAAATACCATTTGGAGGCATTTAATGTTCGAGCAAAAACGGCTGATTTTCGACAAAAGAGATAACACCCCCCCCATTACGTCATGCTTCAGAAATGTGGAAAATGGTCCGTTTTCAAATGTTTTATTTTTGAACGTCAGTTCACATTTGTAGGTGGATCATCAGTGTTAGAGCTAAAATTAGCATGTTTAAAGTGATTTTCATGCTTCCAGGGGCCCAAAACACAAGATTTATGGAATGGTTAAAAGTGCATGAAAATGGCCAATTTACTCACTCTGAGTTCTCAAAAAGGGTTTCTTCACCCCGGGAAGTTAATTAAATACCATTTGGAGGCATTTAATGTTCGAGCAAAAACGGCTGATTTTCGACAAAAGAGATAACACCCCCCCATTACGTCTGCTTCAGAAATGTGGAAAATGGTCCGTTTTCAAATGTTTTATTTTTGAACGTCAGTTCACATTTGTAGGTGGATCATCAGTGTTAGAGCTAAAATTAGCATGTTTAAAGTGATTTTCATGCTTCCAGGGGCTCGGGAAGTTAATTAAATACCATTTGGAGGCATTTAATGTTCGAGCAAAAACGGCTGATTTTCGACAAAAGAGATAACACCCCCCCCCCCCATTACGTCATGCTTCAGAAATGTGGAAAATGGTCCGTTTTCAAATGTTTTATTTTTGAACGTCAGTTCACATTTGTAGGTGGATCATCAGTGTTAGAGCTAAAATTAGCATGTTTAAAGTGATTTTCATGCTTCCAGGGGCTCGGGAAGTTAATTAAATACCATTTGGAGGCATTTAATGTTCGAGCGAAAACGGCTGATTTTCGACAAAAGAGATAACACCCCCCCATTACGTCATGCTTCAGAAATGTGGAAAATGGTCCGTTTTCAAATGTTTTATTTTTGAACGTCAGTTCACATTTGTAGGTGGATCATCAGTGTTAGAGCTAAAATTAGCATGTTTAAAGTGATTTTCATGCTTCCAGGGGCTCGGGAAGTTAATTAAATACCATTTGGAGGCATTTAATGTTCGAGCAAAAACGGCTGATTTTTGACAAAAGAGATAACACCCCCCCATTACGTCATGCTTCAGAAATGTGGAAAATGATCCGTTTTCAAATGTTTTATTTTTGAACGTCAGTTCACATTTGTAGGTGGATCATCAGTGTTACAGCTAAAATTAGCATGTTTAAAGTGATTTTCATGCTTCCAGGGGCTCGGGAAGTTAATTAAATACCATTTGGAGGCATTTAATGTTCGAGCAAAAACGGCTGATTTTCGACAAAAGAGATAACACCCCCCCATTACGTCATGCTTCAGAAATGTGGAAAATGGTCCGTTTTCAAATGTTTTATTTTTGAACGTCAGTTCACATTTGTAGGTGGATCATCAGTGTTAGAGCTAAAATTAGCATGTTTAAAGTGATTTTCATGCTTCCAGGGGCCCAAAACACAAGATTTATGGAATGGTTAAAAGTGCATGAAAATGGCCAATTTACTCACTCTGAGTTCTCGAAAAGGGTTTCTTCACCCCGGGAAGTTAATTAAATACCATTTGGAGGCATTTAATGTTCGAGCAAAAACGGCTGATTTTCGACAAAAGAGATAACACCCCCCCATTACGTCATGCTTCAGAAATGTGGAAAATGGTCCGTTTTCAAATGTTTTATTTTTGAACGTCAGTTCACATTTGTAGGTGGATCATCAGTGTTAGAGCTAAAATTAGCATGTTTAAAGTGATTTTCATGCTTCCAGGGGCTCGGGAAGTTAATTAAATACCATTTGGAGGCATTTAATGTTCGAGCAAAAACGGCTGATTTTCGACAAAAGAGATAACACCCCCCCCATTACGTCATGCTTCAGAAATGTGGAAAATGGTCCGTTTTCAAATGTTTTATTTTTGAACGTCAGTTCACATTTGTAGGTGGATCATCAGTGTTAGAGCTAAAATTAGCATGTTTAAAGTGATTTTCATGCTTCCAGGGGCTCGGGAAGTTAATTAAATACCATTTGGAGGCATTTAATGTTCGAGCAAAAACGGCTGATTTTTGACAAAAGAGATAACACCCCCCCATTACGTCATGCTTCAGAAATGTGGAAAATGATCCGTTTTCAAATGTTTTATTTTTGAACGTCAGTTCACATTTGTAGGTGGATCATCAGTGTTAGAGCTAAAATTAGCATGTTTAAAGTGATTTTCATGCTTCCAGGGGCTCGGGAAGTTAATTAAATACCATTTGGAGGCATTTAATGTTCGAGCAAAAACGGCTGATTTTCGACAAAAGAGATAACACCCCCCCATTACGTCATGCTTCAGAAATGTGGAAAATGGTCCGTTTTCAAATGTTTTATTTTTGAACGTCAGTTCACATTTGTAGGTGGATCATCAGTGTTAGAGCTAAAATTAGCATGTTTAAAGTGATTTTCATGCTTCCAGGGGCCCAAAACACAAGATTTATGGAATGGTTAAAAGTGCATGAAAATGGCCAATTTACTCACTCTGAGTTCTCGAAAAGGGTTTCTTCACCCCGGGAAGTTAATTAAATACCATTTGGAGGCATTTAATGTTCGAGCAAAAACGGCTGATTTTCGACAAAAGAGATAACACCCCCCCATTACGTCATGCTTCAGAAATGTGGAAAATGGTCCGTTTTCAAATGTTTTATTTTTGAACGTCAGTTCACATTTGTAGGTGGATCATCAGTGTTAGAGCTAAAATTAGCATGTTTAAAGTGATTTTCATGCTTCCAGGGGCTCGGGAAGTTAATTAAATACCATTTGGAGGCATTTAATGTTCGAGCAAAAACGGCTGATTTTCGACAAAAGAGATAACACCCCCCCCATTACGTCATGCTTCAGAAATGTGGAAAATGGTCCGTTTTCAAATGTTTTATTTTTGAACGTCAGTTCACATTTGTAGGTGGATCATCAGTGTTAGAGCTAAAATTAGCATGTTTAAAGTGATTTTCATGCTTCCAGGGGCTCGGGAAGTTAATTAAATACCATTTGGAGGCATTTAATGTTCGAGCAAAAACGGCTGATTTTCGACAAAAGAGATAACACCCCCCCATTACGTCATGCTTCAGAAATGTGGAAAATGGTCAGTTTTCAAATGTTTTATTTTTGAACGTCAGTTCACATTTGTAGGTGGATCATCAGTGTTAGAGCTAAAATTAGCATGTTTAAAGTGATTTTCATGCTTCCAGGGGCTCGGGAAGTTAATTAAATACCATTTGGAGGCATTTAATGTTCGAGCAAAAACAGCTGATTTTCGACAAAAGAGATAACACCCCCCCCATTACGTCATGCTTCAGAAATGTGGAAAATGGTCCGTTTTCAAATGTTTTATTTTTGAACGTCAGTTCACATTTGTAGGTGGATCATCAGTGTTAGAGCTAAAATTAGCATGTTTAAAGTGATTTTCATGCTTCCAGGGGCTCGGGAAGTGAATTAAATACCATTTGGAGGCATTTAATGTTCGAGCAAAAACGGCAGATTTTCGACAAAAGAGATAACACCCCCCCATTACGTCATGCTTCAGAAATGTGGAAAATGGTCCGTTTTCAAATGTTTTATTTTTGAACGTCAGTTTACATTTGTAGGTGGATCATCAGTGTTAGAGCTAAAATTAGCATGTTTAAAGTGATTTTCATGCTTCTAGGGGCTCGGGAAGTTAATTAAATACCATTTGGAGGCATTTAATGTTCGAGCAAAAACGGCTGATTTTCGACAAAAGAGATAACACCCCCCCATTACGTCATGCTTCAGAAATGTGGAAAATGGTCCGTTTTCAAATGTTTTATTTTTGAACGTCAGTTCACATTTGTAGGTGGATCATCAGTGTTAGAGCTAAAATTAGCATGTTTAAAGTGATTTTCATGCTTCCAGGGGCTCGGGAAGTGAAATAAATACCATTTGGAGGCATTTAATGTTCGAGCAAAAACGGCTGATTTTCGACAAAAGAGATAACACCGCCCCATTACGTCATGCTTCAGAAATGTGGAAAATGGTCCGTTTTCAAATGTTTTATTTTTGAACGTCAGTTCACATTTGTAGGTGGATCATCAGTGTTAGAGCTAAAATTAGCATGTTTAAAGTGATTTTCATGCTTCCAGGGGCTCGGGAAGTTAATTAAATACCATTTGGAGGCATTTAATGTTCGAGCAAAAACAGCTGATTTTCGACAAAAGAGATAACACCCCCCCATTACGTCATGCTTCAGAAATGTGGAAAATGGTCCGTTTTCAAATGTTTTATTTTTGAACGTCAGTTCACATTTGTAGGTGGATCATCAGTGTTAGAGCTAAAATTAGCATGTTTAAAGTGATTTTCATGCTTCCAGGGGCTCGGGAAGTTAATTAAATACCATTTGGAGGCATTTAATGTTCGAGCAAAAACGGCTGATTTTCGACAAAAGAGATAACACCCCCCCATTACGTCATGCTTCAGAAATGTGGAAAATGGTCCGTTTTCAAATGTTTTATTTTTGAACGTCAGTTCACATTTGTAGGTGGATCATCAGTGTTAGAGCTAAAATTAGCATGTTTAAAGTGATTTTCATGCTTCCAGGGGCTCGGGAAGTTAATTAAATACCATTTGGAGGCATTTAATGTTCGAGCAAAAACGGCTGATTTTCGACAAAAGAGATAACACCCCCCCATTACGTCATGCTTCAGAAATGTGGAAAATGGTCCGTTTTCAAATGTTTTATTTTTGAACGTCAGTTCACATTTGTAGGTGGATCATCAGTGTTAGAGCTAAAATTAGCATGTTTAAAGTGATTTTCATGCTTCCAGGGGCCCAAAACACAAGATTTATGGAATGGTTAAAAGTGCATGAAAATGGCCAATTTACTCACTCTGAGTTCTCGAAAAGGGTTTCTTCACCCCGGGAAGTTAATTAAATACCATTTGGAGGCATTTAATGTTCGAGCAAAAACGGCTGATTTTCGACAAAAGAGATAACACCCCCCCATTACGTCATGCTTCAGAAATGTGGAAAATGGTCCGTTTTCAAATGTTTTATTTTTGAACGTCAGTTCACATTTGTAGGTGGATCATCAGTGTTAGAGCTAACATTAGCATGTTTAAAGTGATTTTCATGCTTCCAGGGGCCCAAAACACAAGATTAATGGAATGGTTAAAAGTGCATGAAAATGGCCAATTTACTCACTCTGAGTTCTCAAAAAGGGTTTCTTCACCCCGGGAAGTGAAATAAATACCATTTGGAGGCATTTAATGTTCGAGCAAAAACGGCTGATTTTCGACAAAAGAGATAACACCCCCCCATTACGTCATGCTTCAGAAATGTGGAAAATGGTCCGTTTTCAAATGTTTTATTTTTGAACGCCAGTTCACATTTGTAGATGGATCATCAGTGTTAGAGCTAAAATTAGCATGTTTAAAGTGATTTTCATGCTTCCAGGGGCCCAAAACACAAGATTTATGGAATGGTTAAAAGTGCATGAAAATGGCCAATTTACTCACTCTGAGTTCTCAAAAAGGGTTTCTTCACCCCGGGAAGTTAATTAAATACCATTTGGAGGCATTTAATGTTCGAGCAAAAACGGCTGATTTTCGACAAAAGAGATAACACCCCCCCATTACGTCATGCTTCAGAAATGTGGAAAATGGTCCGTTTTCAAATGTTTTATTTTTGAACGTCAGTTCACATTTGTAGGTGGATCATCAGTGTTAGAGCTAAAATTAGCCTGTTTAAAGTGATTTTCATGCTTCCAGGGGCTCGGGAAGTTAATTAAATACCATTTGGAGGCATTTAATGTTCGAGCAAAAACGGCTGATTTTCGACAAAAGAGATAACACCCCCCCATTACGTCATGCTTCAGAAATGTGGAAAATGGTCAGTTTTCAAATGTTTTATTTTTGAACGTCAGTTCACATTTGTAGGTGGATCATCAGTGTTAGAGCTAAAATTAGCATGTTTAAAGTGATTTTCATGCTTCCAGGGGCTTGGGAAGTTAATTAAATACCATTTGGAGGCATTTAATGTTCGAGCAAAAACGGCTGATTTTCGACGAAAGAGATAACACCCCCCCATTACGTCATGCTTCAGAAATGTGGAAAATGGTCCGTTTTCAAATGTTTTATTTTTGAACGTCAGTTCACATTTGTAGGTGGATCATCAGTGTTAGAGCTAAAATTAGCATGTTTAAAGTGATTTTCATGCTTCCAGGGGCCCAAAACACAAGATTAATGGAATGGTTAAAAGTGCATGAAAATGGCCAATTTACTCACTCTGAGTTCTCAAAAAGGGTTTCTTCACCCCGGGAAGTGAAATAAATACCATTTGGAGGCATTTAATGTTCGAGCAAAAACGGCTGATTTTCGACAAAAGAGATAACACCCCCCCCATTACGTCATGCTTCAGAAATGTGGAAAATGGTCCGTTTTCAAATGTTTTATTTTTGAACGTCAGTTCACATTTGTAGGTGGATCATCAGTGTTAGAGCTAAAATTAGCATGTTTAAAGTGATTTTCATGCTTCCAGGGGCTCGGGAAGTTAATTAAATACCATTTGGAGGCATTTAATTTTCGAGCAAAAACGGCTGATTTTCGACAAAAGAGATAACACCCCCCCATTACGTCATGCTTCAGAAATGTGGAAAATGGTCCGTTTTCAAATGTTTTATTTTTGAACGTCAGTTCACATTTGTAGGTGGATCATCAGTGTTAGAGCTAAAATTAGCATGTTTAAAGTGATTTTCATGCTTCCAGGGGCTCGGGAAGTTAATTAAATACCATTTGGAGGCATTTAATGTTCGAGCAAAAACAGCTGATTTTCGACAAAAGAGATAACACCCCCCCATTACGTCATGCTTCAGAAATGTGGAAAATGGTCCGTTTTCAAATGTTTTATTTTTGAACGTCAGTTCACATTTGTAGGTGGATCATCAGTGTTAGAGCTAAAATTAGCATGTTTAAAGTGATTTTCATGCTTCCAGGGGCTCGGGAAGTTAATTAAATACCATTTGGAGGCATTTAATGTTCGAGCAAAAACGGCTGATTTTCGACAAAAGAGATAACACCCCCCCCATTACGTCATGCTTCAGAAATGTGGAAAATGGTCCGTTTTCAAATGTTTTATTTTTGAACGTCAGTTCACATTTGTAGGTGGATCATCAGTGTTAGAGCTAAAATTAGCATGTTTAAAGTGATTTTCATGCTTCCAGGGGCTCGGGAAGTGAAATAAATACCATTTGGAGGCATTTAATGTTCGAGCAAAAACGGCTGATTTTCGACAAAAGAGATAACACCCCCCCATTACGTCATGCTTCAGAAATGTGGAAAATGGTCCGTTTTCAAATGTTTTATTTTTGAACGTCAGTTCACATTTGTAGGTGGATCATCAGTGTTAGAGCTAAAATTAGCATGTTTAAAGTGATTTTCATGCTTCCAGGGGCTCGGGAAGTGAAATAAATACCATTTGGAGGCATTTAATGTTCGAGCAAAAACGGCTGATTTTCGACAAAAGAGATAACACCCCCCCATTACGTCATGCTTCAGAAATGTGGAAAATGGTCCGTTTTCAAATGTTTTATTTTTGAACGTCAGTTCACATTTGTAGGTGGATCATCAGTGTTAGAGCTAAAATTAGCATGTTTAAAGTGATTTTCATGCTTCCAGGGGCCCAAAACACAAGATTTATGGAATGGTTAAAAGTGCATGAAAATGGCCAATTTACTCACTCTGAGTTCTCAAAAAGGGTTTCTTCACCCCGGGAAGTTAATTAAATACCATTTGGAGGCATTTAATGTTCGAGCAAAAACGGCTGATTTTCGACAAAAGAGATAACACCCCCCCATTACGTCATGCTTCAGAAATGTGGAAAATGGTCCGTTTTCAAATGTTTTATTTTTGAACGTCAGTTCACATTTGTAGGTGGATCATCAGTGTTAGAGCTAAAATTAGCATGTTTAAAGTGATTTTCATGCTTCCAGGGGCCCAAAACACAAGATTTATGGAATGGTTAAAAGTGCATGAAAATGGCCAATTTATTCACTCTGAGTTCTCAAAAAGGGTTTCTTCACCCCGGGAAGTTAATTAAATACCATTTGGAGGCATTTAATGTTCGAGCAAAAACGGCTGATTTTCGACAAAAGAGATAACACCCCCCCATTACGTCATGCTTCAGAAATGTGGAAAATGGTCAGTTTTCAAATGTTTTATTTTTGAACGTCAGTTCACATTTGTAGGTGGATCATCAGTGTTAGAGCTAAAATTAGCATGTTTAAAGTGATTTTCATGCTTCCAGGGGCTCGGGAAGTTAATTAAATACCATTTGGAGGCATTTAATGTTCGAGCAAAAACGGCTGATTTTCGACAAAAGAGATAACACCCCCCCATTACGTCATGCTTCAGAAATGTGGAAAATGGTCCGTTTTCAAATGTTTTATTTTTGAACGTCAGTTCACATTTGTAGGTGGATCATCAGTGTTAGAGCTAAAATTAGCATGTTTAAAGTGATTTTCATGCTTCCAGGGGCCCAAAACACAAGATTAATGGAATGGTTAAAAGTGCATGAAAATGGCCAATTTACTCACTCTGAGTTCTCAAAAAGGGTTTCTTCACCCCGGGAGGTGAAATAAATACCATTTGGAGGCATTTAATGTTCGAGCAAAAACGGCTGATTTTCGACAAAAGAGATAACACCCCCCCATTACGTCATGCTTCAGAAATGTGGAAAATGGTCCGTTTTCAAATGTTTTATTTTTGAACGTCAGTTCACATTTGTAGGTGGATCATCAGTGTTAGAGCTAAAATTAGCATGTTTAAAGTGATTTTCATGCTTCCAGGGGCTCGGGAAGTTAATTAAATACCATTTGGAGGCATTTAATGTTCGAGCAAAAACGGCTGATTTTCGACAAAAGAGATAACACCCCCCCATTACGTCATGCTTCAGAAATGTGGAAAATGGTCCGTTTTCAAATGTTTTATTTTTGAACGTCAGTTCACATTTGTAGGTGGATCATCAGTGTTAGAGCTAAAATTAGCATGTTTAAAGTGATTTTCATGCTTCCAGGGGCCCAAAACACAAGATTTATGGAATGGTTAAAAGTGCATGAAAATGGCCAATTTACTCACTCTGAGTTCTCAAAAAGGGTTTCTTCACCCCGGGAAGTTAATTAAATACCATTTGGAGGCATTTAATGTTCGAGCAAAAACGGCTGATTTTCGACAAAAGAGATAACACCCCCCCATTACGTCATGCTTCAGAAATGTGGAAAATGGTCCGTTTTCAAATGTTTTATTTTTGAACGTCAGTTCACATTTGTAGGTGGATCATCAGTGTTAGAGCTAAAATTAGCATGTTTAAAGTGATTTTCATGCTTCCAGGGGCCCAAAACACAAGATTTATGGAATGGTTAAAAGTGCATGAAAATGGCCAATTTATTCACTCTGAGTTCTCAAAAAGGGTTTCTTCACCCCGGGAAGTTAATTAAATACCATTTGGAGGCATTTAATGTTCGAGCAAAAACGGCTGATTTTCGACAAAAAAGATAACACCCCCCCATTACGTCATGCTTCAGAAATGTGGAAAATGGTCAGTTTTCAAATGTTTTATTTTTGAACGTCAGTTCACATTTGTAGGTGGATCATCAGTGTTAGAGCTAAAATTAGCATGTTTAAAGTGATTTTCATGCTTCCAGGGGCTCGGGAAGTTAATTAAATACCATTTGGAGGCATTTAATGTTCGAGCAAAAACGGCTGATTTTCGACAAAAGAGATAACACCCCCCCATTACGTCATGCTTCAGAAATGTGGAAAATGGTCCGTTTTCAAATGTTTTATTTTTGAACGTCAGTTCACATTTGTAGGTGGATCATCAGTGTTAGAGCTAAAATTAGCATGTTTAAAGTGATTTTCATGCTTCCAGGGGCCCAAAACACAAGATTTATGGAATGGTTAAAAGTGCATGAAAATGGCCAATTTACTCACTCTGAGTTCTCGAAAAGGGTTTCTTCACCCCGGGAAGTTAATTAAATACCATTTGGAGGCATTTAATGTTCGAGCAAAAACGGCTGATTTTCGACAAAAGAGATAACACCCCCCCATTACGTCATGCTTCAGAAATGTGGAAAATGGTCCGTTTTCAAATGTTTTATTTTTGAACGTCAGTTCACATTTGTAGGTGGATCATCAGTGTTAGAGCTAACATTAGCATGTTTAAAGTGATTTTCATGCTTCCAGGGGCCCAAAACACAAGATTAATGGAATGGTTAAAAGTGCATGAAAATGGCCAATTTACTCACTCTGAGTTCTCAAAAAGGGTTTCTTCACCCCGGGAAGTGAAATAAATACCATTTGGAGGCATTTAATGTTCGAGCAAAAATGGCTGATTTTCGACAAAAGAGATAACACCCCCCCATTACGTCATGCTTCAGAAATGTGGAAAATGGTCCGTTTTCAAATGTTTTATTTTTGAACGTCAGTTCACATTTGTAGATGGATCATCAGTGTTAGAGCTAAAATTAGCATGTTTAAAGTGATTTTCATGCTTCCAGGGGCCCAAAACACAAGATTTATGGAATGGTTAAAAGTGCATGAAAATGGCCAATTTACTCACTCTGAGTTCTCAAAAAGGGTTTCTTCACCCCGGGAAGTTAATTAAATACCATTTGGAGGCATTTAATGTTCGAGCAAAAACGGCTGATTTTCGACAAAAGAGATAACACCCCCCCATTACGTCATGCTTCAGAAATGTGGAAAATGGTCCGTTTTCAAATGTTTTATTTTTGAACGTCAGTTCACATTTGTAGGTGGATCATCAGTGTTAGAGCTAAAATTAGCCTGTTTAAAGTGATTTTCATGCTTCCAGGGGCTCGGGAAGTTAATTAAATACCATTTGGAGGCATTTAATGTTCGAGCAAAAACGGCTGATTTTCGACAAAGGAGATAACACCCCCCCATTACGTCATGCTTCAGAAATGTGGAAAATGGTCAGTTTTCAAATGTTTTATTTTTGAACGTCAGTTCACATTTGTAGGTGGATCATCAGTGTTAGAGCTAAAATTAGCATGTTTAAAGTGATTTTCATGCTTCCAGGGGCTTGGGAAGTTAATTAAATACCATTTGGAGGCATTTAATGTTCGAGCAAAAACGGCTGATTTTCGACGAAAGAGATAACACCCCCCCATTACGTCATGCTTCAGAAATGTGGAAAATGGTCCGTTTTCAAATGTTTTATTTTTGAACGTCAGTTCACATTTGTAGGTGGATCATCAGTGTTAGAGCTAAAATTAGCATGTTTAAAGTGATTTTCATGCTTCCAGGGGCCCAAAACACAAGATTAATGGAATGGTTAAAAGTGCATGAAAATGGCCAATTTACTCACTCTGAGTTCTCAAAAAGGGTTTCTTCACCCCGGGAAGTGAAATAAATACCATTTGGAGGCATTTAATGTTCGAGCAAAAACGGCTGATTTTCGACAAAAGAGATAACACCCCCCCCATTACGTCATGCTTCAGAAATGTGGAAAATGGTCCGTTTTCAAATGTTTTATTTTTGAACGTCAGTTCACATTTGTAGGTGGATCATCAGTGTTAGAGCTAAAATTAGCATGTTTAAAGTGATTTTCATGCTTCCAGGGGCTCGGGAAGTTAATTAAATACCATTTGGAGGCATTTAATTTTCGAGCAAAAACGGCTGATTTTCGACAAAAGAGATAACACCCCCCCATTACGTCATGCTTCAGAAATGTGGAAAATGGTCCGTTTTCAAATGTTTTATTTTTGAACGTCAGTTCACATTTGTAGGTGGATCATCAGTGTTAGAGCTAAAATTAGCATGTTTAAAGTGATTTTCATGCTTCAAGGGGCTCGGGAAGTTAATTAAATACCATTTGGAGGCATTTAATGTTCGAGCAAAAACAGCTGATTTTCGACAAAAGAGATAACACCCCCCCATTACGTCATGCTTCAGAAATGTGGAAAATGGTCCGTTTTCAAATGTTTTATTTTTGAACGTCAGTTCACATTTGTAGGTGGATCATCAGTGTTAGAGCTAAAATTAGCATGTTTAAAGTGATTTTCATGCTTCCAGGGGCTCGGGAAGTTAATTAAATACCATTTGGAGGCATTTAATGTTCGAGCAAAAACGGCTGATTTTCGACAAAAGAGATAACACCCCCCCCATTACGTCATGCTTCAGAAATGTGGAAAATGGTCCGTTTTTAAATGTTTTATTTTTGAACGTCAGTTCACATTTGTAGGTGGATCATCAGTGTTAGAGCTAAAATTAGCATGTTTAAAGTGATTTTCATGCTTCCAGGGGCTCGGGAAGTGAAATAAATACCATTTGGAGGCATTTAATGTTCGAGCAAAAACGGCTGATTTTCGACAAAAGAGATAACACCCCCCCATTACGTCATGCTTCAGAAATGTGGAAAATGGTCCGTTTTCAAATGTTTTATTTTTGAACGTCAGTTCACATTTGTAGGTGGATCATCAGTGTTAGAGCTAAAATTAGCATGTTTAAAGTGATTTTCATGCTTCCAGGGGCTCGGGAAGTTAATTAAATACCATTTGGAGGCATTTAATGTTCGAGCAAAAACGGCTGATTTTCGACAAAAGAGATAACACCCCCCCATTACGTCATGCTTCAGAAATGTGGAAAATGGTCCGTTTTCAAATGTTTTATTTTTGAACGTCAGTTCACATTTGTAGGTGGATCATCAGTGTTAGAGCTAAAATTAGCATGTTTAAAGTGATTTTCATGCTTCCAGGGGCCCAAAACACAACATTAATGGAATGGTTAAAAGTGCATGAAAATGGCCAATTTACTCACTCTGAGTTCTCAAAAAGGGTTTCTTCACCCCGGGAAGTGAAATAAATACCATTTGGAGGCATTTAATGTTCGAGCAAAAACGGCTGATTTTCGACAAAAGAGATAACACCCCCCCATTACGTCATGCTTCAGAAATGTGGAAAATGGTCCGTTTTCAAATGTTTTATTTTTGAACGTCAGTTCACATTTGTAGGTGGATCTTCAGTGTTAGAGCTAAAATTAGCATGTTTAAAGTGATTTTCATGCTTCCAGGGGCTCGGGAAGTTAATTAAATACCATTTGGAGGCATTTAATGTTCGAGCAAAAACGGCTGATTTTCGACAAAAGAGATAACACCCCCCCCATTACGTCATGCTTCAGAAATGTGGAAAATGGTCCGTTTTCAAATGTTTTATTTTTGAACGTCAGTTCACATTTGTAGGTGGATCATCAGTGTTAGAGCTAAAATTAGCATGTTTAAAGTGATTTTCATGCTTCCAGGGGCCCAAAACACAAGATTCATGGAATGGTTAAAAGTGCATGAAAATGGCCAATTTACTCACTCTGAGTTCTCAAAAAGGGTTTCTTCACCCCGGGAAGTTAATTAAATACCATTTGGAGGCATTTAATGTTCGAGCAAAAACGGCTGATTTTCGACAAAAGAGATAACACCCCCCCATTACGTCTGCTTCAGAAATGTGGAAAATGGTCCGTTTTCAAATGTTTTATTTTTGAACGTCAGTTCACATTTGTAGGTGGATCATCAGTGTTAGAGCTAAAATTAGCATGTTTAAAGTGATTTTCATGCTTCCAGGGGCTCGGGAAGTTAATTAAATACCATTTGGAGGCATTTAATGTTCGAGCAAAAACGGCTGATTTTCGACAAAAGAGATAACACCCCCCCCCCATTACGTCATGCTTCAGAAATGTGGAAAATGGTCCGTTTTCAAATGTTTTATTTTTGAACGTCAGTTCACATTTGTAGGTGGATCATCAGTGTTAGAGCTAAAATTAGCATGTTTAAAGTGATTTTCATGCTTCCAGGGGCTCGGGAAGTTAATTAAATACCATTTGGAGGCATTTAATGTTCGAGCAAAAACGGCTGATTTTTGACAAAAGAGATAACACCCCCCCATTACGTCATGCTTCAGAAATGTGGAAAATGGTCCGTTTTCAAATGTTTTATTTTTGAACGTCAGTTCACATTTGTAGGTGGATCATCAGTGTTAGAGCTAAAATTAGCATGTTTAAAGTGATTTTCATGCTTCCAGGGGCTCGGGAAGTTAATTAAATACCATTTGGAGGCATTTAATGTTCGAGCAAAAACGGCTGATTTTCGACAAAAGAGATAACACCCCCCCATTACGTCATGCTTCAGAAATGTGGAAAATGGTCCGTTTTCAAATGTTTTATTTTTGAACGTCAGTTCACATTTGTAGGTGGATCATCAGTGTTAGAGCTAAAATTAGCATGTTTAAAGTGATTTTCATGCTTCCAGGGGCCCAAAACACAAGATTTATGGAATGGTTGAAAGTGCATGAAAATGGCCAATTTACTCATTCTGAGTTCTCGAAAAGGGTTTCTTCACCCCGGGAAGTTAATTAAATACCATTTGGAGGCATTTAATGTTCGAGCAAAAACGGCTGATTTTCGACAAAAGAGATAACACCCCCCCATTACGTCATGCTTCAGAAATGTGGAAAATGGTCCGTTTTCAAATGTTTTATTTTTGAACGTCAGTTCACATTTGTAGGTGGATCATCAGTGTTAGAGCTAAAATTAGCATGTTTAAAGTGATTTTCATGCTTCCAGGGGCCCAAAACACAAGATTAATGGAATGGTTAAAAGTGCATGAAAATGGCCAATTTACTCACTCTGAGTTCTCAAAAAGGGTTTCTTCACCCCGGAAAGTGAAATAAATACCATTTGGAGGCATTTAATGTTCGAGCAAAAACGGCTGATTTTCGACAAAAGAGATAACACCCCCCCATTACGTCATGCTTCAGAAATGTGGAAAATGGTCCGTTTTCAAATGTTTTATTTTTGAACGTCAGTTCACATTTGTAGGTGGATCATCAGTGTTAGAGCTAAAATTAGCATGTTTAAAGTGATTTTCATGCTTCCAGGGGCTCGGGAAGTTAATTAAATACCATTTGGAGGCATTTAATGTTCGAGCAAAAACGGCTGATTTTCGACAAAAGAGATAACACCGCCCCATTACGTCATGCTTCAGAAATGTGGAAAATGGTCCGTTTTCAAATGTTTTATTTTTGAACGTCAGTTCACATTTGTAGGTGGATCATCAGTGTTAGAGCTAAAATTAGCATGTTTAAAGTGATTTTCATGCTTCCAGGGGCTCGGGAAGTTAATTAAATACCATTTGGAGGCATTTAATGTTCGAGCAAAAACAGCTGATTTTCGACAAAAGAGATAACACCCCCCCCATTACGTCATGCTTCAGAAATGTGGAAAATGGTCCGTTTTCAAATGTTCTATTTTTGAACGTCAGTTCACATTTGTAGGTGGATCATCAGTGTTAGAGCTAAAATTAGCATGTTTAAAGTGATTTTCATGCTTCCAGGGGCTCGGGAAGTGAAATAAATACCATTTGGAGGCATTTAATGTTCGAGCAAAAACGGCTGATTTTCGACAAAAGAGATAACACCCCCCCATTACGTCATGCTTCAGAAATGTGGAAAATGGTCCGTTTTCAAATGTTTTATTTTTGAACGTCAGTTCACATTTGTAGGTGGATCATCAGTGTTAGAGCTAAAATTAGCATGTTTAAAGTGATTTTCATGCTTCCAGGGGCTCGGGAAGTTAATTAAATACCATTTGGAGGCATTTAATGTTCGAGCAAAAACAGCTGATTTTCGACAAAAGAGATAACACCCCCCCATTACGTCATGCTTCAGAAATGTGGAAAATGGTCCGTTTTCAAATGTTTTATTTTTGAACGTCAGTTCACATTTGTAGGTGGATCATCAGTGTTAGAGCTAAAATTAGCATGTTTAAAGTGATTTTCATGCTTCCAGGGGCTCAGGAAGTGAAATAAATACCATTTGGAGGCATTTAATGTTCGAGCAAAAACGGCTGATTTTCGACAAAAGAGATAACACCGCCCCATTACGTCATGCTTCAGAAATGTGGAAAATGGTCCGTTTTCAAATGTTTTATTTTTGAACGTCAGTTCACATTTGTAGGTGGATCATCAGTGTTAGAGCTAAAATTAGCATGTTTAAAGTGATTTTCATGCTTCCAGGGGCTCGGGAAGTTAATTAAATACCATTTGGAGGCATTTAATGTTCGAGCAAAAACAGCTGATTTTCGACAAAAGAGATAACACCCCCCCATTACGTCATGCTTCAGAAATGTGGAAAATGGTCCGTTTTCAAATGTTTTATTTTTGAACGTCAGTTCACATTTGTAGGTGGATCATCAGTGTTAGAGCTAAAATTAGCATGTTTAAAGTGATTTTCATGCTTCCAGGGGCTCGGGAAGTGAAATAAATACCATTTGGAGGCATTTAATGTTCGAGCAAAAACGGCTGATTTTCGACAAAAGAGATAACACCCCCCCATTACGTCATGCTTCAGAAATGTGGAAAATGGTCCGTTTTCAAATGTTTTATTTTTGAACATCAGTTCACATTTGTAGGTGGATCATCAGTGTTAGAGCTAAAATTAGCATGTTTAAAGTGATTTTCATGCTTCCAGGGGCTCGGGAAGTTAATTAAATACCATTTGGAGGCATTTAATGTTCGAGCAAAAACGGCTGATTTTCGACAAAAGAGATAACACCCCCCCATTACGTCATGCTTCAGAAATGTGGAAAATGGTCCGTTTTCAAATGTTTTATTTTTGAACGTCAGTTCACATTTGTAGGTGGATCATCAGTGTTAGAGCTAAAATTAGCATGTTTAAAGTGATTTTCATGCTTCCAGGGGCTCGGGAAGTTAATTAAATACCATTTGGAGGCATTTAATGTTCGAGCAAAAACGGCTGATTTTCGACAAAAGAGATAACACCCCCCCCATTACGTCATGCTTCAGAAATGTGGAAAATGGTCCGTTTTCAAATGTTTTATTTTTGAACGTCAGTTCACATTTGTAGGTGGATCATCAGTGTTAGAGCTAAAATTAGCATGTTTAAAGTGATTTTCATGCTTCCAGGGGCCCAAAACACAAGATTTATGGAATGGTTAAAAGTGCATGAAAATGGCCAATTTACTCACTCTGAGTTCTCAAAAAGGGTTTCTTCACCCCGGGAAGTTAATTAAATACCATTTGGAGGCATTTAATGTTCGAGCAAAAACGGCTGATTTTCGACAAAAGAGATAACACCCCCCCATTACGTCTGCTTCAGAAATGTGGAAAATGGTCCGTTTTCAAATGTTTTATTTTTGAACGTCAGTTCACATTTGTAGGTGGATCATCAGTGTTAGAGCTAAAATTAGCATGTTTAAAGTGATTTTCATGCTTCCAGGGGCTCGGGAAGTTAATTAAATACCATTTGGAGGCATTTAATGTTCGAGCAAAAACGGCTGATTTTCGACAAAAGAGATAACACCCCCCCCCCCCATTACGTCATGCTTCAGAAATGTGGAAAATGGTCCGTTTTCAAATGTTTTATTTTTGAACGTCAGTTCACATTTGTAGGTGGATCATCAGTGTTAGAGCTAAAATTAGCATGTTTAAAGTGATTTTCATGCTTCCAGGGGCTCGGGAAGTTAATTAAATACCATTTGGAGGCATTTAATGTTCGAGCGAAAACGGCTGATTTTCGACAAAAGAGATAACACCCCCCCATTACGTCATGCTTCAGAAATGTGGAAAATGGTCCGTTTTCAAATGTTTTATTTTTGAACGTCAGTTCACATTTGTAGGTGGATCATCAGTGTTAGAGCTAAAATTAGCATGTTTAAAGTGATTTTCATGCTTCCAGGGGCTCGGGAAGTTAATTAAATACCATTTGGAGGCATTTAATGTTCGAGCAAAAACGGCTGATTTTTGACAAAAGAGATAACACCCCCCCATTACGTCATGCTTCAGAAATGTGGAAAATGATCCGTTTTCAAATGTTTTATTTTTGAACGTCAGTTCACATTTGTAGGTGGATCATCAGTGTTACAGCTAAAATTAGCATGTTTAAAGTGATTTTCATGCTTCCAGGGGCTCGGGAAGTTAATTAAATACCATTTGGAGGCATTTAATGTTCGAGCAAAAACGGCTGATTTTCGACAAAAGAGATAACACCCCCCCATTACGTCATGCTTCAGAAATGTGGAAAATGGTCCGTTTTCAAATGTTTTATTTTTGAACGTCAGTTCACATTTGTAGGTGGATCATCAGTGTTAGAGCTAAAATTAGCATGTTTAAAGTGATTTTCATGCTTCCAGGGGCCCAAAACACAAGATTTATGGAATGGTTAAAAGTGCATGAAAATGGCCAATTTACTCACTCTGAGTTCTCGAAAAGGGTTTCTTCACCCCGGGAAGTTAATTAAATACCATTTGGAGGCATTTAATGTTCGAGCAAAAACGGCTGATTTTCGACAAAAGAGATAACACCCCCCCATTACGTCATGCTTCAGAAATGTGGAAAATGGTCCGTTTTCAAATGTTTTATTTTTGAACGTCAGTTCACATTTGTAGGTGGATCATCAGTGTTAGAGCTAAAATTAGCATGTTTAAAGTGATTTTCATGCTTCCAGGGGCTCGGGAAGTTAATTAAATACCATTTGGAGGCATTTAATGTTCGAGCAAAAACGGCTGATTTTCGACAAAAGAGATAACACCCCCCCCATTACGTCATGCTTCAGAAATGTGGAAAATGGTCCGTTTTCAAATGTTTTATTTTTGAACGTCAGTTCACATTTGTAGGTGGATCATCAGTGTTAGAGCTAAAATTAGCATGTTTAAAGTGATTTTCATGCTTCCAGGGGCTCGGGAAGTTAATTAAATACCATTTGGAGGCATTTAATGTTCGAGCAAAAACGGCTGATTTTTGACAAAAGAGATAACACCCCCCCATTACGTCATGCTTCAGAAATGTGGAAAATGATCCGTTTTCAAATGTTTTATTTTTGAACGTCAGTTCACATTTGTAGGTGGATCATCAGTGTTAGAGCTAAAATTAGCATGTTTAAAGTGATTTTCATGCTTCCAGGGGCTCGGGAAGTTAATTAAATACCATTTGGAGGCATTTAATGTTCGAGCAAAAACGGCTGATTTTCGACAAAAGAGATAACACCCCCCCATTACGTCATGCTTCAGAAATGTGGAAAATGGTCCGTTTTCAAATGTTTTATTTTTGAACGTCAGTTCACATTTGTAGGTGGATCATCAGTGTTAGAGCTAAAATTAGCATGTTTAAAGTGATTTTCATGCTTCCAGGGGCCCAAAACACAAGATTTATGGAATGGTTAAAAGTGCATGAAAATGGCCAATTTACTCACTCTGAGTTCTCGAAAAGGGTTTCTTCACCCCGGGAAGTTAATTAAATACCATTTGGAGGCATTTAATGTTCGAGCAAAAACGGCTGATTTTCGACAAAAGAGATAACACCCCCCCATTACGTCATGCTTCAGAAATGTGGAAAATGGTCCGTTTTCAAATGTTTTATTTTTGAACGTCAGTTCACATTTGTAGGTGGATCATCAGTGTTAGAGCTAAAATTAGCATGTTTAAAGTGATTTTCATGCTTCCAGGGGCTCGGGAAGTTAATTAAATACCATTTGGAGGCATTTAATGTTCGAGCAAAAACGGCTGATTTTCGACAAAAGAGATAACACCCCCCCATTACGTCATGCTTCAGAAATGTGGAAAATGGTCCGTTTTCAAATGTTTTATTTTTGAACGTCAGTTCACATTTGTAGGTGGATCATCAGTGTTAGAGCTAAAATTAGCATGTTTAAAGTGATTTTCATGCTTCCAGGGGCTCGGGAAGTTAATTAAATACCATTTGGAGGCATTTAATGTTCGAGCAAAAACGGCTGATTTTCGACAAAAGAGATAACACCCCCCCCATTACGTCATGCTTCAGAAATGTGGAAAATGGTCCGTTTTCAAATGTTTTATTTTTGAACGTCAGTTCACATTTGTAGGTGGATCATCAGTGTTAGAGCTAAAATTAGCATGTTTAAAGTGATTTTCATGCTTCCAGGGGCCCAAAACACAAGATTCATGGAATGGTTAAAAGTGCATGAAAATGGCCAATTTACTCACTCTGAGTTCTCAAAAAGGGTTTCTTCACCCCGGGAAGTTAATTAAATACCATTTGGAGGCATTTAATGTTCGAGCAAAAACGGCTGATTTTCGACAAAAGAGATAACACCCCCCCATTACGTCTGCTTCAGAAATGTGGAAAATGGTCCGTTTTCAAATGTTTTATTTTTGAACGTCAGTTCACATTTGTAGGTGGATCATCAGTGTTAGAGCTAAAATTAGCATGTTTAAAGTGATTTTCATGCTTCCAGGGGCTCGGGAAGTTAATTAAATACCATTTGGAGGCATTTAATGTTCGAGCAAAAACGGCTGATTTTCGACAAAAGAGATAACACCCCCCCCCCATTACGTCATGCTTCAGAAATGTGGAAAATGGTCCGTTTTCAAATGTTTTATTTTTGAACGTCAGTTCACATTTGTAGGTGGATCATCAGTGTTAGAGCTAAAATTAGCATGTTTAAAGTGATTTTCATGCTTCCAGGGGCTCGGGAAGTTAATTAAATACCATTTGGAGGCATTTAATGTTCGAGCAAAAACGGCTGATTTTTGACAAAAGAGATAACACCCCCCCATTACGTCATGCTTCAGAAATGTGGAAAATGGTCCGTTTTCAAATGTTTTATTTTTGAACGTCAGTTCACATTTGTAGGTGGATCATCAGTGTTAGAGCTAAAATTAGCATGTTTAAAGTGATTTTCATGCTTCCAGGGGCTCGGGAAGTTAATTAAATACCATTTGGAGGCATTTAATGTTCGAGCAAAAACGGCTGATTTTCGACAAAAGAGATAACACCCCCCCATTACGTCATGCTTCAGAAATGTGGAAAATGGTCCGTTTTCAAATGTTTTATTTTTGAACGTCAGTTCACATTTGTAGGTGGATCATCAGTGTTAGAGCTAAAATTAGCATGTTTAAAGTGATTTTCATGCTTCCAGGGGCCCAAAACACAAGATTTATGGAATGGTTGAAAGTGCATGAAAATGGCCAATTTACTCATTCTGAGTTCTCGAAAAGGGTTTCTTCACCCCGGGAAGTTAATTAAATACCATTTGGAGGCATTTAATGTTCGAGCAAAAACGGCTGATTTTCGACAAAAGAGATAACACCCCCCCATTACGTCATGCTTCAGAAATGTGGAAAATGGTCCGTTTTCAAATGTTTTATTTTTGAACGTCAGTTCACATTTGTAGGTGGATCATCAGTGTTAGAGCTAAAATTAGCATGTTTAAAGTGATTTTCATGCTTCCAGGGGCCCAAAACACAAGATTAATGGAATGGTTAAAAGTGCATGAAAATGGCCAATTTACTCACTCTGAGTTCTCAAAAAGGGTTTCTTCACCCCGGAAAGTGAAATAAATACCATTTGGAGGCATTTAATGTTCGAGCAAAAACGGCTGATTTTCGACAAAAGAGATAACACCCCCCCATTACGTCATGCTTCAGAAATGTGGAAAATGGTCCGTTTTCAAATGTTTTATTTTTGAACGTCAGTTCACATTTGTAGGTGGATCATCAGTGTTAGAGCTAAAATTAGCATGTTTAAAGTGATTTTCATGCTTCCAGGGGCTCGGGAAGTTAATTAAATACCATTTGGAGGCATTTAATGTTCGAGCAAAAACGGCTGATTTTCGACAAAAGAGATAACACCGCCCCATTACGTCATGCTTCAGAAATGTGGAAAATGGTCCGTTTTCAAATGTTTTATTTTTGAACGTCAGTTCACATTTGTAGGTGGATCATCAGTGTTAGAGCTAAAATTAGCATGTTTAAAGTGATTTTCATGCTTCCAGGGGCTCGGGAAGTTAATTAAATACCATTTGGAGGCATTTAATGTTCGAGCAAAAACAGCTGATTTTCGACAAAAGAGATAACACCCCCCCCATTACGTCATGCTTCAGAAATGTGGAAAATGGTCCGTTTTCAAATGTTCTATTTTTGAACGTCAGTTCACATTTGTAGGTGGATCATCAGTGTTAGAGCTAAAATTAGCATGTTTAAAGTGATTTTCATGCTTCCAGGGGCTCGGGAAGTGAAATAAATACCATTTGGAGGCATTTAATGTTCGAGCAAAAACGGCTGATTTTCGACAAAAGAGATAACACCCCCCCATTACGTCATGCTTCAGAAATGTGGAAAATGGTCCGTTTTCAAATGTTTTATTTTTGAACGTCAGTTCACATTTGTAGGTGGATCATCAGTGTTAGAGCTAAAATTAGCATGTTTAAAGTGATTTTCATGCTTCCAGGGGCTCGGGAAGTTAATTAAATACCATTTGGAGGCATTTAATGTTCGAGCAAAAACAGCTGATTTTCGACAAAAGAGATAACACCCCCCCATTACGTCATGCTTCAGAAATGTGGAAAATGGTCCGTTTTCAAATGTTTTATTTTTGAACGTCAGTTCACATTTGTAGGTGGATCATCAGTGTTAGAGCTAAAATTAGCATGTTTAAAGTGATTTTCATGCTTCCAGGGGCTCAGGAAGTGAAATAAATACCATTTGGAGGCATTTAATGTTCGAGCAAAAACGGCTGATTTTCGACAAAAGAGATAACACCGCCCCATTACGTCATGCTTCAGAAATGTGGAAAATGGTCCGTTTTCAAATGTTTTATTTTTGAACGTCAGTTCACATTTGTAGGTGGATCATCAGTGTTAGAGCTAAAATTAGCATGTTTAAAGTGATTTTCATGCTTCCAGGGGCTCGGGAAGTTAATTAAATACCATTTGGAGGCATTTAATGTTCGAGCAAAAACAGCTGATTTTCGACAAAAGAGATAACACCCCCCCATTACGTCATGCTTCAGAAATGTGGAAAATGGTCCGTTTTCAAATGTTTTATTTTTGAACGTCAGTTCACATTTGTAGGTGGATCATCAGTGTTAGAGCTAAAATTAGCATGTTTAAAGTGATTTTCATGCTTCCAGGGGCTCGGGAAGTGAAATAAATACCATTTGGAGGCATTTAATGTTCGAGCAAAAACGGCTGATTTTCGACAAAAGAGATAACACCCCCCCATTACGTCATGCTTCAGAAATGTGGAAAATGGTCCGTTTTCAAATGTTTTATTTTTGAACATCAGTTCACATTTGTAGGTGGATCATCAGTGTTAGAGCTAAAATTAGCATGTTTAAAGTGATTTTCATGCTTCCAGGGGCTCGGGAAGTTAATTAAATACCATTTGGAGGCATTTAATGTTCGAGCAAAAACGGCTGATTTTCGACAAAAGAGATAACACCCCCCCATTACGTCATGCTTCAGAAATGTGGAAAATGGTCCGTTTTCAAATGTTTTATTTTTGAACGTCAGTTCACATTTGTAGGTGGATCATCAGTGTTAGAGCTAAAATTAGCATGTTTAAAGTGATTTTCATGCTTCCAGGGGCTCGGGAAGTTAATTAAATACCATTTGGAGGCATTTAATGTTCGAGCAAAAACGGCTGATTTTCGACAAAAGAGATAACACCCCCCCCATTACGTCATGCTTCAGAAATGTGGAAAATGGTCCGTTTTCAAATGTTTTATTTTTGAACGTCAGTTCACATTTGTAGGTGGATCATCAGTGTTAGAGCTAAAATTAGCATGTTTAAAGTGATTTTCATGCTTCCAGGGGCCCAAAACACAAGATTTATGGAATGGTTAAAAGTGCATGAAAATGGCCAATTTACTCACTCTGAGTTCTCAAAAAGGGTTTCTTCACCCCGGGAAGTTAATTAAATACCATTTGGAGGCATTTAATGTTCGAGCAAAAACGGCTGATTTTCGACAAAAGAGATAACACCCCCCCATTACGTCTGCTTCAGAAATGTGGAAAATGGTCCGTTTTCAAATGTTTTATTTTTGAACGTCAGTTCACATTTGTAGGTGGATCATCAGTGTTAGAGCTAAAATTAGCATGTTTAAAGTGATTTTCATGCTTCCAGGGGCTCGGGAAGTTAATTAAATACCATTTGGAGGCATTTAATGTTCGAGCAAAAACGGCTGATTTTCGACAAAAGAGATAACACCCCCCCCCCCCATTACGTCATGCTTCAGAAATGTGGAAAATGGTCCGTTTTCAAATGTTTTATTTTTGAACGTCAGTTCACATTTGTAGGTGGATCATCAGTGTTAGAGCTAAAATTAGCATGTTTAAAGTGATTTTCATGCTTCCAGGGGCTCGGGAAGTTAATTAAATACCATTTGGAGGCATTTAATGTTCGAGCGAAAACGGCTGATTTTCGACAAAAGAGATAACACCCCCCCATTACGTCATGCTTCAGAAATGTGGAAAATGGTCCGTTTTCAAATGTTTTATTTTTGAACGTCAGTTCACATTTGTAGGTGGATCATCAGTGTTAGAGCTAAAATTAGCATGTTTAAAGTGATTTTCATGCTTCCAGGGGCTCGGGAAGTTAATTAAATACCATTTGGAGGCATTTAATGTTCGAGCAAAAACGGCTGATTTTTGACAAAAGAGATAACACCCCCCCATTACGTCATGCTTCAGAAATGTGGAAAATGATCCGTTTTCAAATGTTTTATTTTTGAACGTCAGTTCACATTTGTAGGTGGATCATCAGTGTTACAGCTAAAATTAGCATGTTTAAAGTGATTTTCATGCTTCCAGGGGCTCGGGAAGTTAATTAAATACCATTTGGAGGCATTTAATGTTCGAGCAAAAACGGCTGATTTTCGACAAAAGAGATAACACCCCCCCATTACGTCATGCTTCAGAAATGTGGAAAATGGTCCGTTTTCAAATGTTTTATTTTTGAACGTCAGTTCACATTTGTAGGTGGATCATCAGTGTTAGAGCTAAAATTAGCATGTTTAAAGTGATTTTCATGCTTCCAGGGGCCCAAAACACAAGATTTATGGAATGGTTAAAAGTGCATGAAAATGGCCAATTTACTCACTCTGAGTTCTCGAAAAGGGTTTCTTCACCCCGGGAAGTTAATTAAATACCATTTGGAGGCATTTAATGTTCGAGCAAAAACGGCTGATTTTCGACAAAAGAGATAACACCCCCCCATTACGTCATGCTTCAGAAATGTGGAAAATGGTCCGTTTTCAAATGTTTTATTTTTGAACGTCAGTTCACATTTGTAGGTGGATCATCAGTGTTAGAGCTAAAATTAGCATGTTTAAAGTGATTTTCATGCTTCCAGGGGCTCGGGAAGTTAATTAAATACCATTTGGAGGCATTTAATGTTCGAGCAAAAACGGCTGATTTTCGACAAAAGAGATAACACCCCCCCCATTACGTCATGCTTCAGAAATGTGGAAAATGGTCCGTTTTCAAATGTTTTATTTTTGAACGTCAGTTCACATTTGTAGGTGGATCATCAGTGTTAGAGCTAAAATTAGCATGTTTAAAGTGATTTTCATGCTTCCAGGGGCTCGGGAAGTTAATTAAATACCATTTGGAGGCATTTAATGTTCGAGCAAAAACGGCTGATTTTTGACAAAAGAGATAACACCCCCCCATTACGTCATGCTTCAGAAATGTGGAAAATGATCCGTTTTCAAATGTTTTATTTTTGAACGTCAGTTCACATTTGTAGGTGGATCATCAGTGTTAGAGCTAAAATTAGCATGTTTAAAGTGATTTTCATGCTTCCAGGGGCTCGGGAAGTTAATTAAATACCATTTGGAGGCATTTAATGTTCGAGCAAAAACGGCTGATTTTCGACAAAAGAGATAACACCCCCCCATTACGTCATGCTTCAGAAATGTGGAAAATGGTCCGTTTTCAAATGTTTTATTTTTGAACGTCAGTTCACATTTGTAGGTGGATCATCAGTGTTAGAGCTAAAATTAGCATGTTTAAAGTGATTTTCATGCTTCCAGGGGCCCAAAACACAAGATTTATGGAATGGTTAAAAGTGCATGAAAATGGCCAATTTACTCACTCTGAGTTCTCGAAAAGGGTTTCTTCACCCCGGGAAGTTAATTAAATACCATTTGGAGGCATTTAATGTTCGAGCAAAAACGGCTGATTTTCGACAAAAGAGATAACACCCCCCCATTACGTCATGCTTCAGAAATGTGGAAAATGGTCCGTTTTCAAATGTTTTATTTTTGAACGTCAGTTCACATTTGTAGGTGGATCATCAGTGTTAGAGCTAAAATTAGCATGTTTAAAGTGATTTTCATGCTTCCAGGGGCTCGGGAAGTTAATTAAATACCATTTGGAGGCATTTAATGTTCGAGCAAAAACGGCTGATTTTCGACAAAAGAGATAACACCCCCCCCATTACGTCATGCTTCAGAAATGTGGAAAATGGTCCGTTTTCAAATGTTTTATTTTTGAACGTCAGTTCACATTTGTAGGTGGATCATCAGTGTTAGAGCTAAAATTAGCATGTTTAAAGTGATTTTCATGCTTCCAGGGGCTCGGGAAGTTAATTAAATACCATTTGGAGGCATTTAATGTTCGAGCAAAAACGGCTGATTTTCGACAAAAGAGATAACACCCCCCCATTACGTCATGCTTCAGAAATGTGGAAAATGGTCAGTTTTCAAATGTTTTATTTTTGAACGTCAGTTCACATTTGTAGGTGGATCATCAGTGTTAGAGCTAAAATTAGCATGTTTAAAGTGATTTTCATGCTTCCAGGGGCTCGGGAAGTTAATTAAATACCATTTGGAGGCATTTAATGTTCGAGCAAAAACAGCTGATTTTCGACAAAAGAGATAACACCCCCCCCATTACGTCATGCTTCAGAAATGTGGAAAATGGTCAGTTTTCAAATGTTTTATTTTTGAACGTCAGTTCACATTTGTAGGTGGATCATCAGTGTTAGAGCTAAAATTAGCATGTTTAAAGTGATTTTCATGCTTCCAGGGGCTCGGGAAGTGAATTAAATACCATTTGGAGGCATTTAATGTTCGAGCAAAAACGGCAGATTTTCGACAAAAGAGATAACACCCCCCCATTACGTCATGCTTCAGAAATGTGGAAAATGGTCCGTTTTCAAATGTTTTATTTTTGAACGTCAGTTTACATTTGTAGGTGGATCATCAGTGTTAGAGCTAAAATTAGCATGTTTAAAGTGATTTTCATGCTTCTAGGGGCTCGGGAAGTTAATTAAATACCATTTGGAGGCATTTAATGTTCGAGCAAAAACGGCTGATTTTCGACAAAAGAGATAACACCCCCCCATTACGTCATGCTTCAGAAATGTGGAAAATGGTCCGTTTTCAAATGTTTTATTTTTGAACGTCAGTTCACATTTGTAGGTGGATCATCAGTGTTAGAGCTAAAATTAGCATGTTTAAAGTGATTTTCATGCTTCCAGGGGCTCGGGAAGTGAAATAAATACCATTTGGAGGCATTTAATGTTCGAGCAAAAACGGCTGATTTTCGACAAAAGAGATAACACCGCCCCATTACGTCATGCTTCAGAAATGTGGAAAATGGTCCGTTTTCAAATGTTTTATTTTTGAACGTCAGTTCACATTTGTAGGTGGATCATCAGTGTTAGAGCTAAAATTAGCATGTTTAAAGTGATTTTCATGCTTCCAGGGGCTCGGGAAGTTAATTAAATACCATTTGGAGGCATTTAATGTTCGAGCAAAAACAGCTGATTTTCGACAAAAGAGATAACACCCCCCCATTACGTCATGCTTCAGAAATGTGGAAAATGGTCCGTTTTCAAATGTTTTATTTTTGAACGTCAGTTCACATTTGTAGGTGGATCATCAGTGTTAGAGCTAAAATTAGCATGTTTAAAGTGATTTTCATGCTTCCAGGGGCTCGGGAAGTTAATTAAATACCATTTGGAGGCATTTAATGTTCGAGCAAAAACGGCTGATTTTCGACAAAAGAGATAACACCCCCCCATTACGTCATGCTTCAGAAATGTGGAAAATGGTCCGTTTTCAAATGTTTTATTTTTGAACGTCAGTTCACATTTGTAGGTGGATCATCAGTGTTAGAGCTAAAATTAGCATGTTTAAAGTGATTTTCATGCTTCCAGGGGCTCGGGAAGTTAATTAAATACCATTTGGAGGCATTTAATGTTCGAGCAAAAACGGCTGATTTTCGACAAAAGAGATAACACCCCCCCATTACGTCATGCTTCAGAAATGTGGAAAATGGTCCGTTTTCAAATGTTTTATTTTTGAACGTCAGTTCACATTTGTAGGTGGATCATCAGTGTTAGAGCTAAAATTAGCATGTTTAAAGTGATTTTCATGCTTCCAGGGGCCCAAAACACAAGATTTATGGAATGGTTAAAAGTGCATGAAAATGGCCAATTTACTCACTCTGAGTTCTCGAAAAGGGTTTCTTCACCCCGGGAAGTTAATTAAATACCATTTGGAGGCATTTAATGTTCGAGCAAAAACGGCTGATTTTCGACAAAAGAGATAACACCCCCCCATTACGTCATGCTTCAGAAATGTGGAAAATGGTCCGTTTTCAAATGTTTTATTTTTGAACGTCAGTTCACATTTGTAGGTGGATCATCAGTGTTAGAGCTAAAATTAGCATGTTTAAAGTGATTTTCATGCTTCCAGGGGCCCAAAACACAAGATTTATGGAATGGTTAAAAGTGCATGAAAATGGCCAATTTACTCACTCTGAGTTCTCAAAAAGGGTTTCTTCACCCCGGGAAGTTAATTAAATACCATTTGGAGGCATTTAATGTTCGAGCAAAAACGGCTGATTTTCGACAAAAGAGATAACACCCCCCCATTACGTCATGCTTCAGAAATGTGGAAAATGGTCCGTTTTCAAATGTTTTATTTTTGAACGTCAGTTCACATTTGTAGGTGGATCATCAGTGTTAGAGCTAAAATTAGCCTGTTTAAAGTGATTTTCATGCTTCCAGGGGCTCGGGAAGTTAATTAAATACCATTTGGAGGCATTTAATGTTCGAGCAAAAACGGCTGATTTTCGACAAAAGAGATAACACCCCCCCATTACGTCATGCTTCAGAAATGTGGAAAATGGTCAGTTTTCAAATGTTTTATTTTTGAACGTCAGTTCACATTTGTAGGTGGATCATCAGTGTTAGAGCTAAAATTAGCATGTTTAAAGTGATTTTCATGCTTCCAGGGGCTTGGGAAGTTAATTAAATACCATTTGGAGGCATTTAATGTTCGAGCAAAAACGGCTGATTTTCGACGAAAGAGATAACACCCCCCCATTACGTCATGCTTCAGAAATGTGGAAAATGGTCCGTTTTCAAATGTTTTATTTTTGAACGTCAGTTCACATTTGTAGGTGGATCATCAGTGTTAGAGCTAAAATTAGCATGTTTAAAGTGATTTTCATGCTTCCAGGGGCCCAAAACACAAGATTAATGGAATGGTTAAAAGTGCATGAAAATGGCCAATTTACTCACTCTGAGTTCTCAAAAAGGGTTTCTTCACCCCGGGAAGTGAAATAAATACCATTTGGAGGCATTTAATGTTCGAGCAAAAACGGCTGATTTTCGACAAAAGAGATAACACCCCCCCCATTACGTCATGCTTCAGAAATGTGGAAAATGGTCCGTTTTCAAATGTTTTATTTTTGAACGTCAGTTCACATTTGTAGGTGGATCATCAGTGTTAGAGCTAAAATTAGCATGTTTAAAGTGATTTTCATGCTTCCAGGGGCTCGGGAAGTTAATTAAATACCATTTGGAGGCATTTAATTTTCGAGCAAAAACGGCTGATTTTCGACAAAAGAGATAACACCCCCCCATTACGTCATGCTTCAGAAATGTGGAAAATGGTCCGTTTTCAAATGTTTTATTTTTGAACGTCAGTTCACATTTGTAGGTGGATCATCAGTGTTAGAGCTAAAATTAGCATGTTTAAAGTGATTTTCATGCTTCCAGGGGCTCGGGAAGTTAATTAAATACCATTTGGAGGCATTTAATGTTCGAGCAAAAACAGCTGATTTTCGACAAAAGAGATAACACCCCCCCATTACGTCATGCTTCAGAAATGTGGAAAATGGTCCGTTTTCAAATGTTTTATTTTTGAACGTCAGTTCACATTTGTAGGTGGATCATCAGTGTTAGAGCTAAAATTAGCATGTTTAAAGTGATTTTCATGCTTCCAGGGGCTCGGGAAGTTAATTAAATACCATTTGGAGGCATTTAATGTTCGAGCAAAAACGGCTGATTTTCGACAAAAGAGATAACACCCCCCCCATTACGTCATGCTTCAGAAATGTGGAAAATGGTCCGTTTTCAAATGTTTTATTTTTGAACGTCAGTTCACATTTGTAGGTGGATCATCAGTGTTAGAGCTAAAATTAGCATGTTTAAAGTGATTTTCATGCTTCCAGGGGCTCGGGAAGTGAAATAAATACCATTTGGAGGCATTTAATGTTCGAGCAAAAACGGCTGATTTTCGACAAAAGAGATAACACCCCCCCATTACGTCATGCTTCAGAAATGTGGAAAATGGTCCGTTTTCAAATGTTTTATTTTTGAACGTCAGTTCACATTTGTAGGTGGATCATCAGTGTTAGAGCTAAAATTAGCATGTTTAAAGTGATTTTCATGCTTCCAGGGGCTCGGGAAGTGAAATAAATACCATTTGGAGGCATTTAATGTTCGAGCAAAAACGGCTGATTTTCGACAAAAGAGATAACACCCCCCCATTACGTCATGCTTCAGAAATGTGGAAAATGGTCCGTTTTCAAATGTTTTATTTTTGAACGTCAGTTCACATTTGTAGGTGGATCATCAGTGTTAGAGCTAAAATTAGC
This sequence comes from Lissotriton vulgaris, assembly GCF_964263255.1. Lineage (NCBI taxonomy): Eukaryota > Metazoa > Chordata > Amphibia > Caudata > Salamandridae > Lissotriton > Lissotriton vulgaris. The sequence goes on along the minus strand of NW_028240926.1, from coordinate 141,947 downwards.
ATGTTTAAAGTGATTTTCATGCTTCCAGGGGCCCAAAACACAAGATTTATGGAATGGTTAAAAGTGCATGAAAATGGCCAATTTACTCACTCTGAGTTCTCAAAAAGGGTTTCTTCACCCCGGGAAGTTAATTAAATACCATTTGGAGGCATTTAATGTTCGAGCAAAAACGGCTGATTTTCGACAAAAGAGATAACACCCCCCCATTACGTCATGCTTCAGAAATGTGGAAAATGGTCCGTTTTCAAATGTTTTATTTTTGAACGTCAGTTCACATTTGTAGGTGGATCATCAGTGTTAGAGCTAAAATTAGCATGTTTAAAGTGATTTTCATGCTTCCAGGGGCCCAAAACACAAGATTTATGGAATGGTTAAAAGTGCATGAAAATGGCCAATTTATTCACTCTGAGTTCTCAAAAAGGGTTTCTTCACCCCGGGAAGTTAATTAAATACCATTTGGAGGCATTTAATGTTCGAGCAAAAACGGCTGATTTTCGACAAAAGAGATAACACCCCCCCATTACGTCATGCTTCAGAAATGTGGAAAATGGTCAGTTTTCAAATGTTTTATTTTTGAACGTCAGTTCACATTTGTAGGTGGATCATCAGTGTTAGAGCTAAAATTAGCATGTTTAAAGTGATTTTCATGCTTCCAGGGGCTCGGGAAGTTAATTAAATACCATTTGGAGGCATTTAATGTTCGAGCAAAAACGGCTGATTTTCGACAAAAGAGATAACACCCCCCCATTACGTCATGCTTCAGAAATGTGGAAAATGGTCCGTTTTCAAATGTTTTATTTTTGAACGTCAGTTCACATTTGTAGGTGGATCATCAGTGTTAGAGCTAAAATTAGCATGTTTAAAGTGATTTTCATGCTTCCAGGGGCCCAAAACACAAGATTAATGGAATGGTTAAAAGTGCATGAAAATGGCCAATTTACTCACTCTGAGTTCTCAAAAAGGGTTTCTTCACCCCGGGAGGTGAAATAAATACCATTTGGAGGCATTTAATGTTCGAGCAAAAACGGCTGATTTTCGACAAAAGAGATAACACCCCCCCATTACGTCATGCTTCAGAAATGTGGAAAATGGTCCGTTTTCAAATGTTTTATTTTTGAACGTCAGTTCACATTTGTAGGTGGATCATCAGTGTTAGAGCTAAAATTAGCATGTTTAAAGTGATTTTCATGCTTCCAGGGGCTCGGGAAGTTAATTAAATACCATTTGGAGGCATTTAATGTTCGAGCAAAAACGGCTGATTTTCGACAAAAGAGATAACACCCCCCCATTACGTCATGCTTCAGAAATGTGGAAAATGGTCCGTTTTCAAATGTTTTATTTTTGAACGTCAGTTCACATTTGTAGGTGGATCATCAGTGTTAGAGCTAAAATTAGCATGTTTAAAGTGATTTTCATGCTTCCAGGGGCCCAAAACACAAGATTTATGGAATGGTTAAAAGTGCATGAAAATGGCCAATTTACTCACTCTGAGTTCTCAAAAAGGGTTTCTTCACCCCGGGAAGTTAATTAAATACCATTTGGAGGCATTTAATGTTCGAGCAAAAACGGCTGATTTTCGACAAAAGAGATAACACCCCCCCATTACGTCATGCTTCAGAAATGTGGAAAATGGTCCGTTTTCAAATGTTTTATTTTTGAACGTCAGTTCACATTTGTAGGTGGATCATCAGTGTTAGAGCTAAAATTAGCATGTTTAAAGTGATTTTCATGCTTCCAGGGGCCCAAAACACAAGATTTATGGAATGGTTAAAAGTGCATGAAAATGGCCAATTTATTCACTCTGAGTTCTCAAAAAGGGTTTCTTCACCCCGGGAAGTTAATTAAATACCATTTGGAGGCATTTAATGTTCGAGCAAAAACGGCTGATTTTCGACAAAAAAGATAACACCCCCCCATTACGTCATGCTTCAGAAATGTGGAAAATGGTCAGTTTTCAAATGTTTTATTTTTGAACGTCAGTTCACATTTGTAGGTGGATCATCAGTGTTAGAGCTAAAATTAGCATGTTTAAAGTGATTTTCATGCTTCCAGGGGCTCGGGAAGTTAATTAAATACCATTTGGAGGCATTTAATGTTCGAGCGAAAACGGCTGATTTTCGACAAAAGAGATAACACCCCCCCATTACGTCATGCTTCAGAAATGTGGAAAATGGTCCGTTTTCAAATGTTTTATTTTTGAACGTCAGTTCACATTTGTAGGTGGATCATCAGTGTTAGAGCTAAAATTAGCATGTTTAAAGTGATTTTCATGCTTCCAGGGGCTCGGGAAGTTAATTAAATACCATTTGGAGGCATTTAATGTTCGAGCAAAAACGGCTGATTTTTGACAAAAGAGATAACACCCCCCCATTACGTCATGCTTCAGAAATGTGGAAAATGATCCGTTTTCAAATGTTTTATTTTTGAACGTCAGTTCACATTTGTAGGTGGATCATCAGTGTTACAGCTAAAATTAGCATGTTTAAAGTGATTTTCATGCTTCCAGGGGCTCGGGAAGTTAATTAAATACCATTTGGAGGCATTTAATGTTCGAGCAAAAACGGCTGATTTTCGACAAAAGAGATAACACCCCCCCATTACGTCATGCTTCAGAAATGTGGAAAATGGTCCGTTTTCAAATGTTTTATTTTTGAACGTCAGTTCACATTTGTAGGTGGATCATCAGTGTTAGAGCTAAAATTAGCATGTTTAAAGTGATTTTCATGCTTCCAGGGGCCCAAAACACAAGATTTATGGAATGGTTAAAAGTGCATGAAAATGGCCAATTTACTCACTCTGAGTTCTCGAAAAGGGTTTCTTCACCCCGGGAAGTTAATTAAATACCATTTGGAGGCATTTAATGTTCGAGCAAAAACGGCTGATTTTCGACAAAAGAGATAACACCCCCCCATTACGTCATGCTTCAGAAATGTGGAAAATGGTCCGTTTTCAAATGTTTTATTTTTGAACGTCAGTTCACATTTGTAGGTGGATCATCAGTGTTAGAGCTAAAATTAGCATGTTTAAAGTGATTTTCATGCTTCCAGGGGCTCGGGAAGTTAATTAAATACCATTTGGAGGCATTTAATGTTCGAGCAAAAACGGCTGATTTTCGACAAAAGAGATAACACCCCCCCCATTACGTCATGCTTCAGAAATGTGGAAAATGGTCCGTTTTCAAATGTTTTATTTTTGAACGTCAGTTCACATTTGTAGGTGGATCATCAGTGTTAGAGCTAAAATTAGCATGTTTAAAGTGATTTTCATGCTTCCAGGGGCTCGGGAAGTTAATTAAATACCATTTGGAGGCATTTAATGTTCGAGCAAAAACGGCTGATTTTTGACAAAAGAGATAACACCCCCCCATTACGTCATGCTTCAGAAATGTGGAAAATGATCCGTTTTCAAATGTTTTATTTTTGAACGTCAGTTCACATTTGTAGGTGGATCATCAGTGTTAGAGCTAAAATTAGCATGTTTAAAGTGATTTTCATGCTTCCAGGGGCTCGGGAAGTTAATTAAATACCATTTGGAGGCATTTAATGTTCGAGCAAAAACGGCTGATTTTCGACAAAAGAGATAACACCCCCCCATTACGTCATGCTTCAGAAATGTGGAAAATGGTCCGTTTTCAAATGTTTTATTTTTGAACGTCAGTTCACATTTGTAGGTGGATCATCAGTGTTAGAGCTAAAATTAGCATGTTTAAAGTGATTTTCATGCTTCCAGGGGCCCAAAACACAAGATTTATGGAATGGTTAAAAGTGCATGAAAATGGCCAATTTACTCACTCTGAGTTCTCGAAAAGGGTTTCTTCACCCCGGGAAGTTAATTAAATACCATTTGGAGGCATTTAATGTTCGAGCAAAAACGGCTGATTTTCGACAAAAGAGATAACACCCCCCCATTACGTCATGCTTCAGAAATGTGGAAAATGGTCCGTTTTCAAATGTTTTATTTTTGAACGTCAGTTCACATTTGTAGGTGGATCATCAGTGTTAGAGCTAAAATTAGCATGTTTAAAGTGATTTTCATGCTTCCAGGGGCTCGGGAAGTTAATTAAATACCATTTGGAGGCATTTAATGTTCGAGCAAAAACGGCTGATTTTCGACAAAAGAGATAACACCCCCCCATTACGTCATGCTTCAGAAATGTGGAAAATGGTCCGTTTTCAAATGTTTTATTTTTGAACGTCAGTTCACATTTGTAGGTGGATCATCAGTGTTAGAGCTAAAATTAGCATGTTTAAAGTGATTTTCATGCTTCCAGGGGCTCGGGAAGTTAATTAAATACCATTTGGAGGCATTTAATGTTCGAGCAAAAACGGCTGATTTTCGACAAAAGAGATAACACCCCCCCCATTACGTCATGCTTCAGAAATGTGGAAAATGGTCCGTTTTCAAATGTTTTATTTTTGAACGTCAGTTCACATTTGTAGGTGGATCATCAGTGTTAGAGCTAAAATTAGCATGTTTAAAGTGATTTTCATGCTTCCAGGGGCCCAAAACACAAGATTCATGGAATGGTTAAAAGTGCATGAAAATGGCCAATTTACTCACTCTGAGTTCTCAAAAAGGGTTTCTTCACCCCGGGAAGTTAATTAAATACCATTTGGAGGCATTTAATGTTCGAGCAAAAACGGCTGATTTTCGACAAAAGAGATAACACCCCCCCATTACGTCTGCTTCAGAAATGTGGAAAATGGTCCGTTTTCAAATGTTTTATTTTTGAACGTCAGTTCACATTTGTAGGTGGATCATCAGTGTTAGAGCTAAAATTAGCATGTTTAAAATGATTTTCATGCTTCCAGGGGCTCGGGAAGTTAATTAAATACCATTTGGAGGCATTTAATGTTCGAGCAAAAACGGCTGATTTTCGACAAAAGAGATAACACCCCCCCCCCATTACGTCATGCTTCAGAAATGTGGAAAATGGTCCGTTTTCAAATGTTTTATTTTTGAACGTCAGTTCACATTTGTAGGTGGATCATCAGTGTTAGAGCTAAAATTAGCATGTTTAAAGTGATTTTCATGCTTCCAGGGGCTCGGGAAGTTAATTAAATACCATTTGGAGGCATTTAATGTTCGAGCAAAAACGGCTGATTTTTGACAAAAGAGATAACACCCCCCCATTACGTCATGCTTCAGAAATGTGGAAAATGGTCCGTTTTCAAATGTTTTATTTTTGAACGTCAGTTCACATTTGTAGGTGGATCATCAGTGTTAGAGCTAAAATTAGCATGTTTAAAGTGATTTTCATGCTTCCAGGGGCTCGGGAAGTTAATTAAATACCATTTGGAGGCATTTAATGTTCGAGCAAAAACGGCTGATTTTCGACAAAAGAGATAACACCCCCCCATTACGTCATGCTTCAGAAATGTGGAAAATGGTCCGTTTTCAAATGTTTTATTTTTGAACGTCAGTTCACATTTGTAGGTGGATCATCAGTGTTAGAGCTAAAATTAGCATGTTTAAAGTGATTTTCATGCTTCCAGGGGCCCAAAACACAAGATTTATGGAATGGTTGAAAGTGCATGAAAATGGCCAATTTACTCATTCTGAGTTCTCGAAAAGGGTTTCTTCACCCCGGGAAGTTAATTAAATACCATTTGGAGGCATTTAATGTTCGAGCAAAAACGGCTGATTTTCGACAAAAGAGATAACACCCCCCCATTACGTCATGCTTCAGAAATGTGGAAAATGGTCCGTTTTCAAATGTTTTATTTTTGAACGTCAGTTCACATTTGTAGGTGGATCATCAGTGTTAGAGCTAAAATTAGCATGTTTAAAGTGATTTTCATGCTTCCAGGGGCCCAAAACACAAGATTAATGGAATGGTTAAAAGTGCATGAAAATGGCCAATTTACTCACTCTGAGTTCTCAAAAAGGGTTTCTTCACCCCGGAAAGTGAAATAAATACCATTTGGAGGCATTTAATGTTCGAGCAAAAACGGCTGATTTTCGACAAAAGAGATAACACCCCCCCATTACGTCATGCTTCAGAAATGTGGAAAATGGTCCGTTTTCAAATGTTTTATTTTTGAACGTCAGTTCACATTTGTAGGTGGATCATCAGTGTTAGAGCTAAAATTAGCATGTTTAAAGTGATTTTCATGCTTCCAGGGGCTCGGGAAGTTAATTAAATACCATTTGGAGGCATTTAATGTTCGAGCAAAAACGGCTGATTTTCGACAAAAGAGATAACACCGCCCCATTACGTCATGCTTCAGAAATGTGGAAAATGGTCCGTTTTCAAATGTTTTATTTTTGAACGTCAGTTCACATTTGTAGGTGGATCATCAGTGTTAGAGCTAAAATTAGCATGTTTAAAGTGATTTTCATGCTTCCAGGGGCTCGGGAAGTTAATTAAATACCATTTGGAGGCATTTAATGTTCGAGCAAAAACAGCTGATTTTCGACAAAAGAGATAACACCCCCCCATTACGTCATGCTTCAGAAATGTGGAAAATGGTCCGTTTTCAAATGTTCTATTTTTGAACGTCAGTTCACATTTGTAGGTGGATCATCAGTGTTAGAGCTAAAATTAGCATGTTTAAAGTGATTTTCATGCTTCCAGGGGCTCGGGAAGTGAAATAAATACCATTTGGAGGCATTTAATGTTCGAGCAAAAACGGCTGATTTTCGACAAAAGAGATAACACCCCCCCATTACGTCATGCTTCAGAAATGTGGAAAATGGTCCGTTTTCAAATGTTTTATTTTTGAACGTCAGTTCACATTTGTAGGTGGATCATCAGTGTTAGAGCTAAAATTAGCATGTTTAAAGTGATTTTCATGCTTCCAGGGGCTCGGGAAGTTAATTAAATACCATTTGGAGGCATTTAATGTTCGAGCAAAAACAGCTGATTTTCGACAAAAGAGATAACACCCCCCCATTACGTCATGCTTCAGAAATGTGGAAAATGGTCCGTTTTCAAATGTTTTATTTTTGAACGTCAGTTCACATTTGTAGGTGGATCATCAGTGTTAGAGCTAAAATTAGCATGTTTAAAGTGATTTTCATGCTTCCAGGGGCTCAGGAAGTGAAATAAATACCATTTGGAGGCATTTAATGTTCGAGCAAAAACGGCTGATTTTCGACAAAAGAGATAACACCGCCCCATTACGTCATGCTTCAGAAATGTGGAAAATGGTCCGTTTTCAAATGTTTTATTTTTGAACGTCAGTTCACATTTGTAGGTGGATCATCAGTGTTAGAGCTAAAATTAGCATGTTTAAAGTGATTTTCATGCTTCCAGGGGCTCGGGAAGTTAATTAAATACCATTTGGAGGCATTTAATGTTCGAGCAAAAACAGCTGATTTTCGACAAAAGAGATAACACCCCCCCATTACGTCATGCTTCAGAAATGTGGAAAATGGTCCGTTTTCAAATGTTTTATTTTTGAACGTCAGTTCACATTTGTAGGTGGATCATCAGTGTTAGAGCTAAAATTAGCATGTTTAAAGTGATTTTCATGCTTCCAGGGGCTCGGGAAGTGAAATAAATACCATTTGGAGGCATTTAATGTTCGAGCAAAAACGGCTGATTTTCGACAAAAGAGATAACACCCCCCCATTACGTCATGCTTCAGAAATGTGGAAAATGGTCCGTTTTCAAATGTTTTATTTTTGAACATCAGTTCACATTTGTAGGTGGATCATCAGTGTTAGAGCTAAAATTAGCATGTTTAAAGTGATTTTCATGCTTCCAGGGGCTCGGGAAGTTAATTAAATACCATTTGGAGGCATTTAATGTTCGAGCAAAAACGGCTGATTTTCGACAAAAGAGATAACACCCCCCCATTACGTCATGCTTCAGAAATGTGGAAAATGGTCCGTTTTCAAATGTTTTATTTTTGAACGTCAGTTCACATTTGTAGGTGGATCATCAGTGTTAGAGCTAAAATTAGCATGTTTAAAGTGATTTTCATGCTTCCAGGGGCTCGGGAAGTTAATTAAATACCATTTGGAGGCATTTAATGTTCGAGCAAAAACGGCTGATTTTCGACAAAAGAGATAACACCCCCCCCATTACGTCATGCTTCAGAAATTTGGAAAATGGTCCGTTTTCAAATGTTTTATTTTTGAACGTCAGTTCACATTTGTAGGTGGATCATCAGTGTTAGAGCTAAAATTAGCATGTTTAAAGTGATTTTCATGCTTCCAGGGGCCCAAAACACAAGATTTATGGAATGGTTAAAAGTGCATGAAAATGGCCAATTTACTCACTCTGAGTTCTCAAAAAGGGTTTCTTCACCCCGGGAAGTTAATTAAATACCATTTGGAGGCATTTAATGTTCGAGCAAAAACGGCTGATTTTCGACAAAAGAGATAACACCCCCCCATTACGTCTGCTTCAGAAATGTGGAAAATGGTCCGTTTTCAAATGTTTTATTTTTGAACGTCAGTTCACATTTGTAGGTGGATCATCAGTGTTAGAGCTAAAATTAGCATGTTTAAAGTGATTTTCATGCTTCCAGGGGCTCGGGAAGTTAATTAAATACCATTTGGAGGCATTTAATGTTCGAGCAAAAACGGCTGATTTTCGACAAAAGAGATAACACCCCCCCCCCCATTACGTCATGCTTCAGAAATGTGGAAAATGGTCCGTTTTCAAATGTTTTATTTTTGAACGTCAGTTCACATTTGTAGGTGGATCATCAGTGTTAGAGCTAAAATTAGCATGTTTAAAGTGATTTTCATGCTTCCAGGGGCTCGGGAAGTTAATTAAATACCATTTGGAGGCATTTAATGTTCGAGCGAAAACGGCTGATTTTCGACAAAAGAGATAACACCCCCCCATTACGTCATGCTTCAGAAATGTGGAAAATGGTCCGTTTTCAAATGTTTTATTTTTGAACGTCAGTTCACATTTGTAGGTGGATCATCAGTGTTAGAGCTAAAATTAGCATGTTTAAAGTGATTTTCATGCTTCCAGGGGCTCGGGAAGTTAATTAAATACCATTTGGAGGCATTTAATGTTCGAGCAAAAACGGCTGATTTTTGACAAAAGAGATAACACCCCCCCATTACGTCATGCTTCAGAAATGTGGAAAATGATCCGTTTTCAAATGTTTTATTTTTGAACGTCAGTTCACATTTGTAGGTGGATCATCAGTGTTACAGCTAAAATTAGCATGTTTAAAGTGATTTTCATGCTTCCAGGGGCTCGGGAAGTTAATTAAATACCATTTGGAGGCATTTAATGTTCGAGCAAAAACGGCTGATTTTCGACAAAAGAGATAACACCCCCCCATTACGTCATGCTTCAGAAATGTGGAAAATGGTCCGTTTTCAAATGTTTTATTTTTGAACGTCAGTTCACATTTGTAGGTGGATCATCAGTGTTAGAGCTAAAATTAGCATGTTTAAAGTGATTTTCATGCTTCCAGGGGCCCAAAACACAAGATTTATGGAATGGTTAAAAGTGCATGAAAATGGCCAATTTACTCACTCTGAGTTCTCGAAAAGGGTTTCTTCACCCCGGGAAGTTAATTAAATACCATTTGGAGGCATTTAATGTTCGAGCAAAAACGGCTGATTTTCGACAAAAGAGATAACACCCCCCCATTACGTCATGCTTCAGAAATGTGGAAAATGGTCCGTTTTCAAATGTTTTATTTTTGAACGTCAGTTCACATTTGTAGGTGGATCATCAGTGTTAGAGCTAAAATTAGCATGTTTAAAGTGATTTTCATGCTTCCAGGGGCTCGGGAAGTTAATTAAATACCATTTGGAGGCATTTAATGTTCGAGCAAAAACGGCTGATTTTCGACAAAAGAGATAACACCCCCCCCATTACGTCATGCTTCAGAAATGTGGAAAATGGTCCGTTTTCAAATGTTTTATTTTTGAACGTCAGTTCACATTTGTAGGTGGATCATCAGTGTTAGAGCTAAAATTAGCATGTTTAAAGTGATTTTCATGCTTCCAGGGGCTCGGGAAGTTAATTAAATACCATTTGGAGGCATTTAATGTTCGAGCAAAAACGGCTGATTTTTGACAAAAGAGATAACACCCCCCCATTACGTCATGCTTCAGAAATGTGGAAAATGATCCGTTTTCAAATGTTTTATTTTTGAACGTCAGTTCACATTTGTAGGTGGATCATCAGTGTTAGAGCTAAAATTAGCATGTTTAAAGTGATTTTCATGCTTCCAGGGGCTCGGGAAGTTAATTAAATACCATTTGGAGGCATTTAATGTTCGAGCAAAAACGGCTGATTTTCGACAAAAGAGATAACACCCCCCCATTACGTCATGCTTCAGAAATGTGGAAAATGGTCCGTTTTCAAATGTTTTATTTTTGAACGTCAGTTCACATTTGTAGGTGGATCATCAGTGTTAGAGCTAAAATTAGCATGTTTAAAGTGATTTTCATGCTTCCAGGGGCCCAAAACACAAGATTTATGGAATGGTTAAAAGTGCATGAAAATGGCCAATTTACTCACTCTGAGTTCTCGAAAAGGGTTTCTTCACCCCGGGAAGTTAATTAAATACCATTTGGAGGCATTTAATGTTCGAGCAAAAACGGCTGATTTTCGACAAAAGAGATAACACCCCCCCATTACGTCATGCTTCAGAAATGTGGAAAATGGTCCGTTTTCAAATGTTTTATTTTTGAACGTCAGTTCACATTTGTAGGTGGATCATCAGTGTTAGAGCTAAAATTAGCATGTTTAAAGTGATTTTCATGCTTCCAGGGGCTCGGGAAGTTAATTAAATACCATTTGGAGGCATTTAATGTTCGAGCAAAAACGGCTGATTTTCGACAAAAGAGATAACACCCCCCCCATTACGTCATGCTTCAGAAATGTGGAAAATGGTCCGTTTTCAAATGTTTTATTTTTGAACGTCAGTTCACATTTGTAGGTGGATCATCAGTGTTAGAGCTAAAATTAGCATGTTTAAAGTGATTTTCATGCTTCCAGGGGCTCGGGAAGTTAATTAAATACCATTTGGAGGCATTTAATGTTCGAGCAAAAACGGCTGATTTTCGACAAAAGAGATAACACCCCCCCATTACGTCATGCTTCAGAAATGTGGAAAATGGTCAGTTTTCAAATGTTTTATTTTTGAACGTCAGTTCACATTTGTAGGTGGATCATCAGTGTTAGAGCTAAAATTAGCATGTTTAAAGTGATTTTCATGCTTCCAGGGGCTCGGGAAGTTAATTAAATACCATTTGGAGGCATTTAATGTTCGAGCAAAAACAGCTGATTTTCGACAAAAGAGATAACACCCCCCCCATTACGTCATGCTTCAGAAATGTGGAAAATGGTCAGTTTTCAAATGTTTTATTTTTGAACGTCAGTTCACATTTGTAGGTGGATCATCAGTGTTAGAGCTAAAATTAGCATGTTTAAAGTGATTTTCATGCTTCCAGGGGCTCGGGAAGTGAATTAAATACCATTTGGAGGCATTTAATGTTCGAGCAAAAACGGCAGATTTTCGACAAAAGAGATAACACCCCCCCATTACGTCATGCTTCAGAAATGTGGAAAATGGTCCGTTTTCAAATGTTTTATTTTTGAACGTCAGTTTACATTTGTAGGTGGATCATCAGTGTTAGAGCTAAAATTAGCATGTTTAAAGTGATTTTCATGCTTCTAGGGGCTCGGGAAGTTAATTAAATACCATTTGGAGGCATTTAATGTTCGAGCAAAAACGGCTGATTTTCGACAAAAGAGATAACACCCCCCCATTACGTCATGCTTCAGAAATGTGGAAAATGGTCCGTTTTCAAATGTTTTATTTTTGAACGTCAGTTCACATTTGTAGGTGGATCATCAGTGTTAGAGCTAAAATTAGCATGTTTAAAGTGATTTTCATGCTTCCAGGGGCTCGGGAAGTGAAATAAATACCATTTGGAGGCATTTAATGTTCGAGCAAAAACGGCTGATTTTCGACAAAAGAGATAACACCGCCCCATTACGTCATGCTTCAGAAATGTGGAAAATGGTCCGTTTTCAAATGTTTTATTTTTGAACGTCAGTTCACATTTGTAGGTGGATCATCAGTGTTAGAGCTAAAATTAGCATGTTTAAAGTGATTTTCATGCTTCCAGGGGCTCGGGAAGTTAATTAAATACCATTTGGAGGCATTTAATGTTCGAGCAAAAACAGCTGATTTTCGACAAAAGAGATAACACCCCCCCATTACGTCATGCTTCAGAAATGTGGAAAATGGTCCGTTTTCAAATGTTTTATTTTTGAACGTCAGTTCACATTTGTAGGTGGATCATCAGTGTTAGAGCTAAAATTAGCATGTTTAAAGTGATTTTCATGCTTCCAGGGGCTCGGGAAGTTAATTAAATACCATTTGGAGGCATTTAATGTTCGAGCAAAAACGGCTGATTTTCGACAAAAGAGATAACACCCCCCCATTACGTCATGCTTCAGAAATGTGGAAAATGGTCCGTTTTCAAATGTTTTATTTTTGAACGTCAGTTCACATTTGTAGGTGGATCATCAGTGTTAGAGCTAAAATTAGCATGTTTAAAGTGATTTTCATGCTTCCAGGGGCTCGGGAAGTTAATTAAATACCATTTGGAGGCATTTAATGTTCGAGCAAAAACGGCTGATTTTCGACAAAAGAGATAACACCCCCCCATTACGTCATGCTTCAGAAATGTGGAAAATGGTCCGTTTTCAAATGTTTTATTTTTGAACGTCAGTTCACATTTGTAGGTGGATCATCAGTGTTAGAGCTAAAATTAGCATGTTTAAAGTGATTTTCATGCTTCCAGGGGCCCAAAACACAAGATTTATGGAATGGTTAAAAGTGCATGAAAATGGCCAATTTACTCACTCTGAGTTCTCGAAAAGGGTTTCTTCACCCCGGGAAGTTAATTAAATACCATTTGGAGGCATTTAATGTTCGAGCAAAAACGGCTGATTTTCGACAAAAGAGATAACACCCCCCCATTACGTCATGCTTCAGAAATGTGGAAAATGGTCCGTTTTCAAATGTTTTATTTTTGAACGTCAGTTCACATTTGTAGGTGGATCATCAGTGTTAGAGCTAACATTAGCATGTTTAAAGTGATTTTCATGCTTCCAGGGGCCCAAAACACAAGATTAATGGAATGGTTAAAAGTGCATGAAAATGGCCAATTTACTCACTCTGAGTTCTCAAAAAGGGTTTCTTCACCCCGGGAAGTGAAATAAATACCATTTGGAGGCATTTAATGTTCGAGCAAAAACGGCTGATTTTCGACAAAAGAGATAACACCCCCCCATTACGTCATGCTTCAGAAATGTGGAAAATGGTCCGTTTTCAAATGTTTTATTTTTGAACGCCAGTTCACATTTGTAGATGGATCATCAGTGTTAGAGCTAAAATTAGCATGTTTAAAGTGATTTTCATGCTTCCAGGGGCCCAAAACACAAGATTTATGGAATGGTTAAAAGTGCATGAAAATGGCCAATTTACTCACTCTGAGTTCTCAAAAAGGGTTTCTTCACCCCGGGAAGTTAATTAAATACCATTTGGAGGCATTTAATGTTCGAGCAAAAACGGCTGATTTTCGACAAAAGAGATAACACCCCCCCATTACGTCATGCTTCAGAAATGTGGAAAATGGTCCGTTTTCAAATGTTTTATTTTTGAACGTCAGTTCACATTTGTAGGTGGATCATCAGTGTTAGAGCTAAAATTAGCCTGTTTAAAGTGATTTTCATGCTTCCAGGGGCTCGGGAAGTTAATTAAATACCATTTGGAGGCATTTAATGTTCGAGCAAAAACGGCTGATTTTCGACAAAAGAGATAACACCCCCCCATTACGTCATGCTTCAGAAATGTGGAAAATGGTCAGTTTTCAAATGTTTTATTTTTGAACGTCAGTTCACATTTGTAGGTGGATCATCAGTGTTAGAGCTAAAATTAGCATGTTTAAAGTGATTTTCATGCTTCCAGGGGCTTGGGAAGTTAATTAAATACCATTTGGAGGCATTTAATGTTCGAGCAAAAACGGCTGATTTTCGACGAAAGAGATAACACCCCCCCATTACGTCATGCTTCAGAAATGTGGAAAATGGTCCGTTTTCAAATGTTTTATTTTTGAACGTCAGTTCACATTTGTAGGTGGATCATCAGTGTTAGAGCTAAAATTAGCATGTTTAAAGTGATTTTCATGCTTCCAGGGGCCCAAAACACAAGATTAATGGAATGGTTAAAAGTGCATGAAAATGGCCAATTTACTCACTCTGAGTTCTCAAAAAGGGTTTCTTCACCCCGGGAAGTGAAATAAATACCATTTGGAGGCATTTAATGTTCGAGCAAAAACGGCTGATTTTCGACAAAAGAGATAACACCCCCCCCATTACGTCATGCTTCAGAAATGTGGAAAATGGTCCGTTTTCAAATGTTTTATTTTTGAACGTCAGTTCACATTTGTAGGTGGATCATCAGTGTTAGAGCTAAAATTAGCATGTTTAAAGTGATTTTCATGCTTCCAGGGGCTCGGGAAGTTAATTAAATACCATTTGGAGGCATTTAATTTTCGAGCAAAAACGGCTGATTTTCGACAAAAGAGATAACACCCCCCCATTACGTCATGCTTCAGAAATGTGGAAAATGGTCCGTTTTCAAATGTTTTATTTTTGAACGTCAGTTCACATTTGTAGGTGGATCATCAGTGTTAGAGCTAAAATTAGCATGTTTAAAGTGATTTTCATGCTTCCAGGGGCTCGGGAAGTTAATTAAATACCATTTGGAGGCATTTAATGTTCGAGCAAAAACAGCTGATTTTCGACAAAAGAGATAACACCCCCCCATTACGTCATGCTTCAGAAATGTGGAAAATGGTCCGTTTTCAAATGTTTTATTTTTGAACGTCAGTTCACATTTGTAGGTGGATCATCAGTGTTAGAGCTAAAATTAGCATGTTTAAAGTGATTTTCATGCTTCCAGGGGCTCGGGAAGTTAATTAAATACCATTTGGAGGCATTTAATGTTCGAGCAAAAACGGCTGATTTTCGACAAAAGAGATAACACCCCCCCCATTACGTCATGCTTCAGAAATGTGGAAAATGGTCCGTTTTCAAATGTTTTATTTTTGAACGTCAGTTCACATTTGTAGGTGGATCATCAGTGTTAGAGCTAAAATTAGCATGTTTAAAGTGATTTTCATGCTTCCAGGGGCTCGGGAAGTGAAATAAATACCATTTGGAGGCATTTAATGTTCGAGCAAAAACGGCTGATTTTCGACAAAAGAGATAACACCCCCCCATTACGTCATGCTTCAGAAATGTGGAAAATGGTCCGTTTTCAAATGTTTTATTTTTGAACGTCAGTTCACATTTGTAGGTGGATCATCAGTGTTAGAGCTAAAATTAGCATGTTTAAAGTGATTTTCATGCTTCCAGGGGCTCGGGAAGTGAAATAAATACCATTTGGAGGCATTTAATGTTCGAGCAAAAACGGCTGATTTTCGACAAAAGAGATAACACCCCCCCATTACGTCATGCTTCAGAAATGTGGAAAATGGTCCGTTTTCAAATGTTTTATTTTTGAACGTCAGTTCACATTTGTAGGTGGATCATCAGTGTTAGAGCTAAAATTAGCATGTTTAAAGTGATTTTCATGCTTCCAGGGGCCCAAAACACAAGATTTATGGAATGGTTAAAAGTGCATGAAAATGGCCAATTTACTCACTCTGAGTTCTCAAAAAGGGTTTCTTCACCCCGGGAAGTTAATTAAATACCATTTGGAGGCATTTAATGTTCGAGCAAAAACGGCTGATTTTCGACAAAAGAGATAACACCCCCCCATTACGTCATGCTTCAGAAATGTGGAAAATGGTCCGTTTTCAAATGTTTTATTTTTGAACGTCAGTTCACATTTGTAGGTGGATCATCAGTGTTAGAGCTAAAATTAGCATGTTTAAAGTGATTTTCATGCTTCCAGGGGCCCAAAACACAAGATTTATGGAATGGTTAAAAGTGCATGAAAATGGCCAATTTATTCACTCTGAGTTCTCAAAAAGGGTTTCTTCACCCCGGGAAGTTAATTAAATACCATTTGGAGGCATTTAATGTTCGAGCAAAAACGGCTGATTTTCGACAAAAGAGATAACACCCCCCCATTACGTCATGCTTCAGAAATGTGGAAAATGGTCAGTTTTCAAATGTTTTATTTTTGAACGTCAGTTCACATTTGTAGGTGGATCATCAGTGTTAGAGCTAAAATTAGCATGTTTAAAGTGATTTTCATGCTTCCAGGGGCTCGGGAAGTTAATTAAATACCATTTGGAGGCATTTAATGTTCGAGCAAAAACGGCTGATTTTCGACAAAAGAGATAACACCCCCCCATTACGTCATGCTTCAGAAATGTGGAAAATGGTCCGTTTTCAAATGTTTTATTTTTGAACGTCAGTTCACATTTGTAGGTGGATCATCAGTGTTAGAGCTAAAATTAGCATGTTTAAAGTGATTTTCATGCTTCCAGGGGCCCAAAACACAAGATTAATGGAATGGTTAAAAGTGCATGAAAATGGCCAATTTACTCACTCTGAGTTCTCAAAAAGGGTTTCTTCACCCCGGGAGGTGAAATAAATACCATTTGGAGGCATTTAATGTTCGAGCAAAAACGGCTGATTTTCGACAAAAGAGATAACACCCCCCCATTACGTCATGCTTCAGAAATGTGGAAAATGGTCCGTTTTCAAATGTTTTATTTTTGAACGTCAGTTCACATTTGTAGGTGGATCATCAGTGTTAGAGCTAAAATTAGCATGTTTAAAGTGATTTTCATGCTTCCAGGGGCTCGGGAAGTTAATTAAATACCATTTGGAGGCATTTAATGTTCGAGCAAAAACGGCTGATTTTCGACAAAAGAGATAACACCCCCCCATTACGTCATGCTTCAGAAATGTGGAAAATGGTCCGTTTTCAAATGTTTTATTTTTGAACGTCAGTTCACATTTGTAGGTGGATCATCAGTGTTAGAGCTAAAATTAGCATGTTTAAAGTGATTTTCATGCTTCCAGGGGCCCAAAACACAAGATTTATGGAATGGTTAAAAGTGCATGAAAATGGCCAATTTACTCACTCTGAGTTCTCAAAAAGGGTTTCTTCACCCCGGGAAGTTAATTAAATACCATTTGGAGGCATTTAATGTTCGAGCAAAAACGGCTGATTTTCGACAAAAGAGATAACACCCCCCCATTACGTCATGCTTCAGAAATGTGGAAAATGGTCCGTTTTCAAATGTTTTATTTTTGAACGTCAGTTCACATTTGTAGGTGGATCATCAGTGTTAGAGCTAAAATTAGCATGTTTAAAGTGATTTTCATGCTTCCAGGGGCCCAAAACACAAGATTTATGGAATGGTTAAAAGTGCATGAAAATGGCCAATTTATTCACTCTGAGTTCTCAAAAAGGGTTTCTTCACCCCGGGAAGTTAATTAAATACCATTTGGAGGCATTTAATGTTCGAGCAAAAACGGCTGATTTTCGACAAAAAAGATAACACCCCCCCATTACGTCATGCTTCAGAAATGTGGAAAATGGTCAGTTTTCAAATGTTTTATTTTTGAACGTCAGTTCACATTTGTAGGTGGATCATCAGTGTTAGAGCTAAAATTAGCATGTTTAAAGTGATTTTCATGCTTCCAGGGGCTCGGGAAGTTAATTAAATACCATTTGGAGGCATTTAATGTTCGAGCAAAAACGGCTGATTTTCGACAAAAGAGATAACACCCCCCCATTACGTCATGCTTCAGAAATGTGGAAAATGGTCCGTTTTCAAATGTTTTATTTTTGAACGTCAGTTCACATTTGTAGGTGGATCATCAGTGTTAGAGCTAAAATTAGCATGTTTAAAGTGATTTTCATGCTTCCAGGGGCCCAAAACACAAGATTTATGGAATGGTTAAAAGTGCATGAAAATGGCCAATTTACTCACTCTGAGTTCTCGAAAAGGGTTTCTTCACCCCGGGAAGTTAATTAAATACCATTTGGAGGCATTTAATGTTCGAGCAAAAACGGCTGATTTTCGACAAAAGAGATAACACCCCCCCATTACGTCATGCTTCAGAAATGTGGAAAATGGTCCGTTTTCAAATGTTTTATTTTTGAACGTCAGTTCACATTTGTAGGTGGATCATCAGTGTTAGAGCTAACATTAGCATGTTTAAAGTGATTTTCATGCTTCCAGGGGCCCAAAACACAAGATTAATGGAATGGTTAAAAGTGCATGAAAATGGCCAATTTACTCACTCTGAGTTCTCAAAAAGGGTTTCTTCACCCCGGGAAGTGAAATAAATACCATTTGGAGGCATTTAATGTTCGAGCAAAAATGGCTGATTTTCGACAAAAGAGATAACACCCCCCCATTACGTCATGCTTCAGAAATGTGGAAAATGGTCCGTTTTCAAATGTTTTATTTTTGAACGTCAGTTCACATTTGTAGATGGATCATCAGTGTTAGAGCTAAAATTAGCATGTTTAAAGTGATTTTCATGCTTCCAGGGGCCCAAAACACAAGATTTATGGAATGGTTAAAAGTGCATGAAAATGGCCAATTTACTCACTCTGAGTTCTCAAAAAGGGTTTCTTCACCCCGGGAAGTTAATTAAATACCATTTGGAGGCATTTAATGTTCGAGCAAAAACGGCTGATTTTCGACAAAAGAGATAACACCCCCCCATTACGTCATGCTTCAGAAATGTGGAAAATGGTCCGTTTTCAAATGTTTTATTTTTGAACGTCAGTTCACATTTGTAGGTGGATCATCAGTGTTAGAGCTAAAATTAGCCTGTTTAAAGTGATTTTCATGCTTCCAGGGGCTCGGGAAGTTAATTAAATACCATTTGGAGGCATTTAATGTTCGAGCAAAAACGGCTGATTTTCGACAAAGGAGATAACACCCCCCCATTACGTCATGCTTCAGAAATGTGGAAAATGGTCAGTTTTCAAATGTTTTATTTTTGAACGTCAGTTCACATTTGTAGGTGGATCATCAGTGTTAGAGCTAAAATTAGCATGTTTAAAGTGATTTTCATGCTTCCAGGGGCTTGGGAAGTTAATTAAATACCATTTGGAGGCATTTAATGTTCAAGCAAAAACGGCTGATTTTCGACGAAAGAGATAACACCCCCCCATTACGTCATGCTTCAGAAATGTGGAAAATGGTCCGTTTTCAAATGTTTTATTTTTGAACGTCAGTTCACATTTGTAGGTGGATCATCAGTGTTAGAGCTAAAATTAGCATGTTTAAAGTGATTTTCATGCTTCCAGGGGCCCAAAACACAAGATTAATGGAATGGTTAAAAGTGCATGAAAATGGCCAATTTACTCACTCTGAGTTCTCAAAAAGGGTTTCTTCACCCCGGGAAGTGAAATAAATACCATTTGGAGGCATTTAATGTTCGAGCAAAAACGGCTGATTTTCGACAAAAGAGATAACACCCCCCCCATTACGTCATGCTTCAGAAATGTGGAAAATGGTCCGTTTTCAAATGTTTTATTTTTGAACGTCAGTTCACATTTGTAGGTGGATCATCAGTGTTAGAGCTAAAATTAGCATGTTTAAAGTGATTTTCATGCTTCCAGGGGCTCGGGAAGTTAATTAAATACCATTTGGAGGCATTTAATTTTCGAGCAAAAACGGCTGATTTTCGACAAAAGAGATAACACCCCCCCATTACGTCATGCTTCAGAAATGTGGAAAATGGTCCGTTTTCAAATGTTTTATTTTTGAACGTCAGTTCACATTTGTAGGTGGATCATCAGTGTTAGAGCTAAAATTAGCATGTTTAAAGTGATTTTCATGCTTCAAGGGGCTCGGGAAGTTAATTAAATACCATTTGGAGGCATTTAATGTTCGAGCAAAAACAGCTGATTTTCGACAAAAGAGATAACACCCCCCCATTACGTCATGCTTCAGAAATGTGGAAAATGGTCCGTTTTCAAATGTTTTATTTTTGAACGTCAGTTCACATTTGTAGGTGGATCATCAGTGTTAGAGCTAAAATTAGCATGTTTAAAGTGATTTTCATGCTTCCAGGGGCTCGGGAAGTTAATTAAATACCATTTGGAGGCATTTAATGTTCGAGCAAAAACGGCTGATTTTCGACAAAAGAGATAACACCCCCCCCATTACGTCATGCTTCAGAAATGTGGAAAATGGTCCGTTTTTAAATGTTTTATTTTTGAACGTCAGTTCACATTTGTAGGTGGATCATCAGTGTTAGAGCTAAAATTAGCATGTTTAAAGTGATTTTCATGCTTCCAGGGGCTCGGGAAGTGAAATAAATACCATTTGGAGGCATTTAATGTTCGAGCAAAAACGGCTGATTTTCGACAAAAGAGATAACACCCCCCCATTACGTCATGCTTCAGAAATGTGGAAAATGGTCCGTTTTCAAATGTTTTATTTTTGAACGTCAGTTCACATTTGTAGGTGGATCATCAGTGTTAGAGCTAAAATTAGCATGTTTAAAGTGATTTTCATGCTTCCAGGGGCTCGGGAAGTTAATTAAATACCATTTGGAGGCATTTAATGTTCGAGCAAAAACGGCTGATTTTCGACAAAAGAGATAACACCCCCCCATTACGTCATGCTTCAGAAATGTGGAAAATGGTCCGTTTTCAAATGTTTTATTTTTGAACGTCAGTTCACATTTGTAGGTGGATCATCAGTGTTAGAGCTAAAATTAGCATGTTTAAAGTGATTTTCATGCTTCCAGGGGCCCAAAACACAACATTAATGGAATGGTTAAAAGTGCATGAAAATGGCCAATTTACTCACTCTGAGTTCTCAAAAAGGGTTTCTTCACCCCGGGAAGTGAAATAAATACCATTTGGAGGCATTTAATGTTCGAGCAAAAACGGCTGATTTTCGACAAAAGAGATAACACCCCCCCATTACGTCATGCTTCAGAAATGTGGAAAATGGTCCGTTTTCAAATGTTTTATTTTTGAACGTCAGTTCACATTTGTAGGTGGATCTTCAGTGTTAGAGCTAAAATTAGCATGTTTAAAGTGATTTTCATGCTTCCAGGGGCTCGGGAAGTTAATTAAATACCATTTGGAGGCATTTAATGTTCGAGCAAAAACGGCTGATTTTCGACAAAAGAGATAACACCCCCCCATTACGTCATGCTTCAGAAATGTGAAAAATGGTCCGTTTTCAAATGTTTTATTTTTGAACGTCAGTTCACATTTGTAGGTGGATCATCAGTGTTAGAGCTAAAATTAGCATGTTTAAAGTGATTTTCATGGTTCCAGGGGCCCAAAACACAAGATTTATGGAATGGTTAAAAGTGCATGAAAATGGCCAATTTACTCACTCTGAGTTCTCAAAAAGGGTTTCTTCACCCCGGGAAGTTAATTAAATACCATTTGGAGGCATTTAATGTTCGAGCAAAAACGGCTGATTTTCGACAAAAGAGATAACACCCCCCCATTACATCATGCTTCAGAAATGTGGAAAATGGTCCGTTTTCAAATGTTTTATTTTTGAACGTCAGTTCCCATTTGTAGGTGGATCATCAGTGTTAGAGCTAAAATTAGCATGTTTAAAGTGATTTTCATGCTTCCAGGGGCTCGGGAAGTTAATTAAATACCATTTGGAGGCATTTAATGTTCGAGCAAAAACGGCTGATTTTCGACAAAAGAGACAACACCCCCCCATTACGTCATGCTTCAGAAATGTGGAAAATGGTCCGTTTTCAAATGTTTTATTTTTGAACGTCAGTTCACATTTGTAGGTGGATCATCAGTGTTAGAGCTAAAATTAGCATGTTTAAAGTGATTTTCATGCTTCCAGGGGCCCAAAACACAAGATTTATGGAATGGTTAAAAGTGCATGAAAATGGCCAATTTACTCACTCTGAGTTCTCAAAAAGGGTTTCTTCACCCCGGGAAGTTAATTAAATACCATTTGGAGGCATTTAATGTTCGAGCAAAAAAGGCTGATTTTCGACAAAAGAGATAACACCCCCCCCATTACGTCATGCTTCAGAAATGTGGAAAATGGTCCGTTTTCAAATGTTTTATTTTTGAACGTCAGTTCACATTTGTAGGTGGATCATCAGTGTTAGAGCTAAAATTAGCATGTTTAAAGTGATTTTCATGCTTCCAGGGGCCCAAAACACAAGATTTATGGAATGGTTAAAAGTGCATGAAAATGGCCAATTTACTCACTCTGAGTTCTCAAAAAGGGTTTCTTCACCCCGGGAAGTGAAATAAATACCATTTGGAGGCATTTAATGTTCGAGCAAAAACGGCTGATTTTCGACAAAAGAGATAACACCCCCCCATTACGTCATGCTTCAGAAATGTGGAAAATGGTCAGTTTTCAAATGTTTTATTTTTGAACGTCAGTTCACATTTGTAGGTGGATCATCAGTGTTAGAGCTAAAATTAGCATGTTTAAAGTGATTTTCATGCTTCCAGGGGCCCAAAACACAAGATTAATGGAATGGTTAAAAGTGCATGAAAATGGCCAATTTACTCACTCTGAGTTCTCAAAAAGGGTTTCTTCACCCCGGGAAGTGAAATAAATACCATTTGGAGGCATTTAATGTTCGAGCAAAAACGGCTGATTTTCGACAAAAGAGATAACACCCCCCCATTACGTCATGCTTCAGAAATGTGGAAAATGGTCCGTTTTCAAATGTTTTATTTTTGAACGTCAGTTCACATTTGTAGGTGGATCATCAGTGTTAGAGCTAAAATTAGCATGTTTAAAGTGATTTTCATGCTTCCAGGGGCTCGGGAAGTTAATTAAATACCATTTGGAGGCATTTAATGTTCGAGCAAAAACGGCTGATTTTCGACAAAAGAGATAACACCCCCCCATTACGTCATGCTTCAGAAATGTGGAAAATGGTCCGTTTTCAAATGTTTTATTTTTGAACGTCAGTTCACATTTGTAGGTGGATCATCAGTGTTAGAGCTAAAATTAGCATGTTTAAAGTGATTTTCATGCTTCCAGGGGCCCAAAACACAAGATTTATGGAATGGTTAAAAGTGCATGAAAATGGCCAATTTACTCACTCTGAGTTCTCAAAAAGGGTTTCTTCACCCCGGGAAGTGAAATAAATACCATTTGGAGGCATTTAATGTTCGAGCAAAAACGGCTGATTTTCGACAAAAGAGATAACACCCCCCCATTACGTCATGCTTCAGAAATGTGGAAAATGGTCCGTTTTCAAATGTTTTATTTTTGAACGTCAGTTCACATTTGTAGGTGGATCATCAGTGTTAGAGCTAAAATTAGCATGTTTAAAGTGATTTTCATGCTTCCAGGGGCCCAAAACACAAGATTTATGGAATGGTTAAAAGTGCATGAAAATGGCCAATTTACTCACTCTGAGTTCTCAAAAAGGGTTTCTTCACCCCGGGAAGTTAATTAAATACCATTTGGAGGCATTTAATGTTCGAGCAAAAACAGCTGATTTTCGACAAAAGAGATAACACCCCCCCATTACGTCATGCTTCAGAAATGTGGAAAATGGTCCGTTTTCAAATGTTTTATTTTTGAACGTCAGTTCACATTTGTAGGTGGATCATCAGTGTTAGAGCTAAAATTAGCATGTTTAAAGTGATTTTCATGCTTCCAGGGGCCCAAAACACAAGATTAATGGAATGGTTAAAAGTGCATGAAAATGGCCAATTTACTCACTCTGAGTTCTCAAAAAGGGTTTCTTCACCCCGGGAAGTGAAATAAATACCATTTGGAGGCATTTAATGTTCGAGCAAAAACGGCTGATTTTCGACAAAAGAGATAACACCCCCCCCATTACGTCATGCTTCAGAAATGTGGAAAATGGTCCGTTGTCAAATGTTTTATTTTTGAACGTCAGTTCACATTTGTAGGTGGATCATCAGTGTTAGAGCTAAAATTAGCATGTTTAAAGTGATTTTCTTGCTTCCAGGGGCTCGGGAAGTTAATTAAATAGCATTTGGAGGCATTTAATGTTCGAGCAAAAACGGCTGATTTTCGACAAAAGAGATAACACCCCCCCATTACGTCATGCTTCAGAAATGTGGAAAATGGTCCGTTTTCAAATGTTTTATTTTTGAACGTCAGTTCACATTTGTAGGTGGATCATCAGTGTTAGAGCTAAAATTAGCATGTTTAAAGTGATTTTCATGCTTCCAGGGGCTCGGGAAGTTAATTAAATACCATTTGGAGGCATTTAATGTTCGAGCAAAAACGGCTGATTTTCGACAAAAGAGTTAACACCCCCCCATTACGTCATGCTTCAGAAATGTGGAAAATGGTCCGTTTTCAAATGTTTTATTTTTGAACGTCAGTTCACATTTGTAGGTGGATCATCAGTGTTAGAGCTAAAATTAGCATGTTTAAAGTGATTTTCATGCTTCCAGGGGCCCAAAACACAAGATTTATGGAATGGTTAAAAGTGCATGAAAATGGCCAATTTACTCACTCTGAGTTCTCAAAAAGGGTTTCTTCACCCCGGGAAGTTAATTAAATACCATTTGGAGGCATTTAATGTTCGAGCAAAAACGGCTGATTTTCGACAAAAGAGATAACACCCCCCCATTACGTCATGCTTCAGAAATGTGGAAAATGGTCCGTTTTCAAATGTTTTATTTTTGAACGTCAGTTCACATTTGTAGGTGGATCATCAGTGTTAGAGCTAAAATTAGCATGTTTAAAGTGATTTTCATGCTTCCAGGGGCTCGGGAAGTTAATTAAATACCATTTGGAGGCATTTAATGTTCGAGCAAAAACGGCTGATTTTCGACAAAAGAGATAACACCCCCCCATTACGTCATGCTTCAGAAATGTGGAAAATGGTCCGTTTTCAAATGTTTTATTTTTGAACGTCAGTTCACATTTGTAGATGGATCATCAGTGTTAGAGCTAAAATTAGCATGTTTAAAGTGATTTTCATGCTTCCAGGGGCCCAAAACACAAGATTTATGGAATGGTTAAAAGTGCATGAAAATGGCCAATTTACTCACTCTGAGTTCTCAAAAAGGGTTTCTTCACCCCGGGAAGTGAAATAAATACCATTTGGAGGCATTTAATGTTCGAGCAAAAACGGCTGATTTTCGACAAAAGAGATAACACCCCCCCATTACGTCATGCTTCAGAAATGTGGAAAATGGTCCGTTTTCAAATGTTTTATTTTTGAACGTCAGTTCACATTTGTAGGTGGATCATCAGTGTTAGAGCTAAAATTAGCATGTTTAAAGTGATTTTCATGCTTCCAGGGGCTCGGGAAGTTAATTAAATACCATTTGGAGGCATTTAATGTTCGAGCAAAAACGGCTGATTTTCGACAAAAGAGATAACACCCCCCCATTACGTCATGCTTCAGAAATGTGGAAAATGGTCCGTTTTCAAATGTTTTATTTTTGAACGTCAGTTCACATTTGTAGATGGATCATCAGTGTTAGAGCTAAAATTAGCATGTTTAAAGTGATTTTCATGCTTCCAGGGGCCCAAAACACAAGATTTATGGAATGGTTAAAAGTGCATGAAAATGGCCAATTTACTCACTCTGAGTTCTCAAAAAGGGTTTCTTCACCCCGGGAAGTTAATTAAATACCATTTGGAGGCATTTAATGTTCGAGCAAAAACGGCTGATTTTCGACAAAAGAGATAACACCCCCCCATTACGTCATGCTTCAGAAATGTGGAAAATGGTCCGTTTTCAAATGTTTTATTTTTGAACGTCAGTTCACATTTGTAGGTGGATCATCAGTGTTAGAGCTAAAATTAGCCTGTTTAAAGTGATTTTCATGCTTCCAGGGGCTCGGGAAGTTAATTAAATACCATTTGGAGGCATTTAATGTTCGAGCAAAAACAGCTGATTTTCGACAAAAGAGATAACACCCCCCCATTACGTCATGCTTCAGAAATGTGGAAAATGGTCAGTTTTCAAATGTTTTATTTTTGAACGTCAGTTCACATTTGTAGGTGGATCATCAGTGTTAGAGCTAAAATTAGCATGTTTAAAGTGATTTTCATGCTTCCAGGGGCTCGGGAAGTTAATTAAATACCATTTGGAGGCATTTAATGTTCGAGCAAAAACGGCTGATTTTCGACGAAAGAGATAACACCCCCCATTACGTCATGCTTCAGAAATGTGGAAAATGGTCCGTTTTCAAATGTTTTATTTTTGAACGTCAGTTCACATTTGTAGGTGGATCATCAGTGTTAGAGCTAAAATTAGCATGTTTAAAGTGATTTTCATGCTTCCAGGGGCCCAAAACACAAGATTAATGGAATGGTTAAAAGTGCATGAAAATGGCCAATTTACTCACTCTGAGTTCTCAAAAAGGGTTTCTTCACCCCGGGAAGTGAAATAAATACCATTTGGAGGCATTTAATGTTCGAGCAAAAACGGCTGATTTTCGACAAAAGAGATAACACCCCCCCATTACGTCATGCTTCAGAAATGTGGAAAATGGTCCGTTTTCAAATGTTTTATTTTTGAACGTCAGTTCACATTTGTAGGTGGATCATCAGTGTTAGAGCTAAAATTAGCATGTTTAAAGTGATTTTCATGCTTCCAGGGGCCCAAAACACAAGATTAATGGAATGGTTAAAAGTGCATGAAAATGGCCAATTTACTCACTCTGAGTTCTCAAAAAGGGTTTCTTCACCCCGGGAAGTTAATTAAATGCCATTTGGAGGCATTTAATGTTCGAGCAAAAACGGCTGATTTTCGACAAAAGAGATAACACCCCCCCATTACATCATGCTTCAGAAATGTGGAAAATGGTCCGTTTTCAAATGTTTTATTTTTGAACGTCAGTTCACATTTGTAGGTGGATCATCAGTGTTAGAGCTAACATTAGCATGTTTAAAGTGATTTTCATGCTTCCAGGGGCCCAAAACACAAGATTAATGGAATGGTTAAAAGTGCATGAAAATGGCCAATTTACTCACTCTGAGTTCTCAAAAAGGGTTTCTTCACCCCGGGAAGTGAAATAAATACCATTTGGAGGCATTTAATGTTCGAGCAAAAACGGCTGATTTTCGACAAAAGAGATAACACCCCCCCATTACGTCATGCTTCAGAAATGTGGAAAATGGTCCGTTTTCAAATGTTTTATTTTTGAACGTCAGTTCACATTTGTAGGTGGATCATCAGTGTTAGAGCTAAAATTAGCATGTTTAAAGTGATTTTCATGCTTCCAGGGGCCCAAAACACAAGATTAATGGAATGGTTAAAAGTGCATGAAAATGGCCAATTTACTCACTCTGAGTTCTCAAAAAGGGTTTCTTCACCCCGGGAAGTGAAATAAATACCATTTGGAGGCATTTAATGTTCGAGCAAAAACGGCTGATTTTCGACAAAAGAGATAACACCCCCCCATTACGTCATGCTTCAGAAATGTGGAAAATGGTCCGTTTTCAAATGTTTTATTTTTGAACGTCAGTTCACATTTGTAGGTGGATCATCAGTGTTAGAGCTAAAATTAGCATGTTTAAAGTGATTTTCATGCTTCCAGGGGCTCGGGAAGTTAATTAAATACCATTTGGAGGCATTTAATGTTCGAGCAAAAACGGCTGATTTTCGACAAAAGAGATAACACCCCCCCATTACGTCATGCTTCAGAAATGTGGAAAATGGTCCGTTTTCAAATGTTTTATTTTTGAACGTCAGTTCACATTTGTAGGTGGATCATCAGTGTTAGAGCTAAAATTAGCATGTTTAAAGTGATTTTCATGCTTCCAGGGGCCCAAAACACAAGATTTATGGAATGGTTAAAAGTGCATGAAAATGGCCAATTTACTCACTCTGAGTTCTCAAAAAGGGTTTCTTCACCCCGGGAAGTTAATTAAATGCCATTTGGAGGCATTTAATGTTCGAGCAAAAACGGCTGATTTTCGACAAAAGAGATAACACCCCCCCCATTACATCATGCTTCAGAAATGTGGAAAATGGTCCGTTTTCAAATGTTTTATTTTTGAACGTCAGTTCCCATTTGTAGGTGGATCATCAGTGTTAGAGCTAAAATTAGCATGTTTAAAGTGATTTTCATGCTTCCAGGGGCTCGGGAAGTGAAATAAATACCATTTGGAGGCATTTAATGTTCGAGCAAAAACGGCTGATTTTCGACAAAAGAGATAACACCCCCCCATTACGTCATGCTTCAGAAATGTGGAAAATGGTCCGTTTTCAAATGTTTTATTTTTGAACGTCAGTTCACATTTGTAGGTGGATCATCAGTGTTAGAGCTAAAATTAGCATGTTTAAAGTGATTTTCATGCTTCCAGGGGCTCGGGAAGTTAATTAAATACCATTTGGAGGCATTTAATGTTCGAGCAAAAACGGCTGATTTTCGACAAAAGAGATAACACCCCCCCATTACGTCATGCTTCAGAAATGTGGAAAATGGTCCGTTTTCAAATGTTTTATTTTTGAACGTCAGTTCACATTTGTAGGTGGATCATCAGTGTTAGAGCTAAAATTAGCATGTTTAAAGTGATTTTCATGCTTCCAGGGGCCCAAAACACAACATTAATGGAATGGTTAAAAGTGCATGAAAATGGCCAATTTACTCACTCTGAGTTCTCAAAAAGGGTTTCTTCACCCCGGGAAGTGAAATAAATACCATTTGGAGGCATTTAATGTTCGAGCAAAAACGGCTGATTTTCGACAAAAGAGATAACACCCCCCCATTACGTCATGCTTCAGAAATGTGGAAAATGGTCCGTTTTCAAATGTTTTATTTTTGAACGTCAGTTCACATTTGTAGGTGGATCTTCAGTGTTAGAGCTAAAATTAGCATGTTTAAAGTGATTTTCATGCTTCCAGGGGCTCGGGAAGTTAATTAAATACCATTTGGAGGCATTTAATGTTCGAGCAAAAACGGCTGATTTTCGACAAAAGAGATAACACCCCCCCATTACGTCATGCTTCAGAAATGTGGAAAATGGTCCGTTTTCAAATGTTTTATTTTTGAACGTCAGTTCACATTTGTAGGTGGATCATCAGTGTTAGAGCTAAAATTAGCATGTTTAAAGTGATTTTCATGGTTCCAGGGGCCCAAAACACAAGATTTATGGAATGGTTAAAAGTGCATGAAAATGGCCAATTTACTCACTCTGAGTTCTCAAAAAGGGTTTCTTCACCCCGGGAAGTTAATTAAATACCATTTGGAGGCATTTAATGTTCGAGCAAAAACGGCTGATTTTCGACAAAAGAGATAACACCCCCCCATTACATCATGCTTCAGAAATGTGGAAAATGGTCCGTTTTCAAATGTTTTATTTTTGAACGTCAGTTCCCATTTGTAGGTGGATCATCAGTGTTAGAGCTAAAATTAGCATGTTTAAAGTGATTTTCATGCTTCCAGGGGCTCGGGAAGTTAATTAAATACCATTTGGAGGCATTTAATGTTCGAGCAAAAACGGCTGATTTTCGACAAAAGAGACAACACCCCCCCATTACGTCATGCTTCAGAAATGTGGAAAATGGTCCGTTTTCAAATGTTTTATTTTTGAACGTCAGTTCACATTTGTAGGTGGATCATCAGTGTTAGAGCTAAAATTAGCATGTTTAAAGTGATTTTCATGCTTCCAGGGGCCCAAAACACAAGATTTATGGAATGGTTAAAAGTGCATGAAAATGGCCAATTTACTCACTCTGAGTTCTCAAAAAGGGTTTCTTCACCCCGGGAAGTTAATTAAATACCATTTGGAGGCATTTAATGTTCGAGCAAAAAAGGCTGATTTTCGACAAAAGAGATAACACCCCCCCCATTACGTCATGCTTCAGAAATGTGGAAAATGGTCCGTTTTCAAATGTTTTATTTTTGAACGTCAGTTCACATTTGTAGGTGGATCATCAGTGTTAGAGCTAAAATTAGCATGTTTAAAGTGATTTTCATGCTTCCAGGGGCCCAAAACACAAGATTTATGGAATGGTTAAAAGTGCATGAAAATGGCCAATTTACTCACTCTGAGTTCTCAAAAAGGGTTTCTTCACCCCGGGAAGTGAAATAAATACCATTTGGAGGCATTTAATGTTCGAGCAAAAACGGCTGATTTTCGACAAAAGAGATAACACCCCCCCATTACGTCATGCTTCAGAAATGTGGAAAATGGTCAGTTTTCAAATGTTTTATTTTTGAACGTCAGTTCACATTTGTAGGTGGATCATCAGTGTTAGAGCTAAAATTAGCATGTTTAAAGTGATTTTCATGCTTCCAGGGGCCCAAAACACAAGATTAATGGAATGGTTAAAAGTGCATGAAAATGGCCAATTTACTCACTCTGAGTTCTCAAAAAGGGTTTCTTCACCCCGGGAAGTGAAATAAATACCATTTGGAGGCATTTAATGTTCGAGCAAAAACGGCTGATTTTCGACAAAAGAGATAACACCCCCCCATTACGTCATGCTTCAGAAATGTGGAAAATGGTCCGTTTTCAAATGTTTTATTTTTGAACGTCAGTTCACATTTGTAGGTGGATCATCAGTGTTAGAGCTAAAATTAGCATGTTTAAAGTGATTTTCATGCTTCCAGGGGCTCGGGAAGTTAATTAAATACCATTTGGAGGCATTTAATGTTCGAGCAAAAACGGCTGATTTTCGACAAAAGAGATAACACCCCCCCATTACGTCATGCTTCAGAAATGTGGAAAATGGTCCGTTTTCAAATGTTTTATTTTTGAACGTCAGTTCACATTTGTAGGTGGATCATCAGTGTTAGAGCTAAAATTAGCATGTTTAAAGTGATTTTCATGCTTCCAGGGGCCCAAAACACAAGATTTATGGAATGGTTAAAAGTGCATGAAAATGGCCAATTTACTCACTCTGAGTTCTCAAAAAGGGTTTCTTCACCCCGGGAAGTGAAATAAATACCATTTGGAGGCATTTAATGTTCGAGCAAAAACGGCTGATTTTCGACAAAAGAGATAACACCCCCCCATTACGTCATGCTTCAGAAATGTGGAAAATGGTCCGTTTTCAAATGTTTTATTTTTGAACGTCAGTTCACATTTGTAGGTGGATCATCAGTGTTAGAGCTAAAATTAGCATGTTTAAAGTGATTTTCATGCTTCCAGGGGCCCAAAACACAAGATTTATGGAATGGTTAAAAGTGCATGAAAATGGCCAATTTACTCACTCTGAGTTCTCAAAAAGGGTTTCTTCACCCCGGGAAGTTAATTAAATACCATTTGGAGGCATTTAATGTTCGAGCAAAAACAGCTGATTTTCGACAAAAGAGATAACACCCCCCCATTACGTCATGCTTCAGAAATGTGGAAAATGGTCCGTTTTCAAATGTTTTATTTTTGAACGTCAGTTCACATTTGTAGGTGGATCATCAGTGTTAGAGCTAAAATTAGCATGTTTAAAGTGATTTTCATGCTTCCAGGGGCCCAAAACACAAGATTAATGGAATGGTTAAAAGTGCATGAAAATGGCCAATTTACTCACTCTGAGTTCTCAAAAAGGGTTTCTTCACCCCGGGAAGTGAAATAAATACCATTTGGAGGCATTTAATGTTCGAGCAAAAACGGCTGATTTTCGACAAAAGAGATAACACCCCCCCCATTACGTCATGCTTCAGAAATGTGGAAAATGGTCCGTTGTCAAATGTTTTATTTTTGAACGTCAGTTCACATTTGTAGGTGGATCATCAGTGTTAGAGCTAAAATTAGCATGTTTAAAGTGATTTTCTTGCTTCCAGGGGCTCGGGAAGTTAATTAAATAGCATTTGGAGGCATTTAATGTTCGAGCAAAAACGGCTGATTTTCGACAAAAGAGATAACACCCCCCCATTACGTCATGCTTCAGAAATGTGGAAAATGGTCCGTTTTCAAATGTTTTATTTTTGAACGTCAGTTCACATTTGTAGGTGGATCATCAGTGTTAGAGCTAAAATTAGCATGTTTAAAGTGATTTTCATGCTTCCAGGGGCTCGGGAAGTTAATTAAATACCATTTGGAGGCATTTAATGTTCGAGCAAAAACGGCTGATTTTCGACAAAAGAGTTAACACCCCCCCATTACGTCATGCTTCAGAAATGTGGAAAATGGTCCGTTTTCAAATGTTTTATTTTTGAACGTCAGTTCACATTTGTAGGTGGATCATCAGTGTTAGAGCTAAAATTAGCATGTTTAAAGTGATTTTCATGCTTCCAGGGGCCCAAAACACAAGATTTATGGAATGGTTAAAAGTGCATGAAAATGGCCAATTTACTCACTCTGAGTTCTCAAAAAGGGTTTCTTCACCCCGGGAAGTTAATTAAATACCATTTGGAGGCATTTAATGTTCGAGCAAAAACGGCTGATTTTCGACAAAAGAGATAACACCCCCCCATTACGTCATGCTTCAGAAATGTGGAAAATGGTCCGTTTTCAAATGTTTTATTTTTGAACGTCAGTTCACATTTGTAGGTGGATCATCAGTGTTAGAGCTAAAATTAGCATGTTTAAAGTGATTTTCATGCTTCCAGGGGCTCGGGAAGTTAATTAAATACCATTTGGAGGCATTTAATGTTCGAGCAAAAACGGCTGATTTTCGACAAAAGAGATAACACCCCCCCATTACGTCATGCTTCAGAAATGTGGAAAATGGTCCGTTTTCAAATGTTTTATTTTTGAACGTCAGTTCACATTTGTAGATGGATCATCAGTGTTAGAGCTAAAATTAGCATGTTTAAAGTGATTTTCATGCTTCCAGGGGCCCAAAACACAAGATTTATGGAATGGTTAAAAGTGCATGAAAATGGCCAATTTACTCACTCTGAGTTCTCAAAAAGGGTTTCTTCACCCCGGGAAGTGAAATAAATACCATTTGGAGGCATTTAATGTTCGAGCAAAAACGGCTGATTTTCGACAAAAGAGATAACACCCCCCCATTACGTCATGCTTCAGAAATGTGGAAAATGGTCCGTTTTCAAATGTTTTATTTTTGAACGTCAGTTCACATTTGTAGGTGGATCATCAGTGTTAGAGCTAAAATTAGCATGTTTAAAGTGATTTTCATGCTTCCAGGGGCTCGGGAAGTTAATTAAATACCATTTGGAGGCATTTAATGTTCGAGCAAAAACGGCTGATTTTCGACAAAAGAGATAACACCCCCCCATTACGTCATGCTTCAGAAATGTGGAAAATGGTCCGTTTTCAAATGTTTTATTTTTGAACGTCAGTTCACATTTGTAGATGGATCATCAGTGTTAGAGCTAAAATTATCATGTTTAAAGTGATTTTCATGCTTCCAGGGGCCCAAAACACAAGATTTATGGAATGGTTAAAAGTGCATGAAAATGGCCAATTTACTCACTCTGAGTTCTCAAAAAGGGTTTCTTCACCCCGGGAAGTTAATTAAATACCATTTGGAGGCATTTAATGTTCGAGCAAAAACGGCTGATTTTCGACAAAAGAGATAACACCCCCCCATTACGTCATGCTTCAGAAATGTGGAAAATGGTCCGTTTTCAAATGTTTTATTTTTGAACGTCAGTTCACATTTGTAGGTGGATCATCAGTGTTAGAGCTAAAATTAGCCTGTTTAAAGTGATTTTCATGCTTCCAGGGGCTCGGGAAGTTAATTAAATACCATTTGGAGGCATTTAATGTTCGAGCAAAAACAGCTGATTTTCGACAAAAGAGATAACACCCCCCCATTACGTCATGCTTCAGAAATGTGGAAAATGGTCAGTTTTCAAATGTTTTATTTTTGAACGTCAGTTCACATTTGTAGGTGGATCATCAGTGTTAGAGCTAAAATTAGCATGTTTAAAGTGATTTTCATGCTTCCAGGGGCTCGGGAAGTTAATTAAATACCATTTGGAGGCATTTAATGTTCGAGCAAAAACGGCTGATTTTCGACGAAAGAGATAACACCCCCCCATTACGTCATGCTTCAGAAATGTGGAAAATGGTCCGTTTTCAAATGTTTTATTTTTGAACGTCAGTTCACATTTGTAGGTGGATCATCAGTGTTAGAGCTAAAATTAGCATGTTTAAAGTGATTTTCATGCTTCCAGGGGCCCAAAACACAAGATTAATGGAATGGTTAAAAGTGCATGAAAATGGCCAATTTACTCACTCTGAGTTCTCAAAAAGGGTTTCTTCACCCCGGGAAGTGAAATAAATACCATTTGGAGGCATTTAATGTTCGAGCAAAAACGGCTGATTTTCGACAAAAGAGATAACACCCCCCCATTACGTCATGCTTCAGAAATGTGGAAAATGGTCCGTTTTCAAATGTTTTATTTTTGAACGTCAGTTCACATTTGTAGGTGGATCATCAGTGTTAGAGCTAAAATTAGCATGTTTAAAGTGATTTTCATGCTTCCAGGGGCCCAAAACACAAGATTAATGGAATGGTTAAAAGTGCATGAAAATGGCCAATTTACTCACTCTGAGTTCTCAAAAAGGGTTTCTTCACCCCGGGAAGTTAATTAAATGCCATTTGGAGGCATTTAATGTTCGAGCAAAAACGGCTGATTTTCGACAAAAGAGATAACACCCCCCCATTACATCATGCTTCAGAAATGTGGAAAATGGTCCGTTTTCAAATGTTTTATTTTTGAACGTCAGTTCACATTTGTAGGTGGATCATCAGTGTTAGAGCTAACATTAGCATGTTTAAAGTGATTTTCATGCTTCCAGGGGCCCAAAACACAAGATTAATGGAATGGTTAAAAGTGCATGAAAATGGCCAATTTACTCACTCTGAGTTCTCAAAAAGGGTTTCTTCACCCCGGGAAGTGAAATAAATACCATTTGGAGGCATTTAATGTTCGAGCAAAAACGGCTGATTTTCGACAAAAGAGATAACACCCCCCCATTACGTCATGCTTCAGAAATGTGGAAAATGGTCCGTTTTCAAATGTTTTATTTTTGAACGTCAGTTCACATTTGTAGGTGGATCATCAGTGTTAGAGCTAAAATTAGCATGTTTAAAGTGATTTTCATGCTTCCAGGGGCCCAAAACACAAGATTAATGGAATGGTTAAAAGTGCATGAAAATGGCCAATTTACTCACTCTGAGTTCTCAAAAAGGGTTTCTTCACCCCGGGAAGTGAAATAAATACCATTTGGAGGCATTTAATGTTCGAGCAAAAACGGCTGATTTTCGACAAAAGAGATAACACCCCCCCATTACGTCATGCTTCAGAAATGTGGAAAATGGTCCGTTTTCAAATGTTTTATTTTTGAACGTCAGTTCACATTTGTAGGTGGATCATCAGTGTTAGAGCTAAAATTAGCATGTTTAAAGTGATTTTCATGCTTCCAGGGGCTCGGGAAGTTAATTAAATACCATTTGGAGGCATTTAATGTTCGAGCAAAAACGGCTGATTTTCGACAAAAGAGATAACACCCCCCCATTACGTCATGCTTCAGAAATGTGGAAAATGGTCCGTTTTCAAATGTTTTATTTTTGAACGTCAGTTCACATTTGTAGGTGGATCATCAGTGTTAGAGCTAAAATTAGCATGTTTAAAGTGATTTTCATGCTTCCAGGGGCCCAAAACACAAGATTTATGGAATGGTTAAAAGTGCATGAAAATGGCCAATTTACTCACTCTGAGTTCTCAAAAAGGGTTTCTTCACCCCGGGAAGTTAATTAAATGCCATTTGGAGGCATTTAATGTTCGAGCAAAAACGGCTGATTTTCGACAAAAGAGATAACACCCCCCCCATTACATCATGCTTCAGAAATGTGGAAAATGGTCCGTTTTCAAATGTTTTATTTTTGAACGTCAGTTCCCATTTGTAGGTGGATCATCAGTGTTAGAGCTAAAATTAGCATGTTTAAAGTGATTTTCATGCTTCCAGGGGCCCAAAACACAAGATTTATGGAATGGTTAAAAGTGCATGAAAATGGCCAATTTACTCACTCTGAGTTCTCAAAAAGGGTTTCTTCACCCCGGGAAGTGAAATAAATACCATTTGGAGGCATTTAATGTTCGAGCAAAAACGGCTGATTTTCGACAAAAGAGATAACACCCCCCATTACGTCATGCTTCAGAAATGTGGAAAATGGTCCGTTTTCAAATGTTTTATTTTTGAACGTCAGTTCACATTTGTAGGTGGATCATCAGTGTTAGAGCTAAAATTAGCATGTTTAAAGTGATTTTCATGCTTCCAGGGGCCCAAAACACAAGATTTATGGAATGGTTAAAAGTGCATGAAAATGGCCAATTTACTCACTCTGAGTTCTCAAAAAGGGTTTCTTCACCCCGGGAAGTTAATTAAATACCATTTGGAGGCATTTAATGTTCGAGCAAAAAAGGCTGATTTTCGACAAAAGAGATAACACCCCCCCCATTACGTCATGCTTCAGAAATGTGGAAAATGGTCAGTTTTCAAATGTTTTATTTTTGAACGTCAGTTCACATTTGTAGGTGGATCATCAGTGTTAGAGCTAAAATTAGCATGTTTAAAGTGATTTTCATGCTTCCAGGGGCCCAAAACACAAGATTTATGGAATGGTTAAAAGTGCATGAAAATGGCCAATTTACTCACTCTGAGTTCTCAAAAAGGGTTTCTTCACCCCGGGAAGTGAAATAAATACCATTTGGAGGCATTTAATGTTCGAGCAAAAACGGCTGATTTTCGACAAAAGAGATAACACCCCCCCATTACGTCATGCTTCAGAAATGTGGAAAATGGTCCGTTTTCAAATGTTTTATTTTTGAACGTCAGTTCACATTTGTAGGTGGATCATCAGTGTTAGAGCTAAAATTAGCATGTTTAAAGTGATTTTCATGCTTCCAGGGGCCCAAAACACAAGATTAATGGAATGGTTAAAAGTGCATGAAAATGGCCAATTTACTCACTCTGAGTTCTCAAAAAGGGTTTCTTCACCCCGGGAAGTGAAATAAATACCATTTGGAGGCATTTAATGTTCGAGCAAAAACGGCTGATTTTCGACAAAAGAGATAACACCCCCCCATTACGTCATGCTTCAGAAATGTGGAAAATGGTCCGTTTTCAAATGTTTTATTTTTGAACGTCAGTTCACATTTGTAGGTGGATCATCAGTGTTAGAGCTAAAATTAGCATGTTTAAAGTGATTTTCATGCTTCCAGGGGCTCGGGAAGTTAATTAAATACCATTTGGAGGCATTTAATGTTCGAGCAAAAACGGCTGATTTTCGACAAAAGAGATAACACCCCCCCATTACGTCATGCTTCAGAAATGTGGAAAATGGTCCGTTTTCAAATGTTTTATTTTTGAACGTCAGTTCACATTTGTAGGTGGATCATCAGTGTTAGAGCTAAAATTAGCATGTTTAAAGTGATTTTCATGCTTCCAGGGGCCCAAAACACAAGATTTATGGAATGGTTAAAAGTGCATGAAAATGGCCAATTTACTCACTCTGAGTTCTCAAAAAGGGTTTCTTCACCCCGGGAAGTGAAATAAATACCATTTGGAGGCATTTAATGTTCGAGCAAAAACGGCTGATTTTCGACAAAAGAGATAACACCCCCCCATTACGTCATGCTTCAGAAATGTGGAAAATGGTCCGTTTTCAAATGTTTTATTTTTGAACGTCAGTTCACATTTGTAGGTGGATCATCAGTGTTAGAGCTAAAATTAGCATGTTTAAAGTGATTTTCATGCTTCCAGGGGCTCGGGAAGTTAATTAAATACCATTTGGAGGCATTTAATGTTCGAGCAAAAACGGCTGATTTTCGACAAAAGAGATAACACCCCCCCATTACGTCATGCTTCAGAAATGTGGAAAATGGTCCGTTTTCAAATGTTTTATTTTTGAACGTCAGTTCACATTTGTAGATGGATCATCAGTGTTAGAGCTAAAATTAGCATGTTTAAAGTGATTTTCATGCTTCCAGGGGCCCAAAACACAAGATTTATGGAATGGTTAAAAGTGCATGAAAATGGCCAATTTACTCACTCTGAGTTCTCAAAAAGGGTTTCTTCACCCCGGGAAGTTAATTAAATACCATTTGGAGGCATTTAATGTTCGAGCAAAAACGGCTGATTTTCGACAAAAGAGATAACACCCCCCCATTACGTCATGCTTCAGAAATGTGGAAAATGGTCCGTTTTCAAATGTTTTATTTTTGAACGTCAGTTCACATTTGTAGGTGGATCATCAGTGTTAGAGCTAAAATTAGCCTGTTTAAAGTGATTTTCATGCTTCCAGGGGCTCGGGAAGTTAATTAAATACCATTTGGAGGCATTTAATGTTCGAGCAAAAACAGCTGATTTTCGACAAAAGAGATAACACCCCCCCATTACGTCATGCTTCAGAAATGTGGAAAATGGTCAGTTTTCAAATGTTTTATTTTTGAACGTCAGTTCACATTTGTAGGTGGATCATCAGTGTTAGAGCTAAAATTAGCATGTTTAAAGTGATTTTCATGCTTCCAGGGGCTCGGGAAGTTAATTAAATACCATTTGGAGGCATTTAATGTTCGAGCAAAAACGGCTGATTTTCGACGAAAGAGATAACACCCCCCCATTACGTCATGCTTCAGAAATGTGGAAAATGGTCCGTTTTCAAATGTTTTATTTTTGAACGTCAGTTCACATTTGTAGGTGGATCATCAGTGTTAGAGCTAAAATTAGCATGTTTAAAGTGATTTTCATGCTTCCAGGGGCCCAAAACACAAGATTAATGGAATGGTTAAAAGTGCATGAAAATGGCCAATTTACTCACTCTGAGTTCTCAAAAAGGGTTTCTTCACCCCGGGAAGTGAAATAAATACCATTTGGAGGCATTTAATGTTCGAGCAAAAACGGCTGATTTTCGACAAAAGAGATAACACCCCCCCATTACGTCATGCTTCAGAAATGTGGAAAATGGTCCGTTTTCAAATGTTTTATTTTTGAACGTCAGTTCACATTTGTAGGTGGATCATCAGTGTTAGAGCTAAAATTAGCATGTTTAAAGTGATTTTCATGCTTCCAGGGGCCCAAAACACAAGATTAATGGAATGGTTAAAAGTGCATGAAAATGGCCAATTTACTCACTCTGAGTTCTCAAAAAGGGTTTCTTCACCCCGGGAAGTTAATTAAATGCCATTTGGAGGCATTTAATGTTCGAGCAAAAACGGCTGATTTTCGACAAAAGAGATAACACCCCCCCATTACATCATGCTTCAGAAATGTGGAAAATGGTCCGTTTTCAAATGTTTTATTTTTGAACGTCAGTTCACATTTGTAGGTGGATCATCAGTGTTAGAGCTAACATTAGCATGTTTAAAGTGATTTTCATGCTTCCAGGGGCCCAAAACACAAGATTAATGGAATGGTTAAAAGTGCATGAAAATGGCCAATTTACTCACTCTGAGTTCTCAAAAAGGGTTTCTTCACCCCGGGAAGTGAAATAAATACCATTTGGAGGCATTTAATGTTCGAGCAAAAACGGCTGATTTTCGACAAAAGAGATAACACCCCCCCATTACGTCATGCTTCAGAAATGTGGAAAATGGTCCGTTTTCAAATGTTTTATTTTTGAACGTCAGTTCACATTTGTAGGTGGATCATCAGTGTTAGAGCTAAAATTAGCATGTTTAAAGTGATTTTCATGCTTCCAGGGGCCCAAAACACAAGATTAATGGAATGGTTAAAAGTGCATGAAAATGGCCAATTTACTCACTCTGAGTTCTCAAAAAGGGTTTCTTCACCCCGGGAAGTGAAATAAATACCATTTGGAGGCATTTAATGTTCGAGCAAAAACGGCTGATTTTCGACAAAAGAGATAACACCCCCCCATTACGTCATGCTTCAGAAATGTGGAAAATGGTCCGTTTTCAAATGTTTTATTTTTGAACGTCAGTTCACATTTGTAGGTGGATCATCAGTGTTAGAGCTAAAATTAGCATGTTTAAAGTGATTTTCATGCTTCCAGGGGCTCGGGAAGTTAATTAAATACCATTTGGAGGCATTTAATGTTCGAGCAAAAACGGCTGATTTTCGACAAAAGAGATAACACCCCCCCATTACGTCATGCTTCAGAAATGTGGAAAATGGTCCGTTTTCAAATGTTTTATTTTTGAACGTCAGTTCACATTTGTAGGTGGATCATCAGTGTTAGAGCTAAAATTAGCATGTTTAAAGTGATTTTCATGCTTCCAGGGGCCCAAAACACAAGATTTATGGAATGGTTAAAAGTGCATGAAAATGGCCAATTTACTCACTCTGAGTTCTCAAAAAGGGTTTCTTCACCCCGGGAAGTTAATTAAATGCCATTTGGAGGCATTTAATGTTCGAGCAAAAACGGCTGATTTTCGACAAAAGAGATAACACCCCCCCCATTACATCATGCTTCAGAAATGTGGAAAATGGTCCGTTTTCAAATGTTTTATTTTTGAACGTCAGTTCCCATTTGTAGGTGGATCATCAGTGTTAGAGCTAAAATTAGCATGTTTAAAGTGATTTTCATGCTTCCAGGGGCTCGGGAAGTTAATTAAATACCATTTGGAGGCATTTAATGTTCGAGCAAAAACGGCTGATTTTCGACAAAAGAGATAACACCCCCCCATTACGTCATGCTTCAGAAATGTGGAAAATGGTCCGTTTTCAAATGTTTTATTTTTGAACGTCAGTTCACATTTGTAGGTGGATCATCAGTGTTAGAGCTAAAATTAGCATGTTTAAAGTGATTTTCATGCTTCCAGGGGCCCAAAACACAAGATTTATGGAATGGTTAAAAGTGCATGAAAATGGCCAATTTACTCACTCTGAGTTCTCAAAAAGGGTTTCTACACCCCGGGAAGTTAATTAAATACCATTTGGAGGCATTTAATGTTCGAGCAAAAAAGGCTGATTTTCGACAAAAGAGATAACACCCCCCCCATTACGTCATGCTTCAGAAATGTGGAAAATGGTCCGTTTTCAAATGTTTTATTTTTGAACGTCAGTTCACATTTGTAGGTGGATCATCAGTGTTAGAGCTAAAATTAGCATGTTTAAAGTGATTTTCATGCTTCCAGGGGCCCAAAACACAAGATTTATGGAATGGTTAAAAGTGCATGAAAATGGCCAATTTACTCACTCTGAGTTCTCAAAAAGGGTTTCTTCACCCCGGGAAGTGAAATAAATACCATTTGGAGGCATTTAATGTTCGAGCAAAAACGGCTGATTTTCGACAAAAGAGATAACACCCCCCCATTACGTCATGCTTCAGAAATGTGGAAAATGGTCCGTTTTCAAATGTTTTATTTTTGAACGTCAGTTCACATTTGTAGGTGGATCATCAGTGTTAGAGCTAAAATTAGCATGTTTAAAGTGATTTTCATGCTTCCAGGGGCCCAAAACACAAGATTAATGGAATGGTTAAAAGTGCATGAAAATGGCCAATTTACTCACTCTGAGTTCTCAAAAAGGGTTTCTTCACCCCGGGAAGTGAAATAAATACCATTTGGAGGCATTTAATGTTCGAGCAAAAACGGCTGATTTTCGACAAAAGAGATAACACCCCCCCATCACGTCATGCTTCAGAAATGTGGAAAATGGTCCGTTTTCAAATGTTTTATTTTTGAACGTCAGTTCACATTTGTAGGTGGATCATCAGTGTTAGAGCTAAAATTAGCATGTTTAAAGTGATTTTCATGCTTCCAGGGGCTCGGGAAGTTAATTAAATACCATTTGGAGGCATTTAATGTTCGAGCAAAAACGGCTGATTTTCGACAAAAGAGATAACACCCCCCCATTACGTCATGCTTCAGAAATGTGGAAAATGGTCCGTTTTCAAATGTTTTATTTTTGAACGTCAGTTCACATTTGTAGGTGGATCATCAGTGTTAGAGCTAAAATTAGCATGTTTAAAGTGATTTTCATGCTTCCAGGGGCCCAAAACACAAGATTTATGGAATGGTTAAAAGTGCATGAAAATGGCCAATTTACTCACTCTGAGTTCTCAAAAAGGGTTTCTTCACCCCGGGAAGTGAAATAAATACCATTTGGAGGCATTTAATGTTCGAGCAAAAACGGCTGATTTTCGACAAAAGAGATAACACCCCCCATTACGTCATGCTTCAGAAATGTGGAAAATGGTCCGTTTTCAAATGTTTTATTTTTGAACGTCAGTTCACATTTGTAGGTGGATCATCAGTGTTAGAGCTAAAATTAGCATGTTTAAAGTGATTTTCATGCTTCCAGGGGCCCAAAACACAAGATTTATGGAATGGTTAAAAGTGCATGAAAATGGCCAATTTACTCACTCTGAGTTCTCAAAAAGGGTTTCTTCACCCCGGGAAGTTAATTAAATACCATTTGGAGGCATTTAATGTTCGAGCAAAAACAGCTGATTTTCGACAAAAGAGATAACACCCCCCCATTACGTCATGCTTCAGAAATGTGGAAAATGGTCCGTTTTCAAATGTTTTATTTTTGAACGTCAGTTCACATTTGTAGGTGGATCATCAGTGTTAGAGCTAAAATTAGCATGTTTAAAGTGATTTTCATGCTTCCAGGGGCCCAAAACACAAGATTTATGGAATGGTTAAAAGTGCATGAAAATGGCCAATTTACTCACTCTGAGTTCTCAAAAAGGGTTTCTTCACCCCGGGAAGTTAATTAAATACCATTTGGAGGCATTTAATGTTCGAGCAAAAAAGGCTGATTTTCGACAAAAGAGATAACACCCCCCCCATTACGTCATGCTTCAGAAATGTGGAAAATGGTCAGTTTTCAAATGTTTTATTTTTGAACGTCAGTTCACATTTGTAGGTGGATCATCAGTGTTAGAGCTAAAATTAGCATGTTTAAAGTGATTTTCATGCTTCCAGGGGCCCAAAACACAAGATTTATGGAATGGTTAAAAGTGCATGAAAATGGCCAATTTACTCACTCTGAGTTCTCAAAAAGGGTTTCTTCACCCCGGGAAGTGAAATAAATACCATTTGGAGGCATTTAATGTTCGAGCAAAAACGGCTGATTTTCGACAAAAGAGATAACACCCCCCCATTACGTCATGCTTCAGAAATGTGGAAAATGGTCCGTTTTCAAATGTTTTATTTTTGAACGTCAGTTCACATTTGTAGGTGGATCATCAGTGTTAGAGCTAAAATTAGCATGTTTAAAGTGATTTTCATGCTTCCAGGGGCCCAAAACACAAGATTAATGGAATGGTTAAAAGTGCATGAAAATGGCCAATTTACTCACTCTGAGTTCTCAAAAAGGGTTTCTTCACCCCGGGAAGTGAAATAAATACCATTTGGAGGCATTTAATGTTCGAGCAAAAACGGCTGATTTTCGACAAAAGAGATAACACCCCCCCATTACGTCATGCTTCAGAAATGTGGAAAATGGTCCGTTTTCAAATGTTTTATTTTTGAACGTCAGTTCACATTTG
Organism: Lissotriton vulgaris; assembly: GCF_964263255.1. Taxonomy (NCBI): domain Eukaryota; kingdom Metazoa; phylum Chordata; class Amphibia; order Caudata; family Salamandridae; genus Lissotriton; species Lissotriton vulgaris. The sequence goes on along the minus strand of NW_028240926.1, from coordinate 98,713 downwards.
TAGGTGGATCATCAGTGTTAGAGCTAAAATTAGCATGTTTAAAGTGATTTTCATGCTTCCAGGGGCTCGGGAAGTTAATTAAATACCATTTGGAGGCATTTAATGTTCGAGCAAAAACGGCTGATTTTCGACAAAAGAGATAACACCCCCCCATTACGTCATGCTTCAGAAATGTGGAAAATGGTCCGTTTTCAAATGTTTTATTTTTGAACGTCAGTTCACATTTGTAGGTGGATCATCAGTGTTAGAGCTAAAATTAGCATGTTTAAAGTGATTTTCATGCTTCCAGGGGCCCAAAACACAAGATTTATGGAATGGTTAAAAGTGCATGAAAATGGCCAATTTACTCACTCTGAGTTCTCAAAAAGGGTTTCTTCACCCCGGGAAGTGAAATAAATACCATTTGGAGGCATTTAATGTTCGAGCAAAAACGGCTGATTTTCGACAAAAGAGATAACACCCCCCATTACGTCATGCTTCAGAAATGTGGAAAATGGTCCGTTTTCAAATGTTTTATTTTTGAACGTCAGTTCACATTTGTAGGTGGATCATCAGTGTTAGAGCTAAAATTAGCATGTTTAAAGTGATTTTCATGCTTCCAGGGGCCCAAAACACAAGATTTATGGAATGGTTAAAAGTGCATGAAAATGGCCAATTTACTCACTCTGAGTTCTCAAAAAGGGTTTCTTCACCCCGGGAAGTTAATTAAATACCATTTGGAGGCATTTAATGTTCGAGCAAAAACAGCTGATTTTCGACAAAAGAGATAACACCCCCCCATTACGTCATGCTTCAGAAATGTGGAAAATGGTCCGTTTTCAAATGTTTTATTTTTGAACGTCAGTTCACATTTGTAGGTGGATCATCAGTGTTAGAGCTAAAATTAGCATGTTTAAAGTGATTTTCATGCTTCCAGGGGCCCAAAACACAAGATTAATGGAATGGTTAAAAGTGCATGAAAATGGCCAATTTACTCACTCTGAGTTCTCAAAAAGGGTTTCTTCACCCCGGGAAGTGAAATAAATACCATTTGGAGGCATTTAATGTTCGAGCAAAAACGGCTGATTTTCGACAAAAGAGATAACACCCCCCCCATTACGTCATGCTTCAGAAATGTGGAAAATGGTCCGTTGTCAAATGTTTTATTTTTGAACGTCAGTTCACATTTGTAGGTGGATCATCAGTGTTAGAGCTAAAATTAGCATGTTTAAAGTGATTTTCTTGCTTCCAGGGGCTCGGGAAGTTAATTAAATAGCATTTGGAGGCATTTAATGTTCGAGCAAAAACGGCTGATTTTCGACAAAAGAGATAACACCCCCCCATTACGTCATGCTTCAGAAATGTGGAAAATGGTCCGTTTTCAAATGTTTTATTTTTGAACGTCAGTTCACATTTGTAGGTGGATCATCAGTGTTAGAGCTAAAATTAGCATGTTTAAAGTGATTTTCATGCTTCCAGGGGCTCGGGAAGTTAATTAAATACCATTTGGAGGCATTTAATGTTCGAGCAAAAACGGCTGATTTTCGACAAAAGAGATAACACCCCCCCATTACGTCATGCTTCAGAAATGTGGAAAATGGTCCGTTTTCAAATGTTTTATTTTTGAACGTCAGTTCACATTTGTAGGTGGATCATCAGTGTTAGAGCTAAAATTAGCATGTTTAAAGTGATTTTCATGCTTCCAGGGGCCCAAAACACAAGATTTATGGAATGGTTAAAAGTGCATGAAAATGGCCAATTTACTCACTCTGAGTTCTCAAAAAGGGTTTCTTCACCCCGGGAAGTTAATTAAATACCATTTGGAGGCATTTAATGTTCGAGCAAAAACGGCTGATTTTCGACAAAAGAGATAACACCCCCCCATTACGTCATGCTTCAGAAATGTGGAAAATGGTCCGTTTTCAAATGTTTTATTTTTGAACGTCAGTTCACATTTGTAGGTGGATCATCAGTGTTAGAGCTAAAATTAGCATGTTTAAAGTGATTTTCATGCTTCCAGGGGCTCGGGAAGTTAATTAAATACCATTTGGAGGCATTTAATGTTCGAGCAAAAACGGCTGATTTTCGACAAAAGAGATAACACCCCCCCATTACGTCATGCTTCAGAAATGTGGAAAATGGTCCTTTTTCAAATGTTTTATTTTTGAACGTCAGTTCACATTTGTAGGTGGATCATCAGTGTTAGAGCTAAAATTAGCATGTTTAAAGTGATTTTCATGCTACCAGGGGCTCGGGAAGTTAATTAAATACCATTTGGAGGCATTTAATGTTCGAGCAAAAACGGCTGATTTTCGACAAAAGAGATAACACCCCCCCATTACGTCATGCTTCAGAAATGTGGAAAATGGTCCGTTTTCAAATGTTTTATTTTTGAACGTCAGTTCACATTTGTAGGTGGATCATCAGTGTTAGAGCTAAAATTAGCATGTTTAAAGTGATTTTCATGCTTCCAGGGGCTCGGGAAGTTAATTAAATACCATTTGGAGGCATTTAATGTTCGAGCAAAAATGGCTGATTTTCGACAAAAGAGATAACACCCCCCCATTACGTCATGCTTCAGAAATGTGGAAAATGGTCCGTTTTCAAATGTTTTATTTTTGAACGTCAGTTCACATTTTGAGGTGGATCATCAGTGTTAGAGCTAAAATTAGCATGTTTAAAGTGATTTTCATGCTTCCAGGGGCCCAAAACACAAGATTTATGGAATGGTTAAAAGTGCATGAAAATGGCCAATTTACTCACTCTGAGTTCTCAAAAAGGGTTTCTACACCCCGGGAAGTTAATTAAATACCATTTGGAGGCATTTAATGTTCGAGCAAAAAAGGCTGATTTTCGACAAAAGAGATAACACCCCCCCCATTACGTCATGCTTCAGAAATGTGGAAAATGGTCCGTTTTCAAATGTTTTATTTTTGAACGTCAGTTCACATTTGTAGGTGGATCATCAGTGTTAGAGCTAAAATTAGCATGTTTAAAGTGATTTTCATGCTTCCAGGGGCCCAAAACACAAGATTTATGGAATGGTTAAAAGTGCATGAAAATGGCCAATTTACTCACTCTGAGTTCTCAAAAAGGGTTTCTTCACCCCGGGAAGTGAAATAAATACCATTTGGAGGCATTTAATGTTCGAGCAAAAACGGCTGATTTTCGACAAAAGAGATAACACCCCCCCATTACGTCATGCTTCAGAAATGTGGAAAATGGTCCGTTTTCAAATGTTTTATTTTTGAACGTCAGTTCACATTTGTAGGTGGATCATCAGTGTTAGAGCTAAAATTAGCATGTTTAAAGTGATTTTCATGCTTCCAGGGGCCCAAAACACAAGATTAATGGAATGGTTAAAAGTGCATGAAAATGGCCAATTTACTCACTCTGAGTTCTCAAAAAGGGTTTCTTCACCCCGGGAAGTGAAATAAATACCATTTGGAGGCATTTAATGTTCGAGCAAAAACGGCTGATTTTCGACAAAAGAGATAACACCCCCCCATCACGTCATGCTTCAGAAATGTGGAAAATGGTCCGTTTTCAAATGTTTTATTTTTGAACGTCAGTTCACATTTGTAGGTGGATCATCAGTGTTAGAGCTAAAATTAGCATGTTTAAAGTGATTTTCATGCTTCCAGGGGCTCGGGAAGTTAATTAAATACCATTTGGAGGCATTTAATGTTCGAGCAAAAACGGCTGATTTTCGACAAAAGAGATAACACCCCCCCATTACGTCATGCTTCAGAAATGTGGAAAATGGTCCGTTTTCAAATGTTTTATTTTTGAACGTCAGTTCACATTTGTAGGTGGATCATCAGTGTTAGAGCTAAAATTAGCATGTTTAAAGTGATTTTCATGCTTCCAGGGGCCCAAAACACAAGATTTATGGAATGGTTAAAAGTGCATGAAAATGGCCAATTTACTCACTCTGAGTTCTCAAAAAGTGTTTCTTCACCCCGGGAAGTGAAATAAATACCATTTGGAGGCATTTAATGTTCGAGCAAAAACGGCTGATTTTCGACAAAAGAGATAACACCCCCCATTACGTCATGCTTCAGAAATGTGGAAAATGGTCCGTTTTCAAATGTTTTATTTTTGAACGTCAGTTCACATTTGTAGGTGGATCATCAGTGTTAGAGCTAAAATTAGCATGTTTAAAGTGATTTTCATGCTTCCAGGGGCCCAAAACACAAGATTTATGGAATGGTTAAAAGTGCATGAAAATGGCCAATTTACTCACTCTGAGTTCTCAAAAAGGGTTTCTTCACCCCGGGAAGTTAATTAAATACCATTTGGAGGCATTTAATGTTCGAGCAAAAACAGCTGATTTTCGACAAAAGAGATAACACCCCCCCATTACGTCATGCTTCAGAAATGTGGAAAATGGTCCGTTTTCAAATGTTTTATTTTTGAACGTCAGTTCACATTTGTAGGTGGATCATCAGTGTTAGAGCTAAAATTAGCATGTTTAAAGTGATTTTCATGCTTCCAGGGGCCCAAAACACAAGATTTATGGAATGGTTAAAAGTGCATGAAAATGGCCAATTTACTCACTCTGAGTTCTCAAAAAGGGTTTCTTCACCCCGGGAAGTTAATTAAATACCATTTGGAGGCATTTAATGTTCGAGCAAAAAAGGCTGATTTTCGACAAAAGAGATAACACCCCCCCCATTACGTCATGCTTCAGAAATGTGGAAAATGGTCAGTTTTCAAATGTTTTATTTTTGAACGTCAGTTCACATTTGTAGGTGGATCATCAGTGTTAGAGCTAAAATTAGCATGTTTAAAGTGATTTTCATGCTTCCAGGGGCTCGGGAAGTTAATTAAATACCATTTGGAGGCATTTAATGTTCGAGCAAAAATGGCTGATTTTCGACAAAAGAGATAACACCCCCCCATTACGTCATGCTTCAGAAATGTGGAAAATGGTCCGTTTTCAAATGTTTTATTTTTGAACGTCAGTTCACATTTGTAGGTGGATCATCAGTGTTAGAGCTAAAATTAGCATGTTTAAAGTGATTTTCATGCTTCCAGGGGCCCAAAACACAAGATTTATGGAATGGTTAAAAGTGCATGAAAATGGCCAATTTACTCACTCTGAGTTCTCAAAAAGGGTTTCTACACCCCGGGAAGTTAATTAAATACCATTTGGAGGCATTTAATGTTCGAGCAAAAAAGGCTGATTTTCGACAAAAGAGATAACACCCCCCCCATTACGTCATGCTTCAGAAATGTGGAAAATGGTCCGTTTTCAAATGTTTTATTTTTGAACGTCAGTTCACATTTGTAGGTGGATCATCAGTGTTAGAGCTAAAATTAGCATGTTTAAAGTGATTTTCATGCTTCCAGGGGCCCAAAACACAAGATTTATGGAATGGTTAAAAGTGCATGAAAATGGCCAATTTACTCACTCTGAGTTCTCAAAAAGGGTTTCTTCACCCCGGGAAGTGAAATAAATACCATTTGGAGGCATTTAATGTTCGAGCAAAAACGGCTGATTTTCGACAAAAGAGATAACACCCCCCCATTACGTCATGCTTCAGAAATGTGGAAAATGGTCCGTTTTCAAATGTTTTATTTTTGAACGTCAGTTCACATTTGTAGGTGGATCATCAGTGTTAGAGCTAAAATTAGCATGTTTAAAGTGATTTTCATGCTTCCAGGGGCCCAAAACACAAGATTAATGGAATGGTTAAAAGTGCATGAAAATGGCCAATTTACTCACTCTGAGTTCTCAAAAAGGGTTTCTTCACCCCGGGAAGTGAAATAAATACCATTTGGAGGCATTTAATGTTCGAGCAAAAACGGCTGATTTTCGACAAAAGAGATAACACCCCCCCATCACGTCATGCTTCAGAAATGTGGAAAATGGTCCGTTTTCAAATGTTTTATTTTTGAACGTCAGTTCACATTTGTAGGTGGATCATCAGTGTTAGAGCTAAAATTAGCATGTTTAAAGTGATTTTCATGCTTCCAGGGGCTCGGGAAGTTAATTAAATACCATTTGGAGGCATTTAATGTTCGAGCAAAAACGGCTGATTTTCGACAAAAGAGATAACACCCCCCCATTACGTCATGCTTCAGAAATGTGGAAAATGGTCCGTTTTCAAATGTTTTATTTTTGAACGTCAGTTCACATTTGTAGGTGGATCATCAGTGTTAGAGCTAAAATTAGCATGTTTAAAGTGATTTTCATGCTTCCAGGGGCCCAAAACACAAGATTTATGGAATGGTTAAAAGTGCATGAAAATGGCCAATTTACTCACTCTGAGTTCTCAAAAAGGGTTTCTTCAACCCGGGAAGTGAAATAAATACCATTTGGAGGCATTTAATGTTCGAGCAAAAACGGCTGATTTTCGACAAAAGAGATAACACCCCCCATTACGTCATGCTTCAGAAATGTGGAAAATGGTCCGTTTTCAAATGTTTTATTTTTGAACGTCAGTTCACATTTGTAGGTGGATCATCAGTGTTAGAGCTAAAATTAGCATGTTTAAAGTGATTTTCATGCTTCCAGGGGCCCAAAACACAAGATTTATGGAATGGTTAAAAGTGCATGAAAATGGCCAATTTACTCACTCTGAGTTCTCAAAAAGGGTTTCTTCACCCCGGGAAGTTAATTAAATACCATTTGGAGGCATTTAATGTTCGAGCAAAAACAGCTGATTTTCGACAAAAGAGATAACACCCCCCCATTACGTCATGCTTCAGAAATGTGGAAAATGGTCCGTTTTCAAATGTTTTATTTTTGAACGTCAGTTCACATTTGTAGGTGGATCATCAGTGTTAGAGCTAAAATTAGCATGTTTAAAGTGATTTTCATGCTTCCAGGGGCCCAAAACACAAGATTTATGGAATGGTTAAAAGTGCATGAAAATGGCCAATTTACTCACTCTGAGTTCTCAAAAAGGGTTTCTTCACCCCGGGAAGTTAATTAAATACCATTTGGAGGCATTTAATGTTCGAGCAAAAAAGGCTGATTTTCGACAAAAGAGATAACACCCCCCCCATTACGTCATGCTTCAGAAATGTGGAAAATGGTCAGTTTTCAAATGTTTTATTTTTGAACGTCAGTTCACATTTGTAGGTGGATCATCAGTGTTAGAGCTAAAATTAGCATGTTTAAAGTGATTTTCATGCTTCCAGGGGCCCAAAACACAAGATTTATGGAATGGTTAAAAGTGCATGAAAATGGCCAATTTACTCACTCTGAGTTCTCAAAAAGGGTTTCTTCACCCCGGGAAGTGAAATAAATACCATTTGGAGGCATTTAATGTTCGAGCAAAAACGGCTGATTTTCGACAAAAGAGATAACACCCCCCCATTACGTCATGCTTCAGAAATGTGGAAAATGGTCCGTTTTCAAATGTTTTATTTTTGAACGTCAGTTCACATTTGTAGGTGGATCATCAGTGTTAGAGCTAAAATTAGCATGTTTAAAGTGATTTTCATGCTTCCAGGGGCCCAAAACACAAGATTAATGGAATGGTTAAAAGTGCATGAAAATGGCCAATTTACTCACTCTGAGTTCTCAAAAAGGGTTTCTTCACCCCGGGAAGTGAAATAAATACCATTTGGAGGCATTTAATGTTCGAGCAAAAACGGCTGATTTTCGACAAAAGAGATAACACCCCCCCATTACGTCATGCTTCAGAAATGTGGAAAATGGTCCGTTTTCAAATGTTTTATTTTTGAACGTCAGTTCACATTTGTAGGTGGATCATCAGTGTTAGAGCTAAAATTAGCATGTTTAAAGTGATTTTCATGCTTCCAGGGGCTCGGGAAGTTAATTAAATACCATTTGGAGGCATTTAATGTTCGAGCAAAAACGGCTGATTTTCGACAAAAGAGATAACACCCCCCCATTACGTCATGCTTCAGAAATGTGGAAAATGGTCCGTTTTCAAATGTTTCATTTTTGAACGTCAGTTCACATTTGTAGGTGGATCATCAGTGTTAGAGCTAAAATTAGCATGTTTAAAGTGATTTTCATGCTTCCAGGGGCCCAAAACACAAGATTTATGGAATGGTTAAAAGTGCATGAAAATGGCCAATTTACTCACTCTGAGTTCTCAAAAAGGGTTTCTTCACCCCGGGAAGTGAAATAAATACCATTTGGAGGCATTTAATGTTCGAGCAAAAACGGCTGATTTTCGACAAAAGAGATAACACCCCCCATTACGTCATGCTTCAGAAATGTGGAAAATGGTCCGTTTTCAAATGTTTTATTTTTGAACGTCAGTTCACATTTGTAGGTGGATCATCAGTGTTAGAGCTAAAATTAGCATGTTTAAAGTGATTTTCATGCTTCCAGGGGCCCAAAACACAAGATTTATGGAATGGTTAAAAGTGCATGAAAATGGCCAATTTACTCACTCTGAGTTCTCAAAAAGGGTTTCTTCACCCCGGGAAGTTAATTAAATACCATTTGGAGGCATTTAATGTTCGAGCAAAAACAGCTGATTTTCGACAAAAGAGATAACACCCCCCCATTACGTCATGCTTCAGAAATGTGGAAAATGGTCCGTTTTCAAATGTTTTATTTTTGAACGTCAGTTCACATTTGTAGGTGGATCATCAGTGTTAGAGCTAAAATTAGCATGTTTAAAGTGATTTTCATGCTTCCAGGGGCCCAAAACACAAGATTAATGGAATGGTTAAAAGTGCATGAAAATGGCCAATTTACTCACTCTGAGTTCTCAAAAAGGGTTTCTTCACCCCGGGAAGTGAAATAAATACCATTTGGAGGCATTTAATGTTCGAGCAAAAACGGCTGATTTTCGACAAAAGAGATAACACCCCCCCCATTACGTCATGCTTCAGAAATGTGGAAAATGGTCCGTTGTCAAATGTTTTATTTTTGAACGTCAGTTCACATTTGTAGGTGGATCATCAGTGTTAGAGCTAAAATTAGCATGTTTAAAGTGATTTTCTTGCTTCCAGGGGCTCGGGAAGTTAATTAAATAGCATTTGGAGGCATTTAATGTTCGAGCAAAAACGGCTGATTTTCGACAAAAGAGATAACACCCCCCCATTACGTCATGCTTCAGAAATGTGGAAAATGGTCCGTTTTCAAATGTTTTATTTTTGAACGTCAGTTCACATTTGTAGGTGGATCATCAGTGTTAGAGCTAAAATTAGCATGTTTAAAGTGATTTTCATGCTTCCAGGGGCTCGGGAAGTTAATTAAATACCATTTGGAGGCATTTAATGTTCGAGCAAAAACGGCTGATTTTCGACAAAAGAGATAACACCCCCCCATTACGTCATGCTTCAGAAATGTGGAAAATGGTCCGTTTTCAAATGTTTTATTTTTGAACGTCAGTTCACATTTGTAGGTGGATCATCAGTGTTAGAGCTAAAATTAGCATGTTTAAAGTGATTTTCATGCTTCCAGGGGCCCAAAACACAAGATTTATGGAATGGTTAAAAGTGCATGAAAATGGCCAATTTACTCACTCTGAGTTCTCAAAAAGGGTTTCTTCACCCCGGGAAGTTAATTAAATACCATTTGGAGGCATTTAATGTTCGAGCAAAAACGGCTGATTTTCGACAAAAGAGATAACACCCCCCCATTACGTCATGCTTCAGAAATGTGGAAAATGGTCCGTTTTCAAATGTTTTATTTTTGAACGTCAGTTCACATTTGTAGGTGGATCATCAGTGTTAGAGCTAAAATTAGCATGTTTAAAGTGATTTTCATGCTTCCAGGGGCTCGGGAAGTTAATTAAATACCATTTGGAGGCATTTAATGTTCGAGCAAAAACGGCTGATTTTCGACAAAAGAGATAACACCCCCCCATTACGTCATGCTTCAGAAATGTGGAAAATGGTCCTTTTTCAAATGTTTTATTTTTGAACGTCAGTTCACATTTGTAGGTGGATCATCAGTGTTAGAGCTAAAATTAGCATGTTTAAAGTGATTTTCATGCTACCAGGGGCTCGGGAAGTTAATTAAATACCATTTGGAGGCATTTAATGTTCGAGCAAAAACGGCTGATTTTCGACAAAAGAGATAACACCCCCCCATTACGTCATGCTTCAGAAATGTGGAAAATGGTCCGTTTTCAAATGTTTTATTTTTGAACGTCAGTTCACATTTGTAGGTGGATCATCAGTGTTAGAGCTAAAATTAGCATGTTTAAAGTGATTTTCATGCTTCCAGGGGCTCGGGAAGTTAATTAAATACCATTTGGAGGCATTTAATGTTCGAGCAAAAATGGCTGATTTTCGACAAAAGAGATAACACCCCCCCATTACGTCATGCTTCAGAAATGTGGAAAATGGTCCGTTTTCAAATGTTTTATTTTTGAACGTCAGTTCACATTTTGAGGTGGATCATCAGTGTTAGAGCTAAAATTAGCATGTTTAAAGTGATTTTCATGCTTCCGGGGGCCCAAAACACAAGATTTATGGAATGGTTAAAAGTGCATGAAAATGGCCAATTTACTCACTCTGAGTTCTCAAAAAGGGTTTCTTCACCCCGGGAAGTTAATTAAATACCATTTGGAGGCATTTAATGTTCGAGCAAAAACGGCTGATTTTCGACAAAAGAGATAACACCCCCCCATTACGTCATGCTTCAGAAATGTGGAAAATGGTCCGTTTTCAAATGTTTTATTTTTGAACGTCAGTTCACATTTGTAGGTGGATCATCAGTGTTAGAGCTAAAATTAGCATGTTTAAAGTGATTTTCATGCTTCCAGGGGCTCGGGAAGTTAATTAAATACCATTTGGAGGCATTTAATGTTCGAGCAAAAACGGCTGATTTTCGACAAAAGAGATAACACCCCCCCATTACGTCATGCTTCAGAAATGTGGAAAATGGTCCGTTTTCAAATGTTTTATTTTTGAACGTCAGTTCACATTTGTAGGTGGATCATCAGTGTTAGAGCTAAAATTAGCATGTTTAAAGTGATTTTCATGCTTCCAGGGGCTCGGGAAGTGAAATAAATACCATTTGGAGGCATTTAATGTTCGAGCAAAAACGGCTGATTTTCGACAAAAGAGATAACACCGCCCCATTACGTCATGCTTCAGAAATGTGGAAAATGGTCCGTTTTCAAATGTTTTATTTTTGAACGTCAGTTCACATTTGTAGGTGGATCATCAGTGTTAGAGCTAAAATTAGCATGTTTAAAGTGATTTTCATGCTTCCAGGGGCTCGGGAAGTTAATTAAATACCATTTGGAGGCATTTAATGTTCGAGCAAAAACAGCTGATTTTCGACAAAAGAGATAACACCCCCCCATTACGTCATGCTTCAGAAATGTGGAAAATGGTCCGTTTTTAAATGTTTTATTTTTGAACGTCAGTTCACATTTGTAGGTGGATCATCAGTGTTAGAGCTAAAATTAGCATGTTTAAAGTGATTTTCATGCTTCCAGGGGCTCGGGAAGTTAATTAAATACCATTTGGAGGCATTTAATGTTCGAGCAAAAACAGCTGATTTTCGACAAAAGAGATAACACCCCCCCATTACGTCATGCTTCAGAAATGTGGAAAATGGTCCGTTTTTAAATGTTTTATTTTTGAACGTCAGTTCACATTTGTAGGTGGATCATCAGTGTTAGAGCTAAAATTAGCATGTTTAAAGTGATTTTCATGCTTCCAGGGGCTCGGGAAGTTAATTAAATACCATTTGGAGGCATTTAATGTTCGAGCAAAAACAGCTGATTTTCGACAAAAGAGATAACACCCCCCCATTACGTCATGCTTCAGAAATGTGGAAAATGGTCCGTTTTCAAATGTTTTATTTTTGAACGTCAGTTCACATTTGTAGGTGGATCATCAGTGTTAGAGCTAAAATTAGCATGTTTAAAGTGATTTTCATGCTTCCAGGGGCTCGGGAAGTGAAATAAATACCATTTGGAGGCATTTAATGTTCGAGCAAAAACGGCTGATTTTCGACAAAAGAGATAACACCCCCCCATTACGTCATGCTTCAGAAATGTGGAAAATGGTCCGTTTTCAAATGTTTTATTTTTGAACGTCAGTTCACATTTGTAGGTGGATCATCAGTGTTAGAGCTAAAATTAGCATGTTTAAAGTGATTTTCATGCTTCCAGGGGCTCGGGAAGTTAATTAAATACCATTTGGAGGCATTTAATGTTCGAGCAAAAACGGCTGATTTTCGACAAAAGAGATAACACCCCCCCATTACGTCATGCTTCAGAAATGTGGAAAATGGTCCGTTTTCAAATGTTTTATTTTTGAACGTCAGTTCGCATTTGTAGGTGGATCATCAGTGTTAGAGCTAAAATTAGCATGTTTAAAGTGATTTTCATGCTTCCAGGGGCTCGGGAAGTTAATTAAATACCATTTGGAGGCATTTAATGTTCGAGCAAAAACGGCTGATTTTCGACAAAAGAGATAACACCCCCCCCCATTACGTCATGCTTCAGAAATGTGGAAAATGGTCCGTTTTCAAATGTTTTATTTTTGAACGTCAGTTCACATTTGTAGGTGGATCATCAGTGTTAGAGCTAAAATTAGCATGTTTAAAGTGATTTTCATGCTTCCAGGGGCCCAAAACACAAGATTTATGGAATGGTTAAAAGTGCATGAAAATGGCCAATTTACTCACTCTGAGTTCTCAAAAAGGGTTTCTTCACCCCGGGAAGTTAATTAAATACCATTTGGAGGCATTTAATGTTCGAGCAAAAACGGCTGATTTTCGACAAAAGAGATAACACCCCCCCATTACGTCATGCTTCAGAAATGTGGAAAATGGTCCGTTTTCAAATGTTTTATTTTTGAACGTCAGTTCACATTTGTAGGTGGATCATCAGTGTTAGAGCTAAAATTAGCATGTTTAAAGTGATTTTCATGCTTCCAGGGGCTCGGGAAGTTAATTAAATACCATTTGGAGGCATTTAATGTTCGAGCAAAAACGGCTGATTTTCGACAAAAGAGATAACACCCCCCCATTACGTCATGCTTCAGAAATGTGGAAAATGGTCCGTTTTCAAATGTTTTATTTTTGAACGTCAGTTCACATTTTGAGGTGGATCATCAGTGTTAGAGCTAAAATTAGCATGTTTAAAGTGATTTTCATGCTTCCAGGGGCCCAAAACACAAGATTTATGGAATGGTTAAAAGTGCATGAAAATGGCCAATTTACTCACTCTGAGTTCTCAAAAAGGGTTTCTTCACCCCGGGAAGTTAATTAAATACCATTTGGAGGCATTTAATGTTCGAGCAAAAACGGCTGATTTTCGACAAAAGAGATAACACCCCCCATTACGTCATGCTTCAGAAATGTGGAAAATGGTCCGTTTTCAAATGTTTTATTTTTGAACGTCAGTTCACATTTGTAGGTGGATCATCAGTGTTAGAGCTAAAATTAGCATGTTTAAAGTGATTTTCATGCTTCCAGGGGCTCGGGAAGTTAATTAAATACCATTTGGAGGCATTTAATGTTCGAGCAAAAACGGCTGATTTTCGACAAAAGAGATAACACCCCCCCATTACGTCATGCTTCAGAAATGTGGAAAATGGTCCGTTTTCAAATGTTTTATTTTTGAGCGTCAGTTCACATTTGTAGGTGGATCATCAGTGTTAGAGCTAAAATTAGCATGTTTAAAGTGATTTTCATGCTTCCAGGGGCTCGGGAAGTGAAATAAATACCATTTGGAGGCATTTAATGTTCGAGCAAAAACGGCTGATTTTCGACAAAAGAGATAACACCGCCCCATTACGTCATGCTTCAGAAATGTGGAAAATGGTCCGTTTTCAAATGTTTTATTTTTGAACGTCAGTTCACATTTGTAGGTGGATCATCAGTGTTAGAGCTAAAATTAGCATGTTTAAAGTGATTTTCATGCTTCCAGGGGCCCAAAACACAAGATTTATGGAATGGTTAAAAGTGCATGAAAATGGCCAATTTACTCACTCTGAGTTCTCAAAAAGGGTTTCTTCACCCCGGGAAGTTAATTAAATACCATTTGGAGGCATTTAATGTTCGAGCAAAAACGGCTGATTTTCGACAAAAGAGATAACACCCCCCCATTACGTCATGCTTCAGAAATGTGGAAAATGGTCCGTTTTCAAATGTTTTATTTTTGAACGTCAGTTCACATTTGTAGGTGGATCATCAGTGTTAGAGCTAAAATTAGCATGTTTAAAGTGATTTTCATGCTTCCAGGGGCTCGGGAAGTTAATTAAATACCATTTGGAGGCATTTAATGTTCGAGCAAAAACGGCTGATTTTCGACAAAAGAGATAACACCCCCCCATTACGTCATGCTTCAGAAATGTGGAAAATGGTCCGTTTTCAAATGTTTTATTTTTGAGCGTCAGTTCACATTTGTAGGTGGATCATCAGTGTTAGAGCTAAAATTAGCATGTTTAAAGTGATTTTCATGCTTCCAGGGGCTCGGGAAGTGAAATAAATACCATTTGGAGGCCTTTAATGTTCGAGCAAAAACGGCTGATTTTCGACAAAAGAGATAACACCGCCCCATTACGTCATGCTTCAGAAATGTGGAAAATGGTCCGTTTTCAAATGTTTTATTTTTGAACGTCAGTTCACATTTGTAGGTGGATCATCAGTGTTAGAGCTAAAATTAGCATGTTTAAAGTGATTTTCATGCTTCCAGGGGCTCGGGAAGTTAATTAAATACCATTTGGAGGCATTTAATGTTCGAGCAAAAACAGCTGATTTTCGACAAAAGAGATAACACCCCCCCATTACGTCATGCTTCAGAAATGTGGAAAATGGTCCGTTTTCAAATGTTTTATTTTTGAACGTCAGTTCACATTTGTAGGTGGATCATCAGTGTTAGAGCTAAAATTAGCATGTTTAAAGTGATTTTCATGCTTCCAGGGGCTCGGGAAGTGAAATAAATACCATTTGGAGGCATTTAATGTTCGAGCAAAAACGGCTGATTTTCGACAAAAGAGATAACACCCCCCCATTACGTCATGCTTCAGAAATGTGGAAAATGGTCCGTTTTCAAATGTTTTATTTTTGAACGTCAGTTCACATTTGTAGGTGGATCATCAGTGTTAGAGCTAAAATTAGCATGTTTAAAGTGATTTTCATGCTTCCAGGGGCTTGGGAAGTTAATTAAATACCATTTGGAGGCATTTAATGTTCGAGCAAAAACGGCTGATTTTCGACAAAAGAGATAACACCCCCCCATTACGTCATGCTTCAGAAATGTGGAAAATGGTCCGTTTTCAAATGTTTTATTTTTGAACGTCAGTTCACATTTGTAGGTGGATCATCAGTGTTAGAGCTAAAATTAGCATGTTTAAAGTGATTTTCATGCTTCCAGGGGCTCGGGAAGTGAAATAAATACCATTTGGAGGCATTTAATGTTCGAGCAAAAACGGCTGATTTTCGACAAAAGAGATAACACCGCCCCATTACGTCATGCTTCAGAAATGTGGAAAATGGTCCGTTTTCAAATGTTTTATTTTTGAACGTCAGTTCACATTTGTAGGTGGATCATCAGTGTTAGAGCTAAAATTAGCATGTTTAAAGTGATTTTCATGCTTCCAGGGGCTCGGGAAGTTAATTAAATACCATTTGGAGGCATTTAATGTTCGAGCAAAAACAGCTGATTTTCGACAAAAGAGATAACACCCCCCCATTACGTCATGCTTCAGAAATGTGGAAAATGGTCCGTTTTCAAATGTTTTATTTTTGAACGTCAGTTCACATTTGTAGGTGGATCATCAGTGTTAGAGCTAAAATTAGCATGTTTAAAGTGATTTTCATGCTTCCAGGGGCTCGGGAAGTGAAATAAATACCATTTGGAGGCATTTAATGTTCGAGCAAAAACGGCTGATTTTCGACAAAAGAGATAACAACCCCCCATTACGTCATGCTTCAGAAATGTGGAAAATGGTCCGTTTTCAAATGTTTTATTTTTGAACGTCAGTTCACATTTGTAGGTGGATCATCAGTGTTAGAGCTAAAATTAGCATGTTTAAAGTGATTTTCATGCTTCCAGGGGCTCGGGAAGTTAATTAAATACCATTTGGAGGCATTTAATGTTCGAGCAAAAACGGCTGATTTTCGACAAAAGAGATAACACCCCCCCCATTACGTCATGCTTCAGAAATGTGGAAAATGGTCCGTTTTCAAATGTTTTATTTTTGAACGTCAGTTCACATTTGTAGGTGGATCATCAGTGTTAGAGCTAAAATTAGCATGTTTAAAGTGATTTTCATGCTTCCAGGGGCTCGGGAAGTTAATTAAATACCATTTGGAGGCATTTAATGTTCGAGCAAAAACGGCTGATTTTCGACAAAAGAGATAACACCCCCCCCATTACGTCATGCTTCAGAAATGTGGAAAATGGTCCGTTTTCAAATGTTTTATTTTTGAACGTCAGTTCACATTTGTAGGTGGATCATCAGTGTTAGAGCTAAAATTAGCATGTTTAAAGTGATTTTCATGCTTCCAGGGGCCCAAAACACAAGATTTATGGAATGGTTAAAAGTGCATGAAAATGGCCAATTTACTCACTCTGAGTTCTCAAAAAGGATTTCTTCACCCCGGGAAGTTAATTAAATACCATTTGGAGGCATTTAATGTTCGAGCAAAAACGGCTGATTTTCGACAAAAGAGATAACACCCCCCCATTACGTCTGCTTCAGAAATGTGGAAAATGGTCCGTTTTCAAATGTTTTATTTTTGAACGTCAGTTCACATTTGTAGGTGGATCATCAGTGTTAGAGCTAAAATTAGCATGTTTAAAGTGATTTTCATGCTTCCAGGGGCTCGGGAAGTTAATTAAATACCATTTGGAGGCATTTAATGTTCGAGCAAAAACGGCTGATTTTCGACAAAAGAGATAACACCCCCCCCCATTACGTCATGCTTCAGAAATGTGGAAAATGGTCCGTTTTCAAATGTTTTATTTTTGAACGTCAGTTCACATTTGTAGGTGGATCATCAGTGTTAGAGCTAAAATTAGCATGTTTAAAGTGATTTTCATGCTTCCAGGGGCTCGGGAAGTTAATTAAATACCATTTGGAGGCATTTAATGTTCGAGCAAAAACAGCTGATTTTCGACAAAAGAGATAACACCCCCCCATTACGTCATGCTTCAGAAATGTGGAAAATGGTCCGTTTTCAAATGTTTTATTTTTGAACGTCAGTTCACATTTGTAGGTGGATCATCAGTGTTAGAGCTAAAATTAGCATGTTTAAAGTGATTTTCATGCTTCCAGGGGCTCGGGAAGTGAAATAAATACCATTTGGAGGCATTTAATGTTCGAGCAAAAACGGCTGATTTTCGACAAAAGAGATAACACCCCCCCATTACGTCATGCTTCAGAAATGTGGAAAATGGTCCGTTTTCAAATGTTTTATTTTTGAACGTCAGTTCACATTTGTAGGTGGATCATCAGTGTTAGAGCTAAAATTAGCATGTTTAAAGTGATTTTCATGCTTCCAGGGGCTCGGGAAGTTAATTAAATACCATTTGGAGGCATTTAATGTTCGAACAAAAACGGCTGATTTTCGACAAAAGAGATAACACCCCCCCATTACGTCATGCTTCAGAAATGTGGAAAATGGTCCGTTTTCAAATGTTTTATTTTTGAACGTCAGTTCACATTTGTAGGTGGATCATCAGTGTTAGAGCTAAAATTAGCATGTTTAAAGTGATTTTCATGCTTCCAGGGGCTCGGGAAGTTAATTAAATACCATTTGGAGGCATTTATTGTTCGAGCAAAAACGGCTGATTTTCGACAAAAGAGATAACACCCCCCCCCATTACGTCATGCTTCAGAAATGTGGAAAATGGTCCGTTTTCAAATGTTTTATTTTTGAACGTCAGTTCACATTTGTAGGTGGATCATCAGTGTTAGAGCTAAAATTAGCATGTTTAAAGTGATTTTCATGCTTCCAGGGGCCCAAAACACAAGATTTATGGAATGGTTAAAAGTGCATGAAAATGGCCAATTTACTCACTCTGAGTTCTCAAAAAGGGTTTCTTCACCCCGGGAAGTTAATTAAATACCATTTGGAGGCATTTAATGTTCGAGCAAAAACGGCTGATTTTCGACAAAAGAGATAACACCCCCCCATTACGTCATGCTTCAGAAATGTGGAAAATGGTCCGTTTTCAAATGTTTTATTTTTGAACGTCAGTTCACATTTGTAGGTGGATCATCAGTGTTAGAGCTAAAATTAGCATGTTTAAAGTGATTTTCATGCTTCCAGGGGCTCGGGAAGTTAATTAAATACCATTTGGAGGCATTTAATGTTCGAGCAAAAACGGCTGATTTTCGACAAAAGAGATAACACCCCCCCATTACGTCATGCTTCAGAAATGTGGAAAATGGTCCGTTTTCAAATGTTTTATTTTTGAACGTCAGTTCACATTTTGAGGTGGATCATCAATGTTGGAGCTAAAATTAGCATGTTTAAAGTGATCTTCATGCTTCCAGGGGCCCAAAACACAAGATTTATGGAATGGTTAAAAGTGCATGAAAATGGCCAATTTACTCACTCTGAGTTCTCAAAAAGGGTTTCTTCACCCCGGGAAGTTAATTAAATACCATTTGGAGGCATTTAATGTTCGAGCAAAAACGGCTGATTTTCGACAAAAGAGATAACACCCCCCCATTACGTCATGCTTCAGAAATGTGGAAAATGGTCCGTTTTCAAATGTTTTATTTTTGAACGTCAGTTCACATTTGTAGGTGGATCATCAGTGTTAGAGCTAAAATTAGCATGTTTAAAGTGATTTTCATGCTTCCAGGGGCTCGGGAAGTTAATTAAATACCATTTGGAGGCATTTAATGTTCGAGCAAAAACAGCTGATTTTCGCCAAAAGAGATAACACCCCCCCATTACGTCATGCTTCAGAAATGTGGAAAATGGTCCGTTTTCAAATGTTTTATTTTTGAACGTCAGTTCACATTTGTAGGTGGATCATCAGTGTTAGAGCTAAAATTAGCATGTTTAAAGTGATTTTCATGCTTCCAGGGGCTCGGGAAGTGAAATAAATACCATTTGGAGGCATTTAATGTTCGAGCAAAAACGGCTGATTTTCGACAAAAGAGATAACACCGCCCCATTACGTCATGCTTCAGAAATGTGGAAAATGGTCGGTTTTCAAATGTTTTATTTTTGAACGTCAGTTCACATTTGTAGGTGGATCATCAGTGTTAGAGCTAAAATTAGCATGTTTAAAGTGATTTTCATGCTTCCAGGGGCTCGGGAAGTTAATTAAATACCATTTGGAGGCATTTAATGTTCGAGCAAAAACAGCTGATTTTCGACAAAAGAGATAACACCCCCCCATTACGTCATGCTTCAGAAATGTGGAAAATGGTCCGTTTTCAAATGTTTTATTTTTGAACGTCAGTTCACATTTGTAGGTGGATCATCAGTGTTAGAGCTAAAATTAGCATGTTTAAAGTGATTTTCATGCTTCCAGGGGCTCGGGAAGTGAAATAAATACCATTTGGAGGCATTTAATGTTCGAGCAAAAACGGCTGATTTTCGACAAAAGAGATAACACCCCCCCATTACGTCATGCTTCAGAAATGTGGAAAATGGTCCGTTTTCAAATGTTTTATTTTTGAACGTCAGTTCACATTTGTAGGTGGATCATCAGTGTTAGAGCTAAAATTAGCATGTTTAAAGTGATTTTCATGCTTCCAGGGGCTCGGGAAGTTAATTAAATACCATTTGGAGGCATTTAATGTTCGAGCAAAAACGGCTGATTTTCGACAAAAGAGATAACACCCCCCCATTACGTCATGCTTCAGAAATGTGGAAAATGGTCCGTTTTCAAATGTTTTATTTTTGAACGTCAGTTCACATTTGTAGGTGGATCATCAGTGTTAGAGCTAAAATTAGCATGTTTAAAGTGATTTTCATGCTTCCAGGGGCTCGGGAAGTTAATTAAATACCATTTGGAGGCATTTAATGTTCGAGCAAAAACGGCTGATTTTCGACAAAAGAGATAACACCCCCCCCATTACGTCATGCTTCAGAAATGTGGAAAATGGTCCGTTTTCAAATGTTTTATTTTTGAACGTCAGTTCACATTTGTAGGTGGATCATCAGTGTTAGAGCTAAAATTAGCATGTTTAAAGTGATTTTCATGCTTCCAGGGGCCCAAAACACAAGATTTATGGAATGGTTAAAAGTGCATGAAAATGGCCAATTTACTCACTCTGAGTTCTCAAAAAGGGTTTCTTCACCCCGGGAAGTTAATTAAATACCATTTGGAGGCATTTAATGTTCGAGCAAAAACGGCTGATTTTCGACAAAAGAGATAACACCCCCCCATTACGTCATGCTTCAGAAATGTGGAAAATGGTCCGTTTTCAAATGTTTTATTTTTGAACGTCAGTTCACATTTGTAGGTGGATCATCAGTGTTAGAGCTAAAATTAGCATGTTTAAAGTGATTTTCATGCTTCCAGGGGCTCGGGAAGTTAATTAAATACCATTTGGAGGCATTTAATGTTCGAGCAAAAACGGCTAATTTTCGACAAAAGAGATAACACCCCCCCATTACGTCATGCTTCAGAAATGTGGAAAATGGTCCGTTTTCAAATGTTTTATTTTTGAACGTCAGTTCACATTTTGAGGTGGATCATCAGTGTTAGAGCTAAAATTAGCATGTTTAAAGTGATTTTCATGCTTCCAGGGGCCCAAAACACAAGATTTATGGAATGGTTAAAAGTGCATGAAAATGGCCAATTTACTCACTCTGAGTTCTCAAAAAGGGTTTCTTCACCCCGGGAAGTTAATTAAATACCATTTGGAGGCATTTAATGTTCGAGCAAAAACGGCTGATTTTCGACAAAAGAGATAACACCCCCCATTACGTCATGCTTCAGAAATGTGGAAAATGGTCCGTTTTCAAATGTTTTATTTTTGAACGTCAGTTCACATTTGTAGGTGGATCATCAGTGTTAGAGCTAAAATTAGCATGTTTAAAGTGATTTTCATGCTTCCAGGGGCTCGGGAAGTGAAATAAATACCATTTGGAGGCATTTAATGTTCGAGCAAAAACGGCTGATTTTCGACAAAAGAGATAACACCGCCCCATTACGTCATGCTTCAGAAATGTGGAAAATGGTCCGTTTTCAAATGTTTTATTTTTGAACGTCAGTTCACATTTGTAGGTGGATCATCAGTGTTAGAGCTAAAATTAGCATGTTTAAAGTGATTTTCATGCTTCCAGGGGCCCAAAACACAAGATTTATGGAATGGTTAAAAGTGCATGAAAATGGCCAATTTACTCACTCTGAGTTCTCAAAAAGGGTTTCTTCACCCCGGGAAGTTAATTAAATACCATTTGGAGGCATTTAATGTTCGAGCAAAAACGGCTGATTTTCGACAAAAGAGATAACACCCCCCCATTACGTCATGCTTCAGAAATGTGGAAAATGGTCCGTTTTCAAATGTTTTATTTTTGAACGTCAGTTCACATTTGTAGGTGGATCATCAGTGTTAGAGCTAAAATTAGCATGTTTAAAGTGATTTTCATGCTTCCAGGGGCTCGGGAAGTTAATTAAATACCATTTGGAGGCATTTAATGTTCGAGCAAAAACGGCTGATTTTCGACAAAAGAGATAACACCCCCCCATTACGTCATGCTTCAGAAATGTGGAAAATGGTCCGTTTTCAAATGTTTTATTTTTGAGCGTCAGTTCACATTTGTAGGTGGATCATCAGTGTTAGAGCTAAAATTAGCATGTTTAAAGTGATTTTCATGCTTCCAGGGGCTCGGGAAGTGAAATAAATACCATTTGGAGGCATTTAATGTTCGAGCAAAAACGGCTGATTTTCGACAAAAGAGATAACACCGCCCCATTACGTCATGCTTCAGAAATGTGGAAAATGGTCCGTTTTCAAATGTTTTATTTTTGAACGTCAGTTCACATTTGTAGGTGGATCATCAGTGTTAGAGCTAAAATTAGCATGTTTAAAGTGATTTTCATGCTTCCAGGGGCTCGGGAAGTTAATTAAATACCATTTGGAGGCATTTAATGTTCGAGCAAAAACAGCTGATTTTCGACAAAAGAGATAACACCCCCCCATTACGTCATGCTTCAGAAATGTGGAAAATGGTCCGTTTTCAAATGTTTTATTTTTGAACGTCAGTTCACATTTGTAGGTGGATCATCAGTGTTAGAGCTAAAATTAGCATGTTTAAAGTGATTTTCATGCTTCCAGGGGCTCGGGAAGTGAAATAAATACCATTTGGAGGCATTTAATGTTCGAGCAAAAACGGCTGATTTTCGACAAAAGAGATAACACCCCCCCATTACGTCATGCTTCAGAAATGTGGAAAATGGTCCGTTTTCAAATGTTTTATTTTTGAACGTCAGTTCACATTTGTAGGTGGATCATCAGTGTTAGAGCTAAAATTAGCATGTTTAAAGTGATTTTCATGCTTCCAGGGGCTTGGGAAGTTAATTAAATACCATTTGGAGGCATTTAATGTTCGAGCAAAAACGGCTGATTTTCGACAAAAGAGATAACACCCCCCCATTACGTCATGCTTCAGAAATGTGGAAAATGGTCCGTTTTCAAATGTTTAATTTTTGAACGTCAGTTCACATTTGTAGGTGGATCATCAGTGTTAGAGCTAAAATTAGCATGTTTAAAGTGATTTTCATGCTTCCAGGGGCTCGGGAAGTGAAATAAATACCATTTGGAGGCATTTAATGTTCGAGCAAAAACGGCTGATTTTCGACAAAAGAGATAACACCGCCCCATTACGTCATGCTTCAGAAATGTGGAAAATGGTCCGTTTTCAAATGTTTTATTTTTGAACGTCAGTTCACATTTGTAGGTGGATCATCAGTGTTAGAGCTAAAATTAGCATGTTTAAAGTGATTTTCATGCTTCCAGGGGCTCGGGAAGTTAATTAAATACCATTTGGAGGCATTTAATGTTCGAGCAAAAACAGCTGATTTTCGACAAAAGAGATAACACCCCCCCATTACGTCATGCTTCAGAAATGTGGAAAATGGTCCGTTTTCAAATGTTTTATTTTTGAACGTCAGTTCACATTTGTAGGTGGATCATCAGTGTTAGAGCTAAAATTAGCATGTTTAAAGTGATTTTCATGCTTCCAGGGGCTCGGGAAGTGAAATAAATACCATTTGGAGGCATTTAATGTTCGAGCAAAAACGGCTGATTTTCTACAAAAGAGATAACACCCCCCCATTACGTCATGCTTCAGAAATGTGGAAAATGGTCCGTTTTCAAATGTTTTATTTTTGAACGTCAGTTCACATTTGTAGGTGGATCATCAGTGTTAGAGCTAAAATTAGCATGTTTAAAGTGATTTTCATGCTTCCAGGGGCCCAAAACACAAGATTTATGGAATGGTTAAAAGTGCATGAAAATGGCCAATTTACTCACTCTGAGTTCTCAAAAAGGATTTCTTCACCCCGGGAAGTTAATTAAATACCATTTGGAGGCATTTAATGTTCGAGCAAAAACGGCTGATTTTCGACAAAAGAGATAACACCCCCCCATTACGTCTGCTTCAGAAATGTGGAAAATGGTCCGTTTTCAAATGTTTTATTTTTGAACGTTAGTTCACATTTGTAGGTGGATCATCAGTGTTAGAGCTAAAATTAGCATGTTTAAAGTGATTTTCATGCTTCCAGGGGCTCGGGAAGTTAATTAAATACCATTTGGAGGCATTTAATGTTCGAGCAAAAACGGCTGATTTTCGACAAAAGAGATAACACCCCCCCCCCATTACGTCATGCTTCAGAAATGTGGAAAATGGTCCATTTTCAAATGTTTTATTTTTGAACGTCAGTTCACATTTGTAGGTGGATCATCAGTGTTAGAGCTAAAATTAGCATGTTTAAAGTGATTTTCATGCTTCCAGGGGCTCGGGAAGTTAATTAAATACCATTTGGAGGCATTTAATGTTCGAGCAAAAACAGCTGATTTTCGACAAAAGAGATAACACCCCCCCATTACGTCATGCTTCAGAAATGTGGAAAATGGTCCGTTTTCAAATGTTTTATTTTTGAACGTCAGTTCACATTTGTAGGTGGATCATCAGTGTTAGAGCTAAAATTAGCATGTTTAAAGTGATTTTCATGCTTCCAGGGGCTCGGGAAGTGAAATAAATACCATTTGGAGGCATTTAATGTTCGAGCAAAAACGGCTGATTTTCGACAAAAGAGATAACACCCCCCCATTACGTCATGCTTCAGAAATGTGGAAAATGGTCCGTTTTCAAATGTTTTATTTTTGAACGTCAGTTCACATTTGTAGGTGGATCATCAGTGTTAGAGCTAAAATTAGCATGTTTAAAGTGATTTTCATGCTTCCAGGGGCTCGGGAAGTTAATTAAATACCATTTGGAGGCATTTAATGTTCGAGCAAAAACGGCTGATTTTCGACAAAAGAGATAACACCCCCCCATTACGTCATGCTTCAGAAATGTGGAAAATGGTCCGTTTTCAAATGTTTTATTTTTGAACGTCAGTTCACATTTGTAGGTGGATCATCAGTGTTAGAGCTAAAATTAGCATGTTTAAAGTGATTTTCATGCTTCCAGGGGCTCGGGAAGTTAATTAAATACCATTTGGAGGCATTTATTGTTCGAGCAAAAACGGCTGATTTTCGACAAAAGAGATAACACCCCCCCCATTACGTCATGCTTCAGAAATGTGGAAAATGGTCCGTTTTCAAATGTTTTATTTTTGAACGTCAGTTCACATTTGTAGGTGGATCATCAGTGTTAGAGCTAAAATTAGCATGTTTAAAGTGATTTTCATGCTTCCAGGGGCCCAAAACACAAGATTTATGGAATGGTTAAAAGTGCATGAAAATGGCCAATTTACTCACTCTGAGTTCTCAAAAAGGGTTTCTTCACCCCGGGAAGTTAATTAAATACCATTTGGAGGCATTTAATGTTCGAGCAAAAACGGCTGATTTTCGACAAAAGAGATAACACCCCCCCATTACGTCATGCTTCAGAAATGTGGAAAATGGTCCGTTTTCAAATGTTTTATTTTTGAACGTCAGTTCACATTTGTAGGTGGATCATCAGTGTTAGAGCTAAAATTAGCATGTTTAAAGTGATTTTCATGCTTCCAGGGGCTCGGGAAGTTAATTAAATACCATTTGGAGGCATTTAATGTTCGAGCAAAAACGGCTGATTTTCGACAAAAGAGATAACACCCCCCCATTACGTCATGCTTCAGAAATGTGGAAAATGGTCCGTTTTCAAATGTTTTATTTTTGAACGTCAGTTCACATTTTGAGGTGGATCATCAGTGTTGGAGCTAAAATTAGCATGTTTAAAGTGATTTTCATGCTTCCAGGGGCCCAAAACACAAGATTTATGGAATGGTTAAAAGTGCATGAAAATGGCCAATTTACTCACTCTGAGTTCTCAAAAAGGGTTTCTTCACCCCGGGAAGTTAATTAAATACCATTTGGAGGCATTTAATGTTCGAGCAAAAACGGCTGATTTTCGACAAAAGAGATAACACCCCCCCATTACGTCATGCTTCAGAAATGTGGAAAATGGTCCGTTTTCAAATGTTTTATTTTTGAACGTCAGTTCACATTTGTAGGTGGATCATCAGTGTTAGAGCTAAAATTAGCATGTTTAAAGTGATTTTCATGCTTCCAGGGGCTCGGGAAGTTAATTAAATACCATTTGGAGGCATTTAATGTTCGAGCAAAAACGGCTGATTTTCGACAAAAGAGATAACACCCCCCCATTACGTCATGCTTCAGAAATGTGGAAAATGGTCCGTTTTCAAATGTTTTATTTTTGAACGTCAGTTCACATTTGTAGGTGGATCATCAGTGTTAGAGCTAAAATTAGCATGTTTAAAGTGATTTTCATGCTTCCAGGGGCTCGGGAAGTGAAATAAATACCATTTGGAGGCATTTAATGTTCGAGCAAAAACGGCTGATTTTCGACAAAAGAGATAACACCGCCCCATTACGTCATGCTTCAGAAATGTGGAAAATGGTCCGTTTTCAAATGTTTTATTTTTGAACGTCAGTTCACATTTGTAGGTGGATCATCAGTGTTAGAGCTAAAATTAGCATGTTTAAAGTGATTTTCATGCTTCCAGGGGCTCGGGAAGTTAATTAAATACCATTTGGAGGCATTTAATGTTCGAGCAAAAACAGCTGATTTTCGACAAAAGAGATAACACCCCCCCATTACGTCATGCTTCAGAAATGTGGAAAATGGTCCGTTTTCAAATGTTTTATTTTTGAACGTCAGTTCACATTTGTAGGTGGATCATCAGTGTTAGAGCTAAAATTAGCATGTTTAAAGTGATTTTCATGCTTCCAGGGGCTCGGGAAGTGAAATAAATACCATTTGGAGGCATTTAATGTTCGAGCAAAAACGGCTGATTTTCGACAAAAGAGATAACAACCCCCCATTACGTCATGCTTCAGAAATGTGGAAAATGGTCCGTTTTCAAATGTTTTATTTTTGAACGTCAGTTCACATTTGTAGGTGGATCATCAGTGTTAGAGCTAAAATTAGCATGTTTAAAGTGATTTTCATGCTTCCAGGGGCTCGGGAAGTGAAATAAATACCATTTGGAGGCATTTAATGTTCGAGCAAAAACGGCTGATTTTCGACAAAAGAGATAACACCGCCCCATTACGTCATGCTTCAGAAATGTGGAAAATGGTCCGTTTTCAAATGTTTTATTTTTGAACGTCAGTTCACATTTGTAGGTGGATCATCAGTGTTAGAGCTAAAATTAGCATGTTTAAAGTGATTTTCATGCTTCCAGGGGCTCGGGAAGTGAAATAAATACCATTTGGAGGCATTTAATGTTCGAGCAAAAACGGCTGATTTTCGACAAAAGAGATAACAACCCCCCATTACGTCATGCTTCAGAAATGTGGAAAATGGTCCGTTTTCAAATGTTTTATTTTTGAACGTCAGTTCACATTTGTAGGTGGATCATCAGTGTTAGAGCTAAAATTAGCATGTTTAAAGTGATTTTCATGCTTCCAGGGGCTCGGGAAGTTAATTAAATACCATTTGGAGGCATTTAATGTTCGAGCAAAAACGGCTGATTTTCGACAAAAGAGATAACACCCCCCCCATTACGTCATGCTTCAGAAATGTGGAAAATGGTCCGTTTTCAAATGTTTTATTTTTGAACGTCAGTTCACATTTGTAGGTGGATCATCAGTGTTAGAGCTAAAATTAGCATGTTTAAAGTGATTTTCATGCTTCCAGGGGCTCAGGAAGTTAATTAAATACCATTTGGAGGCATTTAATGTTCGAGCAAAAACGGCTGATTTTCGACAAAAGAGATAACACCACCCCATTACGTCATGCTTCAGAAATGTGGAAAATGGTCCGTTTTCAAATGTTTTATTTTTGAACGTCAGTTCACATTTGTAGGTGGATCATCAGTGTTAGAGCTAAAATTAGCATGTTTAAAGTGATTTTCATGCTTCCAGGGGCCCAAAACACAAAATTTATGGAATGGTTAAAAGTGCATGAAAATGGCCAATTTACTCACTCTGAGTTCTCAAAAAGGATTTCTTCACCCCGGGAAGTTAATTAAATACCATTTGGAGGCATTTAATGTTCGAGCAAAAACAGCTGATTTTCGACAAAAGAGATAACACCCCCCCATTACGTCATGCTTCAGAAATGTGGAAAATGGTCCGTTTTCAAATGTTTTATTTTTGAACGTCAGTTCACATTTGTAGGTGGATCATCAGTGTTAGAGCTAAAATTAGCATGTTTAAAGTGATTTTCATGCTTCCAGGGGCTCGGGAAGTGAAATAAATACCATTTGGAGGCATTTAATGTTCGAGCAAAAACGGCTGATTTTCGACAAAAGAGATAACACCCCCCCATTACGTCATGCTTCAGAAATGTGGAAAATGGTCCGTTTTCAAATGTTTTATTTTTGAACGTCAGTTCACATTTGTAGGTGGATCATCAGTGTTAGAGCTAAAATTAGCATGTTTAAAGTGATTTTCATGCTTCCAGGGGCTCGGGAAGTTAATTAAATACCATTTGGAGGCATTTAATGTTCGAGCAAAAACGGCTGATTTTCGACAAAAGAGATAACACCCCCCATTACGTCATGCTTCAGAAATGTGGAAAATGGTCCGTTTTCAAATGTTTTATTTTTGAACGTCAGTTCACATTTGTAGGTGGATCATCAGTGTTAGAGCTAAAATTAGCATGTTTAAAGTGATTTTCATGCTTCCAGGGGCTCGGGAAGTTAATTAAATACCATTTGGAGGCATTTATTGTTCGAGCAAAAACGGCTGATTTTCGACAAAAGAGATAACACCCCCCCCATTACGTCATGCTTCAGAAATGTGGAAAATGGTCCGTTTTCAAATGTTTTATTTTTGAACGTCAGTTCACATTTGTAGGTGGATCATCAGTGTTAGAGCTAAAATTAGCATGTTTAAAGTGATTTTCATGCTTCCAGGGGCCCAAAACACAAGATTTATGGAATGGTTAAAAGTGCATGAAAATGGCCAATTTACTCACTCTGAGTTCTCAAAAAGGGTTTCTTCACCCCGGGAAGTTAATTAAATACCATTTGGAGGCATTTAATGTTCGAGCAAAAACGGCTGATTTTCGACAAAAGAGATAACACCCCCCCATTACGTCATGCTTCAGAAATGTGGAAAATGGTCCGTTTTCAAATGTTTTATTTTTGAACGTCAGTTCACATTTGTAGGTGGATCATCAGTGTTAGAGCTAAAATTAGCATGTTTAAAGTGATTTTCATGCTTCCAGGGGCTCGGGAAGTTAATTAAATACCATTTGGAGGCATTTAATGTTCGAGCAAAAACGGCTGATTTTCGACAAAAGAGATAACACCCCCCCATTACGTCATGCTTCAGAAATGTGGAAAATGGTCCGTTTTCAAATGTTTTATTTTTGAACGTCAGTTCACATTTTGAGGTGGATCATCAGTGTTGGAGCTAAAATTAGCATGTTTAAAGTGATTTTCATGCTTCCAGGGGCCCAAAACACAAGATTTATGGAATGGTTAAAAGTGCATGAAAATGGCCAATTTACTCACTCTGAGTTCTCAAAAAGGGTTTCTTCACCCCGGGAAGTTAATTAAATACCATTTGGAGGCATTTAATGTTCGAGCAAAAACGGCTGATTTTCGACAAAAGAGATAACACCCCCCCATTACGTCATGCTTCAGAAATGTGGAAAATGGTCCGTTTTCAAATGTTTTATTTTTGAACGTCAGTTCACATTTGTAGGTGGATCATCAGTGTTAGAGCTAAAATTAGCATGTTTAAAGTGATTTTCATGCTTCCAGGGGCTCAGGAAGTTAATTAAATACCATTTGGAGGCATTTAATGTTCGAGCAAAAACGGCTGATTTTCGACAAAAGAGATAACACCCCCCCATTACGTCATGCTTCAGAAATGTGGAAAATGGTCCGTTTTCAAATGTTTTATTTTTGAACGTCAGTTCACATTTGTAGGTGGATCATCAGTGTTAGAGCTAAAATTAGCATGTTTAAAGTGATTTTCATGCTTCCAGGGGCTCGGGAAGTGAAATAAATACCATTTGGAGGCATTTAATGTTCGAGCAAAAACGGCTGATTTTCGACAAAAGAGATAACACCGCCCCATTACGTCATGCTTCAGAAATGTGGAAAATGGTCCGTTTTCAAATGTTTTATTTTTGAACGTCAGTTCACATTTGTAGGTGGATCATCAGTGTTAGAGCTAAAATTAGCATGTTTAAAGTGATTTTCATGCTTCCAGGGGCTCGGGAAGTTAATTAAATACCATTTGGAGGCATTTAATGTTCGAGCAAAAACAGCTGATTTTCGACAAAAGAGATAACACCCCCCCATTACGTCATGCTTCAGAAATGTGGAAAATGGTCCGTTTTCAAATGTTTTATTTTTGAACGTCAGTTCACATTTGTAGGTGGATCATCAGTGTTAGAGCTAAAATTAGCATGTTTAAAGTGATTTTCATGCTTCCAGGGGCTCGGGAAGTGAAATAAATACCATTTGGAGGCATTTAATGTTCGAGCAAAAACGGCTGATTTTCGACAAAAGAGATAACAACCCCCCATTACGTCATGCTTCAGAAATGTGGAAAATGGTCCGTTTTCAAATGTTTTATTTTTGAACGTCAGTTCACATTTGTAGGTGGATCATCAGTGTTAGAGCTAAAATTAGCATGTTTAAAGTGATTTTCATGCTTCCAGGGGCTCGGGAAGTTAATTAAATACCATTTGGAGGCATTTAATGTTCGAGCAAAAACGGCTGATTTTCGACAAAAGAGATAACACCCCCCCCATTACGTCATGCTTCAGAAATGTGGAAAATGGTCCGTTTTCAAATGTTTTTTTTTTAACGTCAGTTCACATTTGTAGGTGGATCATCAGTGTTAGAGCTAAAATTAGCATGTTTAAAGTGATTTTCATGCTTCCAGGGGCTCGGGAAGTTAATTAAATACCATTTGGAGGCATTTAATGTTCGAGCAAAAACGGCTGATTTTCGACAAAAGAGATAACACCCCCCCATTACGTCATGCTTCAGAAATGTGGAAAATGGTCCGTTTTCAAATGTTTTATTTTTGAACGTCAGTTCACATTTGTAGGTGGATCATCAGTGTTAGAGCTAAAATTAGCATGTTTAAAGTGATTTTCATGCTTCCAGGGGCCCAAAACACAAGATTTATGGAATGGTTAAAAGTGCATGAAAATGGCCAATTTACTCACTCTGAGTTCTCAAAAAGGATTTCTTCACCCCGGGAAGTTAATTAAATACCATTTGGAGGCATTTAATGTTCGAGCAAAAACGGCTGATTTTCGACAAAAGAGATAACACCCCCCCATTACGTCTGCTTCAGAAATGTGGAAAATGGTCCGTTTTCAAATGTTTTATTTTTGAACGTCAGTTCACATTTGTAGGTGGATCATCAGTGTTAGAGCTAAAATTAGCATGTTTAAAGTGATTTTCATGCTTCCAGGGGCTCGGGAAGTTAATTAAATACCATTTGGAGGCATTTAATGTTCGAGCAAAAACGGCTGATTTTCGACAAAAGAGATAACACCCCCCCCCCATTACGTCATGCTTCAGAAATGTGGAAAATGGTCCGTTTTCAAATGTTTTATTTTTGAACGTCAGTTCACATTTGTAGGTGGATCATCAGTGTTAGAGCTAAAATTAGCATGTTTAAAGTGATTTTCATGCTTCCAGGGGCTCGGGAAGTTAATTAAATACCATTTGGAGGCATTTAATGTTCGAGCAAAAACAGCTGATTTTCGACAAAAGAGATAACACCCCCCCATTACGTCATGCTTCAGAAATGTGGAAAATGGTCCGTTTTCAAATGTTTTATTTTTGAACGTCAGTTCACATTTGTAGGTGGATCATCAGTGTTAGAGCTAAAATTAGCATGTTTAAAGTGATTTTCATGCTTCCAGGGGCTCGGGAAGTGAAATAAATACCATTTGGAGGCATTTAATGTTCGAGCAAAAACGGCTGATTTTCGACAAAAGAGATAACACCCCCCCATTACGTCATGCTTCAGAAATGTGGAAAATGGTCCGTTTTCAAATGTTTTATTTTTGAACGTCAGTTCACATTTGTAGGTGGATCATCAGTGTTAGAGCTAAAATTAGCATGTTTAAAGTGATTTTCATGCTTCCAGGGGCTCGGGAAGTTAATTAAATACCATTTGGAGGCATTTAATGTTCGAGCAAAAACGGCTGATTTTCGACAAAAGAGATAACACCCCCCCATTACGTCATGCTTCAGAAATGTGGAAAATGGTCCGTTTTCAAATGTTTTATTTTTGAACGTCAGTTCACATTTGTAGGTGGATCATCAGTGTTAGAGCTAAAATTAGCATGTTTAAAGTGATTTTCATGCTTCCAGGGGCTCGGGAAGTTAATTAAATACCATTTGGAGGCATTTATTGTTCGAGCAAAAACGGCTGATTTTCGACAAAAGAGATAACACCCCCCCCATTACGTCATGCTTCAGAAATGTGGAAAATGGTCCGTTTTCAAATGTTTTATTTTTGAACGTCAGTTTACATTTGTAGGTGGATCATCAGTGTTAGAGCTAAAATTAGCATGTTTAAAGTGATTTTCATGCTTCCAGGGGCCCAAAACACAAGATTTATGGAATGGTTAAAAGTGCATGAAAATGGCCAATTTACTCACTCTGAGTTCTCAAAAAGGGTTTCTTCACCCCGGGAAGTTAATTAAATACCATTTGGAGGCATTTAATGTTCGAGCAAAAACGGCTGATTTTCGACAAAAGAGATAACACCCCCCCATTACGTCATGCTTCAGAAATGTGGAAAATGGTCCGTTTTCAAATGTTTTATTTTTGAACGTCAGTTCACATTTGTAGGTGGATCATCAGTGTTAGAGCTAAAATTAGCATGTTTAAAGTGATTTTCATGCTTCCAGGGGCTCGGGAAGTGAAATAAATACCATTTGGAGGCATTTAATGTTCGAGCAAAAACGGCTGATTTTCGACAAAAGAGATAACAACCCCCCATTACGTCATGCTTCAGAAATGTGGAAAATGGTCCGTTTTCAAATGTTTTATTTTTGAACGTCAGTTCACATTTGTAGGTGGATCATCAGTGTTAGAGCTAAAATTAGCATGT
This sequence comes from Lissotriton vulgaris, assembly GCF_964263255.1. Classification (NCBI taxonomy): domain Eukaryota; kingdom Metazoa; phylum Chordata; class Amphibia; order Caudata; family Salamandridae; genus Lissotriton; species Lissotriton vulgaris. Next base: position 66,124 of record NW_028240926.1, on the reverse strand, counting down.
TTAAAGTGATTTTCATGCTTCCAGGGGCTCGGGAAGTTAATTAAATACCATTTGGAGGCATTTAATGTTCGAGCAAAAACGGCTGATTTTCGACAAAAGAGATAACACCCCCCCCATTACGTCATGCTTCAGAAATGTGGAAAATGGTCCGTTTTCAAATGTTTTATTTTTGAACGTCAGTTCACATTTGTAGGTGGATCATCAGTGTTAGAGCTAAAATTAGCATGTTTAAAGTGATTTTCATGCTTCCAGGGGCTCAGGAAGTTAATTAAATACCATTTGGAGGCATTTAATGTTCGAGCAAAAACGGCTGATTTTCGACAAAAGAGATAACACCACCCCATTACGTCATGCTTCAGAAATGTGGAAAATGGTCCGTTTTCAAATGTTTTATTTTTGAACGTCAGTTCACATTTGTAGGTGGATCATCAGTGTTAGAGCTAAAATTAGCATGTTTAAAGTGATTTTCATGCTTCCAGGGGCCCAAAACACAAAATTTATGGAATGGTTAAAAGTGCATGAAAATGGCCAATTTACTCACTCTGAGTTCTCAAAAAGGATTTCTTCACCCCGGGAAGTTAATTAAATACCATTTGGAGGCATTTAATGTTCGAGCAAAAACAGCTGATTTTCGACAAAAGAGATAACACCCCCCCATTACGTCATGCTTCAGAAATGTGGAAAATGGTCCGTTTTCAAATGTTTTATTTTTGAACGTCAGTTCACATTTGTAGGTGGATCATCAGTGTTAGAGCTAAAATTAGCATGTTTAAAGTGATTTTCATGCTTCCAGGGGCTCGGGAAGTGAAATAAATACCATTTGGAGGCATTTAATGTTCGAGCAAAAACGGCTGATTTTCGACAAAAGAGATAACACCCCCCCATTACGTCATGCTTCAGAAATGTGGAAAATGGTCCGTTTTCAAATGTTTTATTTTTGAACGTCAGTTCACATTTGTAGGTGGATCATCAGTGTTAGAGCTAAAATTAGCATGTTTAAAGTGATTTTCATGCTTCCAGGGGCTCGGGAAGTTAATTAAATACCATTTGGAGGCATTTAATGTTCGAGCAAAAACGGCTGATTTTCGACAAAAGAGATAACACCCCCCATTACGTCATGCTTCAGAAATGTGGAAAATGGTCCGTTTTCAAATGTTTTATTTTTGAACGTCAGTTCACATTTGTAGGTGGATCATCAGTGTTAGAGCTAAAATTAGCATGTTTAAAGTGATTTTCATGCTTCCAGGGGCTCGGGAAGTTAATTAAATACCATTTGGAGGCATTTATTGTTCGAGCAAAAACGGCTGATTTTCGACAAAAGAGATAACACCCCCCCCATTACGTCATGCTTCAGAAATGTGGAAAATGGTCCGTTTTCAAATGTTTTATTTTTGAACGTCAGTTCACATTTGTAGGTGGATCATCAGTGTTAGAGCTAAAATTAGCATGTTTAAAGTGATTTTCATGCTTCCAGGGGCCCAAAACACAAGATTTATGGAATGGTTAAAAGTGCATGAAAATGGCCAATTTACTCACTCTGAGTTCTCAAAAAGGGTTTCTTCACCCCGGGAAGTTAATTAAATACCATTTGGAGGCATTTAATGTTCGAGCAAAAACGGCTGATTTTCGACAAAAGAGATAACACCCCCCCATTACGTCATGCTTCAGAAATGTGGAAAATGGTCCGTTTTCAAATGTTTTATTTTTGAACGTCAGTTCACATTTGTAGGTGGATCATCAGTGTTAGAGCTAAAATTAGCATGTTTAAAGTGATTTTCATGCTTCCAGGGGCTCGGGAAGTTAATTAAATACCATTTGGAGGCATTTAATGTTCGAGCAAAAACGGCTGATTTTCGACAAAAGAGATAACACCCCCCCATTACGTCATGCTTCAGAAATGTGGAAAATGGTCCGTTTTCAAATGTTTTATTTTTGAACGTCAGTTCACATTTTGAGGTGGATCATCAGTGTTGGAGCTAAAATTAGCATGTTTAAAGTGATTTTCATGCTTCCAGGGGCCCAAAACACAAGATTTATGGAATGGTTAAAAGTGCATGAAAATGGCCAATTTACTCACTCTGAGTTCTCAAAAAGGGTTTCTTCACCCCGGGAAGTTAATTAAATACCATTTGGAGGCATTTAATGTTCGAGCAAAAACGGCTGATTTTCGACAAAAGAGATAACACCCCCCCATTACGTCATGCTTCAGAAATGTGGAAAATGGTCCGTTTTCAAATGTTTTATTTTTGAACGTCAGTTCACATTTGTAGGTGGATCATCAGTGTTAGAGCTAAAATTAGCATGTTTAAAGTGATTTTCATGCTTCCAGGGGCTCAGGAAGTTAATTAAATACCATTTGGAGGCATTTAATGTTCGAGCAAAAACGGCTGATTTTCGACAAAAGAGATAACACCCCCCCATTACGTCATGCTTCAGAAATGTGGAAAATGGTCCGTTTTCAAATGTTTTATTTTTGAACGTCAGTTCACATTTGTAGGTGGATCATCAGTGTTAGAGCTAAAATTAGCATGTTTAAAGTGATTTTCATGCTTCCAGGGGCTCGGGAAGTGAAATAAATACCATTTGGAGGCATTTAATGTTCGAGCAAAAACGGCTGATTTTCGACAAAAGAGATAACACCGCCCCATTACGTCATGCTTCAGAAATGTGGAAAATGGTCCGTTTTCAAATGTTTTATTTTTGAACGTCAGTTCACATTTGTAGGTGGATCATCAGTGTTAGAGCTAAAATTAGCATGTTTAAAGTGATTTTCATGCTTCCAGGGGCTCGGGAAGTTAATTAAATACCATTTGGAGGCATTTAATGTTCGAGCAAAAACAGCTGATTTTCGACAAAAGAGATAACACCCCCCCATTACGTCATGCTTCAGAAATGTGGAAAATGGTCCGTTTTCAAATGTTTTATTTTTGAACGTCAGTTCACATTTGTAGGTGGATCATCAGTGTTAGAGCTAAAATTAGCATGTTTAAAGTGATTTTCATGCTTCCAGGGGCTCGGGAAGTGAAATAAATACCATTTGGAGGCATTTAATGTTCGAGCAAAAACGGCTGATTTTCGACAAAAGAGATAACAACCCCCCATTACGTCATGCTTCAGAAATGTGGAAAATGGTCCGTTTTCAAATGTTTTATTTTTGAACGTCAGTTCACATTTGTAGGTGGATCATCAGTGTTAGAGCTAAAATTAGCATGTTTAAAGTGATTTTCATGCTTCCAGGGGCTCGGGAAGTTAATTAAATACCATTTGGAGGCATTTAATGTTCGAGCAAAAACGGCTGATTTTCGACAAAAGAGATAACACCCCCCCCATTACGTCATGCTTCAGAAATGTGGAAAATGGTCCGTTTTCAAATGTTTTTTTTTTAACGTCAGTTCACATTTGTAGGTGGATCATCAGTGTTAGAGCTAAAATTAGCATGTTTAAAGTGATTTTCATGCTTCCAGGGGCTCGGGAAGTTAATTAAATACCATTTGGAGGCATTTAATGTTCGAGCAAAAACGGCTGATTTTCGACAAAAGAGATAACACCCCCCCATTACGTCATGCTTCAGAAATGTGGAAAATGGTCCGTTTTCAAATGTTTTATTTTTGAACGTCAGTTCACATTTGTAGGTGGATCATCAGTGTTAGAGCTAAAATTAGCATGTTTAAAGTGATTTTCATGCTTCCAGGGGCCCAAAACACAAGATTTATGGAATGGTTAAAAGTGCATGAAAATGGCCAATTTACTCACTCTGAGTTCTCAAAAAGGATTTCTTCACCCCGGGAAGTTAATTAAATACCATTTGGAGGCATTTAATGTTCGAGCAAAAACGGCTGATTTTCGACAAAAGAGATAACACCCCCCCATTACGTCTGCTTCAGAAATGTGGAAAATGGTCCGTTTTCAAATGTTTTATTTTTGAACGTCAGTTCACATTTGTAGGTGGATCATCAGTGTTAGAGCTAAAATTAGCATGTTTAAAGTGATTTTCATGCTTCCAGGGGCTCGGGAAGTTAATTAAATACCATTTGGAGGCATTTAATGTTCGAGCAAAAACGGCTGATTTTCGACAAAAGAGATAACACCCCCCCCCCATTACGTCATGCTTCAGAAATGTGGAAAATGGTCCGTTTTCAAATGTTTTATTTTTGAACGTCAGTTCACATTTGTAGGTGGATCATCAGTGTTAGAGCTAAAATTAGCATGTTTAAAGTGATTTTCATGCTTCCAGGGGCTCGGGAAGTTAATTAAATACCATTTGGAGGCATTTAATGTTCGAGCAAAAACAGCTGATTTTCGACAAAAGAGATAACACCCCCCCATTACGTCATGCTTCAGAAATGTGGAAAATGGTCCGTTTTCAAATGTTTTATTTTTGAACGTCAGTTCACATTTGTAGGTGGATCATCAGTGTTAGAGCTAAAATTAGCATGTTTAAAGTGATTTTCATGCTTCCAGGGGCTCGGGAAGTGAAATAAATACCATTTGGAGGCATTTAATGTTCGAGCAAAAACGGCTGATTTTCGACAAAAGAGATAACACCCCCCCATTACGTCATGCTTCAGAAATGTGGAAAATGGTCCGTTTTCAAATGTTTTATTTTTGAACGTCAGTTCACATTTGTAGGTGGATCATCAGTGTTAGAGCTAAAATTAGCATGTTTAAAGTGATTTTCATGCTTCCAGGGGCTCGGGAAGTTAATTAAATACCATTTGGAGGCATTTAATGTTCGAGCAAAAACGGCTGATTTTCGACAAAAGAGATAACACCCCCCCATTACGTCATGCTTCAGAAATGTGGAAAATGGTCCGTTTTCAAATGTTTTATTTTTGAACGTCAGTTCACATTTGTAGGTGGATCATCAGTGTTAGAGCTAAAATTAGCATGTTTAAAGTGATTTTCATGCTTCCAGGGGCTCGGGAAGTTAATTAAATACCATTTGGAGGCATTTATTGTTCGAGCAAAAACGGCTGATTTTCGACAAAAGAGATAACACCCCCCCCATTACGTCATGCTTCAGAAATGTGGAAAATGGTCCGTTTTCAAATGTTTTATTTTTGAACGTCAGTTTACATTTGTAGGTGGATCATCAGTGTTAGAGCTAAAATTAGCATGTTTAAAGTGATTTTCATGCTTCCAGGGGCCCAAAACACAAGATTTATGGAATGGTTAAAAGTGCATGAAAATGGCCAATTTACTCACTCTGAGTTCTCAAAAAGGGTTTCTTCACCCCGGGAAGTTAATTAAATACCATTTGGAGGCATTTAATGTTCGAGCAAAAACGGCTGATTTTCGACAAAAGAGATAACACCCCCCCATTACGTCATGCTTCAGAAATGTGGAAAATGGTCCGTTTTCAAATGTTTTATTTTTGAACGTCAGTTCACATTTGTAGGTGGATCATCAGTGTTAGAGCTAAAATTAGCATGTTTAAAGTGATTTTCATGCTTCCAGGGGCTCGGGAAGTTAATTAAATACCATTTGGAGGCATTTAATGTTCGAGCAAAAACGGCTGATTTTCGACAAAAGAGATAACACCCCCCCATTACGTCATGCTTCAGAAATGTGGAAAATGGTCCGTTTTCAAATGTTTTATTTTTGAGCGTCAGTTCACATTTGTAGGTGGATCATCAGTGTTAGAGCTAAAATTAGCATGTTTAAAGTGATTTTCATGCTTCCAGGGGCTCGGGAAGTGAAATAAATACCATTTGGAGGCATTTAATGTTCGAGCAAAAACGGCTGATTTTCGACAAAAGAGATAACACCGCCCCATTACGTCATGCTTCAGAAATGTGGAAAATGGTCTGTTTTCAAATGTTTTATTTTTGAACGTCAGTTCACATTTGTAGGTGGATCATCAGTGTTAGAGCTAAAATTAGCATGTTTAAAGTGATTTTCATGCTTCCAGGGGCTCGGGAAGTTAATTAAATACCATTTGGAGGCATTTAATGTTCGAGCAAAAACAGCTGATTTTCGACAAAAGAGATAACACCCCCCAATTACGTCATGCTTCAGAAATGTGGAAAATGGTCCGTTTTCAAATGTTTTATTTTTGAACGTCAGTTCACATTTGTAGGTGGATCATCAGTGTTAGAGCTAAAATTAGCATGTTTAAAGTGATTTTCATGCTTCCAGGGGCTCGGGAAGTGAAATAAATACCATTTGGAGGCATTTAATGTTCGAGCAAAAACGGCTGATTTTCGACAAAAGAGATAACACCCCCCCATTACGTCATGCTTCAGAAATGTGGAAAATGGTCCGTTTTCAAATGTTTTATTTTTGAACGTCAGTTCACATTTGTAGGTGGATCATCAGTGTTAGAGCTAAAATTAGCATGTTTAAAGTGATTTTCATGCTTCCAGGGGCTCGGGAAGTTAATTAAATACCATTTGGAGGCATTTAATGTTCGAGCAAAAACGGCTGATTTTCGACAAAAGAGATAACACCCCCCCATTACGTCATGCTTCAGAAATGTGGAAAATGGTCCGTTTTCAAATGTTTTATTTTTGAACGTCAGTTCACATTTGTAGGTGGATCATCAGTGTTAGAGCTAAAATTAGCATGTTTAAAGTGATTTTCATGCTTCCAGGGGCTCGGGAAGTGAAATAAATACCATTTGGAGGCATTTAATGTTCGAGCAAAAACGGCTGATTTTCGACAAAAGAGATAACACCGCCCCATTACGTCATGCTTCAGAAATGTGGAAAATGGTCCGTTTTCAAATGTTTTATTTTTGAACGTCAGTTCACATTTGTAGGTGGATCATCAGTGTTAGAGCTAAAATTTGCATGTTTAAAGTGATTTTCATGCTTCCAGGGGCTCGGGAAGTTAATTAAATACCATTTGGAGGCATTTAATGTTCGAGCAAAAACAGCTGATTTTCGACAAAAGAGATAACACCCCCCCATTACGTCATGCTTCAGAAATGTGGAAAATGGTCCGTTTTCAAATGTTTTATTTTTGAACGTCAGTTCACATTTGTAGGTGGATCATCAGTGTTAGAGCTAAAATTAGCATGTTTAAAGTGATTTTCATGCTTCCAGGGGCTCGGGAAGTGAAATAAATACCATTTGGAGGCATTTAATGTTCGAGCAAAAACGGCTGATTTTCGACAAAAGAGATAACACCCCCCCATTACGTCATGCTTCAGAAATGTGGAAAATGGTCCGTTTTCAAATGTTTTATTTTTGAACGTCAGTTCACATTTGTAGGTGGATCATCAGTGTTAGAGCTAAAATTAGCATGTTTAAAGTGATTTTCATGCTTCCAGGGGCTCGGGAAGTTAATTAAATACTATTTGGAGGCATTTAATGTTCGAGCAAAAACGGCTGATTTTCGACAAAAGAGATAACACCCCCCCCCATTACGTCATGCTTCAGAAATGTGGAAAATGGTCCGTTTTCAAATGTTTTATTTTTGAACGTCAGTTCACATTTGTAGGTGGATCATCAGTGTTAGAGCTAAAATTAGCATGTTTAAAGTGATTTTCATGCTTCCAGGGGCCCAAAACACAAGATTTATGGAATGGTTAAAAGTGCATGAAAATGGCCAATTTACTCACTCTGAGTTCTCAAAAAGGGTTTCTTCACCCCGGGAAGTTAATTAAATACCATTTGGAGGCATTTAATGTTCGAGCAAAAACGGCTGATTTTCGACAAAAGAGATAACACCCCCCCATTACGTCATGCTTCAGAAATGTGGAAAATGGTCCGTTTTCAAATGTTTTATTTTTGAACGTCAGTTCACATTTGTAGGTGGATCATCAGTGTTAGAGCTAAAATTAGCATGTTTAAAGTGATTTTCATGCTTCCAGGGGCTCGGGAAGTTAATTAAATACCATTTGGAGGCATTTAATGTTCGAGCAAAAACGGCTGATTTTCGACAAAAGAGATAACACCCCCCCATTACGTCATGCTTCAGAAATGTGGAAAATGGTCCGTTTTCAAATGTTTTATTTTTGAACGTCAGTTCACATTTGTAGGTGGATCATCAGTGTTAGAGCTAAAATTAGCATGTTTAAAGTGATTTTCATGCTTCCAGGGGCTCGGGAAGTTAATTAAATACCATTTGGAGGCATTTAATGTTCGAGCAAAAACGGCTGATTTTCGACAAAAGAGATAACACCCCCCCATTACGTCATGCTTCAGAAATGTGGAAAATGGTCCGTTTTCAAATGTTTTATTTTTGAACGTCAGTTCACATTTGTAGGTGGATCATCAGTGTTAGAGCTAAAATTAGCATGTTTAAAGTGATTTTCATGCTTCCAGGGGCTCGGGAAGTTAATTAAATACCATTTGGAGGCATTTAATGTTCGAGCAAAAACGGCTGATTTTCGACAAAAGAGATAACACCCCCCCATTACGTCATGCTTCAGAAATGTGGAAAATGGTCCGTTTTCAAATGTTTTATTTTTGAACGTCAGTTCACATTTGTAGGTGGATCATCAGTGTTAGAGCTAAAATTAGCATGTTTAAAGTGATTTTCATGCTTCCAGGGGCCCAAAACACAAGATTTATGGAATGGTTAAAAGTGCATGAAAATGGCCAATTTACTCACTCTGAGTTCTCAAAAAGGGTTTCTTCACCCCGGGAAGTTAATTAAATACCATTTGGAGGCATTTAATGTTCGAGCAAAAACGGCTGATTTTCGACAAAAGAGATAACACCCCCCCATTACGTCATGCTTCAGAAATGTGGAAAATGGTCCGTTTTCAAATGTTTTATTTTTGAACGTCAGTTCACATTTGTAGGTGGATCATCAGTGTTAGAGCTCAAATTAGCATGTTTAAAGTGATTTTCATGCTTCCAGGGGCTCGGGAAGTTAATTAAATACCATTTGGAGGCATTTAATGTTCGAGCAAAAACGGCTGATTTTCGACAAAAGAGATAACACCCCCCCATTACGTCATGCTTCAGAAATGTGGAAAATGGTCCGTTTTCAAATGTTTTATTTTTGAGCGTCAGTTCACATTTGTAGGTGGATCATCAGTGTTAGAGCTAAAATTAGCATGTTTAAAGTGATTTTCATGCTTCCAGGGGCTCGGGAAGTGAAATAAATACCATTTGGAGGCATTTAATGTTCGAGCAAAAACGGCTGATTTTCGACAAAAGAGATAACACCGCCCCATTACGTCATGCTTCAGAAATGTGGAAAATGGTCCGTTTTCAAATGTTTTATTTTTGAACGTCAGTTCACATTTGTAGGTGGATCATCAGTGTTAGAGCTAAAATTAGCATGTTTAAAGTGATTTTCATGCTTCCAGGGGCTCGGGAAGTTAATTAAATACCATTTGGAGGCATTTAATGTTCGAGCAAAAACAGCTGATTTTCGACAAAAGAGATAACACCCCCCCATTACGTCATGCTTCAGAAATGTGGAAAATGGTCCGTTTTCAAATGTTTTATTTTTGAACGTCAGTTCACATTTGTAGGTGGATCATCAGTGTTAGAGCTAAAATTAGCATGTTTAAAGTGATTTTCATGCTTCCAGGGGCTCGGGAAGTGAAATAAATACCATTTGGAGGCATTTAATGTTCGAGCAAAAACGGCTGATTTTCGACAAAAGAGATAACACCCCCCCATTACGTCATGCTTCAGAAATGTGGAAAATGGTCCGTTTTCAAATGTTTTATTTTTGAACGTCAGTTCACATTTGTAGGTGGATCATCAGTGTTAGAGCTAAAATTAGCATGTTTAAAGTGATTTTCATGCTTCCAGGGGCTCGGGAAGTTAATTAAATACCATTTGGAGGCATTTAATGTTCGAGCAAAAACGGCTGATTTTCGACAAAAGAGATAACACCCCCCCATTACGTCATGCTTCAGAAATGTGGAAAATGGTCCGTTTTCAAATGTTTTATTTTTGAACGTCAGTTCACATTTGTAGGTGGATCATCAGTGTTAGAGCTAAAATTAGCATGTTTAAAGTGATTTTCATGCTTCCAGGGGCTCGGGAAGTGAAATAAATACCATTTGGAGGCATTTAATGTTCGAGCAAAAACGGCTGATTTTCGACAAAAGAGATAACACCGCCCCATTACGTCATGCTTCAGAAATGTGGAAAATGGTCCGTTTTCAAATGTTTTATTTTTGAACGTCAGTTCACATTTGTAGGTGGATCATCAGTGTTAGAGCTAAAATTAGCATGTTTAAAGTGATTTTCATGCTTCCAGGGGCTCGGGAAGTTAATTAAATACCATTTGGAGGCATTTAATGTTCGAGCAAAAACAGCTGATTTTCGACAAAAGAGATAACACCCCCCCATTACGTCATGCTTCAGAAATGTGGAAAATGGTCCGTTTTCAAATGTTTTATTTTTGAACGTCAGTTCACATTTGTAGGTGGATCATCAGTGTTAGAGCTAAAATTAGCATGTTTAAAGTGATTTTCATGCTTCCAGGGGCTCGGGAAGTGAAATAAATACCATTTGGAGGCATTTAATGTTCGAGCAAAAACGGCTGATTTTCGACAAAAGAGATAACAACCCCCCATTACGTCATGCTTCAGAAATGTGGAAAATGGTCCGTTTTCAAATGTTTTATTTTTGAACGTCAGTTCACATTTGTAGGTGGATCATCAGTGTTAGAGCTAAAATTAGCATGTTTAAAGTGATTTTCATGCTTCCAGGGGCTCGGGAAGTTAATTAAATACCATTTGGAGGCATTTAATGTTCGAGCAAAAACGGCTGATTTTCGACAAAAGAGATAACACCCCCCCATTACGTCATGCTTCAGAAATGTGGAAAATGGTCCGTTTTCAAATGTTTTATTTTTGAACGTCAGTTCACATTTGTAGGTGGATCATCAGTGTTAGAGCTGAAATTAGCATGTTTAAAGTGATTTTCATGCTTCCAGGGGCTCGGGAAGTTAATTAAATACCATTTGGAGGCATTTAATGTTCGAGCAAAAACGGCTGATTTTCGACAAAAGAGATAACACCCCCCCATTACGTCATGCTTCAGAAATGTGGAAAATGGTCCGTTTTCAAATGTTTTATTTTTGAACGTCAGTTCACATTTGTAGGTGGATCATCAGTGTTAGAGCTAAAATTAGCATGTTTAAAGTGATTTTCATGCTTCCAGGGGCTCGGGAAGTTAATTAAATACCATTTGGAGGCATTTAATGTTCGAGCAAAAACGGCTGATTTTCGACAAAAGAGATAACACCCCCCCATTACGTCATGCTTCAGAAATGTGGAAAATGGTCCGTTTTCAAATGTTTTATTTTTGAACGTCAGTTCACATTTGTAGGTGGATCATCAGTGTTAGAGCTGAAATTAGCATGTTTAAAGTGATTTTCATGCTTCCAGGGGCTCGGGAAGTTAATTAAATACCATTTGGAGGCATTTAATGTTCGAGCAAAAACGGCTGATTTTCGACAAAAGAGATAACACCGCCCCATTACGTCATGCTTCAGAAATGTGGAAAATGGTCCGTTTTCAAATGTTTTATTTTTGAACGTCAGTTCACATTTGTAGGTGGATCATCAGTGTTAGAGCTAAAATTAGCATGTTTAAAGTGATTTTCATGCTTCCAGGGGCTCGGGAAGTTAATTAAATACCATTTGGAGGCATTTAATGTTCGAGCAAAAACAGCTGATTTTCGACAAAAGAGATAACACCCCCCCCATTACGTCATGCTTCAGAAATGTGGAAAATGGTCCGTTTTCAAATGTTTTATTTTTGAACGTCAGTTCACATTTGTAGGTGGATCATCAGTGTTAGAGCTAAAATTAGCATGTTTAAAGTGATTTTCATGCTTCCAGGGGCTCGGGAAGTGAAATAAATACCATTTGGAGGCATTTAATGTTCGAGCAAAAACGGCTGATTTTCGACAAAAGAGATAACACCCCCCCATTACGTCATGCTTCAGAAATGTGGAAAATGGTCCGTTTTCAAATGTTTTATTTTTGAACGTCAGTTCACATTTGTAGGTGGATCATCAGTGTTAGAGCTAAAATTAGCATGTTTAAAGTGATTTTCATGCTTCCAGGGGCTCGGGAAGTTAATTAAATACCATTTGGAGGCATTTAATGTTCGAGCAAAAACGGCTGATTTTCGACAAAAGAGATAACACCCCCCCATTACGTCATGCTTCAGAAATGTGGAAAATGGTCCGTTTTCAAATGTTTTATTTTTGAACGTCAGTTCACATTTGTAGGTGGATCATCAGTGTTAGAGCTAAAATTAGCATGTTTAAAGTGATTTTCATGCTTCCAGGGGCTCGGGAAGTGAAATAAATACCATTTGGAGGCATTTAATGTTCGAGCAAAAACGGCTGATTTTCGACAAAAGAGATAACACCGCCCCATTACGTCATGCTTCAGAAATGTGGAAAATGGTCCGTTTTCAAATGTTTTATTTTTGAACGTCAGTTCACATTTGTAGGTGGATCATCAGTGTTAGAGCTAAAATTAGCATGTTTAAAGTGATTTTCATGCTTCCAGGGGCTCGGGAAGTTAATTAAATACCATTTGGAGGCATTTAATGTTCGAGCAAAAACAGCTGATTTTCGACAAAAGAGATAACACCCCCCCATTACGTCATGCTTCAGAAATGTGGAAAATGGTCCGTTTTCAAATGTTTTATTTTTGAACGTCAGTTCACATTTGTAGGTGGATCATCAGTGTTAGAGCTAAAATTAGCATGTTTAAAGTGATTTTCATGCTTCCAGGGGCTCGGGAAGTGAAATAAATACCATTTGGAGGCATTTAATGTTCGAGCAAAAACGGCTGATTTTCGACAAAAGAGATAACAACCCCCCATTAAGTCATGCTTCAGAAATGTGGAAAATGGTCCGTTTTCAAATGTTTTATTTTTGAACGTCAGTTCACATTTGTAGGTGGATCATCAGTGTTAGAGCTAAAATTAGCATGTTTAAAGTGATTTTCATGCTTCCAGGGGCTCGGGAAGTTAATTAAATACCATTTGGAGGCATTTAATGTTCGAGCAAAAACGGCTGATTTTCGACAAAAGAGATAACACCCCCCCCATTACGTCATGCTTCAGAAATGTGGAAAATGGTCCGTTTTCAAATGTTTTATTTTTGAACGTCAGTTCACATTTGTAGGTGGATCATCAGTGTTAGAGCTAAAATTAGCATGTTTAAAGTGATTTTCATGCTTCCAGGGGCTCGGGAAGTTAATTAAATACCATTTGGAGGCATTTAATGTTCGAGCAAAAACGGCTGATTTTCGACAAAAGAGATAACACCCCCCCATTACGTCATGCTTCAGAAATGTGGAAAATGGTCCGTTTTCAAATGTTTTATTTTTGAACGTCAGTTCACATTTGTAGGTGGATCATCAGTGTTAGAGCTAAAATTAGCATGTTTAAAGTGATTTTCATGCTTCCAGGGGCCCAAAACACAAGATTTATGGAATGGTTAAAAGTGCATGAAAATGGCCAATTTACTCACTCTGAGTTCTCAAAAAGGGTTTCTTCACCCCGGGAAGTTAATTAAATACCATTTGGAGGCATTTAATGTTCGAGCAAAAACGGCTGATTTTCGACAAAAGAGATAACACCCCCCCATTACGTCTGCTTCAGAAATGTGGAAAATGGTCCGTTTTCAAATGTTTTATTTTTGAACGTCAGTTCACATTTGTAGGTGGATCATCAGTGTTAGAGCTAAAATTAGCATGTTTAAAGTGATTTTCATGCTTCCAGGGGCTCGGGAAGTTAATTAAATACCATTTGGAGGCATTTAATGTTCGAGCAAAAACGGCTGATTTTCGACAAAAGAGATAACACCCCCCCCCATTACGTCATGCTTCAGAAATGTGGAAAATGGTCCGTTTTCAAATGTTTTATTTTTGAACGTCAGTTCACATTTGTAGGTGGATCATCAGTGTTAGAGCTAAAATTAGCATGTTTAAAGTGATTTTCATGCTTCCAGGGGCTCGGGAAGTTAATTAAATACCATTTGGAGGCATTTAATGTTCGAGCAAAAACGGCTGATTTTCGACAAAAGAGATAACACCCCCCCATTACGTCATGCTTCAGAAATGTGGAAAATGGTCCGTTTTCAAATGTTTTATTTTTGAACGTCAGTTCACATTTGTAGGTGGATCATCAGTGTTAGAGCTAAAATTAGCATGTTTAAAGTGATTTTCATGCTTCCAGGGGCTCGGGAAGTTAATTAAATACCATTTGGAGGCATTTAATGTTCGAGCAAAAACGGCTGATTTTCGACAAAAGAGATAACACCCCCCCATTACGTCATGCTTCAGAAATGTGGAAAATGGTCCGTTTTCAAATGTTTTATTTTTGAACGTCAGTTCACATTTGTAGGTGGATCATCAGTGTTAGAGCTAAAATTAGCATGTTTAAAGTGATTTTCATGCTTCCAGGGGCTCGGGAAGTGAAATAAATACCATTTGGAGGCATTTAATGTTCGAGCAAAAACGGCTGATTTTCGACAAAAGAGATAACACCGCCCCATTACGTCATGCTTCAGAAATGTGGAAAATGGTCCGTTTTCAAATGTTTTATTTTTGAACGTCAGTTCACATTTGTAGGTGGATCATCAGTGTTAGAGCTAAAATTAGCATGTTTAAAGTGATTTTCATGCTTCCAGGGGCTCGGGAAGTTAATTAAATACCATTTGGAGGCATTTAATGTTCGAGCAAAAACAGCTGATTTTCGACAAAAGAGATAACACCCCCCCATTACGTCATGCTTCAGAAATGTGGAAAATGGTCCGTTTTCAAATGTTTTATTTTTGAACGTCAGTTCACATTTGTAGGTGGATCATCAGTGTTAGAGCTAAAATTAGCATGTTTAAAGTGATTTTCATGCTTCCAGGGGCTCGGGAAGTGAAATAAATACCATTTGGAGGCATTTAATGTTCGAGCAAAAACGGCTGATTTTCGACAAAAGAGATAACACCCCCCCATTACGTCATGCTTCAGAAATGTGGAAAATGGTCCGTTTTCAAATGTTTTATTTTTGAACGTCAGTTCACATTTGTAGGTGGATCATCAGTGTTAGAGCTAAAATTAGCATGTTTAAAGTGATTTTCATGCTTCCAGGGGCTCGGGAAGTTAATTAAATACCATTTGGAGGCATTTAATGTTCGAGCAAAAACGGCTGATTTTCGACAAAAGAGATAACACCCCCCCATTACGTCATGCTTCAGAAATGTGGAAAATGGTCCGTTTTCAAATGTTTTATTTTTGAACGTCAGTTCACATTTGTAGGTGGATCATCAGTGTTAGAGCTAAAATTAGCATGTTTAAAGTGATTTTCATGCTTCCAGGGGCTCGGGAAGTGAAATAAATACCATTTGGAGGCATTTAATGTTCGAGCAAAAACGGCTGATTTTCGACAAAAGAGATAACACCGCCCCATTACGTCATGCTTCAGAAATGTGGAAAATGGTCCGTTTTCAAATGTTTTATTTTTGAACGTCAGTTCACATTTGTAGGTGGATCATCAGTGTTAGAGCTAAAATTAGCATGTTTAAAGTGATTTTCATGCTTCCAGGGGCTCGGGAAGTTAATTAAATACCATTTGGAGGCATTTAATGTTCGAGCAAAAACAGCTGATTTTCGACAAAAGAGATAACACCCCCCCATTACGTCATGCTTCAGAAATGTGGAAAATGGTCCGTTTTCAAATGTTTTATTTTTGAACGTCAGTTCACATTTGTAGGTGGATCATCAGTGTTAGAGCTAACATTAGCATGTTTAAAGTGATTTTCATGCTTCCAGGGGCTCGGGAAGTGAAATAAATACCATTTGGAGGCATTTAATGTTCGAGCAAAAACGGCTGATTTTCGACAAAAGAGATAACACCCCCCCATTACGTCATGCTTCAGAAATGTGGAAAATGGTCCGTTTTCAAATGTTTTATTTTTGAACGTCAGTTCACATTTGTAGGTGGATCATCAGTGTTAGAGCTAAAATTAGCATGTTTAAAGTGATTTTCATGCTTCCAGGGGCTCGGGAAGTTAATTAAATACCATTTGGAGGCATTTAATGTTCGAGCAAAAACGGCTGATTTTCGACAAAAGAGATAACACCCCCCCATTACGTCATGCTTCAGAAATGTGGAAAATGGTCCGTTTTCAAATGTTTTATTTTTGAACGTCAGTTCACATTTGTAGGTGGATCATCAGTGTTAGAGCTAAAATTAGCATGTTTAAAGTGATTTTCATGCTTCCAGGGGCTCGGGAAGTTAATTAAATACCATTTGGAGGCATTTAATGTTCGAGCAAAAACGGCTGATTTTCGACAAAAGAGATAACACCCCCCCCCCATTACGTCATGCTTCAGAAATGTGGAAAATGGTCCGTTTTCAAATGTTTTATTTTTGAACGTCAGTTCACATTTGTAGGTGGATCATCAGTGTTAGAGCTAAAATTAGCATGTTTAAAGTGATTTTCATGCTTCCAGGGGCCCAAAACACAAGATTTATGGAATGGTTAAAAGTGCATGAAAATGGCCAATTTACTCACTCTGAGTTCTCAAAAAGGGTTTCTTCACCCCGGGAAGTTAATTAAATACCATTTGGAGGCATTTAATGTTCGAGCAAAAACGGCTGATTTTCGACAAAAGAGATAACACCCCCCCATTACGTCATGCTTCAGAAATGTGGAAAATGGTCCGTTTTCAAATGTTTTATTTTTGAACGTCAGTTCACATTTGTAGGTGGATCATCAGTGTTAGAGCTAAAATTAGCATGTTTAAAGTGATTTTCATGCTTCCAGGGGCTCGGGAAGTTAATTAAATACCATTTGGAGGCATTTAATGTTCGAGCAAAAACGGCTGATTTTCGACAAAAGAGAT
Source organism: Lissotriton vulgaris (assembly GCF_964263255.1). NCBI lineage: Eukaryota > Metazoa > Chordata > Amphibia > Caudata > Salamandridae > Lissotriton > Lissotriton vulgaris. The sequence goes on along the minus strand of NW_028240926.1, from coordinate 49,336 downwards.
AACACCCCCCCATTATGTCATGCTTCAGAAATGTGGAAAATGGTCCGTTTTCAAATGTTTTATTTTTGAACGTCAGTTCACATTTTGAGGTGGATCATCAGTGTTAGAGCTAAAATTAGCATGTTTAAAGTGATTTTCATGCTTCCAGGGGCCCAAAACACAAGATTTATGGAATGGTTAAAAGTGCATGAAAATGGCCAATTTACTCACTCTGAGTTCTCAAAAAGGGTTTCTTCACCCCGGGAAGTTAATTAAATACCATTTGGAGGCATTTAATGTTCGAGCAAAAACGGCTGATTTTCGACAAAAGAGATAACACCCCCCCATTACGTCATGCTTCAGAAATGTGGAAAATGGTCCGTTTTCAAATGTTTTATTTTTGAACGTCAGTTCACATTTGTAGGTGGATCATCAGTGTTAGAGCTAAAATTAGCATGTTTAAAGTGATTTTCATGCTTCCAGGGGCTCGGGAAGTTAATTAAATACCATTTGGAGGCATTTAATGTTCGAGCAAAAACGGCTGATTTTCGACAAAAGAGATAACACCCCCCCATTACGTCATGCTTCAGAAATGTGGAAAATGGTCCGTTTTCAAATGTTTTATTTTTGAACGTCAGTTCACATTTGTAGGTGGATCATCAGTGTTAGAGCTAAAATTAGCATGTTTAAAGTGATTTTCATGCTTCCAGGGGCTCGGGAAGTGAAATAAATACCATTTGGAGGCATTTAATGTTCGAGCAAAAACGGCTGATTTTCGACAAAAGAGATAACACCGCCCCATTACGTCATGCTTCAGAAATGTGGAAAATGGTCCGTTTTCAAATGTTTTATTTTTGAACGTCAGTTCACATTTGTAGGTGGATCATCAGTGTTAGAGCTAAAATTAGCATGTTTAAAGTGATTTTCATGCTTCCAGGGGCTCGGGAAGTTAATTAAATACCATTTGGAGGCATTTAATGTTCGAGCAAAAACAGCTGATTTTCGACAAAAGAGATAACACCCCCCCATTACGTCATGCTTCAGAAATGTGGAAAATGGTCCGTTTTCAAATGTTTTATTTTTGAACGTCAGTTCACATTTGTAGGTGGATCATCAGTGTTAGAGCTAAAATTAGCATGTTTAAAGTGATTTTCATGCTTCCAGGGGCTCGGGAAGTGAAATAAATACCATTTGGAGGCATTTAATGTTCGAGCAAAAACGGCTGATTTTCGACAAAAGAGATAACACCCCCCCATTACGTCATGCTTCAGAAATGTGGAAAATGGTCCGTTTTCAAATGTTTTATTTTTGAACGTCAGTTCACATTTGTAGGTGGATCATCAGTGTTAGAGCTAAAATTAGCATGTTTAAAGTGATTTTCATGCTTCCAGGGGCTCGGGAAGTTAATTAAATACCATTTGGAGGCATTTAATGTTCGAGCAAAAACGGCTGATTTTCGACAAAAGAGATAACACCCCCCCATTACGTCATGCTTCAGAAATGTGGAAAATGGTCCGTTTTCAAATGTTTTATTTTTGAACGTCAGTTCACATTTGTAGGTGGATCATCAGTGTTAGAGCTAAAATTAGCATTTTTAAAGTGATTTTCATGCTTCCAGGGGCTCGGGAAGTTAATTAAATACCATTTGGAGGCATTTAATGTTCGAGCAAAAACGGCTGATTTTCGACAAAGGAGATAACACCCCCCCCATTACGTCATGCTTCAGAAATGTGGAAAATGGTCCGTTTTCAAATGTTTTATTTTTGAACGTCAGTTCACATTTGTAGGTGGATCATCAGTGTTAGAGCTAAAATTAGCATGTTTAAAGTGATTTTCATGCTTCCAGGGGCCCAAAACACAAGATTTATGGAATGGTTAAAAGTGCATGAAAATGGCCAATTTACTCACTCTGAGTTCTCAAAAAGGGTTTCTTCACCCCGGGAAGTTAATTAAATACCATTTGGAGGCATTTAATGTTCGGGCAAAAACGGCTGATTTTCGACAAAAGAGATAACACCCCCCCATTACGTCTGCTTCAGAAATGTGGAAAATGGTCCGTTTTCAAATGTTTTATTTTTGAACGTCAGTTCACATTTGTAGGTGGATCATCAGTGTTAGAGCTAAAATTAGCATGTTTAAAGTGATTTTCATGCTTCCAGGGGCTCGGGAAGTTAATTAAATACCATTTGGAGGCATTTAATGTTCGAGCAAAAACAGCTGATTTTCGACAAAAGAGATAACACCCCCCCATTACGTCATGCTTCAGAAATGTGGAAAATGGTCCGTTTTCAAATGTTTTATTTTTGAACGTCAGTTCACATTTGTAGGTGGATCATCAGTGTTAGAGCTAAAATTAGCATGTTTAAAGTGATTTTCATGCTTCCAGGGGCTCGGGAAGTGAAATAAATACCATTTGGAGGCATTTAATGTTCGAGCAAAAACGGCTGATTTTCGACAAAAGAGATAACACCGCCCCATTACGTCATGCTTCAGAAATGTGGAAAATGGTCCGTTTTCAAATGTTTTATTTTTGAACGTCAGTTCACATTTGTAGGTGGATCATCAGTGTTAGAGCTAAAATTTGCATGTTTAAAGTGATTTTCATGCTTCCAGGGGCTCGGGAAGTTAATTAAATACCATTTGGAGGCATTTAATGTTCGAGCAAAAACAGCTGATTTTCGACAAAAGAGATAATACCCCCCCATTACGTCATGCTTCAGAAATGTGGAAAATGGTCCGTTTTCAAATGTTTTATTTTTGAACGTCAGTTCACATTTGTAGGTGGATCATCAGTGTTAGAGCTAAAATTAGCATGTTTAAAGTGATTTTCATGCTTCCAGGGGCTCGGGAAGTGAAATAAATACCATTTGGAGGCATTTAATGTTCGAGCAAAAACGGCTGATTTTCGACAAAAGAGATAAAACCCCCCCATTACGTCATGCTTCAGAAATGTGGAAAATGGTCCGTTTTCAAATGTTTTATTTTTGAACGTCAGTTCACATTTGTAGGTGGATCATCAGTGTTAGAGCTAAAATTAGCATGTTTAAAGTGATTTTCATGCTTCCAGGGGCTCGGGAAGTTAATTAAATACCATTTGGAGGCATTTAATGTTCGAGCAAAAACGGCTGATTTTCGACAAAAGAGATAACACCCCCCCATTACGTCATGCTTCAGAAATGTGGAAAATGGTCCGTTTTCAAATGTTTTATTTTTGAACGTCAGTTCACATTTGTAGGTGGATCATCAGTGTTAGAGCTAAAATTAGCATGTTTAAAGTGATTTTCATGCTTCCAGGGGCTCGGGAAGTTAATTAAATACCATTTGGAGGCATTTAATGTTCAAGCAAAAACGGCTGATTTTCGACAAAGGAGATAACACCCCCCCCCCATTACGTCATGCTTCAGAAATGTGGAAAATGGTCCGTTTTCAAATGTTTTATTTTTGAACGTCAGTTCACATTTGTAGGTGGATCATCAGTGTTAGAGCTAAAATTAGCATGTTTAAAGTGATTTTCATGCTTCCAGGGGCTCGGGAAGTTAATTAAATACCATTTGGAGGCATTTAATGTTCGAGCAAAAACGGCTGATTTTCGACAAAGGAGATAACACCCCCCCCCATTACGTCATGCTTCAGAAATGTGGAAAATGGTCCGTTTTCAAATGTTTTATTTTTGAACGTCAGTTCACATTTGTAGGTGGATCATCAGTGTTAGAGCTAAAATTAGCATGTTTAAAGTGATTTTCATGCTTCCAGGGGCCCAAAACACAAGATTTATGGAATGGTTAAAAGTGCATGAAAATGGCCAATTTACTCACTCTGAGTTCTCAAAAAGGGTTTCTTCACCCCGGGAAGTTAATTAAATACCATTTGGAGGCATTTAATGTTCGAGCAAAAACGGCTGATTTTCGACAAAAGAGATAACACCCCCCCATTACGTCTGCTTCAGAAATGTGGAAAATGGTCCGTTTTCAAATGTTTTATTTTTGAACGTCAGTTCACATTTGTAGGTGGATCATCAGTGTTAGAGCTAAAATTAGCATGTTTAAAGTGATTTTCATGCTTCCAGGGGCTCGGGAAGTTAATTAAATACCATTTGGAGGCATTTAATGTTCGAGCAAAAACAGCTGATTTTCGACAAAAGAGATAACACCCCCCCATTACGTCATGCTTCAGAAATGTGGAAAATGGTCCGTTTTCAAATGTTTTATTTTTGAACGTCAGTTCACATTTGTAGGTGGATCATCAGTGTTAGAGCTAAAATTAGCATGTTTAAAGTGATTTTCATGCTTCCAGGGGCTCGGGAAGTGAAATAAATACCATTTGGAGGCATTTAATGTTCGAGCAAAAACGGCTGATTTTCGACAAAAGAGATAACACCGCCCCATTACGTCATGCTTCAGAAATGTGGAAAATGGTCCGTTTTCAAATGTTTTATTTTTGAACGTCAGTTCACATTTGTAGGTGGATCATCAGTGTTAGAGCTAAAATTAGCATGTTTAAAGTGATTTTCATGCTTCCAGGGGCTCGGGAAGTTAATTAAATACCATTTGGAGGCATTTAATGTTCGAGCAAAAACAGCTGATTTTCGACAAAAGAGATAACACCCCCCCATTACGTCATGCTTCAGAAATGTGGAAAATGGTCCGTTTTCAAATGTTTTATTTTTGAACGTCAGTTCACATTTGTAGGTGGATCATCAGTGTTAGAGCTAAAATTAGCATGTTTAAAGTGATTTTCATGCTTCCAGGGGCTCGGGAAGTGAAATAAATACCATTTGGAGGCATTTAATGTTCGAGCAAAAACGGCTGATTTTCGACAAAAGAGATAAAACCCCCCCATTACGTCATGCTTCAGAAATGTGGAAAATGGTCCGTTTTCAAATGTTTTATTTTTGAACGTCAGTTCACATTTGTAGGTGGATCATCAGTGTTAGAGCTAAAATTAGCATGTTTAAAGTGATTTTCATGCTTCCAGGGGCTCGGGAAGTTAATTAAATACCATTTGGAGGCATTTAATGTTCGAGCAAAAACGGCTGATTTTCGACAAAAGAGATAACACCCCCCCATTACGTCATGCTTCAGAAATGTGGAAAATGGTCCGTTTTCAAATGTTTTATTTTTGAACGTCAGTTCACATTTGTAGGTGGATCATCAGTGTTAGAGCTAAAATTAGCATGTTTAAAGTGATTTTCATGCTTCCAGGGGCTCGGGAAGTTAATTAAATACCATTTGGAGGCATTTAATGTTCGAGCAAAAACGGCTGATTTTCGACAAAGGAGATAACACCCCCCCCCCATTACGTCATGCTTCAGAAATGTGGAAAATGGTCCGTTTTCAAATGTTTTATTTTTGAACGTCAGTTCACATTTGTAGGTGGATCATCAGTGTTAGAGCTAAAATTAGCATGTTTAAAGTGATTTTCATGCTTCCAGGGGCCCAAAACACAAGATTTATGGAATGGTTAAAAGTGCATGAAAATGGCCAATTTACTCACTCTGAGTTCTCAAAAAGGGTTTCTTCACCCCGGGAAGTTAATTAAATACCATTTGGAGGCATTTAATGTTCGAGCAAAAACGGCTGATTTTCGACAAAAGAGATAACACCCCCCCATTACGTCTGCTTCAGAAATGTGGAAAATGGTCCGTTTTCAAATGTTTTATTTTTGAACGTCAGTTCACATTTGTAGGTGGATCATCAGTGTTAGAGCTAAAATTAGCATGTTTAAAGTGATTTTCATGCTTCCAGGGGCTCGGGAAGTTAATTAAATACCATTTGGAGGCATTTAATGTTCGAGCAAAAACGGCTGATTTTCGACAAAAGAGATAACACCCCCCCCCCCATTACGTCATGCTTCAGAAATGTGGAAAATGGTCCGTTTTCAAATGTTTTATTTTTGAACGTCAGTTCACATTTGTAGGTGGATCATCAGTGTTAGAGCTAAAATTAGCATGTTTAAAGTGATTTTCATGCTTCCAGGGGCTCGGGAAGTTAATTAAATACCATTTGGAGGCATTTAATGTTCGAGCAAAAACGGCTGATTTTCGACAAAAGAGATAACACCCCCCCATTACGTCATGCTTCAGAAATGTGGAAAATGGTCCGTTTTCAAATGTTTTATTTTTGAACGTCAGTTCACATTTGTAGGTGGATCATCAGTGTTAGAGCTAAAATTAGCATGTTTAAAGTGATTTTCATGCTTCCAGGGGCTCGGGAAGTTAATTAAATACCATTTGGAGGCATTTAATGTTCGAGCAAAAACGGCTGATTTTCGACAAAAGAGATAACACCCCCCCATTACGTCATGCTTCAGAAATGTGGAAAATGGTCCGTTTTCAAATGTTTTATTTTTGAACGTCAGTTCACATTTGTAGGTGGATCATCAGTGTTAGAGCTAAAATTAGCATGTTTAAAGTGATTTTCATGCTTCCAGGGGCTCGGGAAGTTAATTAAATACCATTTGGAGGCATTTAATGTTCGAGCAAAAACGGCTGATTTTCGACAAAAGAGATAACACCCCCCCATTACGTCATGCTTCAGAAATGTGGAAAATGGTCCGTTTTCAAATGTTTTATTTTTGAACGTCAGTTCACATTTGTAGGTGGATCATCAGTGTTAGAGCTAAAATTAGCATGTTTAAAGTGATTTTCATGCTTCCAGGGGCCCAAAACACAAGATTTATGGAATGGTTAAAAGTGCATGAAAATGGCCAATTTACTCACTCTGAGTTCTCAAAAAGGGTTTCTTCACCCCGGGAAGTTAATTAAATACCATTTGGAGGCATTTAATGTTCGAGCAAAAACGGCTGATTTTCGACAAAAGAGATAACACCCCCCCATTACGTCATGCTTCAGAAATGTGGAAAATGGTCCGTTTTCAAATGTTTTATTTTTGAACGTCAGTTCACATTTGTAGGTGGATCATCAGTGTTAGAGCTAAAATTAGCATGTTTAAAGTGATTTTCATGCTTCCAGGGGCTCGGGAAGTTAATTAAATACCATTTGGAGGCATTTAATGTTCGAGCAAAAACGGCTGATTTTCTACAAAAGAGATAACACCCCCCCATTACGTCATGCTTCAGAAATGTGGAAAATGGTCCGTTTTCAAATGTTTTATTTTTGAGCGTCAGTTCACATTTGTAGGTGGATCATCAGTGTTAGAGCTAAAATTAGCATGTTTAAAGTGATTTTCATGCTTCCAGGGGCTCGGGAAGTGAAATAAATACCATTTGGAGGCATTTAATGTTCGAGCAAAAACGGCTGATTTTCGACAAAAGAGATAACACCGCCCCATTACGTCATGCTTCAGAAATGTGGAAAATGGTCCGTTTTCAAATGTTTTATTTTTGAACGTCAGTTCACATTTGTAGGTGGATCATCAGTGTTAGAGCTAAAATTAGCATGTTTAAAGTGATTTTCATGCTTCCAGGGGCTCGGGAAGTTAATTAAATACCATTTGGAGGCATTTAAAGTTCGAGCAAAAACGGCTGATTTTCGACAAAAGAGATAACACCCCCCCATTACGTCATGCTTCAGAAATGTGGAAAATGGTCCGTTTTCAAATGTTTTATTTTTGAACGTCAGTTCACATTTGTAGGTGGATCATCAGTGTTAGAGCTAAAATTAGCATGTTTAAAGTGATTTTCATGCTTCCAGGGTCTCGGGAAGTTAATTAAATACCATTTGGAGGCATTTAATGTTCGAGCAAAAACGGCTGATTTTCGACAAAAGAGATAACACCCCCCCATTACGTCATGCTTCAGAAATGTGGAAAATGGTCTGTTTTCAAATGTTTTATTTTTGAACGTCAGTTCACATTTGTAGGTGGATCATCAGTGTTAGAGCTAAAATTAGCATGTTTAAAGTGATTTTCATGCTTCCAGGGGCTCGGGAAGTGAAATAAATACCATTTGGAGGCATTTAATGTTCGAGCAAAAACGGCTGATTTTCGACAAAAGAGATAACACCGCCCCATTACGTCATGCTTCAGAAATGTGGAAAATGGTCCGTTTTCAAATGTTTTATTTTTGAACGTCAGTTCACATTTGTAGGTGGATCATCAGTGTTAGAGCTAAAATTAGCATGTTTAAAGTGATTTTCATGCTTCCAGGGGCTCGGGAAGTTAATTAAATACCATTTGGAGGCATTTAATGTTCGAGCAAAAACAGCTGATTTTCGACAAAAGAGATAACACCCCCCCATTACGTCATGCTTCAGAAATGTGGAAAATGGTCCGTTTTCAAATGTTTTATTTTTGAACGTCAGTTCACATTTGTAGGTGGATCATCAGTGTTAGAGCTAAAATTAGCATGTTTAAAGTGATTTTCATGCTTCCAGGGGCTCGGGAAGTGAAATAAATACCATTTGGAGGCATTTAATGTTCGAGCAAAAACGGCTGATTTTCGACAAAAGAGATAACAACCCCCCATTACGTCATGCTTCAGAAATGTGGAAAATGGTCCGTTTTCAAATGTTTTATTTTTGAACGTCAGTTCACATTTGTAGGTGGATCATCAGTGTTAGAGCTAAAATTAACATGTTTAAAGTGATTTTCATGCTTCCAGGGGCTCGGGAAGTTAATTAAATACCATTTGGAGGCATTTAATGTTCGAGCAAAAACGGCTGATTTTCGACAAAAGAGATAACACCCCCCCATTACGTCATGCTTCAGAAATGTGGAAAATGGTCCGTTTTCAAATGTTTTATTTTTGAACGTCAGTTCACATTTGTAGGTGGATCATCAGTGTTAGAGCTGAAATTAGCATGTTTAAAGTGATTTTCATGCTTCCAGGGGCTCGGGAAGTTAATTAAATACCATTTGGAGGCATTTAATGTTCGAGCAAAAACGGCTGATTTTCGACAAAAGAGATAACACCCCCCCCATTACGTCATGCTTCAGAAATGTGGAAAATGGTCCGTTTTCAAATGTTTTATTTTTGAACGTCAGTGCACATTTGTAGGTGGATCATCAGTGTTAGAGCTAAAATTAGCATGTTTAAAGTGATTTTCATGCTTCCAGGGGCCCAAAACACAAGATTTATGGAATGGTTAAAAGTGCATGAAAATGGCCAATTTACTCACTCTGAGTTCTCAAAAAGGGTTTCTTCACCCCGGGAAGTTAATTAAATACCATTTGGAGGCATTTAATGTTCGAGCAAAAACGGCTGATTTTCGACAAAAGAGATAACACCCCCCCATTACGTCTGCTTCAGAAATGTGGAAAATGGTCCGTTTTCAAATGTTTTATTTTTGAACGTCAGTTCACATTTGTAGGTGGATCATCAGTGTTAGAGCTAAAATTAGCATGTTTAAAGTGATTTTCATGCTTCCAGGGGCTCGGGAAGTTAATTAAATACCATTTGGAGGCATTTAATGTTCGAGCAAAAACGGCTGATTTTCGACAAAAGAGATAACACCCCCCCCCCATTACGTCATGCTTCAGAAATGTGGAAAATGGTCCGTTTTCAAATGTTTTATTTTTGAACGTCAGTTCACATTTGTAGGTGGATCATCAGTGTTAGAGCTAAAATTAGCATGTTTAAAGTGATTTTCATGCTTCCAGGGGCTCGGGAAGTTAATTAAATACCATTTGGAGGCATTTAATGTTCGAGCAAAAACGGCTGATTTTCGACAAAAGAGATAACACCCCCCCATTACGTCATGCTTCAGAAATGTGGAAAATGGTCCGTTTTCAAATGTTTTTTTTTTGAACGTCAGTTCACATTTGTAGGTGGATCATCAGTGTTAGAGCTAAAATTAGCATGTTTAAAGTGATTTTCATGCTTCCAGGGGCTCGGGAAGTTAATTAAATACCATTTGGAGGCATTTAATGTTCGAGCAAAAACGGCTGATTTTCGACAAAAGAGATAACACCCCCCCATTACGTCATGCTTCAGAAATGTGGAAAATGGTCCGTTTTCAAATGTTTTATTTTTGAACGTCAGTTCACATTTGTAGGTGGATCATCAGTGTTAGAGCTAAAATTAGCATGTTTAAAGTGATTTTCATGCTTCCAGGGGCTCGGGAAGTGAAATAAATACCATTTGGAGGCATTTAATGTTCGAGCAAAAACGGCTGATTTTCGACAAAAGAGATAACACCGCCCCATTACGTCATGCTTCAGAAATGTGGAAAATGGTCCGTTTTCAAATGTTTTATTTTTGAACGTCAGTTTACATTTGTAGGTGGATCATCAGTGTTAGAGCTAAAATTAGCATGTTTAAAGTGATTTTCATGCTTCCAGGGGCTCGGGAAGTTAATTAAATACCATTTGGAGGCATTTAATGTTCGAGCAAAAACAGCTGATTTTCGACAAAAGAGATAACACCCCCCCATTACGTCATGCTTCAGAAATGTGGAAAATGGTCCGTTTTCAAATGTTTTATTTTTGAACGTCAGTTCACATTTGTAGGTGGATCATCAGTGTTAGAGCTAAAATTAGCATGTTTAAAGTGATTTTCATGCTTCCAGGGGCTCGGGAAGTGAAATAAATACCATTTGGAGGCATTTAATGTTCGAGCAAAAACGGCTGATTTTCGACAAAAGAGATAACACCCCCCCATTACGTCATGCTTCAGAAATGTGGAAAATGGTCCGTTTTCAAATGTTTTATTTTTGAACGTCAGTTCACATTTGTAGGTGGATCATCAGTGTTAGAGCTAAAATTAGCATGTTTAAAGTGATTTTCATGCTTCCAGGGGCCCAAAACACAAGATTTATGGAATGGTTAAAAGTGCATGAAAATGGCCAATTTACTCACTCTGAGTTCTCAAAAAGGGTTTCTTCACCCCGGGAAGTTAATTAAATACCATTTGGAGGCATTTAATGTTCGAGCAAAAACGGCTGATTTTCGACAAAAGAGATAACACCCCCCCATTACGTCTGCTTCAGAAATGTGGAAAATGGTCCGTTTTCAAATGTTTTATTTTTGAACGTCAGTTCACATTTGTAGGTGGATCATCAGTGTTAGAGCTAAAATTAGCATGTTTAAAGTGATTTTCATGCTTCCAGGGGCTCGGGAAGTTAATTAAATACCATTTGGAGGCATTTAATGTTCGAGCAAAAACGGCTGATTTTCGACAAAAGAGATAACACCCCCCCCCATTACGTCATGCTTCAGAAATGTGGAAAATGGTCCGTTTTCAAATGTTTTATTTTTGAACGTCACTTCACATTTGTAGGTGGATCATCAGTGTTAGAGCTAAAATTAGCATGTTTAAAGTGATTTTCATGCTTCCAGGGGCCCAAAACACAAGATTTATGGAATGGTTAAAAGTGCATGAAAATGGCCAATTTACTCACTCTGAGTTCTCAAAAAGGGTTTCTTCACCCCGGGAAGTTAATTAAATACCATTTGGAGGCATTTAATGTTCGAGCAAAAACGGCTGATTTTCGACAAAAGAGATAACACCCCCCCATTACGTCTGCTTCAGAAATGTGGAAAATGGTCCGTTTTCAAATGTTTTATTTTTGAACGTCAGTTCACATTTGTAGGTGGATCATCAGTGTTAGAGCTAAAATTAGCATGTTTAAAGTGATTTTCATGCTTCCAGGGGCTCGGGAAGTTAATTAAATACCATTTGGAGGCATTTAATGTTCGAGCAAAAACGGCTGATTTTCGACAAAAGAGATAACACCCCCCCCCCATTACGTCATGCTTCAGAAATGTGGAAAATGGTCCGTTTTCAAATGTTTTATTTTTGAACGTCAGTTCACATTTGTAGGTGGATCATCAGTGTTAGAGCTAAAATTAGCATGTTTAAAGTGATTTTCATGCTTCCAGGGGCTCGGGAAGTTAATTAAATACCATTTGGAGGCATTTAATGTTCGAGCAAAAACGGCTGATTTTCGACAAAAGAGATAACACCCCCCCATTACGTCATGCTTCAGAAATGTGGAAAATGGTCCGTTTTCAAATGTTTTATTTTTGAACGTCAGTTCACATTTGTAGGTGGATCATCAGTGTTAGAGCTAAAATTAGCATGTTTAAAGTGATTTTCATGCTTCCAGGGGCTCGGGAAGTTAATTAAATACCATTTGGAGGCATTTAATGTTCGAGCAAAAACGGCTGATTTTCGACAAAAGAGATAACACCCCCCCATTACGTCATGCTTCAGAAATGTGGAAAATGGTCCGTTTTCAAATGTTTTATTTTTGAACGTCAGTTCACATTTGTAGGTGGATCATCAGTGTTAGAGCTAAAATTAGCATGTTTAAAGTGATTTTCATGCTTCCAGGGGCTCGGGAAGTGAAATAAATACCATTTGGAGGCATTTAATGTTCGAGCAAAAACGGCTGATTTTTGACAAAAGAGATAACACCGCCCCATTACGTCATGCTTCAGAAATGTGGAAAATGGTCCGTTTTCAAATGTTTTATTTTTGAACGTCAGTTCACATTTGTAGGTGGATCATCAGTGTTAGAGCTAAAATTAGCATGTTTAAAGTGATTTTCATGCTTCCAGGGGCTCGGGAAGTTAATTAAATACCATTTGGAGGCATTTAATGTTCGAGCAAAAACAGCTGATTTTCGACAAAAGAGATAACACCCCCCCATTACGTCATGCTTCAGAAATGTGGAAAATGGTCCGTTTTCAAATGTTTTATTTTTGAACGTCAGTTCACATTTGTAGGTGGATCATCAGTGTTAGAGCTAAAATTAGCATGTTTAAAGTGATTTTCATGCTTCCAGGGGCTCGGGAAGTGAAATAAATACCATTTGGAGGCATTTAATGTTCGAGCAAAAACGGCTGATTTTCGACAAAAGAGATAACACCCCCCCATTACGTCATGCTTCAGAAATGTGGAAAATGGTCCGTTTTCAAATGTTTTATTTTTGAACGTCAGTTCACATTTGTAGGTGGATCATCAGTGTTAGAGCTAAAATTAGCATGTTTAAAGTGATTTTCATGCTTCCAGGGGCCCAAAACACAAGATTTATGGAATGGTTAAAAGTGCATGAAAATGGCCAATTTACTCACTCTGAGTTCTCAAAAAGGGTTTCTTCACCCCGGGAAGTTAATTAAATACCATTTGGAGGCATTTAATGTTCGAGCAAAAACGGCTGATTTTCGACAAAAGAGATAACACCCCCCCATTACGTCTGCTTCAGAAATGTGGAAAATGGTCCGTTTTCAAATGTTTTATTTTTGAACGTCAGTTCACATTTGTAGGTGGATCATCAGTGTTAGAGCTAAAATTAGCATGTTTAAAGTGATTTTCATGCTTCCAGGGGCTCGGGAAGTTAATTAAATACCATTTGGAGGCATTTAATGTTCGAGCAAAAACGGCTGATTTTCGACAAAAGAGATAACACCCCCCCCCCATTACGTCATGCTTCAGAAATGTGGAAAATGGTCCGTTTTCAAATGTTTTATTTTTGAACGTCAGTTCACATTTGTAGGTGGATCATCAGTGTTAGAGCTAAAATTAGCATGTTTAAAGTGATTTTCATGCTTCCAGGGGCTCGGGAAGTTAATTAAATACCATTTGGAGGCATTTAATGTTCGAGCAAAAACGGCTGATTTTCGACAAAAGAGATAACACCCCCCCATTACGTCATGCTTCAGAAATGTGGAAAATGGTCCGTTTTCAAATGTTTTATTTTTGAACGTCAGTTCACATTTGTAGGTGGATCATCAGTGTTAGAGCTAAAATTAGCATGTTTAAAGTGATTTTCATGCTTCCAGGGGCTCGGGAAGTTAATTAAATACCATTTGGAGGCATTTAATGTTCGAGCAAAAACGGCTGATTTTCGACAAAAGAGATAACACCCCCCCATTACGTCATGCTTCAGAAATGTGGAAAATGGTCCGTTTTCAAATGTTTTATTTTTGAACGTCAGTTCACATTTGTAGGTGGATCATCAGTGTTAGAGCTAAAATTAGCATGTTTAAAGTGATTTTCATGCTTCCAGGGGCTCGGGAAGTGAAATAAATACCATTTGGAGGCATTTAATGTTCGAGCAAAAACGGCTGATTTTCGACAAAAGAGATAACACCGCCCCATTACGTCATGCTTCAGAAATGTGGAAAATGGTCCGTTTTCAAATGTTTTATTTTTGAACGTCAGTTCACATTTGTAGGTGGATCATCAGTGTTAGAGCTAAAATTAGCATGTTTAAAGTGATTTTCATGCTTCCAGGGGCTCGGGAAGTTAATTAAATACCATTTGGAGGCATTTAATGTTCGAGCAAAAACAGCTGATTTTCGACAAAAGAGATAACACCCCCCCATTACGTCATGCTTCAGAAATGTGGAAAATGGTCCGTTTTCAAATGTTTTATTTTTGAACGTCAGTTCACATTTGTAGGTGGATCATCAGTGTTAGAGCTAAAATTAGCATGTTTAAAGTGATTTTCATGCTTCCAGGGGCTCGGGAAGTGAAATAAATACCATTTGGAGGCATTTAATGTTCGAGCAAAAACGGCTGATTTTCGACAAAAGAGATAACACCCCCCCATTACGTCATGCTTCAGAAATGTGGAAAATGGTCCGTTTTCAAATGTTTTATTTTTGAACGTCAGTTCACATTTTGAGGTGGATCATCAGTGTTAGAGCTAAAATTAGCATGTTTAAAGTGATTTTCATGCTTCCAGGGGCCCAAAACACAAGATTTATGGAATGGTTAAAAGTGCATGAAAATGGCCAATTTACTCACTCTGAGTTCTCAAAAAGGGTTTCTTCACCCCGGGAAGTTAATTAAATACCATTTGGAGGCATTTAATGTTCGAGCAAAAACGGCTGATTTTCGACAAAAGAGATAACACCCCCCCATTACGTCATGCTTCAGAAATGTGGAAAATGGTCCGTTTTCAAATGTTTTATTTTTGAACGTCAGTTCACATTTGTAGGTGGATCATCAGTGTTAGAGCTAAAATTAGCATGTTTAAAGTGATTTTCATGCTTCCAGGGGCTCGGGAAGTTAATTAAATACCATTTGGAGGCATTTAATGTTCGAGCAAAAACGGCTGATTTTCGACAAAAGAGATAACACCCCCCCATTACGTCATGCTTCAGAAATGTGGAAAATGGTCCGTTTTCAAATGTTTTATTTTTGAACGTCAGTTCACATTTGTAGGTGGATCATCAGTGTTAGAGCTAAAATTAGCATGTTTAAAGTGATTTTCATGCTTCCAGGGGCTCGGGAAGTGAAATAAATACCATTTGGAGGCATTTAATGTTCGAGCAAAAACGGCTGATTTTCGACAAAAGAGATAACACCCCCCCATTACGTCATGCTTCAGAAATGTGGAAAATGGTCCGTATTCAAATGTTTTATTTTTGAACGTCAGTTCACATTTGTAGGTGGATCATCAGTGTTAGAGCTAAAATTAGCATGTTTAAAGTGATTTTCATGCTTCCAGGGGCTCGGGAAGTTAATTAAATACCATTTGGAGGCATTTAATGTTCGAGCAAAAACGGCTGATTTTCGACAAAAGAGATAACACCCCCCCATTACGTCATGCTTCAGAAATGTGGAAAATGGTCCGTTTTCAAATGTTTTATTTTTGAACGTCAGTTCACATTTGTAGGTGGATCATCAGTGTTAGAGCTAAAATTAGCATGTTTAAAGTGATTTTCATGCTTCCAGGGGCTCGGGAAGTGAAATAAATACCATTTGGAGGCATTTAATGTTCGAGCAAAAACGGCTGATTTTCGACAAAAGAGATAACACCGCCCCATTACGTCATGCTTCAGAAATGTGGAAAATGGTCCGTTTTCAAATGTTTTATTTTTGAACGTCAGTTCACATTTGTAGGTGGATCATCAGTGTTAGAGCTAAAATTAGCATGTTTAAAGTGATTTTCATGCTTCCAGGGGCTCGGGAAGTTAATTAAATACCATTTGGAGGCATTTAATGTTCGAGCAAAAACAGCTGATTTTCGACAAAAGAGATAACACTCCCCCATTACGTCATGCTTCAGAAATGTGGAAAATGGTCCGTTTTCAAATGTTTTATTTTTGAACGTCAGTTCACATTTGTAGGTGGATCATCAGTGTTAGAGCTAAAATTAGCATGTTTAAAGTGATTTTCATGCTTCCAGGGGCTCGGGTAGTGAAATAAATACCATTTGGAGGCATTTAATGTTCGAGCAAAAACGGCTGATTTTCGACAAAAGAGATAACACCCCCCCATTACGTCATGCTTCAGAAATGTGGAAAATGGTCCGTTTTCAAATGTTTTATTTTTGAACGTCAGTTCACATTTGTAGGTGGATCATCAGTGTTAGAGCTAAAATTAGCATCTTTAAAGTGATTTTCATGCTTCCAGGGGCTCGGGAAGTTAATTAAATACCATTTGGAGGCATTTAATGTTCGAGCAAAAACGGCTGATTTTCGACAAAAGAGATAACACCCCCCCATTACGTCATGCTTCAGAAATGTGGAAAATGGTCCGTTTTCAAATGTTTTATTTTTGAACGTCAGTTCACATTTGTAGGTGGATCATCAGTGTTAGAGCTAAAATTAGCATGTTTAAAGTGATTTTCATGCTTCCAGGGGCTCGGGAAGTTAATTAAATACCATTTGGAGGCATTTAATGTTCGAGCAAAAACGGCTGATTTTCGACAAAAGAGATAACCCCCCCCCCATTACGTCATGCTTCAGAAATGTGGAAAATGGTCCGTTTTCAAATGTTTTATTTTTGAACGTCAGTTCACATTTGTAGGTGGATCATCAGTGTTAGAGCTAAAATTAGCATGTTTAAAGTGATTTTCATGCTTCCAGGGGCCCAAAACACAAGATTTATGGAATGGTTAAAAGTGCATGAAAATGGCCAATTTACTCACTCTGAGTTCTCAAAAAGGGTTTCTTCACCCCGGGAAGTTAATTAAATACCATTTGGAGGCATTTAATGTTCGAGCAAAAACGGCTGATTTTCGACAAAAGAGATAACACCCCCCCATTACGTCATGCTTCAGAAATGTGGAAAATGGTCCGTTTTCAAATGTTTTATTTTTGAACGTCAGTTCACATTTGTAGGTGGATCATCAGTGTTAGAGCTAAAATTAGCATGTTTAAAGTGATTTTCATGCTTCCAGGGGCTCGGGAAGTTAATTAAATACCATTTGGAGGCATTTAATGTTCGAGCAAAAACGGCTGATTTTCGACAAAAGAGATAACACCCCCCCCATTACGTCATGCTTCAGAAATGTGGAAAATGGTCCGTTTTCAAATGTTTTATTTTTGAACGTCAGTTCACATTTTGAGGTGGATCATCAGTGTTAGAGCTAAAATTAGCATGTTTAAAGTGATTTTCATGCTTCCAGGGGCCCAAAACACAAGATTTATGGAATGGTTAAAAGTGCATGAAAATGGCCAATTTACTCACTCTGAGTTCTCAAAAAGGGTTTCTTCACCCCGGGAAGTTAATTAAATACCATTTGGAGGCATTTAATGTTCGAGCAAAAACGGCTGATTTTCGACAAAAGAGATAACACCCCCCCATTACGTCATGCTTCAGAAATGTGGAAAATGGTCCGTTTTCAAATGTTTTATTTTTGAACATCAGTTCACATTTATAGGTGGATCATCAGTGTTAGAGCTAAAATTAGCATGTTTAAAGTGATTTTCATGCTTCCAGGGGCTCGGGAAGTTAATTAAATACCATTTGGAGGCATTTAATGTTCGAGCAAAAACGGCTGATTTTCGACAAAAGAGATAACACCCCCCCATTACGTCATGCTTCAGAAATGTGGAAAATGGTCCGTTTTCAAATGTTTTATTTTTGAACGTCAGTTCACATTTGTAGGTGGATCATCAGTGTTAGAGCTAAAATTAGCATGTTTAAAGTGATTTTCATGCTTCCAGGGGCTCGGGAAGTGAAATAAATACCATTTGGAGGCATTTAATGTTCGAGCAAAAACGGCTGATTTTCGACAAAAGAGATAACACCGCCCCATTACGTCATGCTTCAGAAATGTGGAAAATGGTCCGTTTTCAAATGTTTTATTTTTGAACGTCAGTTCACATTTGTAGGTGGATCATCAGTGTTAGAGCTAAAATTAGCATGTTTAAAGTGATTTTCATGCTTCCAGGGGCTCGGGAAGTTAATTAAATACCATTTGGAGGCATTTAATGTTCGAGCAAAAACAGCTGATTTTCGACAAAAGAGATAACACCCCCCCATTACGTCATGCTTCAGAAATGTGGAAAATGGTCCGTTTTCAAATGTTTTATTTTTGAACGTCAGTTCACATTTGTAGGTGGATCATCAGTGTTAGAGCTAAAATTAGCATGTTTAAAGTGATTTTCATGCTTCCAGGGGCTCGGGAAGTGAAATAAATACCATTTGGAGGCATTTAATGTTCGAGCAAAAACGGCTGATTTTCGACAAAAGAGATAACACCCCCCCATTACGTCATGCTTCAGAAATGTGGAAAATGGTCCGTTTTCAAATGTTTTATTTTTGAACGTCAGTTCACATTTGTAGGTGGATCATCAGTGTTAGAGCTAAAATTAGCATGTTTAAAGTGATTTTCATGCTTCCAGGGGCTCGGGAAGTTAATTAAATACCATTTGGAGGCATTTAATGTTCGAGCAAAAACGGCTGATTTTCGACAAAAGAGATAACACCCCCCCATTACGTCATGCTTCAGAAATGTGGAAAATGGTCCGTTTTCAAATGTTTTATTTTTGAACGTCAGTTCACATTTGTAGGTGGATCATCAGTGTTAGAGCTAAAATTAGCATGTTTAAAGTGATTTTCATGCTTCCAGGGGCTCGGGAAGTTAATTAAATACCATTTGGAGGCATTTAATGTTCGAGCAAAAACGGCTGATTTTCGACAAAGGAGATAACACCCCCCCCCATTACGTCATGCTTCAGAAATGTGGAAAATGGTCCGTTTTCAAATGTTTTATTTTTGAACGTCAGTTCACATTTGTAGGTGGATCATCAGTGTTAGAGCTAAAATTAGCATGTTTAAAGTGATTTTCATGCTTCCAGGGGCCCAAAACACAAGATTTATGGAATGGTTAAAAGTGCATGAAAATGGCCAATTTACTCACTCTGAGTTCTCAAAAAGGGTTTCTTCACCCCGGGAAGTTAATTAAATACCATTTGGAGGCATTTAATGTTCGAGCAAAAACGGCTGATTTTCGACAAAAGAGATAACACCCCCCCATTACGTCTGCTTCAGAAATGTGGAAAATGGTCTGTTTTCAAATGTTTTATTTTTGAACGTCAGTTCACATTTGTAGGTGGATCATCAGTGTTAGAGCTAAAATTAGCATGTTTAAAGTGATTTTCATGCTTCCAGGGGCTCGGGAAGTTAATTAAATACCATTTGGAGGCATTTAATGTTCGAGCAAAAACGGCTGATTTTCGACAAAAGAGATAACACCCCCCCCCCATTACGTCATGCTTCAGAAATGTGGAAAATGGTCCGTTTTCAAATGTTTTATTTTTGAACGTCAGTTCACATTTGTAGGTGGATCATCAGTGTTAGAGCTAAAATTAGCATGTTTAAAGTGATTTTCATGCTTCCAGGGGCTCGGGAAGTTAATTAAATACCATTCGGAGGCATTTAATGTTTGAGCAAAAACGGGTGATTTTCGACAAAAGAGATAACACACCCCCATTACGTCATGCTTCAGAAATGTGGAAAATGGTCCGTTTTCAAATGTTTTATTTTTGAACGTCAGTTCACATTTGTAGGTGGATCATCAGTGTTAGAGCTAAAATTAGCATGTTTAAAGTGATTTTCATGCTTCCAGGGGCTCGGGAAGTTAATTAAATACCATTTGGAGGCATTTAATGTTCGAGCAAAAACGGCTGATTTTCGACAAAAGAGATAACACCCCCCCATTACGTCATGCTTCAGAAATGTGGAAAATGGTCCGTTTTCAAATGTTTTATTTTTGAACGTCAGTTCACATTTGTAGGTGGATCATCAGTGTTAGAGCTAAAATTAGCATGTTTAAAGTGATTTTCATGCTTCCAGGGGCTCGGGAAGTTAATTAAATACCATTTGGAGGCATTTAATGTTCGAGCAAAAACGGCTGATTTTCGACAAAAGAGATAACACCCCCCCATTACGTCATGCTTCAGAAATGTGGAAAATGGTCCGTTTTCAAATGTTTTATTTTTGAACGTCAGTTCACATTTGTAGGTGGATCATCAGTGTTAGAGCTAAAATTAGCATGTTTAAAGTGATTTTCATGCTTCCAGGGGCCCAAAACACAAGATTTATGGAATGGTTAAAAGTGCATGAAAATGGCCAATTTACTCACTCTGAGTTCTCAAAAAGGGTTTCTTCACCCCGGGAAGTTAATTAAATACCATTTGGAGGCATTTAATGTTCGAGCAAAAACGGCTGATTTTCGACAAAAGAGATAACACCCCCCCATTACGTCATGCTTCAGAAATGTGGAAAATGGTCCGTTTTCAAATGTTTTATTTTTGAGCGTCAGTTCACATTTGTAGGTGGATCATCAGTGTTAGAGCTAAAATTAGCATGTTTAAAGTGATTTTCATGCTTCCAGGGGCTCGGGAAGTGAAATAAATACCATTTGGAGGCATTTAATGTTCGAGCAAAAACGGCTGATTTTCGACAAAAGAGATAACACCGCCCCATTACGTCATGCTTCAGAAATGTGGAAAATGGTCCGTTTTCAAATGTTTTATTTTTGAACGTCAGTTCACATTTGTAGGTGGATCATCAGTGTTAGAGCTAAAATTAGCATGTTTAAAGTGATTTTCATGCTTCCAGGGGCTCGGGAAGTTAATTAAATACCATTTGGAGGCATTTAATGTTCGAGCAAAAACGGCTGATTTTCGACAAAAGAGATAACACCCCCCCATTACGTCATGCTTCAGAAATGTGGAAAATGGTCCGTTTTCAAATGTTTTATTTTTGAGCGTCAGTTCACATTTGTAGGTGGATCATCAGTGTTAGAGCTAAAATTAGCATGTTTAAAGTGATTTTCATGCTTCCAGGGGCTCGGGAAGTGAAATAAATACCATTTGGAGGCATTTAATGTTCGAGCAAAAACGGCTGATTTTCGACAAAAGAGATAACACCGCCCCATTACGTCATGCTTCAGAAATGTGGAAAATGGTCCGTTTTCAAATGTTTTATTTTTGAACGTCAGTTCACATTTGTAGGTGGATCATCAGTGTTAGAGCTAAAATTAGCATGTTTAAAGTGATTTTCATGCTTCCAGGGGCTCGGGAAGTTAATTAAATACCATTTGGAGGCATTTAATGTTCGAGCAAAAACGGCTGATTTTCGACAAAAGAGATAACACCCCCCCATTACGTCATGCTTCAGAAATGTGGAAAATGGTCCGTTTTCAAATGTTTTATTTTTGAACGTCAGTTCACATTTGTAGGTGGATCATCAGTGTTAGAGCTAAAATTAGCATGTTTAAAGTGATTTTCATGCTTCCAGGGGCTCGGGAAGTTAATTAAATACCATTTGGAGGCATTTAATGTTCGAGCAAAAACGGCTGATTTTCGACAAAAGAGATAACACCCCCCCATTACGTCATGCTTCAGCAATGTGGAAAATGGTCCGTTTTCAAATGTTTTATTTTTGAACGTCAGTTCACATTTGTAGGTGGATCATCAGTGTTAGAGCTAAAATTAGCATGTTTAAAGTGATTTTCATGCTTCCAGGGGCTCGGGAAGTGAAATAAATACCATTTGGAGGCATTTAATGTTCGAGCAAAAACGGCTGATTTTCGACAAAAGAGATAACACCGCCCCATTACGTCATGCTTCAGAAATGTGGAAAATGGTCCGTTTTCAAATGTTTTATTTTTGAACGTCAGTTCACATTTGTAGGTGGATCATCAGTGTTAGAGCTAAAATTAGCATGTTTAAAGTGATTTTCATGCTTCCAGGGGCTCGGGAAGTTAATTAAATACCATTTGGAGGCATTTAATGTTCGAGCAAAAACAGCTGATTTTCGACAAAAGAGATAACACCCCCCCATTACGTCATGCTTCAGAAATGTGGAAAATGGTCCGTTTTCAAATGTTTTATTTTTGAACGTCAGTTCACATTTGTAGGTGGATCATCAGTGTTAGAGCTAAAATTAGCATGTTTAAAGTGATTTTCATGCTTCCAGGGGCTCGGGAAGTGAAATAAATACCATTTGGCGGCATTTAATGTTCGAGCAAAAACGGCTGATTTTCGACAAAAGAGATAACAACCCCCCATTACGTCATGCTTCAGAAATGTGGAAAATGGTCCGTTTTCAAATGTTTTATTTTTGAACGTCAGTTCACATTTGTAGGTGGATCATCAGTGTTAGAGCTAAAATTAGCATGTTTAAAGTGATTTTCATGCTTCCAGGGGCTCGGGAAGTTAATTAAATACCATTTGGAGGCATTTAATGTTCGAGCAAAAACGGCTGATTTTCGACAAAAGAGATAACACCCCCCCATTACGTCATGCTTCAGAAATGTGGAAAATGGTCCGTTTTCAAATGTTTTATTTTTGAACGTCAGTTCACATTTGTAGGTGGATCATCAGTGTTAGAGCTGAAATTAGCATGTTTAAAGTGATTTTCATGCTTCCAGGGGCTCGGGAAGTTAATTAAATACCATTTGGAGGCATTTAATGTTCGAGCAAAAACGGCTGATTTTCGACAAAAGAGATAACACCCCCCATTACGTCATGCTTCAGAAATGTGGAAAATGGTCCGTTTTCAAATGTTTTATTTT
The DNA here is from genome assembly GCF_964263255.1 of Lissotriton vulgaris. NCBI lineage: Eukaryota > Metazoa > Chordata > Amphibia > Caudata > Salamandridae > Lissotriton > Lissotriton vulgaris. The sequence goes on along the minus strand of NW_028240926.1, from coordinate 26,691 downwards.
TGAACGTCAGTGCACATTTGTAGGTGGATCATCAGTGTTAGAGCTAAAATTAGCATGTTTAAAGTGATTTTCATGCTTCCAGGGGCCCAAAACACAAGATTTATGGAATGGTTAAAAGTGCATGAAAATGGCCAATTTACTCACTCTGAGTTCTCAAAAAGGGTTTCTTCACCCCGGGAAGTTAATTAAATACCATTTGGAGGCATTTAATGTTCGAGCAAAAACGGCTGATTTTCGACAAAAGAGATAACACCCCCCCATTACGTCTGCTTCAGAAATGTGGAAAATGGTCCGTTTTCAAATGTTTTATTTTTGAACGTCAGTTCACATTTGTAGGTGGATCATCAGTGTTAGAGCTAAAATTAGCATGTTTAAAGTGATTTTCATGCTTCCAGGGGCTCGGGAAGTTAATTAAATACCATTTGGAGGCATTTAATGTTCGAGCAAAAACGGCTGATTTTCGACAAAAGAGATAACACCCCCCCCCCCATTACGTCATGCTTCAGAAATGTGGAAAATGGTCCGTTTTCAAATGTTTTATTTTTGAACGTCAGTTCACATTTGTAGGTGGATCATCAGTGTTAGAGCTAAAATTAGCATGTTTAAAGTGATTTTCATGCTTCCAGGGGCTCGGGAAGTTAATTAAATACCATTTGGAGGCATTTAATGTTCGAGCAAAAACGGCTGATTTTCGACAAAAGAGATAACACCCCCCCATTACGTCATGCTTCAGAAATGTGGAAATGGTCCGTTTTCAAATGTTTTATTTTTGAACGTCAGTTCACATTTGTAGGTGGATCATCAGTGTTAGAGCTAAAATTAGCATGTTTAAAGTGATTTTCATGCTTCCAGGGGCTCGGGAAGTTAATTAAATACCATTTGGAGGCATTTAATGTTCGAGCAAAAACGGCTGATTTTCGACAAAAGAGATAACACCCCCCCATTACGTCATGCTTCAGAAATGTGGAAAATGGTCCGTTTTCAAATGTTTTATTTTTGAACGTCAGTTCACATTTGTAGGTGGATCATCAGTGTTAGAGCTAAAATTAGCATGTTTAAAGTGATTTTCATGCTTCCAGGGGCTCGGGAAGTGAAATAAATACCATTTGGAGGCATTTAATGTTCGAGCAAAAACGGCTGATTTTTGACAAAAGAGATAACACCGCCCCATTACGTCATGCTTCAGAAATGTGGAAAATGGTCCGTTTTCAAATGTTTTATTTTTGAACGTCAGTTCACATTTGTAGGTGGATCATCAGTGTTAGAGCTAAAATTAGCATGTTTAAAGTGATTTTCATGCTTCCAGGGGCTCGGGAAGTTAATTAAATACCATTTGGAGGCATTTAATGTTCGAGCAAAAACAGCTGATTTTCGACAAAAGAGATAACACCCCCCCATTACGTCATGCTTCAGAAATGTGGAAAATGGTCCGTTTTCAAATGTTTTATTTTTGAACGTCAGTTCACATTTGTAGGTGGATCATCAGTGTTAGAGCTAAAATTAGCATGTTTAAAGTGATTTTCATGCTTCCAGGGGCTCGGGAAGTGAAATAAATACCATTTGGAGGCATTTAATGTTCGAGCAAAAACGGCTGATTTTCGACAAAAGAGATAACACCCCCCCATTACGTCATGCTTCAGAAATGTGGAAAATGGTCCGTTTTCAAATGTTTTATTTTTGAACGTCAGTTCACATTTGTAGGTGGATCATCAGTGTTAGAGCTAAAATTAGCATGTTTAAAGTGATTTTCATGCTTCCAGGGGCCCAAAACACAAGATTTATGGAATGGTTAAAAGTGCATGAAAATGGCCAATTTACTCACTCTGAGTTCTCAAAAAGGGTTTCTTCACCCCGGGAAGTTAATTAAATACCATTTGGAGGCATTTAATGTTCGAGCAAAAACGGCTGATTTTCGACAAAAGAGATAACACCCCCCCATTACGTCTGCTTCAGAAATGTGGAAAATGGTCCGTTTTCAAATGTTTTATTTTTGAACGTCAGTTCACATTTGTAGGTGGATCATCAGTGTTAGAGCTAAAATTAGCATGTTTAAAGTGATTTTCATGCTTCCAGGGGCTCGGGAAGTTAATTAAATACCATTTGGAGGCATTTAATGTTCGAGCAAAAACGGCTGATTTTCGACAAAAGAGATAACACCCCCCCCCCATTACGTCATGCTTCAGAAATGTGGAAAATGGTCCGTTTTCAAATGTTTTATTTTTGAACGTCAGTTCACATTTGTAGGTGGATCATCAGTGTTAGAGCTAAAATTAGCATGTTTAAAGTGATTTTCATGCTTCCAGGGGCTCGGGAAGTTAATTAAATACCATTTGGAGGCATTTAATGTTCGAGCAAAAACGGCTGATTTTCGACAAAAGAGATAACACCCCCCCATTACGTCATGCTTCAGAAATGTGGAAAATGGTCCGTTTTCAAATGTTTTATTTTTGAACGTCAGTTCACATTTGTAGGTGGATCATCAGTGTTAGAGCTAAAATTAGCATGTTTAAAGTGATTTTCATGCTTCCAGGGGCTCGGGAAGTTAATTAAATACCATTTGGAGGCATTTAATGTTCGAGCAAAAACGGCTGATTTTCGACAAAAGAGATAACACCCCCCCATTACGTCATGCTTCAGAAATGTGGAAAATGGTCCGTTTTCAAATGTTTTATTTTTGAACGTCAGTTCACATTTGTAGGTGGATCATCAGTGTTAGAGCTAAAATTAGCATGTTTAAAGTGATTTTCATGCTTCCAGGGGCTCGGGAAGTGAAATAAATACCATTTGGAGGCATTTAATGTTCGAGCAAAAACGGCTGATTTTCGACAAAAGAGATAACACCGCCCCATTACGTCATGCTTCAGAAATGTGGAAAATGGTCCGTTTTCAAATGTTTTATTTTTGAACGTCAGTTCACATTTGTAGGTGGATCATCAGTGTTAGAGCTAAAATTAGCATGTTTAAAGTGATTTTCATGCTTCCAGGGGCTCGGGAAGTTAATTAAATACCATTTGGAGGCATTTAATGTTCGAGCAAAAACAGCTGATTTTCGACAAAAGAGATAACACCCCCCCATTACGTCATGCTTCAGAAATGTGGAAAATGGTCCGTTTTCAAATGTTTTATTTTTGAACGTCAGTTCACATTTGTAGGTGGATCATCAGTGTTAGAGCTAAAATTAGCATGTTTAAAGTGATTTTCATGCTTCCAGGGGCTCGGGAAGTGAAATAAATACCATTTGGAGGCATTTAATGTTCGAGCAAAAACGGCTGATTTTCGACAAAAGAGATAACACCCCCCCATTACGTCATGCTTCAGAAATGTGGAAAATGGTCCGTTTTCAAATGTTTTATTTTTGAACGTCAGTTCACATTTTGAGGTGGATCATCAGTGTTAGAGCTAAAATTAGCATGTTTAAAGTGATTTTCATGCTTCCAGGGGCCCAAAACACAAGATTTATGGAATGGTTAAAAGTGCATGAAAATGGCCAATTTACTCACTCTGAGTTCTCAAAAAGGGTTTCTTCACCCCGGGAAGTTAATTAAATACCATTTGGAGGCATTTAATGTTCGAGCAAAAACGGCTGATTTTCGACAAAAGAGATAACACCCCCCCATTACGTCATGCTTCAGAAATGTGGAAAATGGTCCGTTTTCAAATGTTTTATTTTTGAACGTCAGTTCACATTTGTAGGTGGATCATCAGTGTTAGAGCTAAAATTAGCATGTTTAAAGTGATTTTCATGCTTCCAGGGGCTCGGGAAGTTAATTAAATACCATTTGGAGGCATTTAATGTTCGAGCAAAAACGGCTGATTTTCGACAAAAGAGATAACACCCCCCCATTACGTCATGCTTCAGAAATGTGGAAAATGGTCCGTTTTCAAATGTTTTATTTTTGAACGTCAGTTCACATTTGTAGGTGGATCATCAGTGTTAGAGCTAAAATTAGCATGTTTAACGTGATTTTCATGCTTCCAGGGGCTCGGGAAGTGAAATAAATACCATTTGGAGGCATTTAATGTTCGAGCAAAAACGGCTGATTTTCGACAAAAGAGATAACACCCCCCCATTACGTCATGCTTCAGAAATGTGGAAAATGGTCCGTATTCAAATGTTTTATTTTTGAACGTCAGTTCACATTTGTAGGTGGATCATCAGTGTTAGAGCTAAAATTAGCATGTTTAAAGTGATTTTCATGCTTCCAGGGGCTCGGGAAGTTAATTAAATACCATTTGGAGGCATTTAATGTTCGAGCAAAAACGGCTGATTTTCGACAAAAGAGATAACACCCCCCCATTACGTCATGCTTCAGAAATGTGGAAAATGGTCCGTTTTCAAATGTTTTATTTTTGAACGTCAGTTCACATTTGTAGGTGGATCATCAGTGTTAGAGCTAAAATTAGCATGTTTAAAGTGATTTTCATGCTTCCAGGGGCTCGGGAAGTGAAATAAATACCATTTGGAGGCATTTAATGTTCGAGCAAAAACGGCTGATTTTCGACAAAAGAGATAACACCGCCCCATTACGTCATGCTTCAGAAATGTGGAAAATGGTCCGTTTTCAAATGTTTTATTTTTGAACGTCAGTTCACATTTGTAGGTGGATCATCAGTGTTAGAGCTAAAATTAGCATGTTTAAAGTGATTTTCATGCTTCCAGGGGCTCGGGAAGTTAATTAAATACCATTTGGAGGCATTTAATGTTCGAGCAAAAACAGCTGATTTTCGACAAAAGAGATAACACTCCCCCATTACGTCATGCTTCAGAAATGTGGAAAATGGTCCGTTTTCAAATGTTTTATTTTTGAACGTCAGTTCACATTTGTAGGTGGATCATCAGTGTTAGAGCTAAAATTAGCATGTTTAAAGTGATTTTCATGCTTCCAGGGGCTCGGGTAGTGAAATAAATACCATTTGGAGGCATTTAATGTTCGAGCAAAAACGGCTGATTTTCGACAAAAGAGATAACACCCCCCCATTACGTCATGCTTCAGAAATGTGGAAAATGGTCCGTTTTCAAATGTTTTATTTTTGAACGTCAGTTCACATTTGTAGGTGGATCATCAGTGTTAGAGCTAAAATTAGCATCTTTAAAGTGATTTTCATGCTTCCAGGGGCTCGGGAAGTTAATTAAATACCATTTGGAGGCATTTAATGTTCGAGCAAAAACGGCTGATTTTCGACAAAAGAGATAACACCCCCCCATTACGTCATGCTTCAGAAATGTGGAAAATGGTCCGTTTTCAAATGTTTTATTTTTGAACGTCAGTTCACATTTGTAGGTGGATCATCAGTGTTAGAGCTAAAATTAGCATGTTTAAAGTGATTTTCATGCTTCCAGGGGCTCGGGAAGTTAATTAAATACCATTTGGAGGCATTTAATGTTCGAGCAAAAACGGCTGATTTTCGACAAAAGAGATAACCCCCCCCCCATTACGTCATGCTTCAGAAATGTGGAAAATGGTCCGTTTTCAAATGTTTTATTTTTGAACGTCAGTTCACATTTGTAGGTGGATCATCAGTGTTAGAGCTAAAATTAGCATGTTTAAAGTGATTTTCATGCTTCCAGGGGCCCAAAACACAAGATTTATGGAATGGTTAAAAGTGCATGAAAATGGCCAATTTACTCACTCTGAGTTCTCAAAAAGGGTTTCTTCACCCCGGGAAGTTAATTAAATACCATTTGGAGGCATTTAATGTTCGAGCAAAAACGGCTGATTTTCGACAAAAGAGATAACACCCCCCCATTACGTCATGCTTCAGAAATGTGGAAAATGGTCCGTTTTCAAATGTTTTATTTTTGAACGTCAGTTCACATTTGTAGGTGGATCATCAGTGTTAGAGCTAAAATTAGCATGTTTAAAGTGATTTTCATGCTTCCAGGGGCTCGGGAAGTTAATTAAATACCATTTGGAGGCATTTAATGTTCGAGCAAAAACGGCTGATTTTCGACAAAAGAGATAACACCCCCCCCATTACGTCATGCTTCAGAAATGTGGAAAATGGTCCGTTTTCAAATGTTTTATTTTTGAACGTCAGTTCACATTTTGAGGTGGATCATCAGTGTTAGAGCTAAAATTAGCATGTTTAAAGTGATTTTCATGCTTCCAGGGGCCCAAAACACAAGATTTATGGAATGGTTAAAAGTGCATGAAAATGGCCAATTTACTCACTCTGAGTTCTCAAAAAGGGTTTCTTCACCCCGGGAAGTTAATTAAATACCATTTGGAGGCATTTAATGTTCGAGCAAAAACGGCTGATTTTCGACAAAAGAGATAACACCCCCCCATTACGTCATGCTTCAGAAATGTGGAAAATGGTCCGTTTTCAAATGTTTTATTTTTGAACATCAGTTCACATTTGTAGGTGGATCATCAGTGTTAGAGCTAAAATTAGCATGTTTAAAGTGATTTTCATGCTTCCAGGGGCTCGGGAAGTTAATTAAATACCATTTGGAGGCATTTAATGTTCGAGCAAAAACGGCTGATTTTCGACAAAAGAGATAACACCCCCCCATTACGTCATGCTTCAGAAATGTGGAAAATGGTCCGTTTTCAAATGTTTTATTTTTGAACGTCAGTTCACATTTGTAGGTGGATCATCAGTGTTAGAGCTAAAATTAGCATGTTTAAAGTGATTTTCATGCTTCCAGGGGCTCGGGAAGTGAAATAAATACCATTTGGAGGCATTTAATGTTCGAGCAAAAACGGCTGATTTTCGACAAAAGAGATAACACCGCCCCATTACGTCATGCTTCAGAAATGTGGAAAATGGTCCGTTTTCAAATGTTTTATTTTTGAACGTCAGTTCACATTTGTAGGTGGATCATCAGTGTTAGAGCTAAAATTAGCATGTTTAAAGTGATTTTCATGCTTCCAGGGGCTCGGGAAGTTAATTAAATACCATTTGGAGGCATTTAATGTTCGAGCAAAAACAGCTGATTTTCGACAAAAGAGATAACACCCCCCCATTACGTCATGCTTCAGAAATGTGGAAAATGGTCCGTTTTCAAATGTTTTATTTTTGAACGTCAGTTCACATTTGTAGGTGGATCATCAGTGTTAGAGCTAAAATTAGCATGTTTAAAGTGATTTTCATGCTTCCAGGGGCTCGGGAAGTGAAATAAATACCATTTGGAGGCATTTAATGTTCGAGCAAAAACGGCTGATTTTCGACAAAAGAGATAACACCCCCCCATTACGTCATGCTTCAGAAATGTGGAAAATGGTCCGTTTTCAAATGTTTTATTTTTGAACGTCAGTTCACATTTGTAGGTGGATCATCAGTGTTAGAGCTAAAATTAGCATGTTTAAAGTGATTTTCATGCTTCCAGGGGCTCGGGAAGTTAATTAAATACCATTTGGAGGCATTTAATGTTCGAGCAAAAACGGCTGATTTTCGACAAAAGAGATAACACCCCCCCATTACGTCATGCTTCAGAAATGTGGAAAATGGTCCGTTTTCAAATGTTTTATTTTTGAACGTCAGTTCACATTTGTAGGTGGATCATCAGTGTTAGAGCTAAAATTAGCATGTTTAAAGTGATTTTCATGCTTCCAGGGGCTCGGGAAGTTAATTAAATACCATTTGGAGGCATTTAATGTTCGAGCAAAAACGGCTGATTTTCGACAAAGGAGATAACACCCCCCCCCATTACGTCATGCTTCAGAAATGTGGAAAATGGTCCGTTTTCAAATGTTTTATTTTTGAACGTCAGTTCACATTTGTAGGTGGATCATCAGTGTTAGAGCTAAAATTAGCATGTTTAAAGTGATTTTCATGCTTCCAGGGGCCCAAAACACAAGATTTATGGAATGGTTAAAAGTGCATGAAAATGGCCAATTTACTCACTCTGAGTTCTCAAAAAGGGTTTCTTCACCCCGGGAAGTTAATTAAATACCATTTGGAGGCATTTAATGTTCGAGCAAAAACGGCTGATTTTCGACAAAAGAGATAACACCCCCCCATTACGTCTGCTTCAGAAATGTGGAAAATGGTCTGTTTTCAAATGTTTTATTTTTGAACGTCAGTTCACATTTGTAGGTGGATCATCAGTGTTAGAGCTAAAATTAGCATGTTTAAAGTGATTTTCATGCTTCCAGGGGCTCGGGAAGTTAATTAAATACCATTTGGAGGCATTTAATGTTCGAGCAAAAACGGCTGATTTTCGACAAAAGAGATAACACCCCCCCCCCATTACGTCATGCTTCAGAAATGTGGAAAATGGTCCGTTTTCAAATGTTTTATTTTTGAACGTCAGTTCACATTTGTAGGTGGATCATCAGTGTTAGAGCTAAAATTAGCATGTTTAAAGTGATTTTCATGCTTCCAGGGGCTCGGGAAGTTAATTAAATACCATTCGGAGGCATTTAATGTTTGAGCAAAAACGGCTGATTTTCGACAAAAGAGATAACACACCCCCATTACGTCATGCTTCAGAAATGTGGAAAATGGTCCGTTTTCAAATGTTTTTTTTTTGAACGTCAGTTCACATTTGTAGGTGGATCATCAGTGTTAGAGCTAAAATTAGCATGTTTAAAGTGATTTTCATGCTTCCAGGGGCTCGGGAAGTTAATTAAATACCATTTGGAGGCATTTAATGTTCGAGCAAAAACGGCTGATTTTCGACAAAAGAGATAACACCCCCCCATTACGTCATGCTTCAGAAATGTGGAAAATGGTCCGTTTTCAAATGTTTTATTTTTGAACGTCAGTTCACATTTGTAGGTGGATCATCAGTGTTAGAGCTAAAATTAGCATGTTTAAAGTGATTTTCATGCTTCCAGGGGCTCGGGAAGTTAATTAAATACCATTTGGAGGCATTTAATGTTCGAGCAAAAACGGCTGATTTTCGACAAAAGAGATAACACCCCCCCATTACGTCATGCTTCAGAAATGTGGAAAATGGTCCGTTTTCAAATGTTTTATTTTTGAACGTCAGTTCACATTTGTAGGTGGATCATCAGTGTTAGAGCTAAAATTAGCATGTTTAAAGTGATTTTCATGCTTCCAGGGGCCCAAAACACAAGATTTATGGAATGGTTAAAAGTGCATGAAAATGGCCAATTTACTCACTCTGAGTTCTCAAAAAGGGTTTCTTCACCCCGGGAAGTTAATTAAATACCATTTGGAGGCATTTAATGTTCGAGCAAAAACGGCTGATTTTCGACAAAAGAGATAACACCCCCCCATTACGTCATGCTTCAGAAATGTGGAAAATGGTCCGTTTTCAAATGTTTTATTTTTGAACGTCAGTTCACATTTGTAGGTGGATCATCAGTGTTAGAGCTAAAATTAGCATGTTTAAAGTGATTTTCATGCTTCCAGGGGCTCGGGAAGTTAATTAAATACCATTTGGAGGCATTTAATGTTCGAGCAAAAACGGCTGATTTTCGACAAAAGAGATAACACCCCCCCATTACGTCATGCTTCAGAAATGTGGAAAATGGTCCGTTTTCAAATGTTTTATTTTTGAGCGTCAGTTCACATTTGTAGGTGGATCATCAGTGTTAGAGCTAAAATTAGCATGTTTAAAGTGATTTTCATGCTTCCAGGGGCTCGGGAAGTGAAATAAATACCATTTGGAGGCATTTAATGTTCGAGCAAAAACGGCTGATTTTCGACAAAAGAGATAACACCGCCCCATTACGTCATGCTTCAGAAATGTGGAAAATGGTCCGTTTTCAAATGTTTTATTTTTGAACGTCAGTTCACATTTGTAGGTGGATCATCAGTGTTAGAGCTAAAATTAGCATGTTTAAAGTGATTTTCATGCTTCCAGGGGCTCGGGAAGTTAATTAAATACCATTTGGAGGCATTTAATGTTCGAGCAAAAACGGCTGATTTTCGACAAAAGAGATAACACCCCCCCATTACGTCATGCTTCAGAAATGTGGAAAATGGTCCGTTTTCAAATGTTTTATTTTTGTACGTCAGTTCACATTTGTAGGTGGATCATCAGTGTTAGAGCTAAAATTAGCATGTTTAAAGTGATTTTCATGCTTCCAGGGGCTCGGGAAGTTAATTAAATACCATTTGGAGGCATTTAATGTTCGAGCAAAAACGGCTGATTTTCGACAAAAGAGATAACACCCCCCCCCCCCATTACGTCATGCTTCAGAAATGTGGAAAATGGTCCGTTTTCAAATGTTTTATTTTTGAACGTCAGTTCACATTTGTAGGTGGATCATCAGTGTTAGAGCTAAAATTAGCATGTTTAAAGTGATTTTCATGCTTCCAGGGGCTCGGGAAGTTAATTAAATACCATTTGGAGGCATTTAATGTTCGAGCAAAAACGGCTGATTTTCGACAAAAGAGATAACACCCCCCCATTACGTCATGCTTCAGAAATGTGGAAATGGTCCGTTTTCAAATGTTTTATTTTTGAACGTCAGTTCACATTTGTAGGTGGATCATCAGTGTTAGAGCTAAAATTAGCATGTTTAAAGTGATTTTCATGCTTCCAGGGGCTCGGGAAGTTAATTAAATACCATTTGGAGGCATTTAATGTTCGAGCAAAAACGGCTGATTTTCGACAAAAGAGATAACACCCCCCCATTACGTCATGCTTCAGAAATGTGGAAAATGGTCCGTTTTCAAATGTTTTATTTTTGAACGTCAGTTCACATTTGTAGGTGGATCATCAGTGTTAGAGCTAAAATTAGCATGTTTAAAGTGATTTTCATGCTTCCAGGGGCTCGGGAAGTGAAATAAATACCATTTGGAGGCATTTAATGTTCGAGCAAAAACGGCTGATTTTCGACAAAAGAGATAACACCGCCCCATTACGTCATGCTTCAGAAATGTGGAAAATGGTCCGTTTTCAAATGTTTTATTTTTGAACGTCAGTTCACATTTGTAGGTGGATCATCAGTGTTAGAGCTAAAATTAGCATGTTTAAAGTGATTTTCATGCTTCCAGGGGCTCGGGAAGTGAAATAAATACCATTTGGAGGCATTTAATGTTCGAGCAAAAACGGCTGATTTTCGACAAAAGAGATAACACCCCCCCATTACGTCATGCTTCAGAAATGTGGAAAATGGTCCGTTTTCAAATGTTTTATTTTTGAACGTCAGTTCACATTTGTAGGTGGATCATCAGTGTTAGAGCTAAAATTAGCATGTTTAAAGTGATTTTCATGCTTCCAGGGGCTCGGGAAGTTAATTAAATACCATTTGGAGGCATTTAATGTTCGAGCAAAAACGGCTGATTTTCGACAAAAGAGATAACACCCCCCCATTACGTCATGCTTCAGAAATGTGGAAAATGGTCCGTTTTCAAATGTTATATTTTTGAACGTCAGTTCACATTTGTAGGTGGATCATCAGTGTTAGAGCTAAAATTAGCATGTTTAAAGTGATTTTCATGCTTCCAGGGGCTCGGGAAGTGAAATAAATACCATTTGGAGGCATTTAATGTTCGAGCAAAAACGGCTGATTTTCGACAAAAGAGATAACACCGCCCCATTACGTCATGCTTCAGAAATGTGGAAAATGGTCCGTTTTCAAATGTTTTATTTTTGAACGTCAGTTCACATTTGTAGGTGGATCATCAGTGTTAGAGCTAAAATTAGCATGTTTAAAGTGATTTTCATGCTTCCAGGGGCTCGGGAAGTTAATTAAATACCATTTGGAGGCATTTAATGTTCGAGCAAAAACAGCTGATTTTCGACAAAAGAGATAACACCCCCCCATTACGTCATGCTTCAGAAATGTGGAAAATGGTCCGTTTTCAAATGTTTTATTTTTGAACGTCAGTTCACATTTGTAGGTGGATCATCAGTGTTAGAGCTAAAATTAGCATGTTTAAAGTGATTTTCATGCTTCCAGGGGATCGGGAAGTGAAATAAATACCATTTGGAGGCATTTAATGTTCGAGCAAAAACGGCTGATTTTCGACAAAAGAGATAACACCCCCCCATTACGTCATGCTTCAGAAATGTGGAAAATGGTCCGTTTTCAAATGTTTTATTTTTGAACGTCAGTTCACATTTGTAGGTGGATCATCAGTGTTAGAGCTAAAATTAGCATGTTTAAAGTGATTTTCATGCTTCCAGGGGCTCGGGAAGTTAATTAAATACCATTTGGAGGCATTTAATGTTCGAGCAAAAACGGCTGATTTTCGACAAAAGAGATAACACCCCCCCATTACGTCATGCTTCAGAAATGTGGAAAATGGTCCGTTTTCAAATGTTTTATTTTTGAACGTCAGTTCACATTTGTAGGTGGATCATCAGTGTTAGAGCTAAAATTAGCATGTTTAAAGTGATTTTCATGCTTCCAGGGGCTCGGGAAGTTAATTAAATACCATTTGGAGGCATTTAATGTTCGAGCAAAAACGGCTGATTTTCGACAAAAGAGATAACACCCCCCCCCATTACGTCATGCTTCAGAAATGTGGAAAATGGTCCGTTTTCAAATGTTTTATTTTTGAACGTCAGTTCACATTTGTAGGTGGATCATCAGTGTTAGAGCTAAAATTAGCATGTTTAAAGTGATTTTCATGCTTCCAGGGGCCCAAAACACAAGATTTATGGAATGGTTAAAAGTGCATGAAAATGGCCAATTTACTCACTCTGAGTTCTCAAAAAGGGTTTCTTCACCCCGGGAAGTTAATTTAATACCATTTGGAGGCATTTAATGTTCGAGCAAAAACGGCTGATTTTCGACAAAAGAGATAACACCCCCCCATTACGTCATGCTTCAGAAATGTGGAAAATGGTCCGTTTTCAAATGTTTTATTTTTGAACGTCAGTTCACATTTGTAGGTGGATCATCAGTGTTAGAGCTAAAATTAGCATGTTTAAAGTGATTTTCATGCTTCCAGGGGTTAGGGAAGTTAATTAAATACCATTTGGAGGCATTTAATGTTCGAGCAAAAACGGCTGATTTTCGACAAAAGAGATAACACCCCCCCATTACGTCATGCTTCAGAAATGTGGAAAATGGTCCGTTTTCAAATGTTTTATTTTTGAACGTCAGTTCACATTTGTAGGTGGATCATCAGTGTTAGAGCTAAAATTAGCATGTTTAAAGTGATTTTCATGCTTCCAGGGGCTCGGGAAGTTAATTAAATACCATTTGGAGGCATTTAATGTTCGAGCAAAAACGGCTGATTTTCGACAAAAGAGATAACACCCCCCCATTACGTCATGCTTCAGAAATGTGGAAAATGGTCCGTTTTCAAATGTTTTATTTTTGAACGTCAGTTCACATTTGTAGGTGGATCATCAGTGTTAGAGCTAAAATTAGCATGTTTAAAGTGATTTTCATGCTTCCAGGGGCTCGGGAAGTGAAATAAATACCATTTGGAGGCATTTAATGTTCGAGCAAAAACGGCTGATTTTCGACAAAAGAGATAACACCGCCCCATTACGTCATGCTTCAGAAATGTGGAAAATGGTCCGTTTTCAAATGTTTTATTTTTGAACGTCAGTTCACATTTGTAGGTGGATCATCAGTGTTAGAGCTAAAATTAGCATGTTTAAAGTGATTTTCATGCTTCCAGGGGCTCGGGAAGTTAATTAAATACCATTTGGAGGCATTTAATGTTCGAGCAAAAACAGCTGATTTTCGACAAAAGAGATAACACCCCCCCATTACGTCATGCTTCAGAAATGTGGAAAATGGTCCGTTTTCAAATGTTTTATTTTTGAACGTCAGTTCACATTTGTAGGTGGATCATCAGTGTTAGAGCTAAAATTAGCATGTTTAAAGTGATTTTCATGCTTCCAGGGGCTCGGGAAGTGAAATAAATACCATTTGGAGGCATTTAATGTTCGAGCAAACACGGCTGATTTTCGACAAAAGAGATAACACCCCCCCATTACGTCATGCTTCAGAAATGTGGAAAATGGTCCGTTTTCAAATGATTTATTTTTGAACGTCAGTTCACATTTGTAGGTGGATCATCAGTGTTAGAGCTAAAATTAGCATGTTTAAAGTGATTTTCATGCTTCCAGGGGCTCGGGAAGTTAATTAAATACCATTTGGAGGCATTTAATGTTCGAGCAAAAACGGCTGATTTTCGACAAAAGAGATAACACCCCCCCATTACGTCATGCTTCAGAAATGTGGAAAATGGTCCGTTTTCAAATGTTTTATTTTTGAACGTCAGTTCACATTTGTAGGTGGATCATCAGTGTTAGAGCTAAAATTAGCATGTTTAAAGTGATTTTCATGCTTCCAGGGGCTCGGGAAGTTAATTAAATACCATTTGGAGGCATTTAATGTTCGAGCAAAAACGGCTGATTTTCGACAAAAGAGATAACACCCCCCCCCATTACGTCATGCTTCAGAAATGTGGAAAATGGTCCGTTTTCAAATGTTTTATTTTTGAACGTCAGTTCACATTTGTAGGTGGATCATCAGTGTTAGAGCTAAAATTAGCATGTTTAAAGTGATTTTCATGCTTCCAGGGGCCCAAAACACAAGATTTATGGAATGGTTAAAAGTGCATGAAAATGGCCAATTTACTCACTCTGAGTTCTCAAAAAGGGTTTCTTCACCCCGGGAAGTTAATTAAATACCATTTGGAGGCATTTAATGTTCGAGCAAAAACGGCTGATTTTCGACAAAAGAGATAACACCCCCCCATTACGTCTGCTTCAGAAATGTGGAAAATGGTCCTTTTTCAAATGTTTTATTTTTGAACGTCAGTTCACATTTGTAGGTGGATCATCAGTGTTAGAGCTAAAATTAGCATGTTTAAAGTGATTTTCATGCTTCCAGGGGCTCGGGAAGTTAATTAAATACCATTTGGAGGCATTTAATGTTCGAGCAAAAACGGCTGATTTTCGACAAAAGAGATAACACCCCCCCCCATTACGTCATGCTTCAGAAATGTGGAAAATGGTCCGTTTTCAAATGTTTTATTTTTGAACGTCAGTTCACATTTGTAGGTGGATCATCAGTGTTAGAGCTAAAATTAGCATGTTTAAAGTGATTTTCATGCTTCCAGGGGCTCGGGAAGTTAATTAAATACCATTTGGAGGCATTTAATGTTCGAGCAAAAACGGCTGATTTTCGACAAAAGAGATAACACCCCCCCATTACGTCATGCTTCAGAAATGTGGAAAATGGTCCGTTTTCAAATGTTTTATTTTTGAACGTCAGTTCACATTTGTAGGTGGATCATCAGTGTTAGAGCTAAAATTAGCATGTTTAAAGTGATTTTCATGCTTCCAGGGGCTCGGGAAGTTAATTAAATACCATTTGGAGGCATTTAATGTTCGAGCAAAAACGGCTGATTTTCGACAAAAGAGATAACACCCCCCCATTACGTCATGCTTCAGAAATGTGGAAAATGGTCCGTTTTCAAATGTTTTATTTTTGAACGTCAGTTCACATTTGTAGGTGGATCATCAGTGTTAGAGCTAAAATTAGCATGTTTAAAGTGATTTTCATGCTTCCAGGGGCTCGGGAAGTTAATTAAATACCATTTGGAGGCATTTAATGTTCGAGCAAAAACTGCTGATTTTCGACAAAAGAGATAACACCCCCCCATTACGTCATGCTTCAGAAATGTGGAAAATGGTCCGTTTTCAAATGTTTTATTTTTGAACGTCAGTTCACATTTGTAGGTGGATCATCAGTGTTAGAGCTAAAATTAGCATGTTTAAAGTGATTTTCATGCTTCCAGGGGCCCAAAACACAAGATTTATGGAATGGTTAAAAGTGCATGAAAATGGCCAATTTACTCACTCTGAGTTCTCGAAAAGGGTTTCTTCACCCCGGGAAGTTAATTAAATACCATTTGGAGGCATTTAATGTTCGAGCAAAAACGGCTGATTTTCGACAAAAGAGATAACACCCCCCCATTACGTCATGCTTCAGAAATGTGGAAAATGGTCCGTTTTCAAATGTTTTATTTTTGAACGTCAGTTCACATTTGTAGGTGGATCATCAGTGTTAGAGCTAAAATTAGCATGTTTAAAGTGATTTTCATGCTTCCAGGGGCCCAAAACACAAGATTAATGGAATGGTTAAAAGTGCATGAAAATGGCCAATTTACTCACTCTGAGTTCTCAAAAAGGGTTTCTTCACCCCGGGAAGTGAAATAAATACCATTTGGAGGCATTTAATGTTCGAGGAAAAACGGCTGATTTTC
The DNA here is from genome assembly GCF_964263255.1 of Lissotriton vulgaris. Classification (NCBI taxonomy): domain Eukaryota; kingdom Metazoa; phylum Chordata; class Amphibia; order Caudata; family Salamandridae; genus Lissotriton; species Lissotriton vulgaris. The sequence goes on along the minus strand of NW_028240926.1, from coordinate 10,584 downwards.
GACAAAAGAGATAACACCCCCCCATTACGTCATGCTTCAGAAATGTGGAAAATGGTCCGTTTTCAAATGTTTTATTTTTGAACGTCAGTTCACATTTGTAGGTGGATCATCAGTGTTAGAGCTAAAATTAGCATGTTTAAAGTGATTTTCATGCTTCCAGGGGCTCGGGAAGTGAAATAAATACCATTTGGAGGCATTTAATGTTCGAGCAAAAACGGCTGATTTTCGACAAAAGAGATAACACCGCCCCATTACGTCATGCTTCAGAAATGTGGAAAATGGTCCGTTTTCAAATGTTTTATTTTTGAACGTCAGTTCACATTTGTAGGTGGATCATCAGTGTTAGAGCTAAAATTAGCATGTTTAAAGTGATTTTCATGCTTCCAGGGGCTCGGGAAGTGAAATAAATACCATTTGGAGGCATTTAATGTTCGAGCAAAAACGGCTGATTTTCGACAAAAGAGATAACACCCCCCCATTACGTCATGCTTCAGAAATGTGGAAAATGGTCCGTTTTCAAATGTTTTATTTTTGAACGTCAGTTCACATTTGTAGGTGGATCATCAGTGTTAGAGCTAAAATTAGCATGTTTAAAGTGATTTTCATGCTTCCAGGGGCTCGGGAAGTTAATTAAATACCATTTGGAGGCATTTAATGTTCGAGCAAAAACGGCTGATTTTCGACAAAAGAGATAACACCCCCCCATTACGTCATGCTTCAGAAATGTGGAAAATGGTCCGTTTTCAAATGTTATATTTTTGAACGTCAGTTCACATTTGTAGGTGGATCATCAGTGTTAGAGCTAAAATTAGCATGTTTAAAGTGATTTTCATGCTTCCAGGGGCTCGGGAAGTGAAATAAATACCATTTGGAGGCATTTAATGTTCGAGCAAAAACGGCTGATTTTCGACAAAAGAGATAACACCGCCCCATTACGTCATGCTTCAGAAATGTGGAAAATGGTCCGTTTTCAAATGTTTTATTTTTGAACGTCAGTTCACATTTGTAGGTGGATCATCAGTGTTAGAGCTAAAATTAGCATGTTTAAAGTGATTTTCATGCTTCCAGGGGCTCGGGAAGTTAATTAAATACCATTTGGAGGCATTTAATGTTCGAGCAAAAACAGCTGATTTTCGACAAAAGAGATAACACCCCCCCATTACGTCATGCTTCAGAAATGTGGAAAATGGTCCGTTTTCAAATGTTTTATTTTTGAACGTCAGTTCACATTTGTAGGTGGATCATCAGTGTTAGAGCTAAAATTAGCATGTTTAAAGTGATTTTCATGCTTCCAGGGGATCGGGAAGTGAAATAAATACCATTTGGAGGCATTTAATGTTCGAGCAAAAACGGCTGATTTTCGACAAAAGAGATAACACCCCCCCATTACGTCATGCTTCAGAAATGTGGAAAATGGTCCGTTTTCAAATGTTTTATTTTTGAACGTCAGTTCACATTTGTAGGTGGATCATCAGTGTTAGAGCTAAAATTAGCATGTTTAAAGTGATTTTCATGCTTCCAGGGGCTCGGGAAGTTAATTAAATACCATTTGGAGGCATTTAATGTTCGAGCAAAAACGGCTGATTTTCGACAAAAGAGATAACACCCCCCCATTACGTCATGCTTCAGAAATGTGGAAAATGGTCCGTTTTCAAATGTTTTATTTTTGAACGTCAGTTCACATTTGTAGGTGGATCATCAGTGTTAGAGCTAAAATTAGCATGTTTAAAGTGATTTTCATGCTTCCAGGGGCTCGGGAAGTTAATTAAATACCATTTGGAGGCATTTAATGTTCGAGCAAAAACGGCTGATTTTCGACAAAAGAGATAACACCCCCCCCCATTACGTCATGCTTCAGAAATGTGGAAAATGGTCCGTTTTCAAATGTTTTATTTTTGAACGTCAGTTCACATTTGTAGGTGGATCATCAGTGTTAGAGCTAAAATTAGCATGTTTAAAGTGATTTTCATGCTTCCAGGGGCCCAAAACACAAGATTTATGGAATGGTTAAAAGTGCATGAAAATGGCCAATTTACTCACTCTGAGTTCTCAAAAAGGGTTTCTTCACCCCGGGAAGTTAATTTAATACCATTTGGAGGCATTTAATGTTCGAGCAAAAACGGCTGATTTTCGACAAAAGAGATAACACCCCCCCATTACGTCATGCTTCAGAAATGTGGAAAATGGTCCGTTTTCAAATGTTTTATTTTTGAACGTCAGTTCACATTTGTAGGTGGATCATCAGTGTTAGAGCTAAAATTAGCATGTTTAAAGTGATTTTCATGCTTCCAGGGGTTAGGGAAGTTAATTAAATACCATTTGGAGGCATTTAATGTTCGAGCAAAAACGGCTGATTTTCGACAAAAGAGATAACACCCCCCCATTACGTCATGCTTCAGAAATGTGGAAAATGGTCCGTTTTCAAATGTTTTATTTTTGAACGTCAGTTCACATTTGTAGGTGGATCATCAGTGTTAGAGCTAAAATTAGCATGTTTAAAGTGATTTTCATGCTTCCAGGGGCTCGGGAAGTTAATTAAATACCATTTGGAGGCATTTAATGTTCGAGCAAAAACGGCTGATTTTCGACAAAAGAGATAACACCCCCCCATTACGTCATGCTTCAGAAATGTGGAAAATGGTCCGTTTTCAAATGTTTTATTTTTGAACGTCAGTTCACATTTGTAGGTGGATCATCAGTGTTAGAGCTAAAATTAGCATGTTTAAAGTGATTTTCATGCTTCCAGGGGCTCGGGAAGTGAAATAAATACCATTTGGAGGCATTTAATGTTCGAGCAAAAACGGCTGATTTTCGACAAAAGAGATAACACCGCCCCATTACGTCATGCTTCAGAAATGTGGAAAATGGTCCGTTTTCAAATGTTTTATTTTTGAACGTCAGTTCACATTTGTAGGTGGATCATCAGTGTTAGAGCTAAAATTAGCATGTTTAAAGTGATTTTCATGCTTCCAGGGGCTCGGGAAGTTAATTAAATACCATTTGGAGGCATTTAATGTTCGAGCAAAAACAGCTGATTTTCGACAAAAGAGATAACACCCCCCCATTACGTCATGCTTCAGAAATGTGGAAAATGGTCCGTTTTCAAATGTTTTATTTTTGAACGTCAGTTCACATTTGTAGGTGGATCATCAGTGTTAGAGCTAAAATTAGCATGTTTAAAGTGATTTTCATGCTTCCAGGGGCTCGGGAAGTGAAATAAATACCATTTGGAGGCATTTAATGTTCGAGCAAACACGGCTGATTTTCGACAAAAGAGATAACACCCCCCCATTACGTCATGCTTCAGAAATGTGGAAAATGGTCCGTTTTCAAATGATTTATTTTTGAACGTCAGTTCACATTTGTAGGTGGATCATCAGTGTTAGAGCTAAAATTAGCATGTTTAAAGTGATTTTCATGCTTCCAGGGGCTCGGGAAGTTAATTAAATACCATTTGGAGGCATTTAATGTTCGAGCAAAAACGGCTGATTTTCGACAAAAGAGATAACACCCCCCCATTACGTCATGCTTCAGAAATGTGGAAAATGGTCCGTTTTCAAATGTTTTATTTTTGAACGTCAGTTCACATTTGTAGGTGGATCATCAGTGTTAGAGCTAAAATTAGCATGTTTAAAGTGATTTTCATGCTTCCAGGGGCTCGGGAAGTTAATTAAATACCATTTGGAGGCATTTAATGTTCGAGCAAAAACGGCTGATTTTCGACAAAAGAGATAACACCCCCCCCCATTACGTCATGCTTCAGAAATGTGGAAAATGGTCCGTTTTCAAATGTTTTATTTTTGAACGTCAGTTCACATTTGTAGGTGGATCATCAGTGTTAGAGCTAAAATTAGCATGTTTAAAGTGATTTTCATGCTTCCAGGGGCCCAAAACACAAGATTTATGGAATGGTTAAAAGTGCATGAAAATGGCCAATTTACTCACTCTGAGTTCTCAAAAAGGGTTTCTTCACCCCGGGAAGTTAATTAAATACCATTTGGAGGCATTTAATGTTCGAGCAAAAACGGCTGATTTTCGACAAAAGAGATAACACCCCCCCATTACGTCTGCTTCAGAAATGTGGAAAATGGTCCGTTTTCAAATGTTTTATTTTTGAACGTCAGTTCACATTTGTAGGTGGATCATCAGTGTTAGAGCTAAAATTAGCATGTTTAAAGTGATTTTCATGCTTCCAGGGGCTCGGGAAGTTAATTAAATACCATTTGGAGGCATTTAATGTTCGAGCAAAAACGGCTGATTTTCGACAAAAGAGATAACACCCCCCCCCATTACGTCATGCTTCAGAAATGTGGAAAATGGTCCGTTTTCAAATGTTTTATTTTTGAACGTCAGTTCACATTTGTAGGTGGATCATCAGTGTTAGAGCTAAAATTAGCATGTTTAAAGTGATTTTCATGCTTCCAGGGGCTCGGGAAGTTAATTAAATACCATTTGGAGGCATTTAATGTTCGAGCAAAAACGGCTGATTTTCGACAAAAGAGATAACACCCCCCCATTACGTCATGCTTCAGAAATGTGGAAAATGGTCCGTTTTCAAATGTTTTATTTTTGAACGTCAGTTCACATTTGTAGGTGGATCATCAGTGTTAGAGCTAAAATTAGCATGTTTAAAGTGATTTTCATGCTTCCAGGGGCTCGGGAAGTTAATTAAATACCATTTGGAGGCATTTAATGTTCGAGCAAAAACGGCTGATTTTCGACAAAAGAGATAACACCCCCCCATTACGTCATGCTTCAGAAATGTGGAAAATGGTCCGTTTTCAAATGTTTTATTTTTGAACGTCAGTTCACATTTGTAGGTGGATCATCAGTGTTAGAGCTAAAATTAGCATGTTTAAAGTGATTTTCATGCTTCCAGGGGCTCGGGAAGTTAATTAAATACCATTTGGAGGCATTTAATGTTCGAGCAAAAACGGCTGATTTTCGACAAAAGAGATAACACCCCCCCATTACGTCATGCTTCAGAAATGTGGAAAATGGTCCGTTTTCAAATGTTTTATTTTTGAACGTCAGTTCACATTTGTAGGTGGATCATCAGTGTTAGAGCTAAAATTAGCATGTTTAAAGTGATTTTCATGCTTCCAGGGGCCCAAAACACAAGATTTATGGAATGGTTAAAAGTGCATGAAAATGGCCAATTTACTCACTCTGAGTTCTCGAAAAGGGTTTCTTCACCCCGGGAAGTTAATTAAATACCATTTGGAGGCATTTAATGTTCGAGCAAAAACGGCTGATTTTCGACAAAAGAGATAACACCCCCCCATTACGTCATGCTTCAGAAATGTGGAAAATGGTCCGTTTTCAAATGTTTTATTTTTGAACGTCAGTTCACATTTGTAGGTGGATCATCAGTGTTAGAGCTAAAATTAGCATGTTTAAAGTGATTTTCATGCTTCCAGGGGCCCAAAACACAAGATTAATGGAATGGTTAAAAGTGCATGAAAATGGCCAATTTACTCACTCTGAGTTCTCAAAAAGGGTTTCTTCACCCCGGGAAGTGAAATAAATACCATTTGGAGGCATTTAATGTTCGAGGAAAAACGGCTGATTTTCGACAAAAGAGATAACACCCCCCCATTACGTCATGCTTCAGAAATGTGGAAAATGGTCCGTTTTCAAATGTTTTATTTTTGAACGTCAGTTCACATTTGTAGGTGGATCATCAGTGTTAGAGCTAAAATTAGCATGTTTAAAGTGATTTTCATGCTTCCAGGGGCTCGGGAAGTTAATTAAATACCATTTGGAGGCATTTAATGTTCGAGCAAAAACGGCTGATTTTCGACAAAAGAGATAACACCCCCCCATTACGTCATGCTTCAGAAATGTGGAAAATGGTCCGTTTTCAAATGTTTTATTTTTGAACGTCAGTTCACATTTGTAGGTGGATCATCAGTGTTAGAGCTAAAATTAGCATGTTTAAAGTGATTTTCATGCTTCCAGGGGCTCGGGAAGTTAATTAAATACCATTTGGAGGCATTTAATGTTCGAGCAAAAACGGCTGATTTTCGACAAAAGAGATAACACCCCCCCCCATTACGTCATGCTTCAGAAATGTGGAAAATGGTCCGTTTTCAAATGTTTTATTTTTGAACGTCAGTTCACATTTGTAGGTGGATCATCAGTGTTAGAGCTAAAATTAGCATGTTTAAAGTGATTTTCATGCTTCCAGGGGCCCAAAACACAAGATTTATGGAATGGTTAAAAGTGCATGAAAATGGCCAATTTACTCACTCTGAGTTCTCAAAAAGGGTTTCTTCACCCCGGGAAGTTAATTAAATACCATTTGGAGGCATTTAATGTTCGAGCAAAAACGGCTGATTTTCGACAAAAGAGATAACACCCCCCCATTACGTCTGCTTCAGAAATGTGGAAAATGGTCCGTTTTCAAATGTTTTATTTTTGAACGTCAGTTCACATTTGTAGGTGGATCATCAGTGTTAGAGCTAAAATTAGCATGTTTAAAGTGATTTTCATGCTTCCAGGGGCTCGGGAAGTTAATTAAATACCATTTGGAGGCATTTAATGTTCGAGCAAAAACGGCTGATTTTCGACAAAAGAGATAACACCCCCCCCCCATTACGTCATGCTTCAGAAATGTGGAAAATGGTCCGTTTTCAAATGTTTTATTTTTGAACGTCAGTTCACATTTGTAGGTGGATCATCAGTGTTAGAGCTAAAATTAGCATGTTTAAAGTGATTTTCATGCTTCCAGGGGCTCGGGAAGTTAATTAAATACCATTTGGAGGCATTTAATGTTCGAGCAAAAACGGCTGATTTTCGACAAAAGAGATAACACCCCCCCCATTACGTCATGCTTCAGAAATGTGGAAAATGGTCCGTTTTCAAATGTTTTATTTTTGAACGTCAGTTCACATTTGTAGGTGGATCATCAGTGTTAGAGCTAAAATTAGCATGTTTAAAGTGATTTTCATGCTTCCAGGGGCTCGGGAAGTTAATTAAATACCATTTGGAGGCATTTAATGTTCGAGCAAAAACGGCTGATTTTCGACAAAAGAGATAACACCCCCCCATTACGTCATGCTTCAGAAATGTGGAAAATGGTCCGTTTTCAAATGTTTTATTTTTGAACGTCAGTTCACATTTGTAGGTGGATCATCAGTGTTAGAGCTAAAATTAGCATGTTTAAAGTGATTTTCATGCTTCCAGGGGCTCGGGAAGTTAATTAAATACCATTTGGAGGCATTTAATGTTCGAGCAAAAACGGCTGATTTTCGACAAAAGAGATAACACCCCCCCCATTACGTCATGCTTCAGAAATGTGGAAAATGGTCCGTTTTCAAATGTTTTATTTTTGAACGTCAGTTCACATTTGTAGGTGGATCATCAGTGTTAGAGCTAAAATTAGCATGTTTAAAGTGATTTTCATGCTTCCAGGGGCCCAAAACACAAGATTTATGGAATGGTTAAAAGTGCATGAAAATGGCCAATTTACTCACTCTGAGTTCTCGAAAAGGGTTTCTTCACCCCGGGAAGTTAATTAAATACCATTTGGAGGCATTTAATGTTCGAGCAAAAACGGCTGATTTTCGACAAAAGAGATAACACCCCCCCATTACGTCATGCTTCAGAAATGTGGAAAATGGTCCGTTTTCAAATGTTTTATTTTTGAACGTCAGTTCACATTTGTAGGTGGATCATCAGTGTTAGAGCTAAAATTAGCATGTTTAAAGTGATTTTCATGCTTCCAGGGGCCCAAAACACAAGATTAATGGAATGGTTAAAAGTGCATGAAAATGGCCAATTTACTCACTCTGAGTTCTCAAAAAGGGTTTCTTCACCCCGGGAAGTGAAATAAATACCATTTGGAGGCATTTAATGTTCGAGGAAAAACGGCTGATTTTCGACAAAAGAGATAACACCCCCCCATTACGTCATGCTTCAGAAATGTGGAAAATGGTCCGTTTTCAAATGTTTTATTTTTGAACGTCAGTTCACATTTGTAGGTGGATCATCAGTGTTAGAGCTAAAATTAGCATGTTTAAAGTGATTTTCATGCTTCCAGGGGCTCGGGAAGTTAATTAAATACCATTTGGAGGCATTTAATGTTCGAGCAAAAACGGCTGATTTTCGACAAAAGAGATAACACCCCCCATTACGTCATGCTTCAGAAATGTGGAAAATGGTCCGTTTTCAAATGTTTTATTTTTGAACGTCAGTTCACATTTGTAGGTGGATCATCAGTGTTAGAGCTAAAATTAGCATGTTTAAAGTGATTTTCATGCTTCCAGGGGCTCGGGAAGTTAATTAAATACCATTTGGAGGCATTTAATGTTCGAGCAAAAACGGCTGATTTTCGACAAAAGAGATAACACCCCCCCATTACGTCATGCTTCAGAAATGTGGAAAATGGTCCGTTTTCAAATGTTTTATTTTTGAACGTCAGTTCACATTTGTAGGTGGATCATCAGTGTTAGAGCTAAAATTAGCATGTTTAAAGTGATTTTCATGCTTCCAGGGGCTCGGGAAGTTAATTAAATACCATTTGGAGGCATTTAATGTTCGAGCAAAAACGGCTGATTTTCGACAAAGGAGATAACACCCCCCCCCATTACGTCATGCTTCAGAAATGTGGAAAATGGTCCGTTTTCAAATGTTTTATTTTTGAACGTCAGTTCACATTTGTAGGTGGATCATCAGTGTTAGAGCTAAAATTAGCATGTTTAAAGTGATTTTCATGCTTCCAGGGGCCCAAAACACAAGATTTATGGAATGGTTAAAAGTGCATGAAAATGGCCAATTTACTCACTCTGAGTTCTCAAAAAGGGTTTCTTCACCCCGGGAAGTTAATTAAATACCATTTGGAGGCATTTAATGTTCGAGCAAAAACGGCTGATTTTCGACAAAAGAGATAACACCCCCCCATTACGTCTGCTTCAGAAATGTGGAAAATGGTCCGTTTTCAAATGTTTTATTTTTGAACGTCAGTTCACATTTGTAGGTGGATCATCAGTGTTAGAGCTAAAATTAGCATGTTTAAAGTGATTTTCATGCTTCCAGGGGCTCGGGAAGTTAATTAAATACCATTTGGAGGCATTTAATGTTCGAGCAAAAACGGCTGATTTTCGACAAAAGAGATAACACCCCCCCATTACGTCATGCTTCAGAAATGTGGAAAATGGTCCGTTTTCAAATGTTTTATTTTTGAACGTCAGTTCACATTTGTAAGGTGGATCATCAGTGTTAGAGCTAAAATTAGCATGTTTAAAGTGATTTTCATGCTTCCAGGGGCTCGGGAAGTTAATTAAATACCATTTGGAGGCATTTAATGTTCGAGCAAAAACGGCTGATTTTCGACAAAAGAGATAACACCCCCCCATTACGTCATGCTTCAGAAATGTGGAAAATGGTCCGAGGTACTTATAAGTAGGTACCAATGCAGAGTCTTAAATTCAGAATGAAAATTCTGTTGCCCTCATCTGAGAAGTGAACTCCATCTCCTCTGTAGATATCTTGCATGTAGTAACGCAAGTTATTGTTGTACAGAGAGCCCATTCCATGGTCTCTCATGTAAGCTGAAACAGATTTGTTTACATGCTTCCTCGCTTTCTCAATTTGTGGACAAAATTGGTTGGACCACCTCCATTTCTGTCTTTGGCATATATTGGAATATACCAAGGCAGTTTGAGGAAAAAGTGCCATTAATTGCTCCAAGGTGTCCTTTAAAAGCATTTCCAGACCTACCCCTGTCAAAGTGCCCAAATCATTACCTCCACAGTGCACTATTAACAGGTCAGGTTTTGGCAAATGCATAAAGGTTTTCACCAATGGTATCAATTGGTGACATTTTAATCCTCTTTGGCCCAACCACTTAATTTCCACATCTTGTAAATTGAGGTTGTGTAAATTTCTGCTCTCAGCATACCTTTGAGCCCAGTGGATGTAACTATGTCCAACAATCCAGACGTTAAACATGGTGGAAGAAGGTTGTTCTGCAGTCAGATGAAGTGTGGTAATGAAAGGGCAGTTGAAACAGTAGGAGTTTCTAAAGAAAAAAAACTGTGGATTTACAATGCTAATGATTCATTAGCAGTGATTGGTGCATTTCCATTTCTGAAAACAGAAAGTTAGGGTGCATGGATGTGTTCTTTGAAAGATGTAATTTGAATGGTCAAGGAAGAAACATTTAATGAAAGATTGCACTGGATACGCAGGTGCACTGAGAGTTCAGAGTTCAATTGAAACATTGTTGTGTGAATTTGCAAACATGAGAGGTCTTCCAGGAGGTGGTTGCTATGGAAACAAGGCAGACAGGGCAGAGGGGGGAAGGGTTTTGATTTGAAAAAAGTGAGGGAAGAGGTATGATTGGCTAATATGAGAGATATGTGAAAAGAATATCTGTATTTCTGTGCTTTCAATAGCTGCAGCCTTTGGAGTGCATCCTTTTTCTTCTGCTGAAGACAATTTGGTGTATTTCTGAGACTGTTTTCAAAACTCAAAAAATATTTGCTAAGGTGAGAAAAGATTTATTTAATTTAGATAGAGAATAGTATGATTTAAGGAGAAAATGATGAAGAAAGCTGTGTTTTTAAAATGTGGTTTTGT